>NC_132806.1:28769239-29369239 GCF_048594095.1 Paramormyrops kingsleyae | reverse complement strand
AGAGTTTGTCACGATAGAGATTTTGGTCTATCGTCTTAATCGCGATTGAGATCACGTGACGTTGCACGTTAGGTAACCACGCATTACACATTCACTTCGACAATGGAAGAAGACGGTGCAGCGGTGAGTTTGCTTACATGTGACGAAACCAACAACGAGGAGATTGTAAAGAATACTATATTGTCAGGCACTATGTTAGAACCTGTTGTTCTGAGAAAAAAACATTAAACTTACAATACATTGCAGTAAACAGTATGGTTGTTTTTTTACTTAAAGTAATGCTGCAATTCACAGTTTAAATAAAATTACATTATATAAAAGTTTCTTTGTGTTTGAATTTTTATTTATGCATTGCCAGATACAAATTGCTATATTGTGATATATATCGTTATCGAGGTAGAAAATTGCTTCTACCGTATTAGAAGATTTTGGTTATATCGCCCACCCCTACTGGAGGGTACAGTAAGCTGGGTTAGTTTACTGTGGAGCAGCTATGGCACAATGGTATTGAGGCCCGAGCTGAAATCCACAAACAGAATCCTGGCGTAAGTTCCAGGGCAGTCGAGATGACGAAGGATATAATGGAGGCATAAGCTGCATCCTCCACTGATTGGCTTGGACTTGCTTTGACAAACCCGTTTCCTCACCATTTGAGGAATCTGTACTGACAGCGTCTTTGTCTGTAGCTACAGGATTCTTCCTGGCGGTACGTGTTGGGGTGAAGAACGGCTATAGGCAAATTGTAGAGGGTCAAGGAGCTAATCGGTCTGCACAGTGACTTAAGGGGGCAGGTGACACACCATAAGGGCCTGCTGCTTCCCTGGTTTTCTGTTTTGTGAAGAGTTTGTGAACATTTTCCTATTTCTGATAAGGAGACCGAAAGACGGACACTGACAGAGATCAGATTCGAGGTATCTGGTTTTATTCTGGGCAGCTCAAGATTGTCAGAGAGTCTCCAAGCCCACTCAGAGTGGTCCAGGGATCATGGAGGTAGATAATGAAGAAGGAGACTGACGATCAACGGGTAGCAGATCCGCAAAGGTAACTGAGGGCCAAGACGAAGATCGCGGTCGGTAGTCTGGACTCTGGGTGAGGATTGGGTGATCGGCATCGGTTCTAGCAGGGTAAATATGAGAATCGAGGTCGGCAGTCTGGGCATAGTTCAGGTGTCGGTACTTCGTGGGGTGGGCATAACTCAGAATCTACAAAGCAAAGAAAAGATCGTTATACAGGGAGAATAACACTGGAAAGACAATTCACTGGAAAGTCAATCAAACTCCGGGCAAACCATGCAGATCCCACATAGAACAGCAAACCGGGTTACCCGAAATAGACTTCAAATCAAGAGAGAGCATGAAACAGCTGGGAGAGGTGTTGTCCTCGACTGGAGAAACCAGTGAAATCAGAGAGCCGGAGAGATAGGGATTCCCCAAGGAGGTGAGCCCTATCGGACGGAATCCCAAGGGGGGTGTGGTTTGGATGATGATCAGGTTACCCCAGAGCGATCCATGACAGCTTCACAGTGAATGTAGGGTGGAGGGGAGGCTGTTGGAGGTGTGAAGTGACTGGTTCCAGGGGGTATGGTGACAATGGGACCATCCTCAGAAGTGGATGTGGGGGCAGGTAGGAACAAAATAGGAGCTGAGTGGCAGACTCAGGAGAGGTGAGAATGGGCAGATGTTGATTGTCTAAGCCAGGGGTCTCCAACTCCGGTCCTGGAGAGCTACTATCCAGTAGGTTTTCTGTCCCACTTGGCTTCTGATGAGCCACACCTGTTCCTGGTATTTACCTGAGAACAGGTGTGGCTCATCAGAAGCCAGGTAGGATAAAAAACCTACTGGACGGTAGCTCTCCAGGACCGGAGGTGGAGACCCCTGGTCTAAGCTGATCGGCCAGGCTGTGGGAGCTCTTCTCTTTGAAGTTTGTAAGTCTTTGCAGGGAGCTCCAGACACTGTTGTTGATGGAGAAGTTTTTCTCCAGCCATTCCTTGTAGGTGGCTTTCACAACTTACATTTTCAATGATTTTTACACACACACACACACACATACATACATACATACATACATACATAAGGGAGATACTGAGAATAAAGCCAGAGGGTAGGTTGAAGTTATATTGTTATTATGTGGGCTGAGACAGTAGAACACACGTTGAGATGTGAACTAAGCCGGTAGAGCACATGCAAACTAAAGTGGCGCCTACTGAATTTAGCAGAACTACATATCCCATGATGCAAAGCAGACCAGATACGGAAAACTGTAATAGTTCAGAGGTCGAAGTAGGCACTGCGTGGATGTTTGGGAGCAGTGATGAGAGTAACGTGTTTTTAACGTTTTTAAAGATCGACTTTTATTATAGGAAAAATGACCTCAAATGATGGTAATTCCACAAAACGCGATTTATTATTTTTGATTTATCGGCATTTGATGGCTAATGGCTATCCGAAAGCTGCAGGCGTGCTGAGAAGACATGTTGCACAGGTAGCCACTTACTGTACCTAAAGCGTAGCAGTTGTAGTTTGTTTGCATTATAAATGTTCAGATTTTAAGCAGTTAATGATGTGCCTTTGTGATTTTGAGTCGCACAATGCGAGTGTTCGTTTTATCAAAAACTAACGTTAAATGGCTGGCAGAATTATGTATACATACACAGTCTATCAAATACGGTTTATGTACACTAATTTATAATGCCATGCCTGTTACATAAAAATATTATCTATATGGTTATAGATTTAGTGTAACCGCCTGAACGGAGTGTGTTTAGTAAATTTCATTGCCCAATGGTTCATGCAGTATTAATATTTCATGTACAGAATGAATCGACAGCAGCAGAAACGTCGCTTGATGAGATCTACCGCAGATGGCTTAAGTGCGTATCGGCGTTTGTCGGCGCCTATCTGATCATTATAATCATTATACAGAATAGTGTGTTGTATGAATGACGGTATTTCACATGGAAAAATATATTGCTCATCAGAGATGCAAAGGAAACTAGAGCGAGTCCTGTGAAGAAGCCTGGCCAGTCGGAAAGCTCTGGGGAAGATGAGGAGACGCCCCCTCCCTCGGGTAACTGGGCTTAAATAGTAATTCAGCTGTTTTTTCTCAATTCTTTTCATTTTATTTCCCTCTCAATACTTAACTCCTCTGGATGTTTCACCAGCCTCCCAGACTTCCTTGAATCTCAGCGCTGTGAATCCCCGGGTAACCCAGCCTGTGTTGAAGTCCCCCGTGGCTAAGAAACCAGGAGCTTCAGACACAGAAAGCACAGATGACTCGGACGTCATAGAAAACACTCCTCAACCCCTGGTCAGTATCATAAATCGGACCTTACTCTGAGCATGGGTAGAATCCATGTTGACCTTTCAAGCTTGGGATAAGTTTGTCCAGTGTAGTCACAGATACCCTCACTATAGACGTAAAGTGTCTTGTATCTGTCTATGACCCAGTATTTGTTCAGGTCACCCATCTTATGTATTGTAATCACAACTGGTGTCAATCTATTGTGTTATCGGTTATTTTCATAGCTGTGCAGAATAAGGACTCCTATCAACTTGTTATTTTGTCCTGATGCAAAGTGCATCAGATAGATTTATGTCTTGTATGTGTTGTATAGTCTACATGTAGGCAAACTTTTGTAATTTCAACTATGTAAAAACCCGTGAATTAAAGTCATGCATCAACTGTTTATATTGTTAGCATTGAAATGAAGACATGCTAAAGACGGTTAACCATGACTTTTCCTCTCTACTTCCAAACGCAAGTAAAGCAGCCTCCTAATTAAGAAAACAAATACACTTGTTCTATACAATGTATACAGTTCTGTTCCATTCATTAAAAAAAAAATAAATAAATCAGGTTTTCAAGTTCTCGTTTGCAGTGCTTGCTGTAAAAGTACACTTGAGGTGTTAACTGAAGTGCTGTTATATTTCACTGTACACAGAAAATTTTGTCAACGCCTAAAGTCAACTCTGTGTCAGCTACTGGCAAAGCAAGTAAAATGGTTCGTTCAGAAAAACCAAAAAAGAAAACAGCCCATGATGGTGACTCAGACAGTGAATGTGACATCCAGCCCTCGCAGGTGGGAGTGTAATAATGTTCTTTCTTAATCTACAAACATGAGCTGATGTACTGTGTTCCTGAAGATCGTGGCATCGTGTTTGTTACTCCCCGATAGGTACCCTTCTTCACCCCAACACGTACTGGCAGAAAGAATCCTGTAGCTACAGACAAAGACGCTGTCAGTACAGATTCCTCAGATGGTGAGGAAACGGGTTTGTCAAAGCAAGTCCGAGCCAAGCGGTCACCAGGAAAGAGCATCTTAGCCAAAGGAGCCACCGTTAGATCTAATCAGGCTCTGCACAGCAAGACCGCAGACACTAATCAGGTCACAGCTCCAGAGAAAACAGGCTCAAGCACTGACAGCGACAGCACCAGTGACTCAGACAGCAGCAAAAAAGCTCCAGCAAAGGGGATCCCAGTAAAGACTGGTCTGTCTGTGTCTGCAAAGACCATGCCTGCACCTAAGACTTCTGCTACAGGAAAAAAAGCTGAGAGCTCCGATGATTCGGACAGTGAAGAAGAGGCTCCAGTGAAGGCTGTTTTGGCAAAGGGAGCTCCATCTAAACCAAACCTTGCCAAACCTAGCCAGGGTACCCCTACTAAGGCTGCAACTACTACAAAATCCTTATCTGCTACAAAGAAAGATGCTAGCTCAGACACTGGAAGCTCAGAGGACTCAGACAGTGAAGAAGAGGCTCCAGTGAAGGCTGTTTTGGCAAAGGGAGCTCCATCCAAGCCAAGCCAACCCAAACCGATTATCACAACCGCTACACCTAAGGCTGCATCTACAGGAAAGAAAGCAGAGAGCTCAGACTCTGAGAGCTCTGATGACTCAGGTAGTGATGAGGACGCTTTTGATAGCATAGTCATAGCTAAAGCACCCCCAGCTAAGGCAAGTCAGCCTGTACTCGGCAAACCCTTAGCAACACAGAAGGGTAAAGTGACAGGAAAGAAGGCAGAGAGCTCAGACACCGAGAGCTCCGATGATTCGGACAGTGAGGAGGAAGCGGTGGCAAAGACTGTGTTATCAAAGGCAGCCCCCGTCAACCGTGCCAAGTCAAGCCTGATGAGCCCTACCAAAGCCACACCTACGCTGAAAACCCCTGCTGTAGGGAAGAAAGATGTTGTGTCAGACAGTGGAAGCTCTGAGGACTCAGACAGTGAAGAAGAGGCTCCAGTGGCAAAGGGAGCTCCATCTAAACCAAGCCAACCCAAACTTAACACAACTGCTATACCGAAGGCTGCATCTATAGGAAAGAAAGCAGAGAGCTCAGACAGTGGAAGCTCTGATGATTCTGATAGTGAAGAAGAGGCTCCAGTGAAGACTGCTTTGGCCAAGGGAGCTCCATCTAAACCGAACATTACCAAACCTAGCCAGAGTACCCCCGCTAAGGCTGCAATTACTACAAAGTCTTCATCTGCTACAAAAAAACATGCTAGCTCTGATGATTCTGATAGTGAAGAAGAGGCTCCAGTGAAGACTGCTTTGGCTAAGGGAACTCCGTCTAAACCGAACATTACCAAACCTAGCCAGAGTACCCCCGCTAAGGCTGCAATTACTACAAAGTCTTCATCTGCTACAAAAAAACATGCTAGCTCAGACAGTGAAAGCTCAGACGACTCGGATAGTGAAGAAGAGGCTCCAGTGAAGACTGCTTTGGCCAAGGGAACTCCGTCTAAAGCGAACATTACCAAACCTAGCCAGAGTACCCCTGCTAAGGCTGCAATTACTACAAAGTCCTCATCTGCTACAAAGAATAATATACACTCTGATAGTAAAGAGGCTCCAGTGAAGACTGCTTTGGCCAAGGGAGCTCCTTCTAAACCAAGCCAACCCAAACTTAACACAACTGCTACACCGAAGGCTGCATCTATAGGAAAGAAAGCAGAGAGCTCAGATAGTGAAAGCTCTGATGATTCTGATAGTGAAGAAGAGGCTCCAGTGAAGACTGCTTTGGCCAAGGGAACTCCGTCTAAACCAAGCCAACCCAAACTTAACACAACTGCTACACCGAAGGCTGCATTGACAGGAAAGAAAGCAGAGAGCTCAGACAGTGGAAGCTCTGATGATTCTGATAGTGAAGAAGAGGCTCCAGTGAAGACTGCTTTGGCCAAGGGAACTCCGTCTAAACCGAACATTACCAAACCTAGCAAGGGTACCCCTGCTAAGGCTGCAATTACTGCGAAGTCCTCATCTGCTACAAAGAATAATATACACTCCGATAGTAAAGAAGAGGCTCCAGTGAAGACTGCTTTGGCCAAGGGAGCTCCATCTAAACCACACCTTGCCAAACCTAGCCAGGGAACCCCGACTAAGGCTGCAACTACTACCAAGTCCTCCTCTGCTACAAAAAAACATGCTAGCTCAGACAGTGAAAGCTCAGACGACTCGGATAGTGAAGAAGAGGCTCCAGTGAAGACTGTTTCGGCAAAGGGAACATTGCCCAAACTGATAAATGCAACCGCTACACCTAAGGCTGCATGCACACTTGGTGTAGCAACGCTAGACAGCTCTTCTAGTGAGAGCTCCGATGAAACAGACAGTGAAGAGAAGACTCCAACTAAGGTGTGTCCCCCCCATCTCTCATTTGCTTCATTCTGCTGTGATCCTTCAAATGTATTCCCAGACAGTGAATTTAATCAAATAGATTGTGCTATATGTAAAAGGCACACATGGTTGCAGCAGTGAAAGCAAGGCTTGTAACACCTCTCTCGCAGTGCCAGAAGAGGGCAGTAGCCACACAAATTCCTTGGATAGTGAGGGCAAAGCAGTAACACCACTTGGTCCATCTGCGTAGTTAATCACATAAATGGTATTTATAGTTTGAATCGCGTTCCCGTTCTGTGTTCAGTGCTGCATTATGATTTACCTTCTCTCTCTCTCTCTAATTTTGATGCTGGCTCACAGAAAGTTGTGACAGCTCAGCCAAAGGCAGTACAGGTCACAGCGAAGGCTGCAGCCAAGGTGGCGGAGCCCGCAAAGGGGCAAGGCATGGGCAACGGCTGTGCGGCAGGGCAGAAGGCGCCAGCTGCAGGTGTGATCTGATCGCCTGGCTGCCCGTTTCACATACCTGTGCTCGTGTTCAGCATTTCCGGTCTCGGCTTTCCAGTACACTGGCTTCTTGTATGGCTTCATGGACCCTTGCCACAAATTACCTCATCGTCCAGTACCCATATCCCAAGCTCCTACTCTTCCAAAAAACAGTTCTCATCAAGTCAGCTCGGGACGATCTCACTGGGCTTAGGTATCACCATTACTGAACCATAAAATCTGTAGGGATATATTAAAAAAAGGCTTAACATCAACACTTCTTGAGTCTGGCTTTAAGACTGAGAGCAGTTGTGGACTAAGCCTGAAGAAAAGCTTTTTAGGTTTTTGGCAGCGTGGCTGTTATACCATTGAGTATGAAGGTTTTGACCCAGATCACTAGCAATACTAAGACTAGAAACCAGAAAGGTTTATCAGCTACTCTTTACGAAGTGTTGATGAAGTTGCCAAGATTGACTACAACCAAAGGCACTCAGTTCAGATGAGTAGAAGTTTTTGCTGCCATCAAACCTGTGTTGAATGGGTATGTAATGAGAATATGGCAAAGTGAGGGTATCGGTTGCATTAATAACAACCTGTATGGAATTACCACTGTTACAAATGGCGCAGCAGTCAGTTTTAAAAGTCGGTGGGACCATGTCATTTATAAGTGAGGTGGTATTGGGCAAACCGGGCCGACCCGCATCTTCTTACTTACAGGTGAAGATCCACCTGTATGTACTGCATGTAATGCTCCTTTGGCTGTTAAACACGTTTTGCTGTTTTGTCCTTTTTTTGACTGACATATTTATCATTTTCCTGACTCTTTAACAGAGGTTTTTAGTAAAGTCGACATTTTTTTTAACATTGAAAACTAATGTTAAACATCTCATATGCTCCAGTCGTCATTGGCCAGCTTCCCGTATCGCTGAAAGCTGAATGCACTGTTTTGCTGTTTCAGCGGCACACGTGGACGCAGACGACAGCAGCTCCAGCAGCTCCAGTGAGGAGGAAGAAACATCCCAGGTGAGTCACCCAGGCATGGACTCTCAATCCATATGCTCCCACCATGTGGGGAAAGTTGTCCTGCTTGGGGTGATTTTATTCTGCTTTGGAAAAAGAAGATGATACAGGGACAGGATGCAAAGAGAGGCAACAAAGCAACGCAAATATGCACCTGGGAAGCATTCAGACTGTCGATAGCAAATGTCAACATGAAAGAAAGTGAAATCTATGACATTTCAGGCATTTTTAGGTCCATAAAAAGAGGACAAGTTCAGGAAAAGAGGACATATGACCAGCCCAGTCCTGCAGGCCACGTAGCAGCAGATTATTGTGGGTTTTTCACACTCCTGCTCTCCAGTCTCTTCTAGCTCCTAAACCATCCCCTAAAAAGTCCTCCGCTGTGAGTAAAAAGACTCCAGCAGAAAAAGGGAAGAGGCAAAAAGACTCCGTTCCATCTGGGAGCAAGACCACCACAAACGTGACCCCTGCCTCCCCATGGACGGTTACAAAAACGACCCCCGTCGTTCCTCCCGCTAGCGAACTGGACTCTGATGTCACAGACATTGAGCGTGACCCCAGGCCGTCGGCATCCAAAGGTAGCGTCCTTCGCTGCAGCGGAAAACTAAACGGACACTAGACACTTTATACGGGACTTAGGTTAACTGCTTTGCTGCACTGTCATGGGTCTTCAGGATCATTTCAAGTGCTTTATATCTCCGTCTTTAGTTGTTGCTGCTACACCCAAAGGAAAGAGGGGAGTTAAGAGTGGTGATCAGGCTGCAGACTCACCGGTAGGAAAGCCATGTCTGTATGCTGACTTACAGAAATGTATAAACAGATGATGTGTGTGTGTGTGTGTGTGTGTGTGTGTGTTGCGTTAAACTTTCTGGTGTTTTAATTGGCTGTTGACTTGCAGCTGGCTAAAGCGTCTCCCACTAAGAAGAAACCCCCAGCCGTTGGTTCCAGCAGTGAAACCCCAACCCCACTGGCGAAGCCGAAGAGGGGCAAAGACAAAAGCGAACACGATGCTCCCAAACCCAAGAAGAGCAAAACAGATTCTCCAGAGCCCAGCAAAGTCGTGGTGCCACCTCCCATCCCGGCAGCAGGGGGCGACTCTGAGTCCGATTCGGACAGCAGTCTGGATGTAGAGAAGTGGAAAAGGCTGGTACTGCATCTGACAGGTACAGTTAGTCTTCCAACCATTGACCTGTTCTTTCTTCATCTGTGATCCCTTAGCTCAGGGGTGTCAAACTCCTGTCCTGGAGGTCCGGAGCCCTACATATTTTTGGTTTTCCCCTCATGTTGCACACCTGATTCAAATTCTTGCACCTCCTTGCGCTAATTACCACACATCTCTTGACCTGAATCATTTGTGGTGGAACAGGGAAAGAACTAAGCTACACAGGGCTCCGGCCCCCCAGGACTGGAGTTTGATACCCCTGCCTTAGCTGACCTCTTGTGTGTCCTGAATGCTCTTAGCTTTGTTCGTGTCTGTGGTTGAATCGCTGTCTTATTAGGTTTTTCCTATGTTGGTAATGCATAACTTTTGCTCCTGTGCTAAATTGCACTAGCTGCACTTGTACCTAAGTTGGACAAATGCAACTGCTAAATTAATCACTCTAAATGTAAACATGTCAGGACGTTAATGCAGTGCTATCATAACCGTATTGGCAGATTCTGACATTGCAAAGATGGATGCCATTGCTTCGGTGGCCCTTGGCTCTTCCACCATCTCCGTGCCGGGGAAAAACACAAAGACAGTGTCTAAGACAAAGGAAAAGGAGAAGAATGGAAAGGCCAAAGCTGGCGATAAGCAGAGCCATGGCACAGCCAGCGGGACTAAGAAAGCGTCCCCCGACACATCGGCCCAGTTGGCACAGTCCGTCAAGGACGACCAATCGGCAGAGGCGAAGGCCAAGCCTGCAAAGAGGCCACTCTTCACCGCCACTGGTGCTCAGTACGGCCACAAGACGCCCGAGAAGAAGCAGAAGTTAGACAAAGATGGCACAAAACAGACGAGCGCAGAAAAGAGAAAAGATGTAAAGGAGAAGAAAAATAAGCACCAGAAGGAGGTGGCTAAAGGGAAAGAGAGAACAGCGGATGTCAATCTGCCCGCAGCTGCGGCGAAGCTTCCGGAAGAAAAGGCTGCAAGTAGGGTTTTTACTTTTGGTTGCGCTTCCTGTACAACACTGTTCAGATGAAGTATTTTACTATATTTATTATGACTTTTTTTTTCCACAGAAAAAAATAAATTAAAGGTTGGAAAGGAGAAAAATCTCACCAGTACACCTTCGAAAACTCTCCAAAATGATTCTCCGCTTTCGGACTCCGGCCAAAAAAAGGTACCATCAGACACTCTGTTATTGATTCCGAATTACAGAAGCTCCCGCGATGCTGTGCATTATAACCTGTCACTGTGTCTTGTACCTGTTTCATTTCCTTACCTGTCAGTGTTGACTGGATCACAAAACATGTCACCAGTCAGAAATAAATGTAATTTCTTTTTTTTTCTCCTCCTTTTTCATTTTTCTTCTTTCAGAAAAAGAAGTCATCTAAGAATAAATAACTCAGGGCCATTTCGGTGAGTGAAATTGTCCATCCATCATTTATTTTGAATAATTGCATGTGTGGTGAGTCTCAGAATTACTCTGGTGGTGCTTCCAGGGTACGAGGGTGTGGTTATGCTCACACTCAGTCACACAATCACAAATGACGTGCAGTTTATAGTCTCTAATTCAGCTCTGGTGCGTGCCGTTGTGATGTAGTGCATGTAACTCAGGCTGGCACATGGAGACTTTCAAACGCTTTATACGGATCAGCTGGAACACACAAATTTGAAGGTGTGTGCATGTGTGAGCCAATAAAGGTCCATTCTGAGCAATCACATCATTCAAATGAAATTGTACCAGATTTCTATGTAGCGATTTGTGCCATATCAGCTAGATAGTGGCTGTCCAGGACAGACACTGAACCCTGTATGCTGGAGTTGGCGTGATGATGATGATGATGACCTTGATCTTTTTTTTTTCCCCAAGGTGGTTCTCGTCGCCACACACGAAGATACACACACAACTGGCAGCCTATACAGAAGATGGCCTCATTCACATGGCCAGATATTTTTTTTTACTGATTTTTTTTTTTTTTTACTTTGTACGTCATATAGATTCTGTCTGTTGTCTTTTAATCATAAGTAATGTGGATACTTGGTCGTAAATCCATCTTCAGTGTTTCATATGTCTTATTGTCCTGGAAAATGGTTGGTAGAAAAGAACCTGAAATTACCTCTAAGTGTGTTCACACGCTGCTTCTGCAGACTGTTGAAACTAAAAACGGTACATTTCATTCTGAATTACTGCAGTGTTAGTTTTTTCCATTTCCTCCTGTACCTACCTGCATATCTTTACTGAAGCAAGAGTTTCTCTGCATCATGTATGAAAAGTGTTAAAAGGCCAGCGAGGTTAAATGGATCTTATTAATAAATTACTTAGAAATAAATGCATCCGAATTTTTCAGGTTCCAGGCTCACAAACTGATTTTAACATAAACTTATGTAAGTATATTCGGTATATGATTCCTGTTCTCTTCTTGACTGGAATAGCAATTTTAATAAATATTTTTTCACATTTAAAACTGGCGTCTGTTCAGTGCCACCGATTTCCTTTATTTCATGCTTTCTTAGGGTGAGATATCTGATCGGAATTTGTGTCCGGCAATGAGCTGAAGCATAAAGCGCCGTGTGATACTGACACGATGAAGTGGCGTCATTGCTGCCGTGCGACGCTGTCGATAGTTGTACATCTGTTCGCATACGTCATCACACTGCGACACCGGCAGGATGTCGATGCGGCGCTGAATCTGTGTGCGAATAACTGAGAATCCTCTGGTTCATGTATAAACTTCCAGTAAATCTATAAGTAGTGTCAGTGTGTTTGATAGTCTTTTTTTCCTAAAGTACCTGATAAGTGTTTACAACAAAAGAATAAAACTAACTGAAAATGAGTTATCGCTAGTAATATTTATCTTTCCGTCTTGTTGTTACCTTACTGAATGAGTATTATAAATCATTTAAATAACAGTGAACACGATGGCATCTTGATCGATTGCGAGTGGCAGCATGTGGAGGCTGAACGCAGTCCGCCACAAGGCGCGTGGTCGGAACACCGCCGGGGAAGAGTTCAGGTTAAAGAGGCGAGAGCAAGAAAGAGGTGAATATCAAGTAATTCTCCGGCAGTTGTTGTCCATTTTTCTTCCAGTTTTCCTGGTTAGTTATCTGATTTCCCCTGAAATTTATAATATAAATACAATTTTAACGAAGTCAATGTGATTGCCTATTATTCAAACATTTATAATTAAAAGACACCAAAACTGGTTATGGAAGATGGTTTTCCGGCTTTGTTGCCTTCCTTCAGTCTGTCGTGCTGCTTCCTCTGCCTTCAGAGTTCAGGCAGGCACGGAAGGACCAGCAATTAGTGAGTAAAAGACTCATTGAAGAAGATGAGGAGGAAGATGAAGGAGCCATGGATACAGCAGATAGTAAGCTGTGGAAAGACCAGGTACCTCTCGATCATTCTACGTTCAGTACAATATTAGTTTCCATGGATATCAGTGCTGGCACAAGTTTTATATCAAGGTTGGCAGTCATGGAGTAGATGTGTGGTCCGATAGGCTGCTTAAACTGCATCCTGAATGATTGTAATCTCCAGGGATTTGTGATCTGCTGCAATTCCATTGCTAGGAATTGGTGGAATTATTGCAAGGAGTCCAGCATGGTGGAGAAAAACGGGCCAGTAACCTGCGAACGCTGAGGAAAGTCCTGCGAAGCCCTGAGGCTCAGCTCATCCTCATCGGGTATAGCGAAGTGCAGCACTCCCCAGTAACCCCCAGCTGAGTCACGTAACCAAGCCTTTCTGGTCTAATTTTATACTTGCTGGTGGCAAACTAGTTAGAATGGCTGCTGCATAAAAATGACTTCGATTGAACTGTATTGATCTTAAAACTAAAAGATATAAGTTATAAAAGCAGGACATGCCTGCATGTGGAGTCTGACGGATTTTGTTTTATTAGGTTTTGTAACAGTAACATTGTACTCCCATTCTGTGCTGGATGGCAGCAGGGGGAAATAATTCAATATTTCAAGTGAAGAAACAGTAAAGCAGGGAGTTAAGCCTAGTGCCTGTGTTTCAGGCTGGAGAACAGCATGCAGGTTTTGGTGGGGCTCCTCAGTGGCTCCAGTGCGCAGTGCCAACTGGAAGCTGCTCACTGCGTGCACCAGCTGTCCAGCTCGACCTGTGCCCGTGTTGGGGCTGCCTGCCTGCCAGCCACGCCCTACCTGATCACCTACCTGTCGGGACAGAATGCCAAGTTCACGGTGAGCACTTTGAGCCCTTCCTACTGAAGGTCCCATCATCACTGTAATTGTGTTGGTTTTGACTCCGCCTCCTTAACTATTAAAGCATACACGGTCCCGTTCTGACTGGTTGTGCTGCTGGTTGGCTGTTTCGTCAGTATACCTACTGTGTCTCTGTCATTGATGGGCTGTGGTTGATCACTCCTGTCCCCGTGGCTAATTGCTGTGGCATGTGCTTCGTGTAGGAGCTGTGCTTGTACACCTTGGGTAACCTGTGTGCAGGAAACATGGCAGTGAGGGACAAAGTTCTGGCTCAGGGGATTATCCCAGCACTAGCCGTCTGTATCCAGGTGAGCTCACTTGCATTCCAGCCCTTTGGTCTGGCCGTTGGCCCTTTTGTCTGGCACTGTTTGCAGGTCAGGTTTGTCTGGCTTTCACAGGTGTGCATTCATAGTCTTCTGTGTGCTCATATTGTGGACTGCTCAGACCTCTCCCTCTTTCTCACTTTATCTCCAAATCTTGGCACCCAGAGACCAAACCTAGCGGTTGTGGAAGCTGTGGGATTCATTGTAGCTCAGCTGCTCCAGGCTAAAGATGCTTCAGAGAAGATCATTCCGTGAGTCTCGATGTCTGCTTTAAGTATCTTTGACTTAACAGCCCTTGAGCTAGCATTTATGCTGTATTCACCAGTTTTTTTTTCCCCCATAAGTTTTTTTTTTTTTTTTTTTTTTTTTTTTAAATCATTTTGCACCATGTAGTGTTGGACAAAATTACTTTTCATGAACCATTTGCTATTTTTTTTTACTCCACTAGATGGTGCTCTTGGTTGCTTTGGGACATGCTTTGTGCCCTTTTTGAACAGGGAGCACCATCTAGTGGGGTCAAAAATATAGTAAATGTTTAGTGACGTGTCATTTTGTCCATCACTAGGTCCATGTATTATAAATTTCTCTTCAAGGAGTTGCTAGAGTCTGTGAACATGCTCATCAGGGGGTCGTCTGTGGTTTGAGTTCTAGTTCTGGAGGATCAGTGTGGATTTATGATTGTGGCTTTGCTCCATAGACTGGTCATGAGTTCTGGGCTGACTCTTCACCTCCTGGCTGCCCTGCAGCCTCAGCCCGAGTACGGAATGGGAGCAGCCATTGAGTATGCCTGGTGTCTGCATTACCTGGCTTGCTGGTGAGTGTGTCTCTTGAGTCACCAGGTTAATCAGAAGAGGCCAGTTTACACACCATACTACTGCTCTCTCGCACACAGCGACAAGGCCTCTGAAGCGCTTATAAGCCAAGGAGCTGTATCGCAGTGCAGTTCCCTGCTGATAACACTAGGTGGTGCTGTGGCCACAGGTAACACCGAGGAGGGCATAGAGCTGGTAAGAGCCGTGTAAACATTAAATGCATCACATCAGTTTCAAAACCATTTCCTAATAAAACTACCAATAAAATCTGTATAGATTAACTGCTGCAGTAAAAGATAAAGTAAGGAATAAATGCATTCTTGTATAAAGGTACCGCCCTGCCCCCCTACAGCTAATCTGGCCATTACTGCGCTGTGTCGGCAACCTGCTGGCAGGCAGCGCACTGGAATGCTGCGCCTCGCAGCTGACGGACAGCCGACTGCTGGCTGCGCTCTGCATACTGGCGCAGACCTTTCTGCAGCCGCACCCTGGCCTGGCTAGAGAGAGCCTCTGGGTCCTAAACAACTTAACAGGTAGAGAATGAAGGGCAGTTCATACTTCCTTTCCCCACTTGTGCTTTGATGCTGCAGACGGTCGTCCGCCCGGCAGCTTGTGTTCATACTACATTTGGCTGCAAATGTGGAGGTTGCGGTTGGTGTGTGCATGCAACAGCGATATTCCACCAGACCAGCAGAGGGCAGTATAGTAAAACGGATACATTTTAAACAATTTTAAAGTCATTAGTCTAGGCTTGGGTGGCACTATAATAATATAGCATACCCCGGTATACGGAATTCCTTACGACAAAGTGTTTTAAATATATATACGCCCAATTTTATCTCTGATATTTCAAAGTTTCAGAATACTGCTGCTTTTTAATGTACTGTATACCTCGGTATAATGTCCGGACAGTATGAAAATGTAGATATGCAGGTACCTCCGACCTTCCTCATACAGCTACTACAACAACAACTTTTCTTCCTCTACTTGTCGGTGACCACTGATCTCTGAGAGTGAAGAGGGCCACCTACTGGAAATGCCTAATCAATTATGTTGTACATGCATAGTACAATTTCCGGATAGACATAAAAATCTGGGCTATTTGCGCGCGGTGGGCAGCCCAATTTCCATCATGTCCCCTCCGCAAACGAAAGCGCACGCGTGAATCGGCCTTAAGATGGTCAGTGAGTTTTGATTGCTGGGACCAAGATAAATAAAAACTCTTTGTGTCCATCAAGCACATTCTTTTAGTATAAAATATTTCAGTAATAAAACTACAAAACAACATGTATTTCAATGATTTTTACGACATTGTAGTAGTAACCAGCAGAGGTTAAGCAGTATAACTAACCTGACTGATTCTGGTTTCATTCCCTTTGCGTTCTGGTTGAATCCTGTTCTCTCTTCAGTGGATTCCAGTGTTTTCAGCTCTGCTGTGCTCTACCTGTCTTTGGTCCCGAGTTTGATCCAGCTGCTGCCGTTTTCCAAGGGGATCAATACCATGGTTAGCAGCCTCTGAGGAGATGACCGAATTGTTTTTCTAGCTTTTTAAAATTAAGTAATTTCATCCAAAATTACTTGCAGTTCTGGCCATTGCAACTTTGCTGCATGTTGGCTTGTGGGAACAGCGTCAGGTGTATCCTGAATCTTGAACCAGGTCAATGATATATTCCTAACCTTTAGGCTATCTGCTTTTTTTTGGTATATTGTATTTGGCACCTGTTTCTCAGAGGTGGAGATTTCAGGTCCAGAAAGTACAAATCCAAGCCAAGATTTTGTTTCAACCAACCAGTTGAGTCCTCTGTGACTGTGACTCTTTATACTCAACTGGCTGGTTGAAACAAAATCTTGGTCTGGATTTGTACTATCTGGACCTGAAATCTCCAGCTCTGCTGTTTTGTGAGACTATTTCTTATATTTATTAAACAGAGCCCCTGTGTTGACATTTCTGGTTACACCTAGCAAATGTCACCTGTGTATAGGTGCTGCAGGTCCTGGCTAATGTTGCCTATCAGGGGACAGAGTACTGCGTCCAGCTTACCCACAGTGGGCTGCTACCTGCTTTGTGTGCCACTCTCAAGATGGCCGACCCAGCTGTGGTGACGCTTAGTCTGGAAGTGCTCTGCATGCTGCTGGCCAGCAGCTCTCAGGTACAGTCTTATAATCTCCCAGCTGTCTTGCAGTTAAAGCTAGACAGCAACAATAAATGGTTTACCCCTTCTGTAGCGATGGCCAAATGAAGCTTCATGAACCATTTGCTGTATTTTCTTCCACCATTGCTCTCTATTAAAAAGGTTCCATGCCCCAAAGCAAAGTAGAGCGCCATCTAGTGGGGTCAAAAAATACAGCAAATGGTTCATGAGGCATCATTCTGTCCATTGTCCATCAATAATCGTCGCACTATGTCAGGCTTCTGTTGGATTGTCTTCCGCAGGCTGCAGAAGAGTTTGTGAGGCTGGGAGGCTCTGCGGCTCTGGAAGCCATGCGATATAACAGCCAAGACGAGCTGCGCCTCCGAGCCTCTTACCTTCTGGAGCATCACCTACCTGCCTATAGCCAAGTGAGAAGCATCTGCCTGTACTTCAGGAATCGGCACAAAGCATGCTGTTGTGTCCACTCTGATTTCAAAACATTATTTTGTGTACTTACTGCATACCGTGCTAAAGTGCACTTGCTACGATCAGCAGTTAACCATTCTGTTTCCTTTTTCCTTTCAGTCATAGAGGTAAAAACCCCAGCATTGTGACAGTTCAGCGTCGGGACTGTCTCTGGTGTCATGGGAGGATGAAGGATGACCATTATGCTGCCAGATGTGCGATTTTCAGAAAAGTTTTAAATACTGGTTTTGATAGATTGTTTCTGTATCTTACAGTGTGACTAAATAAAATATATATGCATTTCTAATAAATGTGTGTTTTATTCAATTGGTCCTCCGTATGCCTGGTTTCCATATACAGATCAAGAATAAAAAAAAAATTCATTCCAAAAAGTAAAACTTGAATTTGTCACATGCTGAGCACTAATCTGTATCCATGCGAATCTACTGAACACCACTCATAATCATTATACAAGGCCAGTATTAACGTGTGTGTGTGTGTGAGAGAGAGAGATTGATATTTTCTATATGTACTGTGAAGGGTGCATCTGCTGAACATGATACAATACAGTACAACACAATACAGTGAAATCCCGTTATAGTGGACTCACTAATAACGGAATATCGTTTATAACGGACGAGGTCCGCTTGTTACGGCCGCGCACCTTTACGAACATGCAGAAAAAGCATCAGATATAGCGGACTGGCATATAACGGAATTTCGCTTATAACGGACCAACAATTTGGTCCCCAGGGCTGCTTTTAGCTGTAGTTTTGTTCCGCTATAACGGACATACAGGCTCCGCCTACAAGGCGTGTGGCGTGCCGGTGATATCCAGCGCAGATACATAGTCGGGATTATTAATAGTCACGCATCTGATCAGGTAAAGTTGGATTGCTACATGTACAGTATAATAATCTATACCACAAGTGTCTGCTGGGGTGCGGCATGAGTAAATGGTGTCCTGTAGTTGTGTTCTGAGCAAACAGCAACTCTGGATATAACGGACTTTGGATATAACGGACTGTTTTGCCAGGTCCCTTGAAGTCCGTTATAATGGAATTGTACTGTATAACTGTACCTACTTTGACCCCTCCTATCTCTGATATTTAGAAAGTTTATTACAAGAAGAGGTCTCCTGTTAATCTTAACCAGAGCCAATATTAAGAATATAATAATAATAAATTATATATATCTCGTTTACTTCGGGGGGCCTTTGGTGAAGGACTTTACCTCAGGATCTTGTTCATAGCTGATGGTAAGAAGAAAGGTGAGATTGACAGATTGGTTTGGTCACTGCAGTTTTGTGGGTACTAAGGTGGTCTGTGGTGGTAGAGAGACCCTAAACCGATACTCTCCTATGGTTATTTACTGTGGGTAATGACCAAAAACACAAGGGTGTGAATACAAGGGGCTGAAGTGAGAATTATTTTGGCAACATTGCTGGACCCACTCTCTCTGATGGGGTGAGAAATTCGGAGATCCAGCGGGACCTCAAAATTGAGCTGTTGCCCCTTCAGCTCAAGAGGTGTCAGCTGAGATACTCTGAGTGTCATATAAATACGGCTCGCAAAGGAACTGTTCCTAGCATGGTAGAAAATCTGGTCTGACCTGCTATGGATTATGTCGCTGTGACCTTAGTCATGAAAACCTGTGGGATAATTATGATGATTTTGCCTCAGCGTGAAGACATGTACGACTGTATCAGACAGACTTTCCCGTAGACCAGTTGGTGATGCAATAATGCCTGGGGCACCGAGTAACCCCTTTCGTACAAGGCCGTTCAGACGTGCGCTACAGCAACACAAGGGAAATCCCGATTCCCAAACCCTTCATAGACTGTGAACTGGCATTTTTAAGTAATCACAAGTGTTATTCTGAGTATTACTTATCTGGGCAAACAGCTGCCTTGACAGCCTTTTATATACATTGTTTAAGCTTTCGCACAAAACAAAAAAAGTTTGCGAAAACAACCGTATTTTATATTTTAGAAAACCCAGCCTTTAATATTTTATGAATAGCACAAATTACACTTAAATTATTTGTTTGTATATGTCCTAAATTACCTACTCCCAGGAATTTTGAGTTGTCCTCCACCATTTTAATCTGTCATAATAATTTAGGCACTTTAGCTATAAGCCTGAAAACATTTGCTTTTAAAATATTTTTCCCCATCATTTGTTTGATCGTATCTAGTGCTGCTAATTTCATAAATAGGCCTAAATTTGTTCTAGTAAATATTTATTGCATTTCACGTGGGTTTTTTGCATTGCCATAACATTGTTTTGAATAAAGCAGTTTTACATAATGGCAATGAAAAACACGATGTATCACTTTTTTCACGTATACGTCCTACAGTACGTAACGTGATAGATGCCTCGTTGGGGCAGCCCCAGCTATGAGTCAAGGTAATTTCTGGTAGCCACAACCAATCACATTTCCTCCTTCCACCAAGATTTGTGGTATGTCACCCAATCAGTGCTAAGAAAAAATCACAACCAATGAATTCCGCCGTCCAAAATTGCCGATCATTCATCTGGCATTCGGTGCTGATAATCTCCAGCGTTTTCTCAAATGCTCTTAACAGCTTAGGATAAAAGTTGGTCACCGCTGGTCCAAGTCAGAAAAGTTTGCAGTATTTCAGTCTGTATTTCGACACAAACTGCTCAAGACGTAAAGGTATGCAAATTGCACTTTTTAAAATACTGGTGATTTGCGCTCAAGTAATGCATCTTTATATACAGAAGCCTATAATAACATGCTATATATTTGTTGTTATTTCATTTTTATTTTCTCTCATTTAATTAGTTTTGCATTAAGTCATTTATTCCATAGTTTTCATCTTTTGGCTTCTTATAGTCTTATTTAGTATTTAACCTTAGTTTACTAATTAAGCTTTTGTTGTCTTTATTACAGAGTTTCAGGATTGGGTCAGGCTTACACATCACTGCATGTTGAACTTGCATAACTGTACATAATTAAAATCTAGCAGAATCTTAGATACAGGAAAAGAGATAAGTCTTCTCATTCTTCCACTGAGCACTTTCATTTCATTTCATTTTTATCCATCATTTTTAATTTGTGCTTTAGATTGTGTTTTTATTTGGTACTTATGTATTTTCTTTTAATTCATGCTTTTTTGTAAAGCACTTTGAATGGCCTTGTGTATGAAAATGTGCTTTATAAATAAACTTGCCTTGCCTAATAGTTACTTAATTTATTTTTTATGCGTGTCTTCTTCACATTTAACAATGACAGAACAAAGGTAGCCTTGGCTTGCTTGTATGTGGCAGCCTTTGCAGTAATATTGTTACTTTTTTCAAAGATAAATGTTAATTTCATGTCTACTATCTCGTACCCCAAAGCTATAAACATATAACATGTAAAACTTTGCTCTTCATTATTATTTTTATAACCAGTCGTACAGCACGTTAAATTACTATTTTGGAAATGCAAAAATAAGTACTGTAAGTAAACATTCAATATTCAAGAGAATCGCTGTATTTAAATTACATTTAAAACAGAGTTCAGGTGTTAAAATGATTTATGCAGTACACTATAAAAATAAAGTTAAATGAATCTATATAAACAAAATTTCAGGTTGAGTTAAAATGTTCCAGATGGGGCTTGAATTTGCTACCCTCAGATCCATGCTTCCTGTGTCAAAAACAGGTTGTGTGTCATTTTTATAATGTTCCACATGTAATGCACAGCTGAACCAACAATGCCTCTTTTCTGTCCTCCCCCTCTTTGTTTTTTCTCTTTCCCTTGTTTTCCCCTTCTTTCTGCCCCCCGCCCAAAAAAATGGATTCTCAACCCTGATTGGCTGGAATGGGAAATTTTGGACAATGTTGGAGCTCAATGGTTATAATTTTGTCAGAGAAATGGAGAGGCATCTGACTGCAGGAGGAGCCTGAGAGCGAGTCTTCTCTGTCAGCACCCAGACCACTTTAAGGTTTAAAGAATGACTGGCACAGTAGCGAAACGTAAACAACGGATCCTGTCACAATGTTGTTACATTTTCGAGAATAAAGTATTGGGACCTGAGAGTGGAATACATGCTCTCAGAACCCTCCACTGCGCTCTCAGGTCCCTCCTACAGCCAGGTGCTCCTGGAGAGATGGGGATTCTCAGCACCGATTGGCAGGTGAAAGATGGGCTATTTTGGACAACAGCTAAACTCATTGGCTGTGAATGCTGGAAAGTGGTGGAGGCAGATGGCTGAAGATGCACAGAAGATCGATCACAGTTTTGATCACAGCAGATAACTTTTTTAAATCTAGACTTTACTATTATTTTATTAGTAGATTAGTAGATTATTTCTTGGGGGCAATTTTTCTTTGTGGAACTCAGGAGGAATCCATTAAATGGATGGCTGGCTTTTACCTCTGAATTCTTAAAAAAAGTGGGTATTGTTCTGTAACGGAGAGTGAGTACTATTCTGTGACTGAGAGTGGGGTACTGTTCTGTAACTGACAGTCGGGTACTACCCTGTAACTGAGAGTCGGGTACTGTCCTGTAACTGAGAGTGGGGTACTATTCTGTGACTGAGAGTGGGTACTGTTCTGTTATTGCTTGAAATACATTTTTTTTAATTCTGTCTGTCTATCTGCCTGTCTAAGTAATTACATTTGTAAAAAAAAATAAAAAATCGTAAAACACGAAAGGCTATAATGTTGAAATTTAGCAAAGATAATGGTTGTTACATGTCTACTTAAAACATGTTTAATGCCCACCCAGTTTGGAGATGCTTTCAACTATTTGAACGAACAGTGCTTTTCCTAAATTTGCTCGCAGTGAAAAAGAACCTCAAAATGCTAACAAACATTTTGATGATAGATGACAAAAACAGTCAATAGTGAAGATGGTCTTTGGTTTGCTGTTTTTTAACCATATAATCAACAGCAATAAGTAATCTTCAGTCCTACAATATAATGTATATTTAGGGTAGCTGCTTAGTTCCTCTACTTTATAATCAAGAGTAACAGCAAGCACTTTGTCTCACTATATAATCAATATTAACAGCAGGTTCTTTATCCTGCTGCTATGTAATTAATACTAACAGTAGCTATTCAGTCCATCAACCCTGTAATCAAGTCATATTATCCCCCAATTCGTTCTACCATCCCATCAACTGTAACAGCAGCTATCCCTTGTTTCTGAAGTATTTTGTGCTCCTATATGAAGTTATGTCCTGTACATTTATTTCAACAGCAGACCGCTGGAATGCTACTGTTCTAAATGTGTTAAAAATGGAGTAAGGTTTTAAATAATCTGGGTTTTCTGCACTCATGTACGCTTGGCACTTCAGATGTGAGGAGTTATTCTGCTTTTTTTAGAAGCAATTAAAGTAGTTTTTTCCCAAAAACCTGAAGCATGTAGGTACAGCTGTTTGTCAGACCCACCTGGTTGAGCTTTCAGACATCAGACAGAGCAGGACACATTCGCACCCAAAGGACACAGCCACTCTCTGTCCGACCACAGGTGAGCGTAATGATGGGGGCTGATCCTGACAGGCTCGCTTCTGATGGCCAAACACAGGGCCTTTTCAGAACCTGGCAGTGTTGGACTGAACAGTACTGAACTACGGTGGTGGGTTGTGTTATTGGACGATGTTTTGATGTGAAAGAATCAACCTTTTTTGTCTCTATGTATGTTATATGAAGCAATACTGCAGTTCAAAAAGTTGTCTCTTCAAATAGTATTGAAACAAAATAGAGTATACAGAGTATACAGTTTCTGGGGTTTACTATGGCACTTTGAGTAACACGCATGCTGGTCCATAGACAAAGCAGACCGGCGGCCTGGTTCCACCTTCATTATTCCACAGAGGTGCTAATATTCCTGGGAACCGCGCAGCACATGGGTTTTGGAACTTTGAACGAATTTAAGTCGAGTTTGAAAATTCATCTTTTCGTCTTTTGATGTTTTTTTCTGCTTTTGATATGTGTTGTTCGTATTCCTATTCATCTTGGATTTGTTTGATTTTGTGTACAGCCTCAGTTTTTTTAAACGTGTTCTGTAAATAAATTTAGATTTGATTTGAAGCCTGAACAATGCATTAAAAGCTTTTCTATAATCTGGTTTCTTTGAAGCAGAACCTACACCCAGGTTTACAATATGTCTTGCAGACTTTTACAGTTATATTGCAGTAGTATAACTATGTAGTCTTGGTCAGGCCGGCTAGTTAGGTTCTTACTGTTTTACCCTGACTACGCACTTGTTGCTTTGTCTTTCTGTGGTTGACCAAGGTTCTGTAGTGGCAGGATAATAAATAACCACTGGTGTTCAAATGGTTTTTGCGTTTTATTTCTTGGGGGCAGTTTTTCTTTGTGGAACTCAGGAGGAATCCATTAAATGGATGGGTGGCTTTTACCTCTGAATTCTTTGAATTCTTAAAAAAAAGTGGTTCTGTAACGGAGAGTGAGTACTATTCTGTGACTGAGAGTGGGGTACTGTTCTGTAACTGACAGTCGGGTACTACCCTGTAACTGAGAGTGGGGTACTGTTCTGTAACTGAGAGTGGGGTACTACCCTGTAACTGAGAGTGGGGTACTACCTTGTAACTGAGAGTGGGGTACTGTTCTGTAACTGAGAGTGGGGTACTACCCTGTAACTGAGAGTGGGGTACTGTCCTGTAACTGAGAGTGGGGTACTGTTCTGTAACTGAGAGTCGGGTACTACCCTGTAACTGAGAGTGGGGTACTACCTTGTAACTGAGAGTGGGGTACTGTCCTGTAACTGAGAGTGGGGTACTACCCTGTAACTGAGAGTGGGGTACTGTCCTGTAACTGAGAGTGGGGTACTGTTCTGTAACTGAGAGTCGGGTACTACCCTGTAACTGAGAGTCGGGTACTGTTCTGTGACTGAGAGTGCAGTACTGTTCTGTAACTGAGAGTGGGGTACTGTCCTGTAAGTGAGAGTGGGGTACTATTCTGTAACTGAGAGTGCAGTACTGTTCTGTAACTGAGAGTCGGGTACTGTCCTGTAAGTGAGAGTGGGGTACTGTTCTGTAACTGAGAGTGGGGTACTACCCTGTAACTGAGAGTGGGGTACTACCTTGTAACTGAGAGTGGGGTACTGTTCTGTAACTGAGAGTGGGGTACTACCCTGTAACTGAGAGTGGGGTACTGTCCTGTAACTGAGAGTGGGGTACTGTTCTGTAACTGAGAGTCGGGTACTACCCTGTAACTGAGAGTGGGGTACTACCTTGTAACTGAGAGTGGGGTACTGTCCTGTAACTGAGAGTGGGGTACTACCCTGTAACTGAGAGTGGGGTACTGTCCTGTAACTGAGAGTGGGGTACTGTTCTGTAACTGAGAGTCGGGTACTACCCTGTAACTGAGAGTCGGGTACTGTTCTGTGACTGAGAGTGCAGTACTGTTCTGTAACTGAGAGTGGGGTACTGTCCTGTAAGTGAGAGTGGGGTACTATTCTGTAACTGAGAGTGCAGTACTGTTCTGTAACTGAGAGTCGGGTACTGTCCTGTAAGTGAGAGTGGGGTACTATTCTGTAACTGAGAGTGCAGTACTGTTCTGTAACTGAGAGTCGGGTACTGTCCTGTACGTGATAGTGGGGTACTATTCTGTGACTGAGAGTGGGAATATGAACTTATGCAATTACAATACATTCATTTTTGAAGTATGTACTTATACTGTCTTTACCATATTAAGCTCACATTACCCAGTAAGATTGTCTCAACTCATACATATTCATGGATGGAGCTTATAACAATGAATGACATACACTCACCTAAAGGATTATTAGGAACACCATACTAATACGGTGTTTGACCCCCTTTCGCCTTCAGAACTGCCTTAATTCTACGTGGCATTGATTCAACAAGGTGCTGAAAGCATTCTTTAGAAATGTTGGCCCATATTGATAGGATAGCATCTTGCAGTTGATGGAGATTTGTGGGATGCACATCCAGGGCACGAAGCTCCCGTTCCACCACATCCCAAAGATGCTCTATTGGGTTGAGATCTGGTGACTGTGGGGGCCATTTTAGTACAGTGAACTCATTGTCATGTTCAAGAAACCAATTTGAAATGATTCGAGCTTTGTGACAGGGTGCATTATCCTGCTGGAAGTAGCCATCAGAGGATGGGTACATGGTGGTCATAAAGGGATAGACATGGTCAGAAACAATGCTCAGGTAGGCCGTGGCATTTAAACGATGCCCAATTGGCACTAAAGGGCCTAAAGTGTGCCAAGAAAACATCCCCCACACCATTACACCACCACCACCAGCCTGCACAGTGGTAACAAGGCATGATGGATCCATGTTCTCATTCTGTTTACGCCAAATTCTGACTCTACCATTTGAATGTCTCAACAGAAATCGAGACTCATCAGACCAGGTAACATTTTTCCAGTCTTCAACTGTCCAATTTTGGTGAGCTCGTGCAAATTGTAGCCTCTTTTTCCTATTTGTAGTGGAGATGAGTGGTACCCGGTGGGGTCTTCTGCTGTTGTAGCGCATCCGCCTCAAGGTTGTGCGTGTTGTGGCTTCACAAATGCTTTGCTGCATACCTCGGTTGTAACGAGTGGTTATTTCAGTCAAAGTTACTCTTCTATCAGCTTGAATCAGTCGGCCCATTCTCCTCTGACCTCTAGCATCAACAAGGCATTTTCGCTCACAGGACTGCCGTATACTGGATGTTTTTCCCTTTGCACACCATTCTTTGTAAACCCTAGAAATGGTTGTGCGTGAAAATCCCAGTAACTGAGCAGATTGTGAAATACTCAGACCGGCCCGTCTGGCACCAACAACCACGCCACGCTCAAAATTGCTTAAATCACCTTTCTTTCCCATTCTGACATTCAGTTTGGAGTTCAGGAGATTGTCTTGACCAGGACCACACCCCTAAATGCATTGAAGCAACTGCCATGTGATTGGTTGATTAGATAATTGCATTAATGAGAAATTGAACAGGTGTTCCTAATAATCCTTTAGGTGAGTGTATATATTTAGATATAATTATATAGTTCTGTAATATTGATACAATGCAGTCAGTAAGGGAAAAAATATCTCTGACCTTTAATATAAACTCACAGGCAACCATTAGTGATTTAGACCAGAGATTATGGGCAGGCAATGTTAGGGAATATCTGAAGTCAAAAAGATGGACAGTCAGTCTATTCACAGGGTAGGAGCCAAACTCAATTATGATAATAATAATGATAAAATTTCACCAATTTGTTTTATTCTCAGGTCTAATATCTGCAAGAAGTGGTTTGTCATTATGTTAAGCTGTCGTTTTTTCAGTTAATATTTGTGTGTTTGCTAAATCATGTATGTATTTTATGTTTTTAGTTGTCCTCATTTATGGTTAAGTTTACAAAAAAAGTGTACAAAAAATATATAATTTATAATTTCTCTACCACAGTGTCATCTACAGATTTCAAGGCAAATATTGTGAATGGAAGGAGTCTCTTCTTTGTAAAAAGACTCTGTATGAAGATGATGTTGAATATTTACTTGGTTGGGTTGCTTTTTTGTGTTAGGTCCGTGATGTTTCCATTGAGCCCAAAGGAAATGAGCCAGGTAATCAACTAATCAGCTCAGAAACAGCTATGCCAGGAGTACCATGCTGTCATTGGCCAGATATACTATTTGTCAGGGTGCTAAACTGAACAGGGAAGAAAAATTAGAAGGATCAGCTGTTTGTCTGGTGATCATCATCAGAACTGTGTCTCTGAAACAGAGAAACTGAGCACAGCCACACAGAAAATGGGCACCCCCACATGGGTGCAAGGGAAATCTGGGCGGCTATTCCTTGTTATAGTAGCACTTTACTTGAATGGGCACAAGTAATTTAATATTATGCTATTACTTATGTGTTGATTAATCAGAAACTAAGTTTTAGTTATAGACTGATCTCATGTTTGTCCATTGTTAATGAGTTATCACATCTTTTATCTCAAGTAATTACTATATTTGTTACTATATCTGTTAATTCTCTATATCTTAGTGAACTACTGAAGTAACTACTGAAGGAATTTCTAAGGAACTACTAAGGGAACAAGTAATTTAAATAAGTGAAGTATTGATGTAATGTTTGTTCATTGTTAATAAATCATGATGCATCTTTTACATTAAGTAGGGACTATACTGGTTCATGATTTGTGCTGTAGTAGTAACTGAGTTACTACTATTTGCGCCTCCTCAAGTAAAGCATTACCATTGTTACTACTATTAGTTCATATTTTTATGAATGTCATGAGTTGACACTTTACACTTTTCAGTGGAGATAGAAGCAGATTAGTTATTTGCAAAGCAATTGTCCATCTAAAATAATATTGCACATGGAATCCACATAACTATCACTCTTTAGAACTTTTACTAACGCAGTGTTGCTCGGCTACCATGACAACCAGACAAAATTAAGGGTGGGGCCTAGCAAGAGGGGCAGCAGCACTTGTGAGTGGATGACATGACGGACCTGGGTGGTGCCTGAATTCCACAAGCACTCTGTCACCTTTCAGCAACAATAACTGGAAATGTATGATTACTAAAAGGTAACTTTGAAGCGGAGGGTTAACATTTTCTCCACAAAAAAGACATTCTGTGATGTAATGCATGGTTTATCTTGGCCACCATGTTCTTTACAAAGGCAGCAAATCAGAGCTACAAAATCCTTCAGCTGACACCAGCAGCGGTGTGTGTGTGACGTAAACCTTCCTCCCCTTCTGTTTCTAATCAACTGGGCTGTGTCAACCCTGTTCTTTTACAGAACCCCCACATTGGGACAATTCATGCGTAAATCGGTCTCAGATGGTTTCAGCATCGGCACACTCACTCTGTCCACTATTCAGAATAATGAGTAATAGCTTTTTCGGTTTTTAATTGGATTTTTTGGTACTTGTTTCGCACAGGAGGTGACAGAATGTGGATAACTCTTTGCAAGGTCTCAGCGTAAATATCAGAGTATATCTCAGTGTTATCATAGAGTAAATTTATGGTAAAAGAAAGGGATGGACAGTCTAGACTCACATATCAGCAGAATCAGCAGATTCAGTATAAAAATGATTAAACTTTTAGTACACACATTACAAAGTGAATTATTGTGAATTATATAGATTACTTAACAAATTACTAAGACACATTACCCAGGATGATACTTTTTATAGTTTGACTTTATTTTAATGGAAAAGGTATTGGGGGGGGGGGGGGGGGGAAGATTTAGGCCCAATACAAGACATGAAGTGTGACAAATGGAGAGTTATTATTATTACATTTAACAGATGCTTTTATCTAAAGTGACAAACAGTTGACGAGGCAGGGACAGCCAGGCCTCAGAGCAATGGGGGTTAGAGACCTTGCTCAGGGTTCCAACCTGGAAATTATTTTGCTGCCCACAGGATTTGAACCGCAAACCGTTTGATCACAATGACCTATCTCACTAAGTCACTCCTAAAACCCTCATATGTGGCTGTGAGCAGGGGTCAGACCTGCACAGAGGAACCCCATTGGAGCTACACTGTGGCAGTGGCTCTAGGTGTCACCAGGTTAAGGTTTCAAAAGTGAGTAGAACACAAAGGAAAATTCAATTTCAATTAAACTATTTTGTTTAGTGCATTTTCCAGAACATGATCTATATTGTCGCAAAGCGCTTTAGATTATCTCTGCCCAGAGCCCCCAGTGAGCAAACCAGTGACAACAGTGGCAAGGAAAAACTACCTAGTAGGAAAAAAACCTTCAGAGAACCAGATTCAAAGGGAGAGCCCATCCTCCTTGGGCCAGGAAAGGTTATCAAATTAAGAAAGCCCTAAAATCCTGAAAACAAATCTATATATTAACTATGTATTATGTCTAGCATCAAGTTTCAAATAGTACAAATGCACACCCATGAAGACAAGAACTGTACTTCTGGTACAATATCATCATCTGCAACGGACAGAACACAGTGGCAGCAGAAATTATAGGTCCAGCGTCAGTGTTTCACACCGTTTTAGAAGTTGTTCAAGATATTTGGTAAACTTTTTTGTGGAGTTTTGTCAGAGGAACTTAAGTAAAAGGAAATGGTTGTCGACGGCGGAAGTTTCTCAAAACAGAACAGGAGAATTCTAAACTATTAGAGCTAATTTGATCTGGCTTAACGATGTTTGATCATCATAACGCTCTGAACTCTGTGTGATGCGACTTCACAGTCAGACTCCACGACGCGGCTGGTGAGGAAATGATGTCAAAGAACGTGCGATGCCCCCCCCGCTGGTGCGAGTCAAGGAAAAAGTCCGAGCTGCGAAGAGCTCCTCCACATCCCGGGGAAACGCCGTCTCTACAGCGCCGTTTTAGGTATATTGCGCGTTATTGAGATTAAACCTTTAAAGGTTGTAGCTGCATAATTTCATTGCTTCGATCGCATTAATTAACTCCGCCTTTGAGTTTAGAAGAATCTCAGAGATTTTCTCAGGCTCCAGCAGACTCAGTCATTGGTAAGCCGCCGGGGATTTGCTCTATTCGCTTCGCCAAAGTTAACTGCGGCATGTCGACTTCTACCCTGCATGTAGTTGTCTGCTTCAGTGCCTCCGGAGCACTTTCTGCCATTTTCGCTAAATACTACGGAATCCTGCAACTTTTCCGTCCTGTCGGACGCTTTAACTCGCCGCTAAACGCCGCAGTACGCTGGTTCGTTTTGTGATTATTTTACCAGTCGGTTCTCTTGATCGGCACGGTGCGGGGCGCCAATGTAATGACACCGCTTGGCCGGTTACCTCTGGGACACTATAACCGGATCAGCCCGGTCACCGGTGAGGTCTAAACGTTACCGCGCGGCGGAGAGCTGCTAAGCGGCTTAGCTATTTAACGCTAATGAACGAGCTCTTCTCGGCTCGCGCCGGAACGTGATTGGCTGCCCAGGTTCGCTCGCGGTGATCGGCTATATTAACTGGGGAAAGTAACTGCAGCTGGATAATCTGGTTTGCCGGTTAACGAGACACATCTGGGGTGGAAGTGCGGCGTGGAGACGGAGCCGAAATATCACTGCTTATTTTCACGGCCAGCTAGGTGTGAACAGCAGGCAGACAAACGTTAAGTTTTAGTTATCCGGCTAACGGCAGCTTTACGCAGCCGTAACAAGCCACAATATAAAAGTAATTTATTTAACCGTTAATTAATCTTTCCTCCGACTATATTGTAGGTCGTGCCCTACAATAGCTAGTTTGACCAGTGTTTATTTCTTATAACTGTAACTGAATATTGAACCTTATTCATTGCTTATCAACAGGCAGGCAAACTCCATTAGTTGCGCTACCTTCGGCTTCGCATGTCACGTACTTTTTCTGGCATAAAATGGGAAACTTCAGCATTCGACTTAAAATGTATCCGAGATGGATTATTGGAGTTGTACATGTAATGAAAAATATCACAGATGTGAACTCAAAGCTGTGTTAAAAGAAATTGTATTCAATACAACATAGAAGGGAATGTACTACAAACTGAGTTAATTAAAATGACTCACTGATGTTTACCTGGGGCTGTTACTGCAAACAAGTCCAAACCTGACCGTTGTCAAATATCTTTAGAAATCAGATGTTCCTAGAGGGAAAAAAAACTGGATGATATGCGTAAAAATATTGGTAGTACTGTAACGTTTGATGTAATTGTTCACACATGGCTTTTATATTAATATAAATTAATTGTTTGTTAAATCTGGTATCCTGAAATGGTCAGTTTCCTATCAGCTAGTCTGTATTAAAATGTTTGATATGCCTTTTTTTTTTTTTTTGTCACTTGGTCACGTAAAACAGTTTAGTTCATGGCTTTATGAGAACACAAAGGTCTTGAGGAACTTGCCATATTCCCCTGGAGACTAAAAGTATGGGACTTCCAGACTGAAAAGTTTCAGGATAAGTTTTCATATTAATGTGAGAGGTCAGAATAATGAGTCGCTTGTACGTGCAGGATGGATATGGAGAGAAAGCGGGGCAGCAGAGCCGTGAAGGGAACGACTGTGTTGGGGGGTGGGGTGGGGTTGGGGGGGTGAGCAAAAGGGGAGGTGCACACACAGACGCCTGTGTACTCCTGAGAGCCTGCGTGGCATGAGAGGGGGGTGGTGATCAGGATGGGGGAGGGGTAAGAGGGGATGTGGGTGTGTCATCAGGGTGATAAACCACAAATTTCTTTTATTTAAAGCTTATTTTCTTCCGTTTAGGATCTTTAGCTTGTACCCATTGTAGTTTTGCTAGTAAAGCAATGCAGAATGTACTGAGTGCAGGATTTGTGTGGGATGATGAGGAGGGAATGACTGAAGTAATGTTAGTTTTCCTCCAGGGAGGATGAAAAATAACTGATTGCTCAATAGCAGGGAGAGTGGACACTTCCTATCTTCAGTGAGGGGGTGTGTTGTCAGAAAGACCCAGGACAGAAGTTTGGTTACCCTTTATCTTAAGGGAGGGGGTGTGATGTCAGAAAGACCCAGCATAGAAGTGTAGTCACTCTTAACTGAATCACTTTTACCACATGTGTTTATTTCCTGTCAGTGATGTCACACAGTGAGAGAGAGGGAGGGGATCTCGTACATCTCTTTCCTAGAAATGTTGCACATGCCTTTCTGTGTATGTTGCACATGGATCAGAAGGGAGTCATTTGGGAATTTGGATTTATGGCTCAACTTCAGCAGCAGGAAAGGATTATGAATGAGGGACTCCTGACCCCCTCCTGTTTTATATTAAATTGCCCTTTAGTTCTACTCCAGTTACCTTTTTTGCTAATTAATGATAGGTGAATGAGGCAGGTAACTATTATGAACAAAGTTCATAACAGAACTGACAAAACACGTTTAAAAAATTTCATGGGGTTTATAATGATCAGGAAAAACACCATGGCAGTTTGTGTTAAGAATGTTCCAATGAACTTCTGTGGGTTCAGCAGCTTGGAGCACCTGTAATTGCTGAATGGTTAGTACTCATGACTAAAATGAGTAATGAGTATTAGCTTTATTTGTTTAAGTAGACTAATTTTAGAGTATGCTGGCTGTAGATATCAGTGATGTCCAGAGTCAATATCAAAGATCAGAATTGGGGGCGATCCAAGCATTTTTTAATTGATCACTATCGGCTACCGCAGCCTGATCCAAAACCCTATGTGTTTAATTTCTTCTATCCACTTAATTTATGCCAGTTGCACAGACTGTAAGGTTCTGAGGGACATGGCTTTAAACTACAAGCTATTGGGCATGAGCAGAAACACCACAAGGAGGAATATAATATTGCAATATCCCGAGGTAAAAAGATAAAAGACTGCACTGACGCCTATGGTTTGTGTATGGATATTTAAATAGTTATTAAAATAGGAGATCGGTACTCGGAGTCGGCAGATATAAATATTGAATTGGATCGGGGGACCAAAAAAAGTGGATTTGGACATCCCGATTAGATATTGTGAGCAAAAGAGTAAAGACCTTTTCATGTTCTTTTTATATTCCTGTTTGTATTAGAAGAAGTTCAACATAAAAATTGCAACAGGCAGTGACACCAGAAAAATGCTTCCCTGGTGCAAAGATCTGTGGTTTAAAAGCTTCCATTTACTATATTGTCATACCAGCTTGAAGTATCAGGTCATGTGATTTCCTGCCAGTATAATTATTTTATAGAAGTAATTAACCGGTTGGCTGAAAATCCCCACACAACCTCTGCACTCAAGGACCAATTCTGTGCAGCCTTGCATTAGTAAAATTCTGGAACAAGTCAGCCATCCTACCTGGCTTTTAGTCTAGTGACTGATCTTTGTAGTGTTTGTCTTTTACAGGTCTCTTAAATGTCATCTTTTAATCCTTACATCTCTGTGATGACCCACCCCCGTATCTCTTTCATCAAAAACATCTTTCAGGGAGGATGGTGCAGGTGAAGAAGATATGCTGCATAGGGGCGGGGTACGTGGGGGGGCCCACCTGCAGTGTGATCGCCCAGATGTGCCCAGGGGTGATGGTCACGGTGGTGGATGTGAACGAGGACCGCATACAAGCCTGGAACTCTGACAGCCTGCCTATCTTTGAGGTCAGCTTTCGGGGATTACCTGACTTCTTGGGTTGGGTGAGGTGCACTGCTTTGTCACTTAGTTTCTTTCACCGTTATACAGTAACCCCTTCACATTTGAGAACTTGACATTTATGGTTTCAGTTATTTGCCAGTTATTCGGACAATTAAATTGGAATATTTTTGGAGCTTGCTGAAATATACTGGAAACTCGCAGATGGCGCATAAGCCTAAAAGAATACTGAAAATGATTTGGACCACATAAAATCATATATAAATATTAGTGATGCATGATATTTGTTAGTGTAAGTACTTGTCTTTAATGTTAAGTCTCGACTTGGGTACGCCTCGCGTCTTTGTTTTGGGAACCTGCCTCAGTCACGTGTTAGCTGTAATTGTGACTGTGGAATCCCCCATTTCTCCCAGTAACTTTAAAAATTTTCAGTGCCCTTTACTGTGCATTTTTAATTATGGGAACAAAACGTACTGCTCCCAGTGCATACTGCTCTTGATAGGAAGTGACAAAATAATTTGATATGCAAAGTGTTCAGTACAGTGCTGTTTATTTAGAAATTGGTAGTAAATAGGCTTTTATATTATCATTCAGGCTAGCAGACAGGTTGAAGTTATGGGTGCCCAAGTATTAATCGCGATTTGTCTCATTCGTGGGGATCTTCTGTAATTACAAGATCGAAGGACTTTCATTATACTGGGGTAATTACTGCCTTGTTCATTGGTTTCTGACACTGCACCACTTGAGGGGTAATTATTCGGACCTTCATGTTCTTCCTTCTCCCCCCCCCCCCCTCCACAAATCTCCAGCCTGGCCTTCAAGAAGTAGTTGAGTCCTGTCGTGGAGTCAACCTCTTCTTCTCCACAGATATCGACAGTGCAATTCAGGATGCAGACCTCGTCTTTATCTCGGTAAACCCATTGCTGCAATTTTCTGTAAACGTCTGCCACTGCTTTCTGTGTTCGTCTCCATTTTATGCCACTGCAGGCCGCTTTCCAGCATAGTGAAGTTCAACTTTCTGCAACAGGAAAAAAATGTTCTTGTAACACTTTACTTGAGAGGCACAAATAATGTAGCCGTACTCTTACTTAATGTATTAATTAACCAGAAACTAAGTGTTATTTACATACTGATCTCATGTTCATTCATCATTATTTCTTCATGAGTTGTACTAAAGTCAGTCGATGTTTTGGAGCAGAGTTAGTTTGATTTCTAGACTTGGAAACTTTCTTGTATGTTGCGATTTAGCTTCTCGTGTTGTCTAGCAGTGTTGGGCAGTAAAATGTTACTCAGTAATGCATTATTGAAATATTGCTATTTTCATCAGTAATGAGTAGTGTTAGGAATTCCAATCTCCAAAACAGTAATTATATTACAGTTATTAATCCAAGCAATGCCGTGTCGCTGGAACGCGATTTGTTTTCCTAGGTAGGCCACATTCCTCATTCTTATGATGATGTGTACATCTAGTGCACTTGTGGGGTGGATTTTAGCTTAGGTGGTTTGCTGCTCATCCCTAAAAGGAACTGACTGTCTGATAAGAGGTTTGTGAAGCTTCTGCTAATGAGATACAATCATTGTTTCACTTCTGAAGCCTGCTTGGTATGTCCGGGCAGAGATAAAACAAGAAACTGGACACAATTTCAACCTAAACATGGTGTTACGCAATGTTTTATGTATTGTAAAACTGTTAAAAATAATCCTTTGCTGAATATGCAGAAAAAAACTAGTTAAAAAGGTGGGAGAGACTGTTGTTTTTTTTATATGTATAATGCATGCACTGTATCCTATAAGGTTTGAGAGGCCTCAGTGTGTGCTGTTTATACAGTTTAGCTGTTTGTTAGTTAATTATTGTTCCAATAAAGTGGATTCAGTTGTACGAGGAGCTGGCTAAGCAAGTCGTATGGTTTTTTTTCCAGTCAGGCGGGTAAAGAAAGTACATATAACAAGTAACATAACTAATTTCTTGTGATATCAAATAATAAGTGAAGTAATATTACTAAATCTTGAGTAACTTGCCCAACAATGTTGACTACCAGGTGAACACCCCAACGAAGACCTTTGGGATTGGTAAGGGGAGGGCTGCAGACCTGAAGTACATTGAGGCATGCGCACGCCGCATCGCCGACGTCTCCACCGGCTGTAAGATCGTGGTGGAGAAGAGCACGGTCCCCGTCAGGGCGGCAGAGAGCATCCGGCGAATCTTCAACGCCAACACAAAGAGCACGCTCAGTTTCCAGGTGAATCCTAGTGCTCGTCGTATATAGTGTTGTCGTTGTCGGTGACATCATCCTTAGCTTACCTGTCATGTACAATCGATCCTGCAGTTAGGTTTTTTACAGTTAAAAATATGCTGTTTAACTATGTCTGTTCACTAATTTCCCTTTTCTATCGGGACCTTTGTCCAGGTTCTGTCTAACCCAGAGTTCTTGGCAGAGGGGACAGCCATCTCAGACCTGAAGAACCCAGACAGGGTTCTCATTGGGGGGGATGAGAGCCCAGAGGGTCAGTGTGCAATCGAAGCTTTACGTGGCATTTATCAACACTGGGTGCCCAAGGACAAGATAATCACCACCAACACGTGGTCATCTGAACTCTCCAAGCTTGTAAGTCTTCTCCTCCCCTTCCAGTGGGTTAATCCTCTGTGTAGCCTGGGGTATCTTCACCCTCTGCTCCCTACCTGCTCTTCCCTGTAGGCAGCCAACGCCTTCCTGGCCCAGCGCATCAGTAGCATCAATTCCATCAGCGCCCTGTGTGAGGTGACCGGCGCTGATGTGGAGGAGGTGGCTCACGCCATCGGCACAGACCAGAGGATTGGCAGCCGCTTCCTTAAAGCCAGTGTGGGTGAGTGAGTGGAGCGGCCTGAACCAAAGGAATCTTTGGGGGGGAGGGGGGATAATCTGTAGCATAATGGTTAAACAACGTATGATCCAAAGCTTGAGTTTAAGCCTAAATGTTTCAGCTCACCATGTCAATGTCTGTGTGTAAAACTAGCCAGAATTTTTTTTAATGCTGCCTCTGCAGTAATTGCAAATTAGCAAGTCGATAGTAGCAACATACCAGTAATACTAATACTTAATAATAATAATTAATAATAATGTTTAACATTGAGACATATGTTTCACATTTAGCTACGGTCCTGCATATTATAAATAATGCCGTACCTACACATTATGCTGATTTGGATGTAATTAACTACTTTTGTTAGCCAAACAACCAAATCCTATTAATTATTATTGTTAAATATTTTTGGTACTCCTTTCTGACAACATCGAGTACAGGGTTGATATCTGCACTTTTAAAACCCCCATTGTATGTTTGGATACCTTTGAAATTCGAAACACAGTTCTTGCTGGTTTTCTGTGCCACCAGACCCATTAATGCTTGCTTCTGCCTTTCTAACCCTCCACATGTCTGAACCTACAGGGTTTGGTGGGAGCTGTTTCCAGAAGGACGTACTGAACCTTGTCTACCTGTGTGAGGCCCTGAACCTGCCTGAGGTTGCGAGATACTGGCAACAGGTACGACAGAAAAGCCAGTGGCCCATGACTTTTACTGCTGTGAGGATAAAATTCCCTGAATAGATTGGTATTTCTCCAATTTCTCTGTTATTGTTGGGATGCGGTTTGGCTGTTTTCTCCAAACATAATATTGTGTGAATATAGAAATTTCAACGTTTGTCTCATATGTACACAGAAGATTGTTCAGGTTGTGTTGTGGAACATCCAGGTGGTCTCTGGAAACTTCAGACTAGCAGCAGTGTTTTTGGAGAGCAGTAATTTTCTCTTTGGTACCTTCTCATGAACACAGAATGCATGAACAAAGAAGATATCAAGCGCATGAGGTGCCTGCAGATTCTTACTCCCTATGGTTTGTTGTCTGTAGTTTGAGGATTTTACTCTTATACTCATTTTTGTAGGGAGAGTAGCAGTGGTGCTGAATTTCTGCCTTACTAGGCTGGTGGAGGCCCAAGTCTTTTGTAACCCTTTCCAGTCTCATGAGCGTCAGCTATTTTCTTCCGAGCTCCTTTACTTTGATTGGGCCGTATTTCACTATGACTGAGAATTTGAATTATGCTATTATTTAAGATTTTAGCGGTTTCACAGTACACCCCGGTAATTTTATTTTTGTCTTACCACAGCTGGCAGCGTTTACATCAATAAAACACATTTACGGATATGTTTAAAAAAGTATGTTTGTATTAATAATAAAAAATCATGCACATTTAGCTAAATAGTATAACTGACATGTTTTACTGATTATAACCGTATACTTGGATCGATAAGAATTGTTTCACTGACATGTTTTATTTTATTAATTATGTACATTTGGCTAGATACTGACATGTTTTATTGATCATTACCATATGCTCAACCAGCATGATTTTTATAATTATTACTGTGATAAATTGATAATATTAGGGATTTTACCATATGCCCCCCCAAGGAAGATTTGGTCTGTCCCTACATTTTTTAGTCTGGTTCAATAGAAGCTCTGGGCCTTGATTATGACTTTCGATGTTATTTTGTAGACTAATACACAAACACTTTTATCTTCAGAAATGTCTTTTACTCATGACTTTGACGTGCCATTAAAATATACATGCTGACAAGTCGACTTGGAAGTTAAGGGTGGGCTAATGAGACTTGCACTGAGCAGGGCTTGCCAAAATCAGACCTGGTAATTTGCCAGTGTATTCCAGTAAACTGTAGCCGTTTATTTTGGTGGACTTAATTAAGGGGAAATAACTTGCAAATTGCAAGTTTGATGAGCTTGCTCCCCAGTCCAATGAAATAATCACAAAATTTCCACTCAGATTATCTCTGTACACAATACTACAGTCTGCAGAAATGGTAGTGGGGGGGGGGTTATCACATTGTTTGCTTGTTTGTTCATACATACATTGCAATTCAGTTTTATTAAAAATTGTGGTGACACCATTGTAATGATTTGAGCTGGTGACCTTCATCTTACTCTCTGAGATACACAGACAGGGGAGAGCAAGCTTGGGGGACACGGCACAGGGTCAGCCAGCATGCAGCCCCCCTGGAGGGGGGGGTTAAGGGCCTTGCATGAGGGCCCATTGACACATGACTAGTTGGTTGAGGCCGGGGCTCAAACCAGAGACCTTCTGATCCCAGCAACAGAAGTATAGACTGCTGAACCACACCCACCCCCCAGTGCATGTCCTGGTGATGGTCTGTGCAGTGCTTTGTGGTCCTGAAAACATAACCTGGAGCAGGCACCATACCATGATGTAATACCTTCAGGAAGGATGGTTTCCATTGTGCATCTGTAGTTGTAGAGGGATGCTGGGGACATGTGGTCCTCATATACATGTCTGAACAATTAAAGACGTCTGTGTGTGTTGTGACTATGTGAAGTTGTCTTTAATTATGATTCCCAGGATCTACCTCTTGATTCCCGAAATCATACTGTTCCGGCGTTTATGTGCATGCACGAGTGACTTGTGCTGTGTTATACATGTCTTTGGTTTGTCGTCTGGTCCAGGTGATTGAAATCAATGACTATCAACGGCAGCGTTTCTCCTCACGAATCATTGGATGCCTCTTCAACACAGTGACAGACAAGAAGATAGCACTGTTGGGCTTCGCCTTCAAGAAGAACACAGGTGACACCAGGTGGGTTTGTTTGGTGCTGAGGTATGTTCAGCAAAGCACTCGTGTTGGGTGTCAGTCGCTGCTGCAGTTTCTGATTACCCTGCCTTCCACCACCCGTCTTCCACCCTATCTTCCAGGGAGTCTTCCAGCATCTATATCAGTAGGTATCTGATGGATGAGGGTGCTCGGCTCCACATCTATGACCCCAAAGTGAAGAAGGAGCAGATCATCCAAGACCTGTCTCAGCCAACCCTGTCCCATGGAGAAGACGCTCAGAGAGGTGAGCTGAGTTCTAAGCCCTTTTCTTAACAACTATTCTGGATGTTTAGAATTGCTCACTGGGAATATCAATGTTCATCTTTCTGCTTCTTTGAGAAGAACAGAACTAGATATTTCTTCCCTTTATCTTGGTTGATCTGCTATATCCTGTCTACTGTCTCGATCTTTTCACAGTGTCTCAGCTCGTCACCATCGCCACTGACCCGTACTCTGCTTGTGAGAATGCCCATGCAATTGTCATTTGCACAGAGTGGGACATGTTCAAAGTATGTGTCCTGGGATGCACGGCCAAGTATTTCCGGAGCACTGATTGATACTGGCTTCAGTCTTGCCACTATAAGCCTAAGACATGTGGAAATATCTGCGTGTTACAGGAGCTGGACTATGAGCGAATCTACAAGGCCATGTTGAAACCCGCATTCATCTTTGATGGGAGAAGAATCCTTGACAGTCTGCATGACCAGCTTCAGCATATAGGCTTCCAGGTGCTGTATTGTCTTCAGTGTGACTTTAGTTTTCTCAGTAGCTGTTGGCACAGTGTCATTAGATGTCTGCATGTCAAAATGATCCATATTTTCCCTCACAGGTGGAGACAATCGGCAAGCGAGTGAGCCAGAGAATTCCCTTCACTGGCAGTAACGAAATCTCAAAACCCGAGCAGCTGCTACCTTCCAAGAAGCTCAAACAATAATTTTTTTCATGGCTCACTGGATTCAGAGGGTGATGACTTCCATTTGAAGAAATGTGGTTAATTTCTGCTCAGTTTTACATCACAAAAGACTCAGTTGAATGAACGTCTCCTGGATGTTTTTATCTTTCCATGTATTTACTTTCGACAAGTGAAGACTTCAAAACCCAAAGTCTTAAAGCAGGTTGTTTTATATGCTGTATTTCAGCTGTTTGGGCTGTCAGTTTTAAAAATATTTCTGAATACTGAAATACATTTATCAGAAGTTCTTATCAGAGCTTCTGCAAATGCTGTCATTCCAGTGAAACTTATTTTTTTAAGAATTTTTTAATTCTTATTGCTAAGCTGAGAGTGTAGATTGTTTCTATTTCACTGTGAAAGTTCGATGAGACAACTTTAGTATTATTACAGCTGCTTATCATTTACAGTGACATTACAGCATTAGGATGGACGTTTGTTTGGCCAATTTATATTACAAAGGGAGGAAGATGATTAAATTGCCTTGATGGCCGCACAACATGTACATTAACTTGCCTGGTTCCAGCTCTGAATTCTGTTAGAACTTCAAGAGCAAGCGGACAAGACAATAAAATTCTCCTTTACAAAAAGTGATACTGCAAACAGTGCATTGTATTTCTACATTGAAATGAAAAGCACAGAATCTTGTGCTTGTTCATACAATAACATCTTGAGCATGCTGGGTAATCAAACATCACAGACATCCAATCACAAATTGTTATTGAGGTGTGGAGGGTGGGTGTGTAAGGATCCGTCCCTGCCTGGCCGGCAGGTGTCGCTCGTCACCCCTTTCCCAGTGTTTGTGTCCTTTGTGATTATGACCCTCACCCATGTTTTGTTGTTCCCAGGACTAGTGATTGGTTGAATGATCATATCCTGCTCCTGTCCGTTGTTGAAGCCCTTGTTAAGTATATTTAAGTGCCTACCCTTACCCTGTTCCCCAGTCTTGCATTATGCGTTTGTAGATGTAGTTGCCCTGTGTTTGCTGCCGTTCTACTATCGTTGTTCCTGTGTTGCTCCTTGCTTTATTTTTTGTCCCCTTATGGTTACTTTTGTTTCTTGTTTTTTTTTTTTTTTAGTAAAAATATGTACCTTGTTTGTTGGAGCTGCAACGTGTCTTCCTTCACCATGCCCATCTGTAAAAGGATGAGGTACTGCTTGGGGTCATGCCAACATAAGGATGTCAGACCTTACCCAGTTCACCTTGGACAAGAGCACACAGTGCTTCAGGCATTGTACCAGAGAGACAGATGGAACTTAGATGCTCCATAAACAAACATGGTCTTGCAGATGGCACCCAACATTTCTCCTTACTCCACATTAAATCTTTCTGCAGAGAGCAAGAATAATTGAGTGGTTTATACAATAAAGGTTATTGAGGATATTTGTTTGATTGTGGTACAATTACAAGACTGTGAAGCATAACCTGGAGAGAAGAGAAGAGCACAGAGCAGAATTCTTGTTTATTGTGACGATCTTGGAGGTAGTTTTATAAGGATCTTGGAATACTCCTCTAACATTTCAAGGTTCTTGGAAGTCTTAGAATTGTAGGAGTAAACCATCCCATCAAAGTTCTCAATAGGATACAATTCTGCAATCTTAGACAGCTATTGAAAACTGATTTTTCTGTTCCTGCACTCATTTCTATGCTGATTTTGATGGTAGTTTGTCATTGTCTTGTTTAAAGGTCTCACTACAGCCATGTCTCAACCTCATGGCAGAGGCAGCCAGGTTTTGGACTACAATGTCCTGCTGCTTAGCAGAATTCATTATGCCACAGATCTTAATAAATGTTGCTGGATCACTTGCAACAAAAAAGCCCAAAAATCATCAACGATCAATCGCGATATTTTACTGTAGATATTGGGTGCCTTCCTTATATGCAGTTTTTTTTTTTGCAACAATCGTGTTGCTGGTGTGCATGGCCTCATTTTTCGTTCTCATCTGACCACAAAACATGGTTCCAATTATAGTTCCAATAATACTTGGCAAACTTCAGCTGCTGCAATATGAGGTTTGTGTCCAGTAAAGACCTTCAATGACATTGTTGAAAAGGAGGTAGCATGTAGCACTTGATTTTGAAATTTGATAAGCTGATAAACTCCAAGATTTCAACATCCATCTGTCTTCTTTTAAGTTTTTTTTCTTAAGTGTTCGTTGGTTTTGCCCATGTTGGTGGATGACAAAAGGATTTTACAAACTCATGATTATATCCTAGGGACACAGGTACTGGTGATAGACAACAAGACAGTTTCTGGAGACTGAGAGCAACTGAAAATAACAGAACTTCAGAAGACGTCACTCTACTTGTATTCCTTTGGGGTGCCAGTAATTTTTAAGCCTATGTTTTGCAGAAAAACAATGCACTACTCAATAAAATGTTTCTTTTTTTATTTTATTTTATATATGGTATGGCATACTTTATTGTTCCCCCGGGGGGAATTACATTTCTGTGGAATGCCTGGATACAAACAGCAGGTTTTAACAATAAAACAAGTCAGACAATAAAACACATATTTACAATGAATAAATAAAGAGCAAAACATTGTGATTTACATGGCTGTGCAGAATTTACAGCAATACATAGGATTAAAATGATTCAAATGACAGAACAAATTCCCAGTTGGATGACTAGGAAGTGGGTAGCACAGCGGTTCTAAGGGGGGCACGACTGCCTCACACCTGCAGGTTTTGGGGACTGGATCCTGCTGTGTGTCTATTTGGAGCTGGTGGGACGTAGCCCCAGAAATGCTACTCAGTGGACTCCTTGTGGAGATGCTACCACCACCCACTTGTCTAGGGACCTGCATATCACAGATTCAGCCTCTTTAATTCAAATGACAAGCTTCCTCAGACTTTTGAACCCCCAGGTAAAACGCTGGCTAACAGCCTAATGCAGACATTACATGTTATGAGCCTCTTCAGGAAATACTGTCTGCTCTGTCCTTTCTTGTTGAATGTATCTCCGCTATGAGTCCAGTCCAGGTTATTGCAGCGATACACTTCTAGGTATTTATGGCTTTTTACTCCACACCTCCCATTGTGTGGTGGTTGGGGGCAGGGCCATAACAACACCAGTCATGCAGCCATGTAGTACAGTTATGGGTTTGAGTCCCCCTACCAAAATGTTCATCCCCCTTGTCAAAGCAGCACATAATGGAGGAATTGTCATAAAACATCTGCAGTTTACAGGGCTCAGAGTTATATTTAAAACTGAAGCTATGGAGTAGAGGTTCCCAACTATTTTTGCAACCGGGCAAGTACAATTTAATCCAAACCCTATAATGTAATCTTGATCTATTGTGATCTTCAGGACCTCCCCCCTGTGCTCAATCCGTCCATCTTCTATACACACTTGTCGTGTGCAGGGTTGCGGGGGTCCAGAGCCTATCCCAGAATCTACAGGCCAAAGCAGGGAGCAGCCCAGGATGAGGCACCAACACCCATGGACAATTTGGCAACTCCAATTCACCTTAGTATGGTTTTAGACTGTGGGGGGACACTGGATCCTAGAGGCAGGGGAATTTCTAGCTATTGAAAAGAGCTGGGGCTAAGTCAAGTTTAGCTGAGGCTTGACTTTTTAAATTTATTTTTATTGGATTGGCATTGGGGCTAAAATACTCCTAACGACACCCATGCCCAGAGGTGTGAGGCAACAGTGCTAACCCCTCTACCACCACCGCTAGTTTTAATGTTTTTCATAATTTGAATCATTATGTGTCCTTTTTATATTATACAGTTCTTTCCACTGATTCTGATGACATGTGCCCGTAGTTCTGGAGTTTGTTGTGTCTGAGTATTGAGATTCTGTGCTTGGTTAAAATCATGTACCTAATTTAAGGTGTTTATGTCAAGTACCAGCATCCCCCAATATTTCCCAATTCACCCACTCTTCTGGATAAACCGACCGATATTTAGCTCCTTTACAAAGTCTGCGGACAGTCAGAGCAGCACGCGGTATGCAGCGGCGCCTCGGCCCCGCCCTCATGGGGAGGAGTCAGGGTGACGTTAGGCGTCAGCGGCGCGCGCAGCACGTAGCACGGGGGATTCAGCGCTGATACCGGCGCAGTTTGGGGAGCGTCATGGCGGATAAGGCACAGTTGCTCGAAGCTATCAAAACACAAGGAGAGCTGGTCCGGAAGCTCAAGACAGAAAAGGCCGGCAAAGAGCAGGTCAGTCTGCGACAGCGCCGGCCTCCGATATGAACGTCGTCAAGCAGAAATCCAGGTTTAGGTAGTTAGGGTCCGTGCAGCACGTTAGCATGTAGTAACAGTGAATGAGGCCCTCGTCAGTGATCATCGAATGGCTGAATGCATGTCATGGGCTGATAACATGCATAATATACAACTGTAATTAAACAGATTAACAACCAGCTATAAGCATACCTTAATCTGATGTATCTACTTATTTGGATAACGGTCATTTAGATACGTCTGTGTGGTCGAAAGCCTGTGTCTGTAGCCGTAACGTTAGGTACCTAACCTGTAATTGTCATATAGTTAGTTGGCCGCGAATGTTTTTATGTGCAGTTTGTAGCTAAATACATTAAAATGACGGAATTTACACTTAGCGAAATGTGATGGCAATCGTCATGAGTGGTAATGCGCTGGTGCCCATCTGACGCAATAATCATGTAATGCCGGCGTTTCCGTAATGTCCACTCTGCACAAAATAACCTAAACGTGAGCATACGTTATTGTGTTTTGAGTACATAAGTGTCTATATATTAACATTTACAGTTCTTTAAATCCGCAGATTTAAAAAGAGTAGGCCTAATTGCAGGGTTTGTTTTAACGTTGCCCTATTATGCAGTTTAACCATTGGGTTTCGTATTTGTATTTTCTTTGGAAACACTCAATGTCCTGCTTGTATCTAAGCATTGTGCACCTTGTGTAGTGAACTTGATCAGGCAGCATACGTTCTGATGAGCTGTTTTTTTTTACCCTACATAAGTTTTGATTGCTCGCCCTCATGTCTTGTCCCCATGTGGTGTGGTGATGCCTCACTTACACCCTCTACTGCTAGGGTCGCTGATCACTTTTCTCCTGTTCTTCCTGCTTGGTGTATCTTCGCCATTGGGGGATTCATCCATCATTGCTGTCTTCCCTTCACCGCTGCTGTACCACGGATGGCCTTTTACTTTGGATTATTTTATGCCCTATAATTGATATATGGGTTGTTGAACGTTTGGACTTGGGTGAACCACCCTAACTTTGTGCATGTGAACATTTTTGATGGTTATATTTTTCTCTGTTGGGAACATGAATAAATTGGGAATGTTTCCTGTGCGTCTGATCACTGGACTTATTGCACATGGACGCGGACTGTGTCCACGGCCTCTCCGGCATCTCTCTGGGATGACTGTCTCACAGGTATGTGCTGGGGTTTGTGTAGGGGGTGTGGTCTGTTTCTGAGTGAACGTGAAAGTGAATAGTTGTCATTGTTGACACACCACAGCACACAATGCACAACAAAATGTATCCTCTGCATTTAACCCATATGTGACATCGTGGCATAGCAGGGAGCAGCTAATTCAGTGCTTGGGGGCGGTACCTTGCTCAAGGTACCTCAGTGGTGCCTTGCTGGTCGGGGATTCGGACCAGCAGCCTTTCAATTACAAGTGCACATCCCCAACCATTAGGCCTTTTTTTTCATGCAAGTTCCATAAAACTTCTGCTGATGTGCATCGCTTTCAGGGTCACCAGAGGTGTTCGCTGCCACTAAAAACAATGCGTTTGCGTGGGCCCCCTGGGATTTTGGGCCCCCTGCTGGCCATAGTCAGTCACTACACTAAATATTAAATAGACACATTCCTTATTTAAGATGCTGAAGCAGCATATTCTGCTAATCAGCTAGCTAGCTGCCATCCTCTGACTCTGCCCACTAGATATTTAGTTTTTGAAACTTCTGAGGAGGGTCTAGGGGGGCACGAAGTGAGTTTTTGAATGGGGTCCCCGAAACAGTCACACCTTTTATATTTGCTTTTTTAACAGTTGTTCAGTGCGTATCTCATATCTCCATTGTCTTCCATATCTCCTGAACCGCCCTTGTAACACTGTCCTGGAAGATGGACGGACTTGCTTTCACTTGTTATAAACATTTTGCCTTGCCGCTGTTACTCTGAGATAACAACCAGAACGTAAACATTGCTATGACACCACCAGAGCCTGTACTGTATCCCAGGATGTGAGATGCATCAGCCCATACCTGCTCGCTCAAAGTCATCTCTGTGCCTCCTGTGCGTCCCACAGATCGATGAGGAAGTTGCCAAACTCCTGCAGCTCAAGGCCCAGTTGGGCGGAGATGACTGCAAACATACCTTTGTGCTCAAGACGGCTAAGGTGAGTTTAACCTGAGCAGCGATGGCAGTAAGTGTTTCACAGAGAATGCTGTGAGAGAGCCTCCCAATATAAATCAGCTTGAAGTTTGAGGTGGGGGGGGTGAGATGGATATGTTGAGAGACTGACCTCTCTCCTGTTGTGCTGATAGGGCACCAGGGATTACAATCCCAGGCAGATGGCCATCCGGGAAAAGGTCTTCAACATCATCATTAACTGCTTCAAACGCCATGGAGCTGAAACTATCGACACACCTGTCTTTGAGCTGAAGGTACGGTCTGGAAGAGCGGCTTGCGGATCGCCGGATTCACTGGAGCACATTGACTTGATAGATGTTTTGTTGTAGGAAACATTGACGGGGAAGTACGGTGAAGACTCCAAGCTCATCTATGACCTGAAGGACCAGGGTGGAGAACTGCTGTCTCTGCGCTATGATCTCACTGTATCCTTTGGACCCCTGTCCCCTCAGTACCAGCCGTAGATGTTCTGAGGTATGCACTGAGTCTCGGTTGAGGTATAATCACCCTTGTTCACTAGCCTGCCTTTGATTGGTAGGTTGCATTGTTTGAGTGTTGGGAATTCATTTAAGGACTGTAAAATGCAGTGTTGCAGTGTTACAGATTGATGGTTAGAGGCTGACGGGAGTCAAATACGCACTGGCTTTTTCTCCTTAATGAAACGTTATTCAGGTGCCCTTTGCACGCTACCTTGCCATGAACAAGATCACCAATATCAAAAGGTACCACATTGCCAAAGTCTACCGGCGAGACAACCCAGCCATGACACGAGGGCGCTACAGGGAGTTCTATCAATGTGTAGGTGGAACCGCTGCTACTCTGTCGCGTTTTAACCATCGGTTCTCCACCTGCGTCACCTAAGGCATCGCCTAATCCCATTTTCAGCTAGAAACTTTCCTCATTGTGGTAGCTCTCATTGGAATTCGTCTCGCATGCTTTTCAGCCTCAAAAGCACAAACAAAACACACAGTTTTGGATGTTGCATTTGTTGTCTTCCCATCCTGCGATATATTCAGTTATTGAATCGCGCAACTGAAATGGGGGGGGGGACGTTTAACAAAATGTCCATTTGTCGAGTCCTGGTTATTTCTGTGCTGCTCCAAACATCCCGTAGACGAATTTGGGAAAATGTCGATCCGCTACAGTCACTGTTTATGCATTTTCCCTTCCCAGTTAGTCTATATTACTGTTTACTGGCACTGCCTTCTGGAGTGTTTTGTAGCCCAGTAGGTAAGACGTCTAGGGTGGGGTACTTAATGCTCGATATGAATAGTGCTTCAGTTTCAGCCAGCGGTATAAGTACACCTGAGATGTACGCTTTCTTCACTCCCAATGCTACCAAGCGGAACACGAACAGTTCTCATTGTCTGCATTGCAGTGACGTGTAGTTGCATTTTTAGGGAGGTGCGGGCAGGCAGCAGCCTGGGGTTCACGGTTACACCTATCTTAGGGCATCGAATTAACTCAAAAGAATAAGTCAACCTTAACACGACACACCTGATACAGATAATCCGCTGTTTAATATACCTGGCACTAATGCGGGGATTCTACTGATGGGCCTGATTGTCTGTTATCGGGTGTGTTAAATTAGCGATGCACCTAAGCTTTTCAGGGTGGGACATCTCCAGGAGCGGGAATCGGCAGACATTAAGTGGAATATTAGATGCCTCTTGTGTTACTTTGTTCCTCTTTTAGTAAGAATGAAATCTGTGTTGCACCTTATACGTTTATGATTGGTATTGATGATGATTAGTTGTCAACTGATGGGTTTTCCAAGGGCCACTGCTGCTGTGGTGGTTTAGAGACGTGTTTCTCAAACCAGCCCTTCAGGAGCCCCAGGCAGGCCACATTTTTGCTTTTGTTTAGCAGAAATGTGGACTGACTGGTAGGGATTCTGGGAGGGAGCGAAAACACGAGCTTCCTGAGGACCGGATTGAGAAAGATTGATTTAGAGCAGAGCTAGGCAATCTTATCCAGAAAGGGCTGTTGTGTGTGCGGGTTTTCGCTGCAACTCCCTAATCAGATTACTGATAACTCTTCAACCAATCAGTCCTCTTTTCACACCTGCTTTTGAGCAGCTGACCTAAAGGCTATCCCAAAAATCTGCATGCACACCAGCCCTATTCGGATAGTATTGCCTTCCCCTGATTTCTAGGGCAGTGTGGGTAATGCCTCGTATTGGATTATACTGAAATATGGGCCATTAAAAAAATTAGTATAAAGGTATTATTATCAAACTTCACAAATTTAGTAAATATAAAACTGCTATACTGTATCTGCTTCAGCCTTATTTTAACAGAATATTGAAGCATAGTCATTTCATAAACCAATCCGACACACCTAAAAAACAGTCCAACAATCTCCTTTATTCATGTAGGCTTTATAGTCTTTCCATAAAAATAAGCATTTTTAAAACATTTTTCCCCTGCACATTATGTTACTGATTTATTGGGATTTAACAGTAAAGTCTTTCAGTTTTAAATAATGTGGCGGACAGTAGGGAATTCTGCATTTTTCTTCCAGACCATGTTTAACAGCATTTAAATGAAATGCCTCATTGAATCTTAAAAGCACTGATGTGTAAGATTGTGATAAGTGGAGCTAAACTAGAAATTTAAATACATTAAGGAGAGAAGCCCCCATTTATCTCCCCCCGTTTCAGTTCATGAAGTTATTAGTCCCGGATCTAATAGCAACTCCATGTTCCGGTTTAATGGGAGGTTTTGTGTAGTGGCTGTGAATACAGAAATGTGATGAGCTTATTTGACAAGCTAGGTGGTAGAGTGGATGCTGGCAGAGGGGAAGCCGAAATGAAGACTGTCAGAAGTCGTAGATAAGATCACTGAGCCCAGCCAGTTCTAATTTACCGGCATCTTTAATGTCACACATATATTGGAACGCCTTTTGAATATAATGTGACACTTCAATTCAGTTGTAATTGTATAGCGCGTTTTCACAGCCTTGCATTATCTCAAAGCACTTTACATTATTCTTGCCCCAAAGCCCCCAATGAGCCAGAATAGTGAGGAAAATCTCCCTAGAACCAATGCAGGGACTTAAAGGGGCTGCTGTTACTCTACTGCTGTTTTGAGCGAATGCTACAGGTGCTTTGTTTTATTTTGAGTAAAATTGATCAACTTCTCAAAATTGTAATTATCAAAACATACGGATTCCAACTATGGCATTGACCAAGGTTACCGAAGAGGCTGACGCTCAGATTATAGCCTGCATTTGTGAATTGTCTACCTGAATACGATGGACGATGATGTAAACGCTTTGATATTTCATTATACACACAAAGCGTAGCTTAAATTAAACTTCTCATGGACATTATAAGATAAACCCAGGTTTCCTGCCACTCAAGCAGATGCCTGGTTGGCAGCAGATCTGTCTCCAGCTTTTAACCAATGGTCTCTTGATACAGGTGTGTTGGGGAAAGCGCCGAAGCTTTGACCCCTTCAATACCTATGTGGAGAAAGCGTACTGGCTTCTCACTCCACACTCTGCACTTCTCGGACTCAGGAATAAAGAGACAGCACGCTTCCTATCTTTTACTTGCGCAAGGGTGCCCACTCACTTAGATGCAACAGACAGTATCTGCGCCTCAGTTCAGTGTCACACAGGGCGGTCCCTTGGCTTCTTTATTTATACAGAAGGGGAGGGGTTACAATGGGGAGTATCCTTAGGCTATTAATGCTGTTTTGTGCTTCTTGCGAAGGGGTTAAACACAGGACCTTGCATTCCTCAGAGTGGGCCCCCTTGCTGTATCGACAGAGTCTATTACCACTCCCAGGGTGATTGTGAAAAAGGAACAATCTTACAGAACCAGAGAGGATGTCCTGTTCTAACAGGCTCTGCGTCAAAGCTGATAAACTGTTTGCCTACCTACACACAATTAATATGATAAGAAATGTACATTTTCATTCTAACAAGGTGGATCGCTAACATTGCAGGAATCATCGCTATATTTTAAGACCACTCTACATGAACAGTGCTTTTATCAGTAACCTCTGTGTCTTTATTGCCTCATGCCGCCATTCAAAAAAAGATATCCTATTTCTGTATATCAGCCAGCTAATTTACTAGTCCCTGCCATGCGTCTGAGGGTCCCCGAGGACCGGGTTGAGAAGTACTGTATTAGTCGATCAGCGATTAATTATTTTTCTTTAGCAGGCATTAGCAGTAGGTTATGCACTTCACCCACTGGCTTGGCTCAGGACTCCAGCAGTCCATGTTCCACACGATCATATCTGCAGACACTTTTATCCTTTAGGCAGTGTAGCATCTGGCCTTCTGCTGAGCACTTGTTTTCATTGGCTCCTAGGATTTTGACATCGCAGGGCAATACGATGCCATGATTCCTGACGCCGAGTGTTTGAAGATCGTCTATGAGATCCTGAGTGACCTGCAGCTGGGGGATTTCTGCATTAAGGTTAGACCATAAAATAGCTCTCTTCCACATTTATCTCTTAGAAGCGTGGTCATCTCTCCAACCGCTGTTCCTCGATGGTTGGGGGCTTGGGTAGCTGGGCTTGAATGTGTGGAGCTGGTGCTTGATGTTACATCTAGCATTCTTTTGCAGGTCAATGACAGGCGTATTCTTGACGGGATGTTTGCGGTCTGCGGCGTACCGGACGAGAAGTTCCGCACCATCTGCTCAACAGTGGACAAACTGGACAAGGTGATCTGAGCGTGCACATGTCTGAATAGAGGGTGCCTAGGAGGTTGTATCTGGCTTTACTGTGTTTCCCATCATACTGGTTTGTCAGGTGTGCTTTGCCTTCTTGATTGCGCTCTTTGGAAGCATGCCTGTTGAATTCCACGTAAAATGGGAAGCATGTTGACCAAGCTGCCTTGTCTGAGGTTGCATCTGGGTTCTTTCCATTAGATGCCTTGGGAGGATGTCAAGAACGAGATGGTGAACGAGAAAGGTTTGGCTCCAGAGGTAGCAGACCAAATTGGGGAGTACGTTAGTAAGCGAGGTGAGTCTTACTTGAACCAAGGCTGTTTTTTTGAAGTCCCCTCTCTGTTTGGTAATATACTGAATGGGCGTGTTCAGTCAGAAGGTTGGAATCTTGCTTTTCGTTGGACGCTTGATGTATGAATGAGGCTTGCATGATGCAATGTAATTCCTGCAGCTTCCTGCAAGTGTATCATGGAAATAGATGTCAGTTTAGATGAGATGTCAAGTAAAGATTAGTTATAACAGACCAGAATTGCATAGTTCATGGCCAGAAATTAAAAATCCAGACCAAGATTTTGTTTCAACCATCCAGTTGTGGACTCTGTAGTTTTTATATGCACCTGGTTTGTTGAAACAAAACCTTGGTCTGGATTTTTACTTTCTGGACCTGAGCTATCCACCTTTGTAAGAGACCCACTCAGCACTGTGCCTTTCGACTACGGCTCTCTTATATTTTAACACTGTTACAATGGTGCTGTACTGGATTTAATGTGGGTTTAAAGTAGGCAGGATGTATTGAGTATGACCCTCATGCTCTCATTATACAGGCAGTCCCTTGGTTAAGAACGTCCGAACAGCCAACTCATACTTACGAACAGACTGCCATAAAGCCTATTACATTAGAAATTCAAGTTAAATACAATGGTTCGTAATAACAAACATACGCACTACTGTGTGATTCTCCTGGACACATTGTGCGGCTTCATTGGCTTGTTGGCTCAAGGCGCCGCTACAGTACTGTGTTACTTTTATTATCGCTGTATAATAATAATAATAATAATAATCAGGGAACCACATAACCGATACTCAAGTACGCATTCGCTGTATAAAGCGATATGCGCGACAGTTTCTCGTTGTAGTAGCGCAACTGCATATTTAACGTGCATTTGCGCTGTTCTGACAAAAAAAAAATCATTGTGCACTTTATCCTTTATACCGCAAACGTAGAACAAATTAGCCACATAAAGGTTAAAATTTCTTGTCATAGTGCGAACGCACATAAATATGCATTTGTGCTGCTACGACAGGAAATTGCCACACGCCTTGCTTTATACGTCCGTGTGTACCAGTGATATGCTTCCCTGATAATAATAATTGATCGATTAATAATAATAATAATTATTATTATTTTTCCGACTTACCTACAAATTCAACTTAAAGACTGACTTAGGGAACGGATCTCGTTTGTAACCCGTGGACTGTCTGTAACTGGGACTTTGGCTTCTTTGGTTGTGCTGTCAGCCTCTGTAGACCTTCTCTACACATTCGGTGCCCTTTTTCAGGTAGTGAATCTTCCTCTCTCTGTTTCAGGTGGAATGGAGCTGGTGGACGAGCTGTTACAGGACCCTAAAATGTCCCAGAGCAAGCAGGCCTGCGCTGGGCTGGCAGACATGAAGCAGCTGTTTTGCTACCTGGAGCTGTTCAAGGTGACGAAGGTAGGTCATGTGACATGGCGGGAGTCCAGAATGGAGGCGGTGACGCCCGGGGGGTGGGCACGTCGCGGGCACAACGGGGCTTTCACCAAGTGTCAGAGAAACCTGCCTTTTGTCTAGCTTCTGAAATCCAGTACCGGAGGAAATGGGAACAATGAGCACATGCCTTTCAGAAATGGTCCATTCGGGGTTACAGAACACATCAGGTATGTGTTACGTATATGAGCGAGACAAACGAAGTGAAATCGCCTGAATAAACGGCTAAGTGACTCTGTAGGACACGCCTTCTGACTTTGTCAGCTTTGAAAGGCGCTTTGTTGTCATAGTTTTGGACCAGTTTGGCGTGCATCTTATACTAAAGGACTTCAGTTATTTGCAATTTGATTCCCGCATAATAAGGTATGTGTGAAGGTTAATGTGATGACAGTCCCACTAACCTTGGGTTCCAAATGCTTTTGGTTTCTATATATTTACTTTTTTCCTGTTTCTCGTTATTCTGTTCCTTTATATTTTCATTTCCTGTAACCAGTGAACTGCTGCTTCATACAGTGATGTAAAGCATCCCAGTAAGGTGCTGTAGATCTTTCACTCTAAAGGTTGGTTCATACTTCTCCGCACAAGCGCAGTACTCGCGTATCCACTCTGCGTATGCGTAAATGGAAACGTTCTTAGTCCTCCGATCAAGCCACGTACTTTGCACACGCGTACATTGTGTTGTTTTTATAGTTTTATCAATAATAATAATATAAATTATTCTGATATTCCCTGCGCACGTACCATAGCAGTGATGTTTATGTCCATTTCTCTGTTTTCCAAATTCAGAGAGCCAGATCACAGGGTTTCCAACTTTGGTCAGCTGACTGGCGCGACATTTTCAATTCGAGACAAATCTGCACACGCATTTACATGTGTGTAACAGTTTAATTACCTTCTGAATAATCTGTAGGGTTTGCAAACTACCCCAACGGCCGTCAAAAGCATCCATGTTGGTATTTTAAAGTGAACGCCAGGGAATCGATAATGTCCAGAGCTGCGCAGACACAAATTCGGAGTGCGGAGGCGCACAATGACGTAAAACGCGTCGTAAACATTCGAGGGGACACGTCCACTAGTACACGTGCAGAGGAGGATGAACCAGCCTTAAGAACATCCCATGGACTGCAGACTCAAATGTGTATGACTCTCTAGACCCTGCTGACCTTGATAGATAAATGGTTCTTTGTCACAGGTCGTAAATCCGACCAGGAGCCCCTTGATGTCAGTGTGGTAATTGAACGGTGGTAACTGCCCGGTGGCAAATGCAGTGAGAATTACCGCTCTCGGCTCCAAGCCGTCTGACGGAAGCACAAGGCAGGGGCAGCGGACTGATCACAAGCCTGACATGACCCTCTAGTCTTGAGTTTCTGTGCCGTCTTGATGTTTATAATCCTCCTTGCTGTGATTTATATTAGGCGACTTGCCATCGTCTGTTACTTTGGTAGATTCTCTTACGCATAATTGCTAAGAGGAGGTTCAGCTGCTGGCGAGTGAGCAGGTGGGGGACATGGGGACGACTGAGGAATGATGACTGTGCAGGGCGGAGTGTGTGGCTGTAATCAGAAGGTCACCGGTTCAAATCCCAGGGTCAGTGTTGGGCACCTGAGCGAGGCCCTTAGCCCTCAGTTGCTCCAGAGACTGTCTGACCGTGCTTTCAGTTCTATGTCACGTTGGATATGAGCATGTGCTAAGTAGATAAATTGGAATTGTGACAAACTGAAACATCAACCTTGCAGGGAAGTGTGGTCGGTTGTCCAGGAAGTGTAGCCGTTTGTCCAGGAAGTGTAGTCGGTTGTCCAGGAAGTGTAGTCGGTTGTCCAGGAAGTGTAGTCGGTTGTCCAGGAAGTGTAGTCGGTTGTCCAGGAAGTGTAGTCAGACTGCTCTTGTACTCCATTAATTTTTTAAAAGCTGTCCTGCTCAATCCTCTTCGTGTCCGTAGGTGCTGTTTGATCTCAGCCTGGCCCGTGGTCTTGATTACTACACGGGCGTGATCTACGAGGCTACACTGGCGTCGACCGTCCCAGCACAGCAACAGAACGACAGCGCCAGTGAAGAGGGCGTCAGCGTGGGCAGCGTGGCCGGGGGCGGACGCTACGACGGCCTGGTGGGCATGTTCGACCCCAAAGGCCGCAAGGTGCCATGTGTCGGCGTCAGCATCGGGATCGAGCGCATCTTCTCCATCATGGAGCAGAAGGCAGAGGTAGGACTCCCCCTCTCATGAAGAGGGACACGTGCTCCTGTAGCTCAAGAAGTAAAGCACCATGCTAACGATGCCAAGGTTGTGGGTTCAAATCCCGGGGATTATGCGTACGTTACATAATGTCAGATAAGATGAGTAAAAATGAAATGGTGAGCTGCTGTGGGTTTGTTCCCAGACACCCACATTTCTGAGTGGAGAATAGCTTCTGGTTTGAAATGAAGTCAGTGGTGGATTGCAGTGATACACCTACAGCAAGTTAGGAATGTGAAGTTAAGTTACTGTTACTGTACTTGGGGAATTCAATGAGATTCTTTTGACAGTTGTGGGAAGGTGCAAGGTGGGGGTGGGGGGAGACCGTAGTGCAATGCAGGACATAATGTTGCGATATAGGAAGAAAAAAAATGAATATTAATAGAGTGGGGAATGGATGGCTAAGGGTGTGACGGTACGAAAAACACAACGCGGTTTGGTATGTTTTCGGTACAGCGGGGGAACAAAGTACTTAAGTCTGTCAATACTGCTGCAACCTACTAAAAAAAAAAAAAAAAATTCACTTAAAAGGAAATCAAAATAAATATTCTCTCAAGTAAATAAAATATCCATTAAGGTGCATATTTAGAAAATTAACTGTACCTGATCTGTACTGTATTCACATTCGCAGCTTTCAGCTTCGTATTGCAACTGTGCAACACAAATATTGTCTGAAAAAATACAAAGCATAACAAAATAAATATCCATTACGGTGCAGCATTTAAAAAAATACCTGCACTGTACTTGTATTCATATTAACAGCTTCCAGCTTCACGGACGCGTAGCTTCTTGGCTTCAACCGCTCCTTTCCGAATGTCGCACAGGGAAAAATGCAAACACACAAAGGTTCTGCATTTGCTGCATTCGTTTGGTACTTAAGCGTACCGAACTAAAAGACCCGTTTCCAAAAATTTCCAGTATGAATACATGTGCCGTTAGACTCCTACAGCTAGCTATGTGGGATGTGCAAATTGACAGTAATTGTTTTTTCGGGATTCTATATGCGTACTGTGTACCTTTCGGTTTGCAGCACTTGTTCTGTACACTGTGTGCACCGTCTTTGCACTGCACTGTATGTATTTTTGTCTGCACCCTACGTACTTGCTGCTGTAGGCACAAGAATTTCCCCCTGGAATCAAAAATGTTCATCTAATCTAATACAGAATTATTGAAAAGGTGGCACGTTAACTGTGTAGTTCAGTGGTTATGGGACAGACGGGTGCAGGTTGTTTCGTCGGGTGGTGTGGATGGAGATGCAGATTTCCCAGGGAGCGTCATGACATTTGTTAGAAATTTGGTTTATCTCTGGAGAAACGTGTGTTGTCTGGGATTCAGAATGGGGAGTCTTACAGCACAGGACTGAAGGGTGGTCTCCCTCTCGCTCTCCTCCCCCAACCCCCAGGCTGAGAAGGTACGGACCACGGAGACGCAAGTGCTGGTCGCGTCGGCACAGAAGAACCTGCTGGAGGAGCGGCTGAAGCTGACGGCGGAGCTCTGGGAAGCCGGAGTGAAGGTATCGCGTGGCAGGACGGCGTCCTCGGCGTGTCGGCACCCGAGGTTCGCCGGCTCAGCGTCCCGTGTCTGTGTCGTAGGCAGAAGTGATGTACAAGAAGAATCCCAAGCTGCTGAACCAGCTGCAGTACTGTGAGGAGACGGGTATCCCCCTAGTGGCCATCATCGGCGAGCAGGAGCTGAAGGACGGGGTGGTTAAGCTGCGGACGGTGACCAGCCGTGAAGAGGTACCCCGCAGCCCGGGCTGGTGCCCGCTGGGCGCTGGCATACCCTGACCCCTCTGTTTATGTGACGTATGCAGATGCTAACATTATTCCTACATTGTACTGATACCAAACAGTAAACTACTGAAGCAATGAGGACAAAGTAATGTGCTCGTTTACGATCGCAGCCTAATACTGACATCACCTCTCATTTCTAGGTGGACGTGTCACGGGCGGAGCTGGTGGGGGAAGTAAAGAAACGATCTGGCTGATCATAGATTCCCTGGGACCCTAAGTGATGCCCAGTCTTTCCAATTGATATCCCAATAACAGCTGTCTGCTAACGGCTAGGCTGCCCTCCTTGTTAGTCTGTGTACCTTAAAGGAACCAAAACCAGATGTTCCATTCCAGCTGAAATAATGTCACAGCTCACCTTACATCCATACTTGTTTACTTAAAATCAGTCCTATAAATAAAATGGTGTCCTATTTAAAATCTCTCTTGGTCCGTTTTCTGTGACCTTAGATGCAGAGCTGTCTTCAGAATGAGTAGTGAGTGAAATGGGAACTTCACCGTGAAACATTCCATGCAGATTCAACACTTTGAAGTGTTTTCTCTCAACTGGAAAAAGGAATTAAAAAATAAACATTCTATAATCCAGCCTGTTGTGCAAAGTCATTTACAGTGTAATCTAATTTACAGCCCTGGTCATAACTATAAACTCACAATTTTTATGGTTTAATTTTCCACTAAACCATTCTTTAGGGTTGGGTGGTTTCTTTTCTAAACCATTCAAATGTGTGGGGCTCATGGCTTTGAACCCTGGTTCCGGCAGATATCCTGTTTTACTTCAGCACTCCATTGAGCCAGTTACCGGTGATTGATTTGACGAGCCAGGCTGGGGGGGGGGGGGGGGGGGGGGGGGGGCGGGCAGATTAGATCTGTGCTCCCCCACTTACTGTCCATCAGCACAACCAGACATCTTTTAGTTTCTCATTTTAATACAAGAACGAGTCAAACAAAAGCCAGCCATGGATTAGTGCACGTCAGAACATTCCGCAAAAGTGCAAAACCAAAAGAAATTAAAAAAGTGCAAAACCACAAGTGAAATAAAAACGTTCACACACAAAAAAAAGACAGTGATGAGCATGCAGCTGAAAAGAGGAGCAGAGGTGATCCCCCAAAATCAAACACATGACCTGTAATAACCAAGGAGAGATCACACCCACATTTTTCATATATGGTTCTCAGTACATTTTCTCAAAAGTAAAACTATTAATTATTATTTTTTCCACAATTCAAAAGATGCAAAGATTTCTGCTAAATAAAATTTCTAAAAAAAAAACAAGCCAACCTCCAGGTTGTGCAATAAAAGGGGCATCTCAAGCCTGGTAGAGAGACCTCAGGATGTGCTCGGCCGCTGCATGGTACACTTCCTCCCTCTGGGCAGCCCCGCTGCAGCCTGGCAGCACGCGGGTCATGCCCGTGTACGGCAGCGGCACGCCCGGGATCAGCACCCTGAAGGCGAAGCAGAGGAAGCCCTCCGGGCTGGAGCAGAGGTACTGCGTGCTGTAGAGGGGGGGGCCCAAATCCAGCATGTCACACACCTTCCTCAGCAAGGCCACGGCGTCCCCGAACAGGAGCGCCTCTCTGCCCGGGCGGGCCGGCCGGGGCAGGGAGGGATACTGTCCGAGGGCTGGGCGATGGCCTCCATCCAGGAGGGGGGGGGGAAGGAGGGAAGACCGGAGGGTCACCTGGGGAAAGCCTGGCGGGGGAGAGGCTGAGAGCTTCGCCTGATCGGCGTCCTGCCGGGGCTTCCCCGAAAAGCTCTGCCACTTCACCGTGATCATGATGTCAAACCTCTTCTTGAACGCTGACATACAAGTGAGAATCAAAGAACATTTTGGATTAAGGGCTTTGCTGAATGACCCCCGAGCTACACGACCCCCCCCGAGCTACAGGCCCCCCATTTCTGTTTCGGGGCCCCCGGTACTCCATCCTACCTTCACACAGCACTTTCTTTGCCATGGAGGCGGTGTAGTGCGAGGTGTACTGCACCACAGCGGTGACTCCGCCTCCCTTGCCAGGCCGCAGCGTCAGGCTCTCCACGCCGTCGGCGATGCCACGCAACACCTGCAGCAGCTGCTCACGTTGCACCCCGGCTGGCATCTCACCCAGGCTCAGCTGCCTCTTCTCCGTGCTGCGGCGCACGACCAGCCGCGCGCCCTCCTGCAGCTCGTGTCGGTGCAGGGTGCGTATGGCGACGCCGGCGTGGAGCGGGTCCCCGTACTTGGCGTAAGCGAAGCCGCGGTTCTGCCCGCTGAAGTTCATCATGAGCCGGAACTCGTAGAGCGGCGCCACGTGCTGGAAGAGCGGGATCAGCCGGTCCTCGTAGATGTCCCGCGGGATCTGGCTGATGAACACCTCACATCCAGGCCCTGGCACTGGTCCAGTCCAGTCTGGCCAGTCGGTGATGTCATCATTACATCCAAACAGCATTCACACAAGGCTTATTTAAAATCATAACTCTTTATACAACTATCCATAATGTGTACAGCAATACCTCATCATACGTCAAATCTGACTTTCCGTCAGTTTTTCATTAAAAATACAGTATGTGGAAAAAATACAAATCATCTTAAGTCGGTTTACGTAACCTTATGTCGGTCAGGCGACGTTAAAATATGTAAAATAATATATTGTAGTGTATAAATTCAAACAGAAGCTTATAAATGAAAAAATATTGGGTGCCACTTTACAATAAGGTTAAACATATAAAGAGTTTATGAATGGTTTATAATCTGGTTATTAGTTAGGTTGTAACACTTATTATTAAGACAATTTTAAACAAGTTATAACAGTTTTCATTTTATTAATGAGTTACCACCATTTACAAGTGGCACCAAATATTATCCTATTTACCTGGTGTTTGGTGCTGATTTTTAGGGGGTTTCGTGTTAAGTAGTTTTTCGACTTATGTCGTGCCTTTTAGAACCCATTACTGACGTAGGGCGAGGCATTACTGTATATTCATTTCCCGCACCATGGTATTCTAACACACTACCATGTTTTTTTTTTAACTCTAAAATCAGGCAGCCCTGTTTGCAGTGACATCACGCTTGGGAGAAACTGCGCAACTAAAAATGTCAGCTCAATTACGTGATATCATTATGAGCAAAATACTTCAAGGCCAGCTATCCATTTGCGCTGCTGAAACACTTCATAAAAGATTTATAAAAGTCCGAGACTGGCACTCACTGGGCGGCGGACCCCCGTACTTCCGCTGTCCATTTATCTGGACCAACTTTACCGCCGTCTTCTGGACCCAGCACTCTAATGAAGAAATGCTTGCAGGGTTCAACACCTTCAAAGACAAAAAAACACCAGCATATATCTGCATCACTGTTGGGCACTTCTTGAAAATAATGAGCATATTTATAATGCCATTTGGGTAAAATGAGTATACCTAACACATACTGCAAGTTGTCAATATGAATTTGCAAAATTCTCTATTCATAGCTCAAACTAATAAACATTTTAAGCTGACGTCTAGCTTAGCACTGTATATGTGGTAATTACAAGAGGAGAAAGTTACTTTGGAAATGTGTTATGCACTGATTCGGTCTGTCTTGCTAACCCGCAAATGCGTGGGTTTTCAATTATAATCGTGCCTGTAGCACATCAGCAGTGGCACGGAGATATTTTAATATCTCAACTTAGATTATGATGTTCTGAACTTTTGCAGCCAAATATAACATTTGCAACAACCCCCCACTATACACTGAGAGAATTTCCATAAGCCTAGAATTTATCATCTACATAAGATATGTTCATTACTTTCTTAATGTTGCAATATTCATTTATTGACCTGTCCATGGGCGTCAAATACAGGGGGCTGTAACCCCCCGCCAATAATCACCAAAAGTTACGCCCTCGGACCTGTGAAAGAGATGTAGGCATATAGTACCAATTACTCCGCCTTAGAGCTAATTGGTCGTGACCTCCTCCAGTTTAGATGCTTTTAGGCAGTTTCTACCGCGCTTTATTTCACAAAGTATTTATATTCTACTGCGGCTGCATCTATCCACGTAACGGACAATAGACATATAAAACTAAAGCCCAAGGAACAGGCCGCGTGTCGGTAATGAGGGAAACACGTGTTCATGTCGGGCAGCAGACGGGAGGTGCCGGGGCGGGTTCCTCTATGTGGAAAAAAAAAAGATATTTCATCAATAACTCCTAATGGCCTCAAAGGTGAATGAAACTTTGAATCATCGACTGTTTGCTGTAAACTATGTAGTTCAGAGTATATGAACTACACGGGACCTTCACTAAGTTAAGTATATACAAGTTTACATTATTTAGCTATATGTGTGTGGGGGGTATAAAAACTCGTACTATTGCAAACTGAGAATTCAGATGGACGGACGATGAACCTCTACGCGTCTGGGAAATTCGAAGAAAAACAATCCCAACTGCAAGGGAGGAAAATCACAAAGCCTGAAGCAAAACAGGGAGTCGGCGGGTATATTAATGCTGCAGAATCAAAGAGTTTAGACAAAAAAGACATATTTAGACTAAATATAATTATACTAGTCTACAGAAGTTTATTGTAGGCCTAAAACCTTATTAAACATAACTTAAGCTATCAAAATGAGTATGAGCTAGACAAATGCAAAATGCAAGGCCCACATACGCAATCTAATTTCGCGTGTGCGCAATTAACGCAACTTTAACGTTATTTTAACCAAACGCAAACATTTAAATGCACGCTGCAATGCGCGCATCGGTTATATTCCATAAATGAAACGCTTCATCTACATTTTTGAAGCTTATGGAAAAAGCACAGAAGGTGAATAATGGCTCGGGGGGGGGATCTGCTTCTGACGGGGCAGGTCCATCTTAAAGCCGAGCGCTTCACGCACCTGTGTCCGCCCGTCCTCCATCATGCCTGGGGGGGTAATCGCTTCAACGACTCTTCCCCAAATGACGTTAGTGCAATAGTCAGAAAAGCCAAACTTTTGCTCCAGACCAGCTTTTATTGATTATTTGCATCTGTCCAATGAACGATATAGAGGGCGAGGGCTATAAGCGTCAATCCCCACCCTAAATGTCATGCCCCCCGCCTCTCTTGATTTAGGGGTGTGAGGCGAAGCGCTACGTCTCTGCTGTCCGATGCTGTAAAACGCAGCCCTTTTTATTTTAGACCGGGTGGCAAATGGGCTTCTACGGTCCGGTTAATACTCTTCGCGTCAACAATTATATCATCATTAACCGCTGGGGCTAATCAAAGGAGCTGCTGTTTATCATGAAATAAAATGAAACGCAGCGGCTGCTTGGCTTTCGCTCTCTTTTCTATTATGCGCTTCATTTCATGGGTTTCTGAATTTTGCCTGCATCGTAATAATGCAGTAAATGCATGCATAAAACACATATATTCACGACCATATATGTGGACAATGTGAAGAATTTAATAAAAGTGGAGCTATATGCGTGTCTTGCGAAAATATTAGGGCCGCATCTGTGCCGTCTTGTTCGGCCGGATTGCTGAAGCTGAGAATCGCTTATGCAACCTTTTAATTGTAGCCTATCCTATGACTAAGTCGGTAAGTAAACGGCTTTGTGCTGTTAAGTTTTTTTTCTGCGCATCTCAGCTGTTGCTTTTTGTAGCGTTTGCACCGGCCTCGGACCAGCATCCCACCCCCGATTTCCTCGCCAGCCGCTCGGTCTGCAGGGTCGGTCTCATCTAAGCATTTCCTTGATAAGAGACTTCAAATGCGTTTGGAAAATGCATTTCGCGGAAACCGCAAACCAAAGCAGAAAGCAAAAAACTACACTGGAGTGCCTTAAAAATCAGAAAGTGGGACACTCGAGGATTCACTTGACTGAGACACATACCAAAGCACTTATGGCTGTAATTGCTTTCAGTACTATACGGAGTACAAGCAACCTGTGTACTTTATACCGTAAATATAAGTAATATATAGTAATATATGTCTATTTTCCATATCCCCCTATTCAATGAAGGGAGCATGGAGCTTATGCCAGTGAACGGTGGTCATGAGACATGATAAACCCTGACAGGGATGCCTGTCTGTCACAGGGCCTTTGGGAGGAAAGCAGAGTATCTGAAGGTACTCTGCTACCCCCCCTTCTACATGCTGTAGAAGTATACTTAACTTTATTCATTAAAGTTACACCTTGCACCTGTAAAAATGTTCTTCAAAAATCCATGATCAAGGATCTTTTGTGAGGCAACTTAAATCTCTATGACCGCTCAGTCGTTCTTCCTAAGAACAAAAATCTATGCTCGCTCTCGTGCACTATTGAGTGGGTCTGCAAAAAGCCTGATTAAAAGATAGGCATTAGAATCAGAATGATCTTGCACGTTGGGTTATTTTTTGTTGTTGTTTGTTCAGTGCTGTGTCCAAACAACATACAGTGTGTACACAGTGTCAGTGCCTACAGTGAGAGCGAGAAGGAAGTAGTGTACACAAAGAGACACAAAACGGGGATGGGGGGGCATGTGGAGGGATTGGGCTGGTAGGCAGCGTGGTCAGAGTGGGGGTAGTATATGTGTGTAATACAGCTCAGAATGTTTTATCAGTATTTGTAGGTCAGAGACTGATAGTGGTGGTGATGCAGTGGAAAGTGCAGCAACTATGAGGCTTTGTCAAGATGTAAGGCAACATCTGAGATTCTCCAAGGGGGTGCTATACCACGCCCACACAGGCTTCAACACTGGCTTCAATTTTATGTATGATAGGTAAAAGAAATATAAAACAAAGGAAATAACACGATGTGCTCTTGAATCTGAGAAAACAGTGGATCCCGTTGGAGCCCTCCACAAGGGTAAGGTGTTTTAAGTCTCTACAATCAAGTGTTTTTCCAAAAGAATATTTTTCCAGAAGACGATCATGTTTGGGTATGACACTAAGCAACTGGGCCAAGAGTCATGGTGCCTGATGTCACATCAATCGATCAGGCCATGTCAGAGGTCACAGTGGTGGAGAACACCAAGCACAAGTGAGAGAGAGTACGGCAAGTGTGGGAGAGTACGGCAGGCGAGGGAGAGTACGGCAAGGGAGGGAGAGTATGGCAAGTGTGGGAGAGTACGGCAGGCGAGGGAGAGCACGGCAGGCGAGGGAAAGCACGGCAGGCGAGGGAGAGTACGGCAGGCGAGGGAGAGTACTGCAAGGGAGGGAGAGTACGGCAGGCGAGGGAGAGTACGGCAAGGGAGGGAGAGCACGGCAGGCGAGAGAGAGTACGGCAGGCGAGGGAGAGTACTGCAAGGGAGGGAGAGTACGGCAGGCGAGGGAGAGTACGGCAGGCGTGGGAGAGTACGGCAAGGGAGGGAGAGTACGGCAGGTGAGGGAGAGTATGGCAAGCGAGGGAGAGTACGGCAGGCGAGGGAGAGTACAAAACGAAACAAATCAACAACAAACACAGGTACAGGTACGTTGCCATGCTTCTCTTCGCTACCCCACCCCGCTCTCCACAGTGTGGGAGTCACAGCGCAGGGTCAGCTAACACGCAGCCCCCCTGGAGCTGGGGGATAAGGGCCTCGTTCAGGGGCCCACAGACATGTGACTGTCCTGCCACGGCTCAAACCTGCGACTTTCTGACCACAGGCACAGAGGTGTAGCCCAATGAGAAACACATAGCAAGTGAGGGAGGGTCCGGCAACTGAATGAAGCACAAATGATTGAAGGCCATATCTGCCGGAGCTTACATACACACTCGCCTACCTGTTTGCACTGCCTGTAGTCTCCTCTATTTTGACTAATGCACTTTTTACTTCCCCTACCCCTCCTGGGGTGTGCAGCCTGGAGACCCAAATATATCATCTACCCTGCTGCCTGCGACGTCCCCTGGCTTGTTCAGTGGGGGCTTTGGGCAGGGATAACGTGAAGTGCTTTGAGACAATGTAATGTTGTGAAAATGTGCTATACAAATACGATTGAACTGAATAGAATATAGCAAATGAGTTAGAGTATGGCAAGTGAGGGAAGAGTATGGCAAGGTGCAAGACATGTAAAAGTAGTATTGCAACATATTAGTAATAATAATATATGATTAGAAGTACATGTGTTTCCCACATGTCAGACACGTGTCTCACGTGGGCCTCAATCAGCCCTGAGTAAGATTCTCCGAGGAAGAAGGTGAGGAGAAAATGTTAAGGACTCCCCAGAGACTGCCAGCGTTTGCCAGAAGTGAGTTTCAGAAGTGATTAGTTTACGGGCCGGTTGGCTGTTGGTGATTCTCGCTGCCCATCTCCTCATCCTACAATTGGGCAGATGTTCGCTGGAGGGCACTTTGCTGCCAAAAACCTTCTCAGCACAGCGGATGGCTGGCCGCAGTGGGCCCGTGCACAGCTAAGCCAGAGAGCCATGGGGGGACATCAAGATAATTTCTAAACATAATCTATGTAAAAAATTTTCATGTTGGTCAAACTAAAACCGACCATAATGATAATACACAGTTGCTGTAAGCTTTTTCAAATGGCTACGAATGGTACCGTGTGTTTCTGTAATTCTGAACCTGAGATAGGTATAGTAATGTAGGGTAACTGCCAACTGCAATCCTAAATTATTTATCGTGGTCCTGAAATAATTGAGTTAATTACAAACAAATAAGCAATTGGAACTGTTTGGTAAAATACTTTTATATACCTTTCAAAGGGAAACTGCTTGGAAATAGAGGTGAAGGGGTGTCTAATTTTTGGTCTAATTTTAGTGTCTTTGCATAAGATGTAGTTGCTGTGCTACCCACCAGATGGCGATGTAGACTTTTATTCCATTCAACTATCCATTTTTGTATAGTCATTTATGCAGCAGAGGGTCATAAGGATAGAGTGTCCTAAGAAATATACATATGCACACAATAGATTTCACATGACTCCACAAAATACGCATATAACCTTGGCATGTATTTAGAATGTTCTCTGGTAGCAGATCAGTCACTTTACCGTTATTAAGCATTATAAATATAATAGGTAAGCAATACATATAGGCAAATATATGCATATTTTGTCCAAAGTGACATACAAGTGAAGATCAGTGTCAGCCAGCATCCATCAAACAATAGGGGTTCAGAACCTTGAGCCAGGACTAGCCTGCTCTGCCAGCCACAGGATTTGAACCTATGACCTTCTGATATGGGCAAAGATTCCTAATTTACTAAGCTGCACACGGTTTCTATTATATCTTTTATAGGCAGTAATTTTATCTAGTTTGTCCTTGGATTGTTTTCCAATATTGTATTAGCTTGGTAACTGTCCTTCATATATACACAAAATGTTACGTCAAATTAGCATGTGTTATAGTATGCCAAAGTACTAGTCAATCAATGGCGTACACAAACTGGTACAGATGATGTTGGAGCTGGTCTGCCGGACTGATTGCAGTCTCAGTACAGCAAGAAAATGTTAAGGACTCCAGCCAGAAATACACAGTCAGACCAACAACAGAAGTGAGATTAGGGACTGGGGATTAAAGGTCACCTCGACCTGTGGGAAGCGATTTCATTTTTAATGATAAAGTTCATAGCAGGAGCTAAGTTATTGCCTGACATGGATGAACCATAATTAGGCTGCTGTTGAAGGTATTTTGTATTTGCACTTGTTTTACACTTATATATTTATCTGTACGTTGCATCTTCCTGTGATCAATAAAGTCTTATCTTGCCGTTTTAAGTTTGAACGTTGTATGTCGTTTTTTTTTACGTGACAACAATGTACAGAACCTATTGTAGTCTCACCTTGTTCGCTTTCCCTCCTGTGTTTAAAAGAATGAAGAGCAGACATTCCACATGGCTTGTCCCAGTGTTTGTGCGACCCGCTGAATCTAAACATCCATTACGGTGTATCGGGGGCTGACGAACCTGAAAATTTCACGGTGGCTCAGATCGCGTCGGATTTGTTCCTGTGACATCGACGTGCATCTCATGCATACAAATATAAAAGAATCACGTATCTGAAAATGTTAATGTTGCTGCTGGAGCTGCCTGTCTGGTCTTCGCCCCTTGGGGGGGTTTTGATATGAAACTAACAGTGCATGTGTGTGTGTGTGTGTGTGTTGGGGGGGGGGGGTATACTGAGGATTTCTGTGTTTATTCTGTTTAATGTTAAGTTTATTTAGGGGAATCTCACATGTTTTTACCTCAAATGCTTGATTCAAGGTTGACTGCTCACAAATAAAGCAGCACGAAAGGACTGGAACACGTTTTAATGGGATATTCAGAATCCAGTGAGATCTGATAGTGTATGAAAACAGGGCACAGGCTTTGTCTATAGGGAGAACGCAGAGTTTAGCACACAGAGAAAGCAAAAATGTGGATGATGCACAGAAAATAAGGAATGAAGGGGACTAAGTGACAGATACTGGGAGACCTGTGTTGTCACTGGTATGGCTGAGGCAGGGAATCATGGGAAATTTTAAAGGAGCTGGCTTTGCGGGAAGCGCGTAGCTGGTAATTGACTAACTGGCTATCTCTCAAAACAAACAGAATGAAAAGTGTAAACAAACAGAGAACTGAGTGGGATTTTGACGCAATGAGATCTGTCAGATCAGGTCTCTATGGCAACAGCCGATACCCTCAAACATGCAGGCACATGGAAATACCACTCAGTCACTCACTCACTCACTCACTTATAAACACATATACATGTATTCACACCACATAAAAGGTAAATCCAGTGCTGGCAGCAGAACAGATCTGACCGGCGGGCCCAGGATTTTCATGGGGGGGCGGGGGTGGCGATGGTACAAGTTGTCAATTGGGGGCGGGGCTGCATTGGGTACATAGAATTTCCGTAACCACGCCCCTTGGAGAGACAGGGCTTCTTTTAGTATGTACATCATTATTTAAAAAATTAAATTACAATAAAACACTGGGTGGGTGGCATTCGGGGAGGGCATAACGGCTCATTTGGGTGTGGGGGGTATGCCCCCCCATGACATTGACCCTTACTAAATTATTTAAATACCAGTTAAATGTTAAAACTCACTCAGTATACAGGCCCGGTAAGGCAGTCACAGGCCATGGATTAAAAATAAAATCATTAAAACAGTGACTATTAAAAAATGAAGCCACACCCCAGCATGCAGTTACTCAGGGAGTACGGCACCGTCTCTCATGCAGTTACTCAGCGAGTACGGCTCTCATGCAGTTACTCAGCGAGTACGGCACCGTCTCTCATGCAGTTACTCAGCGAGTACAGGTTGTGACTTGCCACCTAAAGTGCAGCAGTGGAAATCAGGCAGCTTTTAAAATAAATTGGTCATAAAGTAAATGAAAAAAAAAAAGCAGAGATCAGGAGACCGGCTTAAACAAGACTCGAGAGTTTCTTTATTGTCAACACATCCGTGAACAAGTACACAGTGCATTGAAATACTTTTTCCCTTGGGCTCCCTATGATGTAGCACATAAATATAAATAATGACATAAGGGGAATAAGGGGACCGTCCAGACGCCACAGAGTCCTACATCAGGCAGGGTGATGTGCCAGATGTGCCAGATGTGCCAGTGAGGGTGCCAGTGAGGGTGCCAGTGAGGGTGCCAGTGAGGGTGCCAGTGGAAGGGCAGCACCAGCACTGAACAGCACCCATCGCATTCACAGGCCACCCTGCAGGAAAATGTGTAAAAAAAAATACCTGCCTCGCTTTCTGGTATATTTGGAATATTTTGTCTGAAGCTGGTTATTTCCATTTGGTGCTCCCTGGTTTAAGAGAGGTTAAAAACCCACTGTAGTTGACTATCTGTACGTGTGAAAAACAGTGAAAACTCGCTTCAATCCAGTGCACAATCTTAGCAGAGACCCATTAGTAGAGGCTGGCAAATATGCAGGTATAAATTTTCATGCTACTAATATATCTTCCTGTAGTTTTTTTTCTTCCTGACATTTAGTAGGTTTGAAATAAAATTAAACGCCTCCAGAAAGTTGCCAGTTGATACACTGGGTGCTTCTGCTCCATTGTTAGTCAGGGCTGTGGAGATACGTCACTGTCTCATTGAATGATGGGATAGCACTTAGTGGGTAAGACGCAGTAGCTTGTAACGAGGGGGGGGCTGGGTGGAGTGCTCCCCAGCGGTGTTACACTGTCATGGGACTTGAATCCACACCGTTCTGTCCAACATGGCCGCCCTTAGAGGCACACTCTGCCTTGTGTTTTCCTGTGATGTGATTGGATATGTGAATGTGGGGTGAGTGGCGAGTGGGGGTGGGGGGGGAGCAGTTTACTTCCCGTGTGTTCATGTTCTGTATTTGCCCTGGTCATCCTGTCAGCACTGCAGGTGTGCAAAGTGCGCGCAGCTGCAGCCACTCAAAACTAACAACACGCCCCCCCCCCCCCACTGCCAGTCCCGGCCGAGCAAGTGACACATCTGTGAGAGAGAGGACAGGCCTGGTGTCACTGCACGGAGATGAGCAAGTGAAAACAGACACCTACAAAAAGTCACCTACCAAAAGTATATTTCCTACCGGGTACAACAACGCAAAGAGCCCCAAGCAAACCTTTACGCTATTCCTACCTTTAAAACTGAAAATTCATTAGAAACATGGTGATAGAGAGAGAGAGAGAGAGAGAGCGAGAGAGAGAGAGAGAGAGAGAGAGAGAATAGGAATTCATAAAACGACCAGTTGGGGTTAAAGTGAACTGGAGAGACAGGAATAGTTTTTATGTACCAGAAGTTAGACTGCTGTGTGTTATGTATAAAGGACAGATGTTTAGTGAGTTAATATTTTTTTATTGTTATTACTTGGGGGGAAAAAAGTCCCACAGACAGCAATGAGTCCCAAAGTTGTTGAAGAGCTTTTTTTTGGACTGCAGGGCCAGAGGCACCTTCCTGCCGCGTCACAATTATTATGGTGAGGAAGGGGAGGTAAAGCAGGCCCCTAAGCGTGGGACTCAGAAATCTGGAATAGAAACATAAAGTGCGGGAAAACTCAGAGGAAGCAAGAGCGTTAACGACCCCCCTGATTCTCTCTAATGTGGGTTTAGATGGGTAATAACAAAGCAGATCGTTTTCTGTCTGTTTATGCAATGTTGTCAATGTGCAGGTGTTTACTGCCCCATTGGGGGAAACTGGCAGGAGAGAGAGTGGCAAAGTGGAAGGGTCGGGGGGGGGTTAACCTTAATAAACAGTCACGGTTAAAGCCGATTATTAGATATGTCAGACCCCTGCCGAATTTTAGCACCACGCGTTTGTTGTGTCATTAGGATTCCAGGTAATACAAAACAATTCGACCGTGCTTTTACTGACTTCACATTAATTAAACAGGCCAACTGTAACAAAACGCATCACTGCGAATGTTTTTGAAGAGAATCTAGGCGTACTTACTACATGACTCACAAAGTGAGACATTTTCAGTGATGAAACCCCACATTAGCAGGCCGGTGGGGGGGGGGAATATTTGGAACAGCCTTGAGGAGCAGCTGTGTGGAATATACCCACGCTTCGCTCCGCATTCCCGCTGAGGAACCCAGTGCCCCCGTGCACTGCCTGACGCTTCTCTGCACTGGAAGCAATTGGCAGCTTATTTCTTCCTGCGCCAGGCTTGGGTGAGCGAGGCTTTTTGTTCACTGGGGCTGTAATTATTGTAATGTCTGTCTGAACACCAGGTCATGCGTCAGTGCTGCTGAAAGAGGCCAGAGAGCTGTCAGCCCAGAATGAAACGCCAGCACACTAATTTGTGTATTAAACAAATCTATTGTTGTAATTTAGTGAGTTTAAGGAGCGTCGATGTTCCTCTCTGGCTTTCACTTACTTTTATTATCCTTTTGTGTGAGGGCAGAAATGCAGCATGAGGCCTTACAGTCGAGGTTCCCAACCCCCCAGCCGTGCAACACTGGAGGGGAGTCGCCACGCGTCCCGAAGTCGATATCAACGGAATCGGCCCATATTGATAAATAAAATGTCATGTCCCGAAAAAATATGCGATTTGGCCCGTAAGCATTGCGAACCCACCGCAATCGATAGACAGACTGTATTGCCGGGGACTCCCCTCACCCATTTTACCCATGGACATCAAACTATTGGGAAGCCCCTACCCCAAAGGGACAGTGGCTCGTTGGACCCGCGTACACCTCCTATACCCCAGGAGTCTCCCGGCGGCCACAAACGTGATGTTGAACGTAAAAATGAAACCTCAGCAGGCCATACCAGAGGGCCCAGCACAGATGTGTGCCGGTGCCCCCCCCCCCCCCCCAGCCCCGCAGAGGTACACGCGCCTTGCTCCGTTGCCCTCCAGTGGAATGGCAAGTTCCCATCTGTTCACTGTCATTTCATATACCTTCCTCCGGCAAACTTAGAAGGAGTTGGGGAAGTCAGCTTGCGTTTGTATTCACCGTGTTTATCGTGTACGTTTTTAGCCACGCCGTGGTGTACTATCAGAACAAGTAGTGAAATCAAGCTACGGTTTTTAAGATGTTATGTATCTATTTTTAAGTCATCTTCTAATCATGACATAACATTAATTACCCCTACTAATAGACTAAATAGACTGATATATGTTATTGCAAATACATGCAACTATAGCAGCAAATAGTTATGAGTATGACAGTCAAAATAATAAACTGATATTCATTGTTATTATTATTATTTATTATTATTATTATTATTATTATTTCAAATTATGTAAACACCCCATGACCCTGTCCAGTATGATGGATGAATCATTTACACAGAAAAGAACATTTATTTCAGAAAATACACGTTTGCATCATGGAAAATCTTTATCATATAAAAATTGCAAGTGAAGACTTCCTCATTTCTATGGTGCTACATTGGGGGGAATAATTTTGTTAATTTGAAAAAAAGATTTTAAACTATTTCCAGGTTTTATGTTGAATTTAAAAAAATACAATATATTCAAGCTAAAAATAAAAGTTTCCGTTTGAGCATAATTTTGATTGAATTCTGGATTTCAGTTGATACCACACCCTTACACCAAATCAGTGCCAAAAGAATGAAACTAAAAAAATAAAGTGAAAAAAAAGATCTTGATGTGAAAAAATCTGAAAAAATAAGATTTGATGCTGCAAAAAACAACTGAAACAAAAATATATATTTGAAAGGGGAAAATGAAAATGAAGATCTGAATCAAAATTATATTTAAACTGAAAAAAATCGCATACTTAATTTTAGTTTGATTACATTGTTACGTACTGTTTTTTAAGGTTCAACATCAAAACCTGAACTTTCATTTAATTTTTTTTTTTCAAATTAACAAAACTATTGGCCCTGATTTAACAAGATAGGTTCCCCGTTAGTAAATCCTGGACTGATGATTTTGTTTATCAGTCACACTCTCCAGCCAAAATAGGGGCCAGATGTTTCTTAAACAGTTATGTATCTTTTCTGATCTTCTTGTGTACAGATGTTGACCAAATGACCCCGTGCTGTAGTTACTGCAAGCCTTTAGCATGCCGTGCAGCACTGGAACCGCATGTGCGTGTGTGTCTGTGCATGTGTGTGCGTGTGCGTGTGCATGTTTTCCTAGAAAGAGGTTCCTCTTCCCAGGACCTTCAGGTTATGAACACTGGCAATCAAAGAACAGGCAGAGCTAATTCAGGCAGGTGATAAAATGTGTCGTTGACTCTTTGTGCTGGTGTCATTACTGTGGCTAATTCATACGCCTGTGTGTATTGGAGCGTGGTGGTAAATATTAGCTCTGGAGTCTCCTGCTCCGAGAGATTGTGTTTGCTCAGCCACCGGCCAAACGCTCTCCTCTTTGTTTGTGTGCCACTGGCGGTGAAGCACCTTCCATGTACTGCAGCCATGACCTGGCAAAAGAAATATGAAAGAATGGTCCAGGTTGGGCCAGACTGCCGAAGTCGGTGGCTGAGCAGTGCAGTGCGTATCAGTGTGGAAAGCGCCTGTATTTGTGCTGGGTGTGGAGGGTCACTACAGATAAACATGCATAGTACGCAGACTTATCTACCTGCAGATTAGGGACTTTCTTGTCCAGAGGTTCAGAAGAAGCGGAAATACCATTCAGGACCTGCTTTCTCTGAATGCCCAGCCTCTCTGCCTTAAACCCTCAAAACTTCAGATTTGATCTTATTCAGACTTTTGGAAATCTGCCCCCACTCTATCGCGGCAAAAATGTCAATAAAGGTGATATATAAGGACTGTAATATAAGGATTATACATTTTTTTCTGTTTGAATAATTGTTATTGTGATTTGCATGTGAATCTCGGTTCGTGAACTAAGCCTGAAGCGCGTTCGGAGATAGCGAGAGGCACGTGGGTTCTTGTTTGTGTGTGTGCCCGCTGTGTGGTTAACAATTAAGCCCTTTGTTTTAGCCCGCCAGAGCACATGGCACTGACTCGTGCGGATGTGCCATCGCACCAGTCTTTGTGCGAGCTTTCTGTTTCCGTGGTGAATTTAACCACTCTCTCATGCACGCATATGTGTGTGTGTAAGAGAGAGAGAGAGAGAGAGAGGGAGAGAGAGAGAGAGAGAGGGAGGGAGAGAGAGAGAGAGCGGATGTTGTGCTGGGCATTTTTCCCCTAATATTCGTGCTTGAGAGCAAACATATTCCTCTGACATATGGTGCTACAGCCTTGAGATCTGGCCTTGAGGTCTTAGTCCTCTGCCAGACTTTTTCCATTCAATTAATTTATTATTTACAATTATTTTATTAATTAACTGGTTTAACAGTTTGCAGCGTCTGATTAATTTGGTCTAAATTCCATGGATTACTGCTGCCCAAAGCAGGGGTCTCATCAACACTGATAACAGTCTCATATTCTGATACGAAAGGACAAGTAATCACACGCATCTCTCCTGTTAGCAACAAAATCAGCGACCAGACAGGGAGAGGAGTGTTTGTATGTGTTTCTCCATGCGTGCCTGCGTGCGTGCGCGCTTTTAGCCAGGCTGTGTGAATTGTGCTAATTGCGTTTCAGCGTTCTATGGACTGCAATGCTACTTCTCTGATTTACTGGACTCTTTCTCATTCGGGTGATGCCAGTCTTTCAAGTGAAACTTACAAGCAGGCCAGAAACTAAGACGGAGAAAGGAGGAGTGTGTGTGTGTCATTGTCAGGAAGCCACAGCCATTCTTCCTCCTCCAAATAAATCAATTTCTCTCTCTCTCTCTCTCTCTCGGTGCCCAAAACAATAATGATAATAATGCTGGGTGAAGTAAACAGATCTTTTGAGGAGAGGTTTCTTAGCAGAGCGACACAGCCAGTCACTGTGCCCTCGGGGATACGATGCACAGCAGGTTCGTTGGGGTAGGAGGGAGAGGTGGACATTTGTGACTTTATAGTGTCACATGGCGTGAGAGATCTGTTTGCTTGGGGGGTGAAATGTGGCCCCGAACCATGCAGAGAGCACAGCAGTTAAAGTCATTAGTTGAGTGCTGCTGAAAAGCCACCGAAATTAAGTGTGTTGTAAAAGTGTGAGTGAGTGTGGAGGGGAGTCACCAAAAGTCAGTCACCTGTCCAAGCAGAATGTGACCTTGTCTTCATTTTCCAGGAAGTCCTCTTTCAACGAGATTCCCAGGACAATGCTTGGAAAGGAGAGATGTGTAACCAAAAGAGAGATGTGTTACGCACATCTGTGTGCTACACAGGAGGCGGCCAGAGGAGACGGGGAATGGTCTGGATGGGGCTGATTATCACATGATTGATCCTGACCCAGATGGCAAAAACAGTCAACAGGTTAGACATCAAGTGTGAAAAGACTTTCACTGGTACCTCACTGATTAGCCTCGACGACAACTGAGTGGCGGCATTAAATGTAGGTTTTCGGTGATGTGCAGGTTCAATAAGGCCAGTTTAGGGTCTTCGACCTTATGGACATGCCACCATTGCTGTGGAGAAACTGCATTACATCAGAGGAGCAGATTTGAACCTACACTCACCCCCCACCCCACCCCACCCATTACCCAGATGAATTTTTGATCCATGTTTAACTCTTTTAAATGCATCTGTGAAATGATTGACATGTAGTTTAAATAACAGGCCATTCTTTTCCAATAATAGTGCATCATCGATTTTAATTACAGTATACTATGCTATAAGATGCATCTGCAATGTACAGCAAAGTGCTTAGTGTGCTCTTAAGTATGGTCTTTACTCTTGATCACGAGATTGCCAGTCAAGCATTTCAGCAGTTTTTCATAAGGTGTCCCTGTGTCCAGCAGTAATTTTAAAAACTGCACAGCCGCATTAACAATCATACAATGTTATCATATAATGAGGTATTCAGCAAAAACAATTTGCTGGCTGATCTTTGTAAACACGTCAAAATTGATATTTGAAAAGCACTGTTAAACAACCGAGTATGCTTTAACAAGAAAATTTAGTGCTTACATTCTTACCTTCCTAGTTTTTATTAATTATGTATCATTATTTCACCAAATTTGAACTGATTAAACATTCATGACGCCTTGGTGGCAGACTGAAAAGCATACCAATCGTTCGTCCACTTTGTATTGTTTGCATTTGCATTTTTGCGTTTGACGTACACACTACGAATGTGTTCAATTTCAGGTTCTTTATTTTTCCGATTTTGCGGAATATAGGATTTTGGCCACATGATGTTCAACTTTGCACTGATGCCATCTAGCTCGTACGCACAGATATTTCATAGGCCTGCCGGTCATTGCTAAAACATTAGGTGGAAATCACATAAAGGGCGCATATTGCTGTCGCGCACATATAGGCCTATTGATCAAGTAGATACAGGCACTGCAAAGCATCCACGGACAGGGATAAACAGAACCTTTAATGTGCTTTATATACCATGATAACCTGTATATTTCCAACAGACACTCTCTCATTTATGAGTGGACTTGGGTTCGAGTCCCACATGCAATCAGAATTTCCGTTCAAGTTTCCCATAATTAGCCAAGTCACCGTTGACGGACCGTAGACATACACCGCTGCGATAAAATACTGCCACCCCTCGCCTTAAATCTCCAGCCGCCGGCGCTGCCGTCCGCTTGTTCTTCGTGACGCCGCGAGCCAATCGGCGCGCAGCGCTCTGCGCGTGAAATGCGCCGCGCGCTCCGAGCGCAGCCAGTCTGTCACCGACGAGCGTGCAGTGACGCCCGGGCTGCCCGCTCTCACTGTCGGGAGGGAGCGTCTGCAATGACCCGCGGTGCGAGAAGCCGAACCGTGGATGATCGCCGTGATTCGCGCTGAGCGGCCAGAAATAGCGCTATCGCGCTACCCCAAAGCTGTGAATTAAAAGTTGGGAAGAATAAGCTTCGTTTTAACGCTGCCTGACTGCATACAACGGGAAATAAATATTTACAATGTGAAATGCATAATCTTCGGATGCTTCGGGATTTCTGATGTTTTTCACTGCCTCACTCTCACATGTATGTTGACGTCCGCCTCCTTGAACGACGCGGAGCGCGTTAAAACTTTGCGCGGTTGTTTGTTTTTTGTGCATCTTCATTTTGGAGACTCACCTTAAATTGCCACCTACTTGCAAGTATCCAACCTCTCCCCCCGTGGCTCCGAGATCGAGCTCGGTGGTGGCTGGATATTTGTAGCTGGAAGCAGCCCTGTCTTCGAGAGCCGGAGGGGTAAAGCGCGTAGCCGAAGTTGCGAACTCCGCTAAGGCAGGGTATGGCTTTATTTCAGTCCTCTGTGGCAGACAACATGATTTTCCTCGGGGTGCTGCTGAACGTCTTCATTCGTGGTAAGCTCCAGCCGAAAATGCTTCCATTGTTTTCGGAACTCTCCTTATTTATTTGCCTTTCCTTCCCACCTTTTTCGTAGATTTTATTAGTTATTATTATTTCGGGGAACCCTTAATTGTTGTTGCATTTTGAAATATCATTATCCTGTCTTCTTGGGTGTGCAAATTGTATTTAAATGTAAGAGGTTTCTAATACAAACATCATCCTCAGTTCTACAATTGTACATTTCCCCTACAGTATTGAAAATGCTTGGAATTGCTAATGTGGAGAGTGATACGTTTGTTTAACTACATTTTCAAAAAGTGACATTTCCACGTGTCCACGAACCATGATAGGATAAAGAGAAGAGCTTGTGAAATTAATAGTAGTAATATTCACTTAAATGTTATACATTATTATGTGTTCATCGATATCTAGTGTCAGAAATCTAAGCTCGTTTAGAATCATATTTGGTAAATCTACAAATTCATTGACATTTTAATTCAATGGAAAAGTTCTTCCTCTTACAATAATGTCCGTTTTTCATGCTTTTTATTGCGCTCCGTGTGGACTTCATTTATTACCCTTATATGCAACTTTTGGCACTAGCTTTTTGCCAAACCAGAATTGCTTTTAATAAAATAGCCTAATAGATATTTAGTGAAATACTGCTTAAGTTGTATCTTACCGAGCCCAAATGAACGCCTTTTAAGGGAATTAGTCTTTGTCTAACATGGTGAAACCTTGATTCCACAAATGAGGAGTGGACTTTGTTAAACAGTAAATAGACTTTGTTGCAAAACGTTTTTAAACGAAGTAACAAAGAGAAAAATATTTGTTTACGATACAACGCAATTAAGGTTCATATGTGCCGTCATCTGCCTTGTCAAGACTTTTGTCTGTAAACGAAGCTCCTTAGTCAACCTCACTCAAGACGGGGGTGATATTATATTGCTATAGATATACTTATGACTCCAGAGATCCAGGATGACATCATTTCTCAAGGTCCCCGACATATACCACAATCTCCATATTTTTGTGAAATTATTCACAGAGCGGATTTCAAGAATAATGTTTTCCAAAACACTCGCATATATAGACGCACTCGTAGCCATATGGTCATATTCTGCATCCCCCATGCTGTGTTTTGGTATATTCAAACTTCGCCATATCGTTCTTGGCTCGGCATGTGATTCGGTCCGCTGTCTGCACGCTTCCCAACGTGCCCCGCAAACACATCGTGGGTAATGGAGCGGGAAAATTCTATGTGGGATATTTCTCATATTTATAGCTACTCGAGAGGTGATCGCGTTCACAGCAATTATTTTAATTTCTCTTTTTGATTACATTCCAAGTGCGTTGGTGAAATTGCAACATAGGTATTACCCTGCAATCAACATACTAACTATAAAACACAACGAAACCCAGTCGGGTCGGTTCAGCCTTTGATTGCGGGGGGTGATGCCGGGGTTTCTCATCGGCGATGGCAAGACAATAGAAACGGTGATTTTCTGCGTTTCGCCCACCGTTTTAGTGCAGGGTTCCTTAATTATCTTGCTCCCTTTTCTCCTTACATCACTGGGAGCCATCCTTCGGATACTGGCTGAGTGCCCCACCTCTTCCCACCCTCCCAGTTAACGGAGTCTGCCTAACACGGTGTAATGCCAATCCTTCCTGACAGGTGATATTTATTAGCTGTGGTAATGATTGCAGATCTGATGCGTTTGCGTGTGTAAAGCTGTCCCGCGGGTCTTCTCACATACTAGTACGTCTACCTCGATAACCTCCTTTTCTGAGAACGGTCTTCTAGAAATGCAAAGTCACACAATACTTTAAAAATTATATTGCGAGCTGTAGGCGTCTGTTTTTTATTGCGTCTCTTTAAGAAGGCTCATGCAGATAGTTATAAGACCAGCTCATTTTTATATATTGAATAGAAAAAGGCCAATTGCTTGCCACGAGACATTAAAATAGACGGATGATAATGACTTGTGTATTATTTCGTATGCTTGTGTCTACATCAACTTTTGTTTTTAATTACTGATAAAGCCACACCAATATGTATTTTCCTTAACTATATAAATGTGTAACTGAACACTTTAATTTGGAAATATTCACATTTATTACTATGTTGCCGTTTTTATTTTGCATTTCCGTCCAAAATACAATGCACCATGCACTGTTAATTGATATCTACATGTTACATTAGTTGAAGTGGCAAATATAAGCCAGTTGCAGAATGTGTTTCCTACTTTGTTCCTCTAGGGGGAGTAGTAACACACGGTATTTGTGTCAAACCTCGATCCGGCGCCGGGCCGCACGTTTGCGTGCCAAATGTCTGCCGCCGAATCGAGATTCACCTTAAAGCACCCGGTCCCCCTGGGGGCCCCGGTGCCGGTGCGCAGTCAGGTAATCCGGGCGGCATGGCGGAGCGCGGTACCAGCTGTGCGGCGGATTTTGCGGACTAATCTGCTAGTATTCAGTGGAACAGTTTAACTCGCATCCCGAGGTGTCTGCTATGTTTACGACTTGCTGCTAAAGAAACGGCAGTATTTTAGAACTGAAATCGAATTTTTCTCCAGTAATAACGATTAAATGATAATCGGAATTTTGGTTTACATTAGAATCTTGTTTTAAAAGTAGATCTTGAGAAAAATTTAATCTTCTAAAAATTTCATAAAATTGTAAAAGCACTGAATAATGGATCTAAAGTAATCTAATGTTGGATGACCTCAGCTGGGATGAGTGACAAAGTAAGGACATGAGATCATGCCAATGTGCTACAGCAACAAATCAGAAATGAAATTGATTTTTTTACCTAAAGGGTGAAAGGAAAATGTGAGTAAGGAAGTTTGTTATAATCAAATGAAAGACTCTCCCTTTCTCTGTGTGTGTGTGTGTGTGTGTGTGTGTGTGAGTGTGTGTGTGTGTGAGTGTGATCACGCCCATGTGTTTTCTTGATAAGCATGTTTGGAGCACACACAGCAGCAGATGGCACCAAGCTTAGGCTGCCGCAACTAGGAGAGTTTCCCAGCAATGGAGTGTGTGTGTGCGTGTGTGAGAGAGAGAGAGAGAAGGTAAAGTTCTAAGTGTCAACTAAATTCTAGTATTCATGTGCGCAAAAATCAAGAATGGTGTTCCCTTCCGTGTGTCCCCCGGAGTGTCACCCTGGCCGTCTGCCTATCACTCCATGTCACTCCTCACTCTGTGAGCTGCTTTTCACTGCCCCTCACCACTGTAATTTTGGGTCCTCGTAATGACGGCTCCTCCATGACGTGCGCGGCCCCGCCCACGCGGGTGTGTGACCCGCTCCCCTGTGCGCCCATGCCGCTCAGCCTGGGCCTCGCAAACGTGAGCCCCGTGAATCTCACACTCCGCCCGTTTCTGCAGTGACCCACTTTTCTAATGACATCATGTGACCTAAGCAGACGTAGTTCCCGTGGCCGCTTGCGCTTCACGCCGCCGGCTCTCCTCTCTTCCTCGCAGAAATCCCCGAAATGCTCCGCACCCTCCCTGCCCTCCACGCTGCGGCGTTTTCCCCGCTGCTCCCTCCGTCTGTCTTGGTCCCGCACGCCTTCCAGCCAGCCACATACGAGACTAATGGCTCCGTTTGGATACGGAGGCTGGCTTCTCGGCCTGGAAAATGAGCTCCCGAGGTCTGATTCTGATAGCGGGTGGCGGCCCCTCTCTTACTCTTCGCTGGCCTCTCCTTGTAACCCTATCTGTGGCTGACCTTGTACCACCCAAGCCTTCGAAGACCTTCTCGCCCCCTGTCCCGACTCGTCTGTCGACAGCTCCCAGCCTGAAAAGCCTGACCCGGCTTTGAGAAAGGAGAACCCTCCCCTCCCGGTGCCATAAAAAAGGGAGAAGCTTCATACATTACTGGCTATTGGATACACGGGACAGGGATAAACAGTAGCTATCATCCAGGGACGAAAGTGTCTGCGTGAGCACTATGCCTGAGACAGGCCTGGTTTTCATTTCCATGTTTGCTCTGGTGACTCCCCATTAATATCCACCGTCTCTGGCCTGAGTCCGGCAGCCAAGGCGCATAGCCACAGACCGCGGGGATAAACGGCACGGGTGCGAGTCCGGCAGCTCTGCGCAGACAGGCCGTCTGCGCTGCCTTAACTCCGGCAGCCAAGGCGCATAGCCACAGACCGCGGGGATAAATGGCACGCCATGGGGGTTTGGAGTAATTGTCGGTGCTGTATGAGGCCCCCCGGTGGCCAGCTGTGGCACATGCCGTCGCATGCCGATGCCAGAGCCTGTGTGCCAGTGTTTGAGGAGCCAATCGCACAGCGTGACCCTGAACTGAGAGCTTTAGAATCGGCAGCTGGACCCCCCAACCCTACCCACATCGGGGGGGGGGGGGGGGGGGACGACAGTCACTCATTTGCATATAGCGTTTGTCCATTCCGTTCCCCTCCTTCTCCACATGCTTGGCAAACTGTTTGCAGTGTCAATATGCAATAATGAATATTTTTATGATGGAAATCTGTTGTTTGTTTTGCTTGCTGTGGTGCCTGACCATCAAATACAAAACAACACAATACTAAGTACATAAATATAAAATCAATGAAAATGGAAAAATCAGACAGATGCAGTTATGGTCATATAGTACTTTTCAACCTAAAATAAGTAAATAATTCCTGTTGAACTGAGTTGGATCCTTGATTTTATTAAATCTGCATTTGGCAGTTTCAGTTGTTCTGACATTTGTGTACGATATTTGTTGTTGTGTAATTAAATTGCCCCCCCATCTGACGCCATCGTGCACCCTGACAGACAGTGGAACAGCCATCCTTACTCTCCCATCCATGCTCTTCAGCACGATTCCGCAGGCTTTTGTTTTGCCCCAGCGATTAGACGCTTTAAATCCCTTCATTTAAAACTTAGCCATGTGTAAGCAGTGGAGAGCGTTCTCCCGAGGAGGGAGGAGTGAGGCGGAGCCCCGGCTGCAGGTTCAAGCCCTGGGGGGGGAGGGGGGGGGGCGTGTGCTGTTTGCTGACCCCTATTACCTTGGCAAACATCTGTCTGGAGTGAAAAAAAGAGCATGAAGCAAGAGCCAAGCAGATCAGTGAGGTGGTGAATGTGACCCCCCCACCGCCTTGGAGGTTAGACATTAAAATAGAGCAACATGTGCTGCATCAGTCTTACTGTCAGATCTGCAGCCATGCGCATACGCGTTATACCGTGTTATACCGCTGTAAAAGTCACGCCAGCGATGCGCCACTTCCCTTCCCTTTCAGTGTCGCCCCCTCAGTGTCAACCCCCCCGGTATCACCCCCCCGGTGTCCCCCTCCATCGTCCCAGTGTCGACCCCCCTGGTGTGAACCCCCCCCCCCCTTTGCAGCTGAGTTATACACGCAGGCCCCGGTGCGCTGAAGCTGTGCTCTCAGTGCCGTAATCGTAGCTTGCGGCTGCAGAAGTCCAATCACTCACGCTCCTTCTGCGCAGTTCATGTCCCACTGCTTTTCCAGCCTCCTGCACTTATAAGATATTCGCCGTGACTCTGCACTCCAGTAAATGGCTTCATTAAGATGTATGTGTGAGTTTAAACCCTCCCCCCCCCCCCCAAGTGGCTCTCCTCCCCTACCTCTTTCCTTAGCCTCCTCCGTGGTGTGCTCCTCCTGATCTGTCTGCAGGGGGGTGTGCCAGGCTCGTACGCGTGTGTCCCTCCATGCTGATACGCGTCTGCCGGATGTGTGGATGAGCGGGGGCCACACGCACTGGCCCCCCATGGCGAGCCTTTGATTATGCACGCTGGGCCTCTGTGGGGCTTCAGCCACGCTGTGTGTTTAGAGCCAGCGTGGGTTTAATTGTGGAGCGGCCCCCCTCCCGCGGTGGCGGTTTGCCGGCCGTTATCCGCGGCAGGCGTCTCCCCCGAGGCTTGCCTTTCACGTCGGATCAGGTCGAGTGCCCTTCGTGGCAGGCAGCAGTGTCGCACGTAAACGCCAGGCCTTGCCGATGCTCGCCTGCCTCAGAATAGATTCAGACGCTTTAGTACTGTTTTACTTTAACCCTCCCCGCCCCAATCAGGAATTTGGGTCGCGACTTGGGGTGTACTCACACTAGGTTATCTGTACCCTGCCCGGGCACCTTTGACCCCCCAATGTCCAGTTCGTTTGACCAGTACGATCGGTCCGCACTGTGCCAAGACCTGCTTGAAGAGGTGGGAATGTTCAGTTGGACTTCGGGCATGGGACGCATCTGCTGTGATCGCTAACTGAGCACAGAATTGTGACATGACATCAGTGATGCGACTGCACACACATACACTATACGGACCTGTAAGGGATGGATCGGGCCAGCCGTAGAGATCAGGTACCGACAAACACTTAACAAGCATGGCGGGCGAAGGGATCACTTTGGTCTACAGCAGAGGTGCAGTGTTTGCTGGTACCGATGTGAGTATTCAGCAACAACTGGATGTAACACACAAAAACTCTGAGATATCTGGTAAAATAAGGAATCTTCTTACATTCTGTGGATAAATTTAAAAGAGAGCCGGGTCCAAAATGACTTCAAATAAGCCACAAAGTAAGGACATTAATCAAAAGCGCTCATCATCCTGTTTTCGTCAACGCAAAAAGTTGCACGGTGATGATGAAAGCGTGCTCAGACACGGAACATTAAGTGCAATCTTGGGAGGGGGGGGCAATCTTGCTTGGGCACGGTACGAGGCAACTGGGCCGAGTGTGAGTACAGCCCTTCCTCACCTCGGAATACGGGCCTGTTCGGCTTCCTCATCAATCGGAATCTCAGTTCACCTCATTGGCAGGAAGACCCACATGTCCTGGGAATTAATTTTGGCAGCATCTGTGCTGTCATTCAAAGGCAACACAGAACATAAAGAAAGTATATAAAAAATAGTACAATGGATTTGAAAGTAAAGCAAGAGTGCAAATGAGTACAGGTTAGTCAGCATATCTCCTTGTTTCTCCCTGTACTGGCCTGTGCTCCTCTTCCTCCACCACGTCTCCTGGTTTCTTCATGTACAAACCTGTCCTCCTGCACCACGTCTTTGTTTCTCGCTGTACTGGCCTGTCCTCCTCCTCTTCCACCCCATCTTCTGGTTTCTCCCTGTACTGGTCTGTCCTGTTCCTCCTCCACCCTGTCTCCTTGTTTCTCCCTGACCCGGCTTGTCCTGCTCCTTCGGCAGATCTCCTTGTTTCTCCCTGTGCTGGCCAGTCGTCCTCCTACACTCTCTGTCCTTGTTTCTCTCTGTACTGGCTGGTCCTGTTTCTCCTCCACGTCTCCTTGTTTCTCTCTGTACCGGCCTATCCTGTTCCTCCTCCACGTCTCCTTGTTTCTCTCTGTACCGGCCTATCCTGTTCCTCCTCCACGTCCCCTTATTTCTCTCTGTACCAGCCTGTTCTGTTCCTCCTCCACGTCTCCTTGTTTCTCTCTGTACCGGCCTGTCCTGTTCCTCCTCCACGTCTCCTTGTTTCTCTCTGTACCGGCGTGTCCTGTTCCTCCTCCACGTCTCCTTGTTTTTCTCTGTACCGGCCTATCCTGTTCCTCCTCCACGTCTCCTTGTTTCTCTCTGTACCGGCCTGTCCTGTTCCTCCTCCACGTCTCCTTGTTTTTCTCTGTACCGGCCTGTCCTGTTCCTCCTCCACGTCTCCTTGTTTCTCTCTGTACCGGCCTGTCCTGTTCCTCCTCCATGTCTCCTTGTTTCTCTCTGTACCGGCCTGTCCTGTTCCTCCAGCACGTCTCCTTCTTTCCCTTTGTACAGGCAGTGCCCAGGCCTCCGCCCCTCTCTCAATGGCCTCAGTGGGCTGCCTGGAGGCGCAGACCCGATGTGCTGCGGATACGTCCTGTAAGGCCGCTTACCAGATCCTGACCCACTGCGCTTCCTTGGAGCTGGGCTCGTCCCTGGCTGCAGAGGTGCCCCGCGAGTGCCTGGAAGCGCAGGGCTCTCTGTCCCAGCACAGCTCGCTACTGTCCTGCAAGTGCCGACGGGGATCCCGCAGCGAGGAGCTCTGCCTCATGGTGTACTGGACGGTGCGCTTTTCACAAGGTGGGTGTCCGTGTCCCATGTGCAGCATACACACACCAGCCCGCCTCCTACAGGGGAATTATGTCGCCTTGCCCCGGGAAATCGCCATTAAATGAGGGTTCAAATTGGGCCTGTTTCTCACTCCCTTCCACCCCCCCACATGTCAGCCTGTTACTAAAATAATTCGCTTGTGTGGATAATGGGGATGGTGCTGATGACCATCATCGTCACGTCAGACAGAAAAATGAATAAAAACCCGTTGCTGTGTTTCTCTGGGGGGGGGGGGGTTCTTTGGGTTTGTTCCTCCCTCTCCTGTAAGGCGATACAGATTCTGAGATGTTACATCCAGACAGTAATCTGAGGCCCAGTCCCTCCTGTTTACACAGTCTGTCAGCTTCCTTTCGGAACGCTGCTCTTGAAGGTTTTCTATTTCTTTATCACACATGTATACACAGATGCTCCCTGGGTTACAGTGGGGTTATGTTCTGGTGAACCTATCATAAGGTGAAAATCCACTTTAATACAGTACACCTAACCTAAGAAACATTATAGCCTAGCCTACCTTAAACATGCTTTGAATACTTACATTAACCTACAGTTGGGCAAAATCATGAACACAAAGCTTATTTAATAATTAATCATAATAAATAAATACATGTGTGTCACATGTATTTTATTGAATAATGTACTGAAAGTGAAAAACAGAATGGAATTGGAATATGCATCGCAAAGTCGAAATACCGCAACATAGACCATCATACAGCTCTTTCTTTCACTTTTGCACCATTTTGCACTTTTGGATTAGATCCCAGGCTTAATTTTGCAGTGTACTTGTACTTGTGCAGTGATTAAGCTGAACTCGTCCTAATCTAAGTGCGTCTGCTCCTGTCCTCGCCGGCTGCAGGCTTTGAGGAGTACGACTCCTCCCCGTATGAGGACTTGGAGATGGAGCTGGTGAGGAGCATCGAGATGTCCCGCATGTCCTCCATCGTGGCAGGTAACTGGAGACACGTCCGGCTATAGTGACGCACGGTAGCGCGCTGCTGCGAGACAGCACCACTGGGCGGGGGGCGCTGAGCACCAGTCGGATGGCGAGGGGATCGTCCCGTAGACCAGATGGCGCTCAGCTCCGGCTTTGAGACGTGCTTTGTTTGCCACGCGGTGATAATGCAGAGCAATGCTCAGTGATTCATTTCCAGATGCCTTTAGGAGAACATCTGACCATGTTCTGCAAGGGGCTCAGGGAAGCAAAAATTGTAAAGATCTTTGGGAAAACTTAGAAATGTTAGCAATAAATTAAAAATGTTTCATGTCTCAGCTTCTCTCTCTTTCCGCTGGTGTCCTGATCTGTCAGTCGTTTCCTTCTTTTCTCCCTCCCTTCCTTCTTCCCTGCCGAAATGCCCCCCACCAGCCTCATCTCTGCCTCCGAATGGGCAGAACCAGTGCCTAAAGGCGGCGCAGGACTGCGGCCTGTACGAGAAGTGCGGCTCTCTGCGCTCCGAGTACGTGCTTGCCTGCACCAAGCGTGTGCCCGGCTCCGAGCGTTGCAACCGGCAGAAGTGCCACCGGGCGCTGCGGCGTTTCCTGGAGCGCGTGCCCGAGCAGTACAGCTTCGGCGTGCTCTTCTGCCCCTGCACCGACACGCTGTGCGGCGAGCGCCGTCGCAAGACCATCGTGCCATCCTGCTCCTTCGAGGACCGCGACGGAAAACCCAACTGCCTGAGCCTGCAGGCACACTGCATCAGGGATGAGCTGTGCAGGTCAGTTCCGGCGCGCCGCACAAGGGGGCGCTCCGGCATAGACCCTGCCCTGCATTCATTTCACGGTTCAATGACACGGTGCTTTATGCAGTGTTTTATTCGTATTTACGCATTAAGCCAGGCTAAGGACAGTAGCCTTTGTTTTGTAATTATTGTGTTTAGATTTTTCATCTCATGTTGTCATTTTCATGGTGAAAACTAACAAGGCTTAGCACTATTTTTAGCAGTCATTTTCAGTGATTATTTTTCATTATGCTTCATCAATTACTCCTAAAAACAAATGCATTTGATGCAATAGGTAAAAGCATCCGAACCTTCAGTCGTTTTCATTTATTGGTGCGGTTTTAATGCCGCGATTTGGCCAATCAGCAGCTGGGTTAAGCCTAATTAATGCGGAGCTCAACCAGACTGGAAAGCCGACCGCAGCGGTTAGCGGGCACTGGGAGTGATGGGAGGCACAGCCTCCTACACCCCCCAGGTAGAAGAGGGGTATTCTGACTTATACGATACCATACGATGCCATGCGAGGATGGGGCACACCAAGGGTGTACATGAGTGGAGAGGGAGGGAGGCTGTGAAATTGCCTCACACCTGCATTTATGACCCCGCTAGGGGCAACAGAGGGGGCAGGGATACCCTGGCAGATTCCCCGGGGGGGCCCATCCATCGCCTCTCCCCCCAGCCCCCCTGCTCAGCAAATTCGATCATAGGGGGCTTTTATTTCTTCAAAACGAGTGCCGTCCCTAGCAGAGGATCCAAGGTGATGTTTAGTTGGGGGGCCTAGATTTTCTAGCTATGTCCCTGAGTCCGACTCTCATGCTTATTCTCTTTGGATCTATGAATAGGGGATGTGCAAATCCATAGACTCACAGGCTCCTGCGAATCACCACTAGGGCGGCACTAGCACTGAGATCCACGCTAGCTGACCGTTTTCCTGTCTGTGTCTGCCTGCTGCCTGACCCCTCTCCACACACGTCTGTCACTCCCAGGGCTCCCATTGGCTGATCTTGGTCCAATCACAGCTCTGAATCTCGGCTTATCGTCGTTTGTTCTTCTGCCACTCTGCCTGTAGTGTCACCAGTTGGGGGCTGAGACCCGCTGCTTTTCCTCATCTCACCTGCGGCTTGGCCACCTCTGAACTTCCCCCACGCTCTGCAGTCGTCACTCTCTTCTCAGCCCATTTAGAACCTTAAATTGGTTCAGCTCATGAGTCTTTCTAATTGGCCATATGATATCCCTCATAATAGCCCATGTCATTTTCCATGAGCAATTATTGTCACGTGACCTGATTTTGACTGACGTCCCGGCGCATCGAGAGCAGCTCCATCATCCCGTTTAATATCCCCTGCTCAACGCCCCCCCCCCCTCCCTCCACGGTCGTTTTTCATGCTGGCCATTTTCTTTGGAAAACGGCAGCAGTGATTGTGTGGCATAGATGTACTCTAGAGGGCGCCGGCGTGCGACTGACTCTCTGTCTGTCTGTGTGTCAGATCGCGGCTGGCTGATTTCCAGCATAACTGCCAGGCGTCTCCCTACTCGCTGTCCGGCTGCCTGCAGGACAGCAGCGCCGTGTGTCTGAAGGCCTACGCGGGGCTCATAGGTGAGCAGCAGCTGCGGGAAAGTCAAGAGGGAGGGGCCGGGGGGGGCGCATGGGATTTGTTATCCAGCTGTGTTTATGGCCACCATTCAACCCAACCCCCCAGGCACCATCATGACCCCCAACTATGTGAGCAACAGCAGCATGGAGGTGTCGCAGTGGTGCAGCTGCGAGGGCAGTGGGAACCAGTGGCAGGACTGCCTGCGCATCCTGCACATGTTCAGTGACAACGGCTGCCTGCGTGAGTGTCAGTGTGGGCAGGCAGACTGGCAGGGGCCTGGAGGACAGGGCGCACCGAGGGGGTACATGCACACACACATGAAGGGGCCAGGAGGATGGGGCGCACAGAGGGGGTACATGCACACACACATGAAGGGGCCAGGAGGATGGGGCGCACCGAGGGGGTACATGCACACACACATGAAGGGGCCAGGAGGATGGGGCGCACAGAGGGGGTACATGCACACACACATGAAGGGGCCAGGAGGATGGGGCGCACAGAGGGGGTACATGCACACACACATGAAGGGGCCAGGAGGACAGGACGCACCGAGGGGGTACATTCACACACACATGAAGGGGCCAGGAGGATGGGGCGCACCGAGGGGGTACATTCACACACACATAGGGGCCATGACGACGGGGCGCACAGAGGGGGTACATGCACACACACATGAAGGGGTCAGGAGGATGGGGCGCACAGAGGGGGTACATGCACACACACATGAAGGGGCCAGGAGGGTGGGGCGTACAGAGGGGGTACATGCACACACACATGAAGGGGCCAGGAGGATGGGGCGCACCGAGGGGGTACATTCACACACACGTAGGGGCCATGAGGACGGGGCGCACTGAGGGGGTACATGCACACACACATGAAGGGGCCAGGAGGATGGGGCGCACAGAGGGGGTACATGCACACACACATGAAGGGGCCAGGAGGATGGGGCGCACAGAGGGGGTACATGCACACACACATGAAGGGGCCAGGAGGATGGGGCGCACCGAGGGGGTACATGCACACACACATGAAGGGGCCAGGAGGATGGGGCGCACAGAGGGGGTACATGCACACACACATGAAGGGGCCAGGAGGATGGGGCGCACAGAGGGGGTACATGCACACACACATGAAGGGGCCAGGAGGATGGGGCGCACAGAGGGGGTACATGCACACACACATGAAGGGGCCAGGAGGACGGGGCGCACCGAGGGGGTACATTCACACACACATGAAGGGGCCAGGAGGATGGGGCGCACCGAGGGGGTACATTCACACACACATAGGGGCCATGACGACGGGGCGCACAGAGGGGGTACATGCACACACACATGAAGGGGCCAGGAGGATGGGGCGCACAGAGGGGGTACATGCACACACACATGAAGGGGCCAGGAGGGTGGGGCGCACAGAGGGGGTACATGCACACACACATGAAGGGGCCAGGAGGATGGGGCGCACAGAGGGGGTACATGCACACACACATGTAGGGGCCTGGAGGACAGGGCGCACCGAGGGGATACATGCACACACACATGAAGGGGCCATGAGGACAGGGCACACCGAGGGGGTACATGCACACACACATGTAGGGGCCAGGAGAACAGGGTCGCACAGAGGGGGTACTTGCACACACACATGTAGGGGCCATATTGACGGGGCGCACCAAGGAGGTACGCAGACACACACACATAGGGGCCAAGAGGATGGGGCGCACTGAGGGGGTACAAACACACACGCACACACACATACTTTTAGTCGTACGCACACATACACACAGCCCAAAGCCATGTTCTGATGGCTGTCTGGCGCGGCTCGTGCTCTACCTCACAGGCAATGCCATCAGTGCCCTGGGAAGCTGGCCCTCCCGGTCGGTGGAGACCACCCCTTTGCCCCGCCCACGCCCGTCTCCACGTATCCGGCACGACGAGATAAACGGAAACGTCCTCCCCGAGCTCAATGTGGTGAGTGGCTCCCGCCAGGGCCTGGCGTCCCATCCTGGGTGCCCCCCCAGCCCTAACCCTAACCCTCACCAGTAAGGTGTATGTATGGATGTCACTCCTTTATCTAGCCAGATAATTTGCTTGAGACCTTTGCATAAAGGTCCCCCCCCCCCCCCCCCCCCGCTGCACTTTAAATAGGGGATTTGGTCTCGCTGTAGCCCTCCTCTCTCTGTGGCCCCTCTTTCTCTACATCCTTGCCCCCCCTCATCCAGTGCTCGCTCTCTGTGAGAGGATTAACTAAAGGTGTTTGCGTGAGGCAGTGCATCAGTCAGCTTGTATTAATATTCATTTATTCATACCCATCTGTCTCTCTCTCTCTCTCTTTCTCTCCATCTCCCTCTCCTTCTATCTTAATCCCTCTGACTCTTTCCTCCGTTCTGGTTTTCTCTTCCATTCATTCCCTCTTTTTTGCTCTCCTCCCTCCCTCCATCCCTCACTCATTCATTCGCATTTCTCCACCCACTTCTTCATCTTTCCATTCACTCTCCCCATTTCTCACTCTTTCTTCGCCCCATCGCGTTCATCCCCCATCCCCCGGGTCCCATCCATCCATCCATACTACTCTGTACATGTATGTCCCTCTGTCAGGTGGAAAAGAGTGAGGAGGAAGAGGAGGAGGTGGTGGAGGAGTCCCACGAGGAGGTAGAAAGGGAGTTCAACGTCATCCAGCTGTATTCGGAAAAAGGCACAGAGTCGAACATGCACTCCGGAGCCTGGGGGTGGGCTGGTTCCCCCGGCCCGTCCTTGCTGCTGTCCCTGCTGCTGCTGCTGACTGACACACTGAACTAAAGGGGGGGGGCAGCACATGGGGGACCCCCGAAGCTCCGCCTCCACCCAACCCCTCCCCCACATTGATGCTCAGAGAGGGAGAGCGAATGAGGCAGCAGGCAGGATGGAGGAAGAGGAGCGGAGATGGACGGACTGAGGAATGGCCTCTCTTTGCGTGTCGTATTGCTCTCTCTCTCTCTCTTGCGTGTAATCGTCTCATTCACCGCTTTTCTCCCCACTATTGGCGGCGATCGGGCGACTGCGCCCTCCCCAAACGGACCGATCGGTGCGCCTCCCTCTTCGCCTCCTCCATCCGGCACCCGGCTCCCAGACACTCATCAGTGCGATTGCACCCCCCACACGCCATCTTGTGATTCTATGTGTAAAAGTGCCGGGGCTGAATGGCAGCCCTGTGGAAAAGCAGCATCCCTTTTCTCCCGTCTCCTGTCTGCCGGTAACCCCCCCCCCCCTCCCTGTCCTTGCCCTCTGCAGGAGCGCCTGCCCTATCACATGGGGGCAATGCCAGGGGGCTTACAGCTGATGAACACGGCACAGAGGCATTTTTTGGGGACGGGACAAGGCAAGGAGTGAGAGGGGGAGGTGGACAGACTTGAAGCTGCGTCGCATTAACGTTCCGTCTCTTTCTCTGTCTCGCTCTGCTCGCGCCTCCCTCTCCCCCACGTTAGCATGCGCCTCCGACCCCCGGCGATCAAACATCGTCTGGCTAAGCCCCCCTTCATCGCTTTATCTGCCGCTGTTTAATTTTGCCACCGCATGGGTCTGAGAGTTTAACCACAGGCGTCGACACGTAGCAGGAAAAAACCCTAATAACAGCAAAACGGAAAAACAATATGTGTAATAAAGCAAAAATCGAAGAGCCGCGCCGCGCATCTCGGGTCTGCACACGTGGGGAAATAGAGACCTATTTGTTTCCGTCCGCAGGCTTTTTTTTTAGGGGATTGTTTTAGTTTTGGGGAGACAATACATTATGGTGGGGGCCATTTATCTTCTGCGGCATTGTGGGAGAGATTGTGGGAGAGGAAGAAGGGGCAAGCGTGCGAATGCGTGCGGAGGAGAGCGAGGAAGAGACAGCAGCAGTGTGAGGCCCTGGAGCACAAACAGAGCGCGCACCATTGCCGAGTCCCTACTCCTCCCTGCTGATCGATCGCTCACTGACACTGTGTTTTCTTCTATTGTGTTTTCTTAGGAACTTGCAAAATTAACTTCCATCTGCAGGGGATGGGGGGGGGGGGTTGGGCTGGGGCTGATTTAGAGGCAGCATTAGTGGTAGTCACACCTCTGTCACCCTGCCCGCCATCTTTAATCTCTCTTTCTGTCTGCCGAGGTGAAAAGCTTTAGTTGTCGTGGCAACCCTCCCTCGAATCCCTCCACCTTCCCGGGGCTCAGAGTGTTTATCGGAGCCCCCCCCCTCGTACCTTAAACAAACGCCGCCTTTGATATGATACATCAAAGAGGAGAGCACTCGCTGGCGGAAGGCAACATTGTGCCAGGGAAACTCCAGAGATGGGATTGGGAGGGACAGGCAGTGGGTTAACTGGGAAGGAGGATCGATCGTGCCGTCGAGTCTGAACCTCGTTTATGATGACCGCTGTAATTTTTAATTGTTATTGCGGTCGTTTGTCGTCTGGTGACATCTGTATGTGCCGGGAGCTTGACAGTGACAGTCGGTGGTGAGGGAGGGACCTTCATGGCCTTGATTTATATTACAATATTTTAGAAATCATTATTAGTGAGCTAAGAAGTCATGCGTTAAATAAACATGCAGTGCAAGGTGGGGGGGGGGATTTGAGTATAAATAAGTTTTTTTTTATTGCAGCTATTGTGCTAAAGCTGTATAATTTGCCCCAACCCGACTTCCCGATGCAATTTCCCTCGTAAAAAAATCTGGTGCTGCCTTAAGTTCTCTGTTCCAAGACCCTTTACTGTGGCAGCACAGTGGTCTGTTTCAACAGCGTCTTACTGATGACTGGAGAGATGGAATCAGAGAGAGAGAAAGAGAGAGAGAGAGAAGGAGGGAGAACGGGAGTGAAAGTGACCAAAAGGCTCTGGGTAGCATTAGTGCTATAGTCAGACACTCAGATTTATTTCCATGCCTTGAGGTGAGAGCCAGGTCTCGCTTCCATTGTGTTACCTAGTGCTTCAATGTGCGTTGCTGGATGTCCATGCATCAACATCAGCGAGCTTCAGAATAAACTTCCAAAACACACTCGCATCGTTACTTTGCCTGCTGTTTCTCTCCCTCCAGTGCTCCCATGAAGGGAGAGCCGAAATAAACAGTGTAAATTCTGTGACATTTAAAAGCTATTTTTTCTATATGGTATGTACACGTGGATGTACAGGTGTGTGATCTGCGTTCCTTTTTATTAACTGCCGTTGCCGTGGACGTGGTCGGGCTCCTCCCTGTCCCCCCACCCACCCCCGCCCCGTTTGTTCGATTCGGGCAGAAAGGTGCCGCCCCCCCTGCTGGGGGAAACAAAGCTACTGTCCACAACCTGACGGCGATTTCATCTGTACTGTTTATGGTGAAAGCTAAATGCCTGTGGTCTCTATGCTGAACACCACGTCAGAATCACTGGCCGTCTCAGTCATAACGACGTGTTTTTTCTTTCTTCCAGATTTCAAAACCAATAATGCTTAGGTGTATTTAAGTTTGATGTGTGCTAAGAGAGGATAGAGACACAACTGGAATTAAGGAATCATACGAGCGTTAAAGCTCGTAATGAATCTCAGACAGTTACAGAATAAAATGCTAATAACTAAATGCTAATCAATTTAGAAATTAGCTAACATAATATCAAAGGCAGCAGCGACAGAGGGGAATTGGTTGGTTCAGTAGTTCTCCGTGGTGGCAAATCCACAGAACCCATTTGTTGAGAGCGAACAGGACCCAGAGCTTCTCTAAGTTGTGCCGTCTGGCCCATTTGGCGTCAGAAAAGTCTCTCCGATTCCCTCGTCTGTGTCCGTAACATTCAGGTTTTGTTCTGTGCTGTTTTCTATCAGGTGTGGACAAAAAAAAAAAAAAAAAGCAACTTGCGACACTGTGCAAAGATGAGTCAATAAAAAGAGCAACCTCACGTTTTTCTACCTGTGCTGCTTGACTGGTCTGTGTGCGCTTCCCCTTCCAATGGGCCGAGTGATCTGCCGCTGGGAGTGAGCCGAGCCGGTGATGTCTCTCACCAAGCGATGCGAGTGATCCCATGATGATGTCATTTCCTGTGTCACGCGACTCAGCACCCTTGTGCAACACCTATACCACGGTCAGTCCTGGAAGGGAATCTTGCTAGGCTCATAGTCCCCTACGACCTTCTACTAAATAAGTAGATGGATGGATGGATGGATGGATGGATGGAAATTCCTAACAGAATTCCCATCCCGGCAGGGAGCAAGTACGACAATAACTTCAGTAGCCACAGCTGAGAAAAGGTTAATTTGTTATTATAGTATCTAATTGCAGGTCTGATTTGATACTCAAATACAAATGACTGTAAGTCTTTATAAATGAATGACATTGAGAGAAGCTGCCTCTTATCTCACTCTTGATTACACCTGCCCATCTGCTCCTTTGTCATGTTCTGTTTCACACCCTGAACATCTTTTTAAACATCCGCAGCCTGTGTTTTCTGCCAAGCAGTAATTACTCGAAGCTGCTCAACAGATGTTGGGCCTCCAACCACTACATTCATAAAACATTCAATTATCCAACACTAATGCTCATTTTCATAATGATTTTCCACTTTTGGAAATATTTGGTTTCACCACACAAATACCTTTAATAAGGAGTGAATTACATCATGGCCTCAATTACACAATAAATGGTTCACCCAGGACCCCATTTCAAATGGTCACTGATTTGGCCCTAACCATGAATTAAATTTAAGGATTATATTTTAAGACGTAGGATTGAATTCCCCTTAATCTTTTTTTTCTCTATACGGTTTCATGTGTCTGATATGAGATGAAAACACTCATGGCTTTTCCACAAGGACAGTGACAATGTTTCTTTGGAGAGCCCCCCCCCCACCAGATCAAAGAAATGCAGATAGCCCTCCCTCTCCAGGGCCCTGTACACTTTGGATGGGTGGATGGATGGATGGATGGGAAATCCAAATAAAATGTACGCATTTACATTCTGTTTTATCAACCTAGCGAGCTATAAAATGCCTTAAAGATTATGAATTTATTGCACACTTGCTGATTATAAAAGTTTCAGCCATTAAGCTGAACATATTGCTACGTAAGCCTTAAAATTTTCAATAAGGGAAATTATTGTTTCATTAATAAATTGGTCAAATAAGTTAAATAAGGTCTGAGTATTTGTCCTGAGGAAAAATGACTAAATCTATTGTAATGAACTTTTAAGAGTTGGCCTTAACAGTTTAGCATGTGAATAGTCCTGCAAGTTTATTGCAAGTGACATTTAATAAATTACTAAAATCTACAAATATTTTAATTGATCATATGAAACTATGAAACTTTTAGTGGAGTGAAAAAATTTGCATTCCCCTTTTATTTTTGTGTAGATCATCATCCAAGGTATTTATGCTCCTTTGTAATTTGTATCAATTTTAATCATATTAATCACAATAATCCTATTAATTAATTAAAGAGCGAAAAATTGTGTTTAACAAATCCAGATAGCTAAAGCTAAGAATTTGTCATGGGGGGGGGGTGCTTAAAATCTTAATCAGTCGTGCTCATCTGAGAACATGCATTCAAGTTCAATTTCAATATCATTAATTTGGAAATGACAGCGTAAATTATTTGAGTTCAAACACACACACACACACACACACACACACACACACACACGCAGGTTCGTAATTATATCTTGGCACTTTCCAAAGATCCGAAATAAAACAAGCAATTCTCCAGTTTCATAAAGACGTACAGAAGCAGCCCCTTAAAGTCTTAGCGCTGTGTAACCGGAGTATCGGACTGTGACCTCATCAAAAGGGCGTCGCAAAGCTGTCAGCCGCCTGGACTTACTGTACTGCGGGCTGGGATGACAAAAGGTCAACATGCGGGGAGCAGAGCCTCCTGCGGCTAATATAGCACAAAACGACAGGGGCAGCTAATGTTCCACCTCCATGCATAACAGCCGAGAAGCTAAATGGAAAGAAACTGACTGCTTGTTAATAGCAGTTACAAAAAACAAGCCTTTGCCCGCTTCTGGTAATGGTGACCACATCGCTCCATTCATTCATGTCAATACTTAGCAATGGTGCGCTTAATTAATCATTACGTGTGATTCAATTACCGCGTCTGCAGTAATGTCTGGTGCAACACAATTTTTCTTCTAGATGAATAAATGTGTAAAATAGAAACTGTTAATTAAACTCAGCACCCAAAACATTTTCTCTGTGAGGGGGAAGTGGATATAAACCTTTGATACTTTTTCAACTCTAAATACCAGTGGGATGTTTCTGCATATGCATGTGCTAATCAGTGCCACATCTGTACATAATGCTGAATTAAAAATGGCATATTAAGTGTATAGCTTAATACAGAGTTAAATCCCGTAGAATTATTTTAACTTTTCTTAGTGTTAAATGAACTAACACTGGCAATTTTGCTGTATATGGGGTACCAGTTTGACAGGTGGAATTTCTGAATGGTATGTAGTCCTTATTATGTTGTGAGCATATATTTTAGACAAGCTTCTGAATATAATGCTAAAATTAAAACCTTAAAGAATATGACTGGGTAGTGTAGGGTAGCGAAAGGGGCTGGGGCCTGTAGACCAGCCGGCGTAGGGTAGCGACAGGGACTGGGGCCTGTAGACCAGCCGGCGTAGGGTAGCGACAGGGACTGGGGCCTGTAGACCAGCCGGCGTAGGGTAGCGACAGGGACTGGGGCCTGTAGACCAGCCGGCGTAGGGTAGCGACAGGGACTGGGGCCTGTAGACCAGCCGGCGTAGGGTAGCGACAGGGACTGGGTCCTGTAGACCAGCCGGCGTAGGGTAGCGACAGGGACTGGGGCCTGTAGACCAGCCGGCGTAGGGTAGCGACAGGGACTGGGTCCTGTAGACCAGCCGGCTTAGGGTAGCGACAGGGACTGGGGCCTGTAGACCAGCCGGCGTAGGGTAGCGACAGGGACTGGGGCCTGTAGACCAGCCGGCGTAGGGTAGCGACAGGGGCTGGGGCCTGTAGACCAGCCGGCGTAGGGTAGCGACAGGGACTGGGGCCTGTAGACCAGCCGGCGTAGGGTAGCGACAGGGACTGGGTCCTGTAGACCAGCCGGCGTAGGGTAGCGACAGGGACTGGGGCCTGTAGACCAGCCGGCGTAGGGTAGCGACAGGGACTGGGTCCTGTAGACCAGCCGGCGTAGGGTAGCGACAGGGACTGGGGCCTGTAGACCAGCCGGCGTAGGGTAGCGACAGGGACTGGGGCCTGTAGACCAGCCGGCGTAGGGTAGCGACAGGGACTGGGGCCTGTAGACCAGCCGGCGTAGGGTAGCGACAGGGACTGGGGCCTGTAGACCAGCCGGCGTAGGGTAGCGACAGGGACTGGGTCCTGTAGACCAGCCGGCGTAGGGTAGCGACAGGGACTGGGGCCTGTAGACCAGCCGGCGTAGGGTAGCGACAGGGACTGGGTCCTGTAGACCAGCCGGCGTAGGGTAGCGACAGGGACTGGGGCCTGTAGACCAGCCGGCGTAGGGTAGCGACAGGGACTGGGGCCTGTAGACCAGCCGGCGTAGGGTAGCGACAGGGGCTGGGGCCTGTAGACCAGCCGGCGTAGGGTAGCGACAGGGACTGGGTCCTGTAGACCAGCCGGCGTAGGGTAGCGACAGGGACTGGGTCCTGTAGACCAGCCGGCGTATGGTAGCGACAGGGACTGGGGCCTGTAGACCAGGCGGCGTAGGGTAGCGACAGGGACTGGGGCCTGTAGAGCAGCCGGCGTAGGGTAGCGACAGGGACTGGGGCCTGTAGACCAGCCGGCGTAGGGTAGCGACAGGGACTGGGGCCTGTAGACCAGCCGGCGTAGGGTAGCGACAGGGACTGGGGCCTGTAGACCAGCCGGCGTAGGGTAGCGACAGGGACTGGGGCCTGTAGACCAGCCGGCGTAGGGTAGCGACAGGGACTGGGGCCTGTAGACCAGCCGGCGTAGGGTAGCGACAGGGGCTGGGGCCTGTAGACCAGCCGGCGTAGGGTAGCGACAGGGACTGGGTCCTGTAGACCAGCCGGCATATGGTAGCGACAGGGACTGGGTCCTGTAGACCAGCCGGCGTAGGGTAGCGACAGGGACTGGGTCCTGTAGACCAGCCGGCGTATGGTAGCGACAGGGACTGGGGCCTGTAGACCAGGCGGCGTAGGGTAGCGACAGGGACTGGGGCCTGTAGACCAGCCGGCGTAGGGTAGCGACAGGGACTGGGGCCTGTAGACCAGCCGGCGTAGGGTACTAAGCGAGGGGACACCTTGGGTGGGATGCTAGTCACAGGCCACGCAGACACACAGTAGGTAATTCAGAGAGTCACATTCTTTGGTTTGCAGTACGAAAATGGAATCAATGGCAGAAACCCATGCAAGATGGGGAGAGCATCCAAGCAGCACTAACACAGCATGAGGGCAGGATACAAACCCCCCAACTGAGGAGATTTGAGGCTTCACTGAGCCACCATCCCTCCTCAATCTAAGGGTTTATTAGAAATACTGGTTTGTTTATTCTAGAAGAGTACATATCAAAATCACAGGACAGTCAATCGCTGTGAAATGGCAGTTTGACTAGTTTCAGTAAAGCTTCAAAAACACAACAAATTTAACTCAGCATCACTCTCATCTGGATCGGCTACAGGTGCAGCACAGGAATGCCATTATTCACAATGTAATAGTTATTAGAAAATGCACATGACGTATGTTTCTCCTTCGGTGAAATTTAAAGGTGGTAATAATCCAACATTTTACTGTCCTCTACACATTGAAAACATCACCACAGCGGAATACCCACGTTCTTCCAATTGTCGGTTCCACTTTTCAGTTTTTTATGTGTGCATTTACTGTAACAATTTCAACAACATTCATGTATCCAGATTTCAGGTAACGTTTGTAGTCCAGATTACTGACCGGCACGCAGGTCAGGACAAAGCAGGAGCCTAAGAATGGACGGTCCGGAGGTGGCACGCTGTGTGCGCGCCTTTGGCAGGAGAAAGAGGGCAGGTGCATTTCAGTATGCTCAGCATGTGGCAGCTCCGCACCTGCGCCTCCTCGCCCCCGCTGCAGTGCCCCCCTCACCTGCCCTACTCCACGGAAGTGCTTCATAAGTACTTATCATGGTAATTCACCAGACAGAGGCCTTTACACCTGGGACGTTCCCCGCCCGTATAGAAGCTGATTCACCCATTGTCTGCCTGCTGGAGTTATTATCCCAATGCGCTGAGCAGAAAGATGGAGCTTTCCCCACCTACCCCCTTTTCCTCCCCCCGTGGGAATCCATCTTCTCCTCTTGACTGTTTAAAAGGATGACGGGGTGCAGTGCAGCCGAAAACGACTTAAAGCTTTTAATCTGTTAATGGAAGTGTGTGACGGTAATTTGCCCACTGCTTTGTCTCTGTTCGGGATGCATTCGTATAATTATGATCGCGAACAAGAACAATAATGCAGAATAAATAATGTGCATGCTGTATGGCGTACACACGCAACTGAACTTACAGCAAAATCCCAAAATATGTATTTGTCTAAAACAGTGAACTACACTACCATATACGCACATAGTCCTATGTAGCATGTAGCCTTATGTGTTTGTTTGTTTGTTTGTTTGTTTATTTATCTATTTATTTATTTCCCGGGATAGGCTCCGGTCCCCCCCCGCAACCCCAGTTGGGATTAAGCGGTTTCAGTAAATGGATGGATGGATATATATATATATATATATATATATATATGTATGTGTGTGTGTGTGTGTGTGTGTGTGTATATATATATGGTATGGGGTACCATGGTCTTCCAGTGCTGCGTGGGCGTCCTCTCTGTACTCCGGTTTACTACCGTATTTACACTAATTAGTGTCTCTAATTGGTTGTAGCATATGTGTGTGTGTATGTGCCCTATGACGAGCTAGCATCGTATCCTGGGTGTATGCCAGCCTTGTGCCCTATGCCGCCTGGAACCGGCTCCAGCCGTCCCAGCATCCTGACCAGGATAAAAGGTTGGCAGAAAGACGGATGAATCGGATCAAACAATTCTGTCATTCAATACTTCTGGTACAATATATAATAATGACACTCATGTCACTTTGAGAAAGACTGTATAGTTACATCCTGATAATGCGCTCTGGCATTTGGTGACAATATGGCATGGAGTAAACCGCTTCCGCTAATTCAGGACAGCTATAGGTTTGCCGGAGGATGGGTGTTTTACTGAAATGTCGCGGATTCCCCTGTCTCCCGCTTGCCATTTATACTTTGACCTCTCCCGAAGTCTAAGTGGGATAGCGGATGACATCAATCGGCAACTGACGTAGCGGGAAATTTGGGCTCCAGAAAATCGGGGCTCCCGTTGCTACTGGCAAAGGATCGCTTTCCAGTATTAACCCTAACTGTTGTTTATGAAACTCGTCCCGTTCAAGGCTGTTTTTAAAACCATAAAAGAAAAATTGATCTCACAGCAGTCTGTGTCGGAAACAGGATTAGAATGGCACTAATGCATTTCCAGTCGTTATTCCTTTATGTTTTCAAAGGGTTTCTGTCACCGCCGATCTGATAGATGTTACGTAAACTATAAATGCCGCTTTATTTCCCCTAACAAATACGGTTATCGCAAATAAAATGAGTACGTTTTCATGCTTTCAGAGACCACTTTCAACCAGGCACAGACAACGCAATTTAAACAGTTAAACACCTAAGTCTCCAAACTTAAATAATTAGATGATGAAAAGAAAATATTTCAAATAACTAGGCTACTGTCGTTTTTGTTACTGGTTTCGTTCCCGATTAAAATTATCTTATGTTTACAAATGAAATATTGTTAAAAACTTGCTTGACCTCAAGTCTTTGGGAATTATTATTTTTTTGAAAATCACTAAGTTTGACAAATGCAGTGTCAGGTAAATGGAAAAAAAATATTAGCCTACCTGTCATGTTCCCACATTTGAAAACTGGCAAATTAACTGGAAATATATGAAATATTAAATTAGAATGTCTTGGAGAGTTCAGATTTTAAGTTAGGCCTACTGTGTCGTATTACCTTGCTGGGATCCAAGTGGCATTTAAACTTTAACACAATTTATTTTAGACCTTAATAAAGGGCATTGACCGCTACCATGAAGCAATTCATGATGTATAAGTCACTAAGAGTAAGTATATATGCAGTGAAAATCGACCTTTAGACTTTAATTCGTCGTCATTTCATCGGTTAAAGATGGCAAGTATTGTGTGTGATATAACTGCATGGTTTTACAGCTACGTATGTTTACAAGCTTATTTTATATTATATGGAGCCTAACACTCATTCTATAGAATGGTATCTGGTAGGTAGCTTGATTGTGGATTGCATGACACTGTTTTATATGCACGTGGCTTTGTTAGATCATCAGTCTGGCTTGTGAACACCTGATGTGTGTAGTCTTTTTTAAGATACACTACATGGACTAAAGTATTGGGACACCTGGCCATTACACCTACTGGAACTTTTATCACGTCCCATTCTAAATCCATAGGCATCAATATGGAGCTGGTCCCCCCCCCCCCATTGCAGCTATAACAGCTGCCACTGTTCTGGGGAGGCTTTCCACAAGATTTTGGAGTGTGTCTGTGGGAGTTTTTGCCCGTTCATCCAGAAGAGCATCTTGGACATGAAGGCCTGGCTCACAGTCTGGCTTCTAGTTCAGCCCAAAGGTGTTTGATGGGGTTGAGGTCAAGGCTGTGTGATGGACAGTCAAGTTCTTCCACACCAAACTCAGCCAACCATGTGTTTATGAACCTTGCTTTGTGCACTAAAGCACAGTCATGCTGGAACAGAAAAGGGCCTTCCCCAAACTGTTCCCACAAGGCATACAATTGTTTGAAATGTCTTGGTATGCTGAAGCATTAAGATTTCACTTCACTGGAACTAAGGCACCTAGCCCATCCCCTGAAAAACAATCCCATACCATTATCCCTCCTCCACCAAACTCTACATTTGGCACAATGCAGTCAGGCAGGTAATGTTCTCCTGGCACCTGCCAAACTCAGACTCATTCATCAGACTGGCAGACAGAGATGATTCGTCACCCCACAGAACACAGTTCCACTGCTCCAGAGTCCAGTGGCAGTGTGTTTTACTCCACTCCATCTGACGCTTGGCATTGAGCTTGGTGATGTGAGGCTTGCATGGAAGCTCGGCAATGGAAGCCCATTCCATGAAGCTCCTGGTGTACAATTTTGTGCTGGAGTTACTGCCAGAGGAAGTTTGGAACTCTGCAGTTATTGAGTCAACAGATCATTGGCGACTTTTACGCACTATGTGCCTCAGCACTCCGCTCTGTTACATTACGTGATCTGCCACTTCATAGTTGAGTTTCTGTGGCTCCTAAATGCTTCCACTTTGCAATAATACAGCTTGCAGTTGTCTGGAATATCTAGCAAGGAATAAATTTCATGAACTGACTTATTGCAAAAGTGGCATCCTATGACAGCACCACGCTTGAATTCACCAAGCTCTTCAGAATGACATTCTTTCACAAATGTTTGTAAACCTGAATGCATGGTTAGGGGCCTGATTTTATACACCTGTGGTCATGGGTCTGAATGAAACACCTGAATTCAGTAATTAAGAGGTGTATCCCAAAGCTTTTGTCCATATAGTGTATAAGGCTAGAACTGTGGTTTTCTACTGAATCCATTCAGATCAAGATGGTGCAGTTTTTAATTTTTCACAATTAAACCTAGTTTTAGAAGTCGTAGTCATAGTGAGTTCTCTTGAAATTGCTCAGTTACTGCAGTGTCTTTAGCTACTATCCATACTCACCTTGCTAATGTTATTTAAAATTAGGTCTTGTGCTTCAGATTTTAAGCTCCCTAAAAATATACACCATCAATCAACCTTTAGATTTGAAGGAAAATAAATTTGTGAATTTTATTTGATAATAAAACAGGTTCTAACAGAGTTTATTTATATATACACTTAGGGCACTCAACACTTACAAAACCTGCTTATTATATACGAGGCTTATTATAATTTAGAAATATAATGCTTAATATAGAACATAAAGACAGCAAAAGTAAAATAATTTCTTCACTGAAGTTAAAAGTGTGCAGTCCGACACCGTCTATACATCACCTATGACCAGTGCATGCTGGCAGTGAGCCTGGAGCCCTAACCCAGGAGGCAGTGGGCACGAGGCAGGAACACAAAGCAGTGAGCATGAGGCAGGAACACGAGGCAGTGGGCATGAGGAAAGGGTATGAGGCAGTGGGCATGAGGCAGGAACACGAGGCAGTGGGCATGAGTAAAAGGGTATGAGGCAGTGGGCATGAGGCAGGAACACGAGGCAGTGGGCATGAGGAAAGGGTATGAGGCAGTGGGCATGAGGCAGGAACACGAGGCAGTGGGCATGAGGAAAGGGTATGAGGCAGTGGGCACGAGGCAGGAACACAAAGCAGTGAGCATGAGGCAGGAACACGAGGCAGTGGGCATGAGGAAAGGGTATGAGGCAGTGGGCACGAGGCAGGAACACAAAGCAGTGAGCATGAGGCAGGAACACGAGGCAGTGGGCATGAGGAAAGGGTACGAGGCAGTGGGCATGAGGCAGCAGTCATGAGGAAAGGGCACGAGGCAATGGGCATGAGGCAGCAAGCATGAGGCAGGAACACGAGGCAGTGGGCATGAGGCAGGAAGACAAGGCAGCGGCATGAGACAGAGGTACCCAGAGCTGTGTGCCAGTCCTTCGCTAGGCCCATGCTCAGATGGATAGGATTCGAACCTCCAGCCCTGCAGGTGTGACACCACCATACTGCACTCTCAGTCATCAGATGTAGATAAACTGCCAAGATAAGTGGCCAAGATCAGCCATGTGGCTTGTATGTGTATCTGTGTGTGTTTGAGTATTTATAGCTCATATCCATTAGCATCAAGCATCACACTTTTGCAGGTGAACCTTTGGAAATGGGAACCACAGTTAGTTTTTCCTCACAGCTGCTCTTACTGCAGACATAACTTTCTCTTTCCCTGTCTATAAAGTTTAAACTAATGTAAAAAGTAATTTTAATGGAAAATATAATTCAGTGACAGATGTTGGCCACAAATAGATTAAATAAACAGCTAATAATAATAAATTAATGAATAAAAGAATAGATAGATAGACAGATGATAGATAGATAGATAGATAGATAAAGGAATGAATGAATGAATGAATGAATGGAGGAGGCAGCAGGCAGCTTAAACTTCTGAGCAAGCAGATCGAGCCATGCGGCTGTGGGAGCAGATCGAGCCATGCGGCTGCGGGAGCAGATCCAGAGAGATACTCACCCCTCCCAGCATTGTCTGCACCGCCAGCTTGATCTGTGAGGCGAATGGAGAGACCAGGCGGGGGATGCTAGGGGAGGGGAGGGGGGGACACACACTGGCATCACACTCACACAGGCGCACATGCGGATGGGAGCACCCCCATGCGCACACACTGCACCCAGTTCATACCTCTACTGACCAAAATGGCTATCTGTGTGTATCTGCGAGTGAAACACACACCGCAGGTGAGGTGCATTATGGGCCAAAGTCAAGGACAAGCGCCACCGCGAGCAGCCTGCATCGTCCAGCGGTAGTGCTTCGCCGTGCAGTTCTGTGAACTTCTGATCCACTTCCTAAACTTTTTCAGGGTGCTTTTTTTTTTTAAAATGTCATATATTAACGTCATGTCCTGAGACTGCTGAGATTATAGTTCCCTGGGTCTGACTCAGAAACCCTGACCCTTGGCAAACTCCCGACGCGGCTCTTCGCATTCAGCCATATGTATCGCTTCCCCCCCCACCCCCCACCCCCTGAAAAAATAAACACATTTAAAAATGCCTATAAACGATTGCACTGAGGTTGTGAAATTCGAGATTAGGGGATGACCCTTTCGGTTCCGTCTCAGTCAGAACTCCTCGGTGGAGCTGGGATGCGGTTATCTCACAGAGTCCAGTGCATAGAGCTGCTCCAGGATTAGGAGAGAGGAACCTTGTTATCGAGGCTGTTCATTTACATGTGGCGGCCTGCGTATTCATTACCCTTTACCGAGCTGGTGTGCATGGCACTCTCCATCATGCGACCGTTTTTGATTTTTGGTATCTGTGGTTTTTTGTGCTCGAGCACTATAGTGACGACTGTGTTATTTTATCGCCATTCATAAATTCAGTGCATTAGCCTGCATGTTGCTGTCAGCGGTGTGTTTACTGCGGTCAGGACAGGGCCTTCATTACCTCCCCTCCCCTTCAGCCTGTCTGCGCGGAATTCTCCGGAAGGCATTGGCCCTGGTGCTCCGAGACCAAGCGTCCAGCTTGTTCCTGTCTCGTGTCTGCCGTCACCCGGCCAGGTGTCGTACGTTCACCCGTCCGTCTGCCCCCCCCCCCCTTCCTGTCGCGCAGGTGCGCCCCCACCCTCATGACGGCCGCGCGGCCTCGCTGTCCTCGTCCAATCATCTGCCGTCAGCCGCTGCCGCAGTGTGAAGCAGCCCTTCCTTACGGCTAGTTTGCTGCCTAATGGCACCTCACCCTCCCAGTCACTCCCCAGCCTTCCCCCCCCCCCCCCCACCCGGCCCCCTCCATGTGCTGGGGCAGTAACAGGTGCATTAGTATGAAGCGCCGCTTCCACAGGAGAAGCGGGACCCGCCTGGAGTCACCGGCAGCTTTATTAACAGAAGCCACGTTTGACATGGTTATTTATGGCGTTGTGTCTTTTATAGAGATACTCTTGTATTTAATACACCTGCTGCAGCGATCTGTGCTCTGCCTGCGCCTCTCTGTGTTTGTGCCTCTCTCTCTCTCTCTCTCTCTCAGCTATTTTCAGCATGTACCCTCTCACTTTCCAATGTTCTTTTCTTCTCTTCTCCTTTTCTTCTGAAACGGTAGCTTTTCCCCTCCTTTTCACCTCTCAGCCAGCCCCCCCCTCGTCGTGCATGGCAGCCATCTTGCTCCCCATTCCAGGTCCAAGGTGTGTCAGTAGCATGACTAACAGACACTGAAATTGTTCTTCCCTGTGTCAGCACCCCCTCCCCCCCCCTCCCTCCCCTGCCCTCCCCTTATTCTTCCAGGTACTTTTTTTTTTATCATTTTTTTCCCTCTTGCTCTCCCTGCTTCTGTGTTTTCGTGCTGCTTTCGACATCCCGCTCGCCGCGCCTTTCTCAATCGCCACATTATTGATCGGCGTTGGGGTGGGGGCTATGATGGCCTAGCTCCTGCTTATGCATCCCCTCAAAATGAATGCCTCCCACCACCAGCTTTTATCATGACCCCCCCCCCAGTCCACAGTAAGGCCGCTACTGTTATGCACCTTCAGATTTGCCCTGGCGCTAACGCTCTGCTTGATGGAGACATGCATGCTCTGCTCTTCCTTCTCTCTCACCCTCTCTGTTCTTTCTCCCCCCCCATGTGCCCTGCCACCCCCCCCCCCACACCCCCAAGCCATTCTCTTCCTCTGTCCTTCTCCATTCTCTTACTTTAATCTAAATTAGTGACCATCTGTGTGCCCCTCTAATATCCAGGGGCTACACTTTACCCCCCCCACCCCCACCCCCCCGCACGGACTCCCCCCGGTAAGGGGAGCGTGTCCCCTTTCATATCTTTATCTTTCGTTCCTCAGCATTGTGTCTGGCGTTACAGTTTGAGGGAATCCGTATTACAGAGCAATCTGTCCATCCCAGCCCACCCCCACCGCCGGGTCTCATTCAGTTCACATCAAATGCACTTTATTGGGGCAATGAAAGCTTCTGCCAAAGTGTCCTTAATGCATTAAGTCGCGTTACTTTAAAATAAGCGTAGCCGTAGTTACCCATCTGCTGGTAACGGCTGAAGCCCTCTCTCTCCCTGCCGGCCCGCAGCTGTAATCTCCGGATGGCGGGGACTCTGGGGGGCTTTGCAGGAGAGCCGACTTCCAGCTCGCCGTTTAGCGATGCGCTTTCTGTTTAGAAACTCCTGTCCTTGCAGATAGACTTCGCCGAGCGGGATGGTCGATACGCAGACAGCTGACATGCTGTACATTGACCGCCTGCGCTTTTTAATCCATGTAAATAATTCATTTAAAAATCCCTCTTGATCTCCCCACGTAGCCATTATTCTTTTTTTTTTATTACTGCCTTATTTCTCCAAAATCCCCGCTCCTCTCGGCGTGCGGCCCGAGCCCTGCTCCCTTCCCGCGATCACCTACCCGGCACACGAGGCCCGGCAGATGGGGGCACCCCGGGGCAAGTTAGACCCCATTGTGTCACTGTATCTCTGTCCATGGGCACATTAATTGCAGTCGGATACTACCCCCATTTTGGTTGTTTGGAGTTTTTTAAAGGGACAGCACCAAAAAACGAGGCCTGGGCAGAGCTTTCAGTCTCCTGTGCAAAAACTTTATTCACTTCTATTCTACTTCATTTACTTCTATGCTCCAGCAGTCGCCATTGACCCCACACCGAATTCTGCTCCATTTCCTCATGCTCAGGGTCTCGCCTCCTCCTCCCTACACTGTGCCTCTCCTCCCCACCTCCTTCTGGATGATGGATGACTGGCTGTCCGTGCAGAAGAGCCGGCTGTCACTCAGGGTGGGGTTGACGCAGCCAAATTGATGGCGACGTGCCTCGGCTGCTCGTCCCTGGTTCCTCACGCCCCCCATGTCGGAGCCCCCGCGCCAAAGCCCAGGCCCGTGATGATAAAACAAGTCAGCGGGTCCCACCTCCCCCCTCGCCTGGCACCACGGAGAAGCCCGATACCCTAAATCACCGAGAGTGGGCATTCGTTAGCGCCCTTCGTTGTTGTATTTGAATTAGTCCTTAATGAGCTGATTAGCGAGCTATGTTCTGGCCACGTCAGGCTGAACCACGTGCTTAGAGCGCCCCCTTCCTGAGTGATGCTGACACATCCTGGCCAGCCGTTCGATCTCCAGGCGAACGCGGCACGGCGCTGAATCACTCTATAAATCCATGCGCGTCTGTGCGTGTAAATTCCTCATACAGAGCAGAGACAAAGGGCCCCATAAATTTTCCCAAGGCTGTTTTGCTCAGAGGCTTTCAGTTGGGTGCTGAGCGGAAGAGGGAAGCGGCCTCGTTTATTTCAGGCAACGACCACGTGGCTCTCGCTGTTTCTGCACCCAGTGACATTTTCGCTCTGTAGTTTACTTAAATCACACGTGAAACATTCCCTTTGTCACCTGCTGCCTCCTGAAAGGGACGAGGGCCACTGTCACTGTAAGAGCTCCCTGTCACCGACCTGTGTTACTGTCCGTATTTCCGTCGGTCTCTCTGTCTACACAGTGATCCCACAGCTTCCAATCAGCTGAGATCAATCCTCAGCTCTTATTTGAAGATTTACACCAGATTCAGTTATTAAAATTGTGCTTTAAGGCAAAGAATGAAAGAGTTTTTATACCCCCTACTCAGCCGGATGTTTTAAAGCCCAGGGACTTAAACCAACAGTCTTTGGGATGTGTCCATGTGCTTGACGGGGGGGGGGGTCATCAGTAGCACTGCTTTGCAGACGGAATGGGGGGGGTCCCCCAGGCTTTCTAATTGCAGAAAGCTGGGGCTCTGTACCTCACTACTCATGGATGATTCCGCAGTAATGGACGATTTCACCTGGTGTTTGTAGGCTGTGGTCTTTGACAGCAGCAGACTTAGATGTCAGGGATTAGAGAATGACCCAAGCGGATGAGCGGATGGACCACAGAAAGGGAATCAGGAGAGGATGGAGCCAGGGGCTCTGGAGAACTAAATCCACCTCTTTACTGTGGGGAGCCCCTTAACTCTGCCCCTCTCTCTATCGGAATAATCTCTCTATTCACTCTCACACAGCACATGCTCTCACACTCACAGACTCTACACAGGCACATTTCTCATTCTTGGTGTTTTATGATGTTTCTGTTTAATGTTACTATGCATGCTAAACGAATAAAGGAATAATGTTATCACGTAATATAGTATAGTGTAGTATAGTATAGTATAGATGATCCTCACTTTCAGATGGCTTGACTTATTTCATATCGATTTTACAATGGTGCGATAGCGATGCACATTCAGTAGTCAGCTTTAAATTTTGATCAGGCTAGCGATATACCGTATGATACTTTCTGCTGATGCCATGGAATAAATCGTACGGTGTTTTTCTTTTACTGCATTTAATGAAAATAAACTTATTTTGTTTACTTTTCAATTACTGGAATTTAGTTAGTAGCTATTTTTATTTACATTTTTATCATTTAATGTTGATATTTGTCATTTTTTTCCACTTTCCAAGGTTACCCCATCATATGTTGAGGAGCATCTGTGTAATGTAGTATAGTACAGTATAGTGTAGTGTAGTGTAGTGTAGAGTAGAGTAGTATAGTATGCCATGGCATGGCATGGTATGGTATGGTATGGTATAGCATGGCATGGTATGGTATGGTATGGTATGGTATGGCATGGCATGGTATGGTATGGTATAGTATGGCATGGTATGGTATGGTATAGTATGGCATGGTATGGTATGGTATGGCATGGCATGGTATAGTATGGTATGGTATGGCATGGCATGGTATGGTATGGTATGGTATGGTATGGCATGGCATGGCATGGTATGGTATGGCATGGTATGGTATCGTATGGCATGGTATGGTATAGTATGGCATGGTATGGTATGGCATGGCATGGCATGGCATGGCATGGCATGGCATGGCATGGTATAGTATGGCATGGTATGGCATGGTGTAGTATGGTATGGTATGGCATGGTATGGTATGGTATGGTATGGCATGGCATGGCATGGCATGGTATGGCATGGCATGGTATAGTATGGCATGGTATGGCATGGCATGGTATAGTATGGTATGGTATGGTATGGCATGGTATGGCATGGCATGGCATGGCATGGCATGGCATGGTATAGTATGGTATGGTATGGCATGGTATGGTATGGTATGGTATGGTATGGCATTGCATGGTATGGTATGGTATGGTATCGTATGGTATGGTATGGTAGTCTATAGTATTGAATCAGTGGCGAATGTAACAAGCGCATATAGGGGTTTTGAATGATCCACAGAGCTGACTTTTGTTCCTGTCCTGATTGCTGAAGTCATAATGCTAAGTCAGGGCACAAGCCAAGCCATTCCCCCTCCCCCAGTCCGGAACACAAGGCTCCATGCTGCGGAATAGAAACAGAGAGATTAAGCAGGGGGGGGTTCATATTTTGTGGAGGGAGCGTGGCATTATGGAGATGGCACCCCCCCGGCCTTGTCAGCTCTGTGAAGTGAAAGCCCAAGCAGGTGAAGGCGGCCGGCACGATGCACATCCTGCGGAAATTCCCCCATCGATCCGCGTATTTATTTTACGGCAAACGTGCTGTAATGAAGTTAGAGGCCTTTATAAATAATAATAATAATAAAGGTCGTGAGATTGCCTTTCAATGGAAATCTCATTTTTCCTTTTGTTGGCAGCACGCGGTATCGATTCCTTGGCTTATTATAATTCTTACTTCATTTCAGAAATCCCCCTCTTTTTCTCTCCCTCCCCACCCGCATGCAGACCCTTCACGTCCAGATTCCTGTCTCTGTAGTCTTCTGCAGACGCTTCACCCCTGCAGCTCTATTAATACATAAGCGCGCACATGCTGAGTTCACGCTACCTGCTGTAATTACTGAGCCTCTAATGGTTTTCTGAGGCCCGGAAGCCAGCAGCGTCGTAATGAAGGTGGAACGTTTTTGTGTGTGTGTGTGTGTGTGTGTGTGTGTGTGTGTGTGTGCGGGAGGAGGTGCACTCACCTTGTACTGGCAGTTTTTTCTCGTGCATTTCCCCCCCATGCTCCTAGGGGGCGCTGCGATCCCCGTGACTGCTCCCTGGGGTGTTTTGCACAGTCGCCAGGTTAAAATGGGGCAGAGGGAGTCCCCAGGGATGACGTCATGGCCTGAGCATATGCGATTGGGTCACAGACAGGGGCCCACGAATTGACACACGTACATGTACATCGACAGCACGCTGATCATCATGTAGGAGTCTGTTTGCACTTTCCGCTGGTGTTTGTGTGCTTAAACATGTTCTGTTTCCCATGCGGGAATGGGATGATACTATTTGCTAAAACTATAAATGTACTGGACGTGTGTCCGTTTGCACATGTTTATTCATCCATGTCATGGTGGGTGGGACCAATATAAAGTAACTGCATCTTAGCTCCTCCCTCACCCAAGTGGTGGTTGGCCAGTACACACACACACACACACACACACACACGTAGGGTAAACATATCCTTATGGGGACCGCTCATAGATAGAGATAGAGATACTTTATTTATCCCGAAGGAAATTTAGGAATCATTCATTTCAATCATTCATTTCATTCATTTCAATGGGAAAAATGCTAACGCTAACTATGACAACCTTAACCCCTACCCTGCCCTAACCATAACCATAAGTAACCAAACAAAATACAAGAGTTTTTGCATTTTTAGTTTTTTCATAGCAGTCACCGATTTTTATAAAATAGAGTTTTCCCTTATGGGGACCAGGAAACCGGTCCCCATAAGGGAAAAAAAACGGATATTTATCACGTTATGGGGACATATGTCCCCATAAGGATAGGTAAACCCGCTCGCACACACACACACGGACATAAGCGTACATTTGAACCCCACAAATGCATACGCCCTCACACAGAGATCTGGTTTGATTATATCGCTGCCACAAACCACTGGGGCTTGTTCTTTTTTTTTTTTCCTCCCTTCAAATTAAATTTTCCCTGAAGACAATGAAATAAACATTAAACGCTAACACTCAGAAACTGCTCTGTTTCTCATGACATTTCATCTCCCTGTTGAATAAAAGGAACGGAGGAAATTGAAAGAAAGCGAATGGCGATGTCTGTGTTTCATAACGCATGGGAGGCAGGGGGGGGTTATACATTCTGAAAGCCATCAGAGAAACGCTGACTAATGGTGCATGTTAAGGATCAGGACACAGCGATGCACAAACTATTGTTTTACTGAGATTTTAATGGCTCGACAGCAAAGATTCCCCGTCTGAATCCGGCTGTAGATTAGAGCAATACCAACGGTAAACATCGACCCGAAGCGTTTTAATCCACCACGCCGGCTGAAGCGTGTTTGCGGGGCTCTTTCGGAGACCGATGAAAGGCCTGCCTGTTTTTCTGTGATTCGTTCGTGGGGATTAGAGATGTCGCACACACTCACACACACACACACACACACATACACACTCACACAGCACATGCTCTCACGACAGGTACTTCTCCCCTAACAGACCTGCAGAGGGGTGTTGCCGTGGAAATGTTCATTTTGGATCACACACACACACACACACACACACATATTTGAATTCACATCTTTGTGGGGACTGTCCATTCATTTCTATGAATACTTTAATCCTTACCCAGCCCTAACAATCATAAGTAACTAAACAAAATACAAGATTTTGACATTTTCAGTTTTTTGATTGCAGTCACAGATTTTTTACAATTGGTCCCCACAATGTAATATATACACGACCACACACACATACACACAGAGGCACACATGACAGCTGGGCAGACCTGCTTGAAGCTCTAAGGTGTTACCCCTACCAGGTTTTTTCGGGGAGGCCTGGAGCGCCCCCCCTGGACCGCGCGTGACAGCACGTATCGATTACGCCGGTGGCTGCATGGCTACTGGGATGCTGCAAAGAGGTGACAATGACTTCATCTGCCGGAGAGGAACACCCAGTGTCATTAGCATTGTCATTAACACGAGGAGAACATTAACACGGGAGACTAATAGTGATGGATCTCCTCTAACGACTCGCCCCCGGTCCATGACACAGACTGCCCCCAGCCCCCCACCAGAAATCTTGAATTAGCCTGTTGGCTCTTGTACAGATTAATATCAATTATCAGTTACTTAACAGGCACTTTTATACAAAAATAAACCCAAGAATACACTGCAATGATACCCTTTAAGCCAGTGTTTCCCAGTCCAGTCCTCAGGGACCCACAGGCAGTCCACGTTTTCGCTCCCTCCCAGCTCCCTGCCAGACAGTCCACATTTTTGCTTCGTACCGGGAGCTGGGTGGGAGGGAAAATGTGGACTGACTGTGGGTCCCTGAGGACTGGACTGGGAAACACTCCTTTAAGCCTTTAACCGCACTGTTTTTGCTGAGGTAATTGAAGTTAAATGCTTTCCTGAACCATATACCAACAGCCCTCCTCCGGGGGGTACACCTGTAACCTGAGCACATCTGCTGTAACTGAAACGCTATTGGCTACACCGGCAGTCACATGACCTTCCTGTTGACAGTGAAGTGAATATGTACAGGGGGGAGCTCTGCCTCGCTGCTGCTCTGCCTCTCTGCTCTGCCTCGTCCCTGCACTCTTCCATGAGATGGAGGAGGGGGGGCGGAATCTTTGGGGTTAAACGTGGCACCCCCTCCACAAGCCCCCCTCCCCCCGGCTCTCTGGCGCTAATGGACCTCTCTTTTGGGTGTCAGCTGCTCCCTCCCCCTCCTGTACTCCTCCTCTCACTGATACCCCCCCCCCCCAATTCTCCCTCTCTCAGCGAGTACCACCTCCAATCACACCGCAAAAAGCCCCTCAGATCCCTGCGTATCAAAACTCCTATCTCACACCAAGCAACACTAACCCTGCCCCCCCACCCTGTAGGCCATATGTCTGCATATTGTATCTCTGTAAGTAACAATATTTGTGGTGCCCATAATCAGATTGGCCAGGGCACGCAGTGAAATATGGTAAGTGGGCTTATTTCATTAGGCTGAGCGTGGATTGATACAGCTCATCGCCAGGCACAGGGGGATGAGCGTGGCTTGCTCATCCCGTGCATTAATCCTAAGTAACAATCCTGCTAAGAGCCCCCGTCCCACCCTGTTTTTGTATCGTGGCCCCCATGAGGACGAGCGGACCGCAGGTTGGAGCACTTCGCAGGGAGATCCAGGCTCGATCTCGGCACGATCTGCCGCACGTCAGCGCTGCTTCTCTCTGGGGATGAGATGACGAACATCCCCATCAGCGAGGGGGCCTGGGGGAAAGAGATGGGGAGGGAAACGGGGCGGGGCTGAGTGGGGGTGGGGGGAGATATGGGGGTTCTTGCTGCTGCCATAGCTGATTCTACCCTTCTGTGGTACTGGGGGGTGACCCAGGGTAATACTTGTTTGATAGATATCTTTACCGGCACGTTTTATCATTAACATCTAGTTAGCATTAAGGGAGCGTACTCACTGATGCATTCTGGGATTTGACTCTCTCGCATTAGCAGGTGCAGCGGCCATTTGCGTCCTGCTGATGCGAGCTTGCTGCTGTCACGCGGAGAGACAGAGGAGCCAGCGAACCAGGAAGAGCGGCACAGGAGGTCCGGCGGACTGGGGGAAGCAGATCGGGTGGACCGATATTTTAATGCGGCCCAAAGCGGCGCTAGAGAAACACGATCGGGTTTGTTTTTTTCTGTCTAGACAAACCGGGGGCCTTCCTGCCTGCCGTAGGTGTACACGGTGACAAATTGCTGCATTCCGCTTCTTAAAAGAAAAGCCGTGTTTATTCTTGCGCTTGTGAGGTTGGATGTCCATAAAGCAGGCTGCAAGGCTAAGTATCTAAGCATATATCCGGGAGTACTCACACGAAGTGCCCTGGCCGGGTGGGCGGACAGGTGGCTGATTTCACTCGCCACACTCATTCAGGGAAAGTGTATAAAGCAAACTGTTGTGTCTGTCTGTCAAGCCGTCCGTAATTTTCCCTGATTCACTCCCGATCTTTGTTAAGTACCTCTAGGTGACTGGGGCGGGAAAGCTCAGTCTATAAATAAACGAAGTGAGACAAATATAAATAAAATCCGGGGCGTGGGAGAGTGAGAGAAGGGGGGGGGACAGGTAGAGAGTGTACAGAGCGGCCATCCGGCCAGGTAGAGAGTGTACAGAGCGGCCATCCGGCCAGTTTGGAGCCACATGAACTTTGTTTCACTTTAAAGACTGCTTGAGAGATTTTAATATCCGTTCATGCCCACTGAAAGCCTGCACTTCTCAAAATGGAAATGGATTCATTTACATGTTTATATATTTAGCAAATGCTTTTATCCAAAGCCATATCGTTTTCTTGAGAAAGCAGCATCACACAATCCTAGGGGCAACTGGAGGTTAAGGTCCTTGCTCACGGGCCCAGTGGTGACATCACTCTGCCACCCCTGGGATTTGAACCAACGACCTGCCATTCACAAGCACGACATGCTTCACATATAATGACACAGGATTCTCCAACACAGAAAAGCCATGAGACACCTCTTCCATCCTCTTTCCTCTCTCACTCATCCTCCTCTTCACCTCTCTCCCCATCATCTCGCTCCATCCTCACTGCCCTTCTTCTCCTCTCTACCTCCCTTTCTCCCATTCCTCTCTCCTGTTGTACTCTACTCTTCCTCTCCCCTTCCACTCTCCCCTTCCTCTCCTCTCTACCTCTCTCCCCTTCCACTCTCCCCTTCCTCTCTATCTCTCTCCCCTTCCTCTCCTCTCTACCTCTCTCCCCTTCCACTCTCCCCTTCCTCTCTACCTCTCTCCCCTTCCACTCTCCACTTCCTCTCCTCTCTACCTCTCTCCCCTTCCTCTCTACCTCTCTCCCCTTCCACTCTCCACTTCCACTCTCCCCTTCCTCTCCTCTCTACCTCTCTCCCCTTCCACTCTCCCCTTCCTCTCCTCTCTACCTCTCTCCCCTTCCACTCTCCCTTTCCTCTCCTCTCTACCTCTCTCCCCTTCCACTCTCCCCTTCCTCTCCTCTCTACCTCTCTCCCCTTCCACTCTCCCCTTCCTCTCCTCTCTACCTCTCTCCCCTTCCACTCTCCCCTTGCATTCTCCCCTTCCTCTCTCCAGTTCCTTCATCCCCTGTGATAAATACCCCAGGCCCACTGTTTCCCTCTTTGGCATTCCTGCCGTGCCGCCGATGAGGCTCTTCTTTATTCATCGTCATGCTCCGTTGTTGTTTTATGATGATGTGGCCGCTGACAGCGAGATGGAGTGGGGGAGACGGGGCAGCGGCACAGAACGCCTCTCTCAGCTCTGATAGGCGGTGTCATGTTTTTAATAGCTAGTCTTCCTCTTCCTGCCACTCATTGAAATTCCCCTGCTGCCCGGATCCTCAGTGGATGAGCACTCGCGTGCGGCTGCGTGTGCATCTATTTGTGAGTTTGATGGTGTGACATATTTTCATTTAGCTTTGGATGTGTGTCAGTCATTTCCAGAAGCAGACACGCACCTTTGTGCTTGGTGTGTGCGTGTGTGTGTGTGTGTGTGTGTGTGTGTGTGTGTGTGACTGCATACACACACCCGGGTGTATTTACTCCTAAGGCAGATAGATAAGAGGTGGAAGGAAGATCCAGGTCAGAGCGGAAAGAGTCAGAGGAAGAGACCGGGGACCCAGAGTAGAGTCACAATCCTACCTCTCTGCTGTTTGTGGAATGAAACTGACAACAAATCAAGGTCTACAATTAAAAAATGATGGAGGGAGAGGAGCAGAGGAGGAAGACGCAGCAGGGTGGGGGGTGGGGGGGGGCAGTGTAAAGATTAAGTAGGGTATTAATTCGGGCCCATAATCTTCCTGCCTCCGTAATTGAGGTCACACTCCAGGAGGGAAGGCTGTTTGGGGGTTATTTGTCTGATTCGCTTTGCTCTGGGAGCGGGAAGCAGATGAATGTGGCGCTGAATGAGATGTAATCCGGAGGGCTGGAGTGCGAACACAGCCCAGCGGAGGTGCTGCGCTGGCGCCGAGGCAACAAAGGCCAGGCGTGACCCACGCCAGATAATTATGGCTCGTTTCTCATTCGGATGGAGCGGGACCCACTCCGGCACACCGTGCGCCCCCCCCCCCCCCCCCGGAGAGGGGGTGTGTCGAGGCTGTGTGTGAGCAGTCTGCCCCCCACCCCGCACCAAGGTCCCGGCACTGATGTCGGGGCTCCCTTACGGCAGCTCCGTCCCTGATCAATATTTTAATAACCTGAAAGGATGAAGGCCTCATCATAATCAATAAAGCGGCATGTGGCGGGAGCAGAGGGACGGGGAGAAATCATTCCTCCTGACAGCTGGGCTGAGCGGCCCTGACACCTCGTTCATTACGCTAACGAATGCCCCTTCAGTGAGCCGGCCACACACGGAGACCGGGGGATGGGCGCAGAGGTCTTACAGGGGAGCAGGCAACACACACTCAGGCTCACAGATGCCTGGGAGAGACATTCAGGCTCAGAGATGCCAAGGAAAGACACCACATACACACTACAGCTCACAGACACCAGGGAGAGACACCACACACATACTCAGGCTCACAGACACCAGAGAGAGACACCACACACACACTCAGGCTCACAGACACCAGGGAGAGACACCACACACACACTCAGGCTCACAGACACCAAGGAGAGACACCACACACACACTCAGGCTCACAGACACCAGGGAGAGACACCACACACACACTCAGGCTCACAGACACCAAGGAGAGACACCACACACACACTCAGGCTCACAGACACCAAGGAGAGACACCACACACACACTCAGGCTCACAAACGCCAAGGAGAGACACCACACACACACTCAGGCTCACAGACACCAAGGAGAGACACCACACACACGCTCAGGCTCACAAACGCCAAGGAGAGACACCACACACACACTCAGGCTCACAGACACCAAGGAGAGACACCACACATACACTCAGGCTCACAGACACCAAGGAGAGACACCACACACACACTCAGGCTCAGACATGCCAAGGAGAGACACCACACACACACTCAGGCTCACAGACACCAAGGAGAGACACCACACATACACTCAGGCTCACAGACACCAAGGAGAGACACCACACACACACTCAGGCTCAGAAACGCCAAGGAGAGACACCACACACACACTCAGGCTCACAGACACCAAGGAGAGACACCACACACACACTCAGGCTCACAGACACCAGGGAGAGACACCACACACACACTCAGGCTCACAGACACCAAGGAGAGACACCACACACACACTCAGGCTCACAGACACCAGGGAGAGACGCCACACACACTATAGCTCACAGACACCGGGGAGAGACACCACACACACACTCAGGCTCACAGACACCAAGGAGAGACACCACACACACTCAGGCTCACAGACACCAAGGAGAGACACCACACACACACTCCAGCTCATAGATACCATGGAGAGACACCACACACATACTGAGGCTCACAGATGCCAGGGAGAGACACCACACACACACTCAGGCTCACAGACACCAAGGAGATACACCACACACACACTCAGGCTCACAGACACCAAGGAGAGACACCACACACACACTCAGGCTCACAGACACCAGGGAGAGACACCACACACACACTCAGGCTCACAGACACCAAGGAGAGACACCACACACACTCAGGCTCACAGACACCAAGGAGAGACGCCACACACACACTCCAGCTCATAGATACCATGGAGAGACACCACACACATACTCAGGCTCACAGATGCCAGGGAGAGACACCACACACACACTCAGGCTCACAGACACCAAAGAGAGACACCACATACACACTCAGGCTCACAGACACCAAGGAGAGACACCACACACACACTCAGGCTCACAAACGCCAAGGAGAGACACCACACACACACTCAGGCTCACAGACACCAAGGAGATACACCACACACACACTCAGGCTCACAGACACCAAGGAGAGACACCACACACACACTCAGGCTCACAGACACCAGGGAGAGACACCACACACACACTCAGGCTCACAGACACCAAGGAGAGACACCACACACACTCAGGCTCACAGACACCAAGGAGAGACGCCACACACACACTCCAGCTCATAGATACCATGGAGAGACACCACACACATACTGAGGCTCACAGATGCCAGGGAGAGACACCACACACACACTCAGGCTCAGAAACGCCAAGGAGAGACACCACACACACACTCAGGCTCACAGACACCAAGGAGAGACACCACACATACACTCAGGCTCACAGACACCAAGGAGAGACACCACACACACACTCAGGCTCAGAAACGCCAAGGAGAGACACCACACACACACTCAGGCTCACAGACACCAAGGAGAGACACCACACACACACTCAGGCTCACAGACACCAGGGAGAGACACCACACACACACTCAGGCTCACAGACACCAAGGAGAGACACCACACACACACTCAGGCTCACAGACACCAGGGAGAGACGCCACACACACTATAGCTCACAGACACCGGGGAGAGACACCACACACACACTCAGGCTCACAGACACCAAGGAGAGACACCACACACACTCAGGCTCACAGACACCAAGGAGAGACACCACACACACACTCCAGCTCATAGATACCATGGAGAGACACCACACACATACTGAGGCTCACAGATGCCAGGGAGAGACACCACACACACACTCAGGCTCACAGACACCAAGGAGATACACCACACACACACTCAGGCTCACAGACACCAAGGAGAGACACCACACACACACTCAGGCTCACAGACACCAGGGAGAGACACCACACACACACTCAGGCTCACAGACACCAAGGAGAGACACCACACACACTCAGGCTCACAGACACCAAGGAGAGACGCCACACACACACTCCAGCTCATAGATACCATGGAGAGACACCACACACATACTGAGGCTCACAGATGCCAGGGAGAGACACCACACACACACTCAGGCTCACAGACACCAAAGAGAGACACCACATACACACTCAGGCTCACAGACACCAAGGAGAGACACCACACACACACTCAGGCTCACAAACGCCAAGGAGAGACACCACACACACACTCAGGCTCACAGACACCAAGGAGATACACCACACACACACTCAGGCTCACAGACACCAAGGAGAGACACCACACACACACTCAGGCTCACAGACACCAGGGAGAGACACCACACACACACTCAGGCTCAGAAACGCCAAGGAGAGACACCACACACACACTCAGGCTCACAGACACCAAGGAGAGACACCACACACACACTCAGGCTCACAGACACCAAGGAGAGACACCACACACACTCAGGCTCACAGACACCAAGGAGAGACGCCACACACACACTCCAGCTCATAGATACCATGGAGAGACACCACACACATACTGAGGCTCACAGATGCCAGGGAGAGACACCACACACACACTCAGGCTCACAGACACCAAGGAGAGACACCACACACACACTCAGGCTCACAGACACCAAGGAGAGACACCACACACACACTCAGGCTCAGAAACGCCAAGGAGAGACACCACACACACACTCAGGCTCACAGACACCAAGGAGAGACACCACACATACACTCAGGCTCACAGACACCAAGGAGAGACACCACACACACACTCAGGCTCAGAAACGCCAAGGAGAGACACCACACACACACTCAGGCTCACAGACACCAAGGAGAGACACCACACACACACTCAGGCTCACAGACACCAAGGAGAGACACCACACACACTCAGGCTCACAGACACCAAGGAGAGACGCCACACACACACTCCAGCTCATAGATACCATGGAGAGACACCACACACATACTGAGGCTCACAGATGCCAGGGAGAGACACCACACACACACTCAGGCTCACAGACACCAAGGAGAGACACCACACACACGCTCAGGCTCACAAACGCCAGGGAGAGACACCACACACACACTCAGGTTCACAGACACCAAGGAGAGACACCACACATACACTCAGGCTCACAGACACCAAGGAGAGACACCACACACACACTCAGGCTCAGAAACGCCAAGGAGAGACACCACACACACACTCAGGCTCACAGACACCAAGGAGAGACACCACACACACACTCAGGCTCACAGACACCAAGGAGAGACACCACACACACACTCAGGCTCACAGACACCAGGGAGAGACGCCACACACACTATAGCTCACAGACACCAGGGAGAGACACCACACACACACTCCAGCTCATAGATACCATGGAGAGACACCACACACATACTGAGGCTCACAGATGCCAGGGAGAGACACCACACACACACTCAGGCTCACAGACACCAAGGAGATACACCACACACACACTCAGGCTCACAGACACCAAGGAGAGACACCACACACACACTCAGGCTCACAGACACCAAGGAGAGACACCACACACACACTCAGGCTCAGAAACGCCAAGGAGAGACGCCACACACACACTCCAGCTCATAGATACCATGGAGAGACACCACACACATACTGAGGCTCACAGATGCCAGGGAGAGACACCACACACACACTCAGGCTCACAGACACCAAGGAGAGACACCACATACACACTCAGGCTCACAGACACCAAGGAGAGACACCACACACACACTCAGGCTCACAAACGCCAAGGAGAGACACCACACACACACTCAGGCTCACAGACACCAAGGAGAGACACCACACACACGCTCAGGCTCACAAACGCCAAGGAGAGACACCACACACACACTCAGGCTCACAGACACCAAGGAGAGACACCACACATACACTCAGGCTCACAGATACCAAGGAGAGACACCACACACACACTCAGGCTCAGAAACGCCAAGGAGAGACACCACACACACACTCAGGCTCACAGACACCAAGGAGAGACACCACACACACACTCAGGCTCACAGACACGAGGGAGAGACACCACACACACACTCAGGCTCACAGACACCAAGGAGAGACACCACACACACACTCAGGCTCACAGACACCAGGGAGAGACGCTACACACACTATAGCTCACAGACACCAGGGAGAGACACCACACACACACTCAGGCTCACAGACACCAAGGAGAGACACCACACACACTCAGGCTCACAGACACCAAGGAGAGACGCCACACACACACTCCAGCTCATAGATACCATGGAGAGACACCACACACATACTGAGGCTCACAGATGCCAGGGAGAGACACCACACACACACTCAGGCTCACAGACACCAAGGAGAGACACCACACACACGCTCAGGCTCACAAACGCCAAGGAGAGACACCACACACACACTCAGGCTCACAGACACCAAGGAGAGACACCACACACACGCTCAGGCTCAGAAACGCCAAGGAGAGACACCACACACACACTCAGGCTCACAGACACCAAGGAGAGACACCACACACACACTCAGGCTCACAGACACCAAGGAGAGACACCACACACACACTCAGGCTCACAGACACCAAGGAGAGACACCACACACACACTCAGGCTCACAGACACCAGGGAGAGACGCCACACACACTATAGCTCACAGACACCAGGGAGAGACACCACACACACACTCAGGCTCACAGACACCAAGGAGAGACACCACACACACTCAGGCTCACAGACACCAAGGAGAGACGCCACACACACACTCCAGCTCATAGATACCATGGAGAGACACCACACACATACTGAGGCTCACAGATGCCAGGGAGAGACACCACACACACACTCAGGCTCACAGACACCAAGGAGAGACACCACACACACACTCAGGCTCACAAACGCCAAGGAGAGACACCACACACACACTCAGGCTCACAGACACCAAGGAGAGACACCACACACACGCTCAGGCTCACAAACGCCAAGGAGAGACACCACACACACACTCAGGCTCACAAACGCCAAGGAGAGACACCACACACACACTCAGGCTCACAGACACCAAGGAGAGACACCACACACACGCTCAGGCTCACAAACGCCAAGGAGAGACACCACACACACACTCAGGCTCACAAACGCCAAGGAGAGACACCACACACACACTCAGGCTCACAGACACCAAGGAGAGACACCACACTCAGGCTCACAAACGCCAAGGGGAGACACCACACACACACTCCAGCTCATAGATAGCAGGGAGAGACACCACACCACACCACACTCAGGCTCACAGACACCAGGGAGAGACACCACACACACACTCTGGCTCACAGACACCAGGGAGAGACACCACACACACACTCAGGCTCACAGATGCCAGGGAGAGACACCACATGCGCACACACACATAGATACACACACATACCATGGAAGGGAAGGTCCCTCTCTCACATGTGCTGTGGCCGTCTGGCAGTCATGTCACAGTCGGACACAAATCCTGTCAGGCACAACTTCACACGTGAAAGGGGACAGACACTAAAACACACGTCACGTTAACTGACTGTAAAGGTGTTGTCACACAGATATAGGTGTAAGCGCTACAGCTGCTGGTTAGTACAGGAGCAGTGCCGCCTGGATCGGACCCAGCACCCATGAGCCCACTCTGCCCTCCTTGGGACGGCTTTGCGCGTCTCTCTGTCTGGTCATCTGCTCACCCCTCCGCCAGTCTGTCACTCTCATTTCAGCCGTTCATCTTAAACAGGATGCCGCGTGAGAACCATTCAAGTCGACTGCTCCTCATTCTGCCCAAACAGATACACACAGACATACACAGCATTTATACATGCGGCTGATTCATTGTGCTTCAAGGCACATATCATAAATGGTGCTGTTTGATTCCCAGCAAAATGGATGCACCGAATGTTTACTTAGAACAGTGACAGAAACTGACATTATAAAGCAGCAGGAAGCGCATTTTCCAGCCAAGAGTTTTACTTCTGTTCAAGGCTGAAAACTTTTTATCCCCCTACAGATGATGCGAGTTAAATATAGCAATACAACAAGTGCCATTTTCCTGTGCGCAAAATGTCCTATTTTTCTTGACAGCATCACAATGACTCTGGCAATCTACGGTTTGGGTCGCGGGGTAATTAACCAATCATTACCGGAACGTCCGGGATCAACCAGAGGTTCAGAGGAGCCATTGAAATGCAGATGCGTGCAAGTAGACCTGGGGAAGAGCATATGGACAGCGGGGCTCCTGCCTCGGCGAATGCTAAATCGGCACAGGGGTGGGGGGAGGGTGTTCGGATAAGCCACGAAATTCAGCAGCTATGCAGCTGCATCTGATCTGGGAAGTTTGCCTCAGGTGACTTTCCACTAAGACAAGGCTTACTTAGTGAAAGCCATCAAATAATGTTACTACTGATAATAAAATGGATAAATATTCCCACAGCGGGCGCAGTGCCTCTTTGGCTACAGCCTCACACCCCCCATGCCTGCGGGTTTGAGTCCCACCCCCTACCCTATGGCCCGTGCTGTGGACTGCCAGTCAGCCATGGTTTCCCTCCTCTGTGCTCCCCTGGGTTAGGATGCTGCACCTGTGATCAGAAGGTCATTGGTTCAAATCTTTGGAGTAGCAGAATGATATCATTGTTAGCCCCTTAACCCCCAATTGCTCCAGGGACAATCTAATCCCACCTTCAGAAAAAGTGCATGTTGCTTTGGATAAAACCATCTGATAAATGTAAAAACTCGATAGTTGGTTAAGGATTCTATGGATCAGTGTTTTAGCGTTTTTTTTTTATTAAAATGCGAGTAGAAATGACAAATGCAGATAGTGCCAGAAGGACTGAATCAAAAGTAAAAATCCGTAGCTTTACCAGAACCTGGCAAGGCGCTGCACCGTTCAGCTCACCCACCTCTTAATCCACGTTTGCAGACTCCATAAATCAGTTCCACAGAGATAATCTGAGTCTGATTTCCAGAAGTGTTACTTTCCTTATATCTGCTGACAGAATCTACTGGGGCGCTGTAAAAACACTGGGTCATGAAGAATGAGACCTCAGAATAGATCCATAAACTGTTTTTATTTGGCAGAAAATTATGCTCACTGTGAAGCATTGGAGAGACAGAAGGCTCCGGGTGAGCATCGGCCCTTGCTGGCGTGTGGAGATCCACGCCGAACTGTCCCAGACATTTGGGCCGGCTCAGTAGCTCGGGTCTTCCTACAGTGTTCCAGTGAGTTCTTCAGTACCTCCGACAGTGCAGTGGGTACTGTGCGACTCTGAGGAGCTCGAAAAGGACCAGTGTCCACCTCATAAAACAGAAACACACTTCATTACTCTTAGTTGTTTAGCTGACACTTTTATTCAAAGCAACTTAAGGATTTTACTGCCGAGTTCGTTCTTTTTTTTTTTTTTCACTGCAGCCGGTCCAGTTAAGTACTGATCCCCGGGGTACCGGAGCAAGGCCTTCTGCAACCGGACCTGGCAGCCAGCAGGTAATATCATCAGTGCTGTTAATTAACTTCCGATTGTTTGTGTGCGTGTGTGTGAGAGAGATATATATCAACATTATAATCAACTCACGGCCCCAGTTTTGCAAAAAAATTTCGTTCAGTTTTTCTGTCTGATGCAACGCGGAGTCGTCACTGCGACAGGGCTGAGTCGCGTGTCTGCCGGCACACGCGTGTCAGTATGTGTGATCCCGGCAGCGTCACGCGGATGCGAGTTAATCAGGGGGAGAGGCAGCTCTGATTAGCTGCCGGATCAATGCAAAGGGGATTAGGCCCCGGGGACAGTGCTGGTTCGCCTGTCTCAGCACCCAGCGTCCCGTCTCATTCAGACACCATTCAATACACATTATTGAGACATCAGCCGGGCCGTATTTCACATGGACAAACACACACGCGTTATTTCATACACACTGTGACACGTGTCCACTTACTCACAAGGACACAGTGGGCCACGTGGATGCGAAATTTTCACACGCATAGCCTATCTGTCTCTGTCTGGCCTTTATTATCCCCGCAATATTAACCTGGCACGCTCTGATGCGGCCTCGCACGGATGTTTAACGATACGTAGAGAGTGTTCCGGCAATTCCGTGGTGCCGGACACGGCCTTGCGCCGTGCTGGCAGTGGCCCAGACACACGCGCCGTGAGGGGGGAGGGTTTGGAGGTGCTGTGTTCATGGCAATGCTTTAAAAACATACTGGTTTGGGCAATGGGAGATGTAGCTATTAAGGAGACAAAGGCTTCGCTAGCGGGAGAGATCCGTCGCTGCTGTTACAGCCCTGAAGAAGGTGCTTCCTCTCCCAGCCTGTCTTTGTAGGTACATGGCGGAGTAACAGGTCTGACAGCCCGGCTCAAGACTTTCATGAGGGTGGGGGAGGGGTTGGGGCATGGATGCCATACCGGGGAGGGCATTTGGGTAGAAGGGGGGTTAGGATTGGTTTATGGGGGCTCACTTGCTCGTTGTTCCTCCCCGGCGCCAACTCTTCATGGCTGGTACAGTTCCCCAATAAGCTCCACTGCTAGGATCCTGACGGCCATCCGTGCCGCCCGGGACAGACACCAGGGGGCGCCGTGTGGTCTCCCAGCTGGATGCCGAGGCACTAACGAGGGCTGTCAGGGGGACACAGGTCTCCGTGAGCGACGGCATGAACATGACATGGACATCGATTGCGAGTGGGACTCTGGCCCCAGTGCCAGGAGGGCAATTCCACCTGGCGTACCCCTCCCAGACCCACAAGTGTCACTGAAGTGTGTCACTGAAGTGTGCTGAGGGTGTCCAGGCTATGACCACACATCCATCTGTGCACAGATGGCTCGTGTACACATGTGTACAGCTTCTCTCTCTGAAAAATGGTCCCCATAACGTCAATTTTTTTTTTATCACATTGTGGTGGATACACACGCACACACACAGGCTTGTAATTATATCTTTGTGGGGACTCTCCATTCATTTCTATGCTGAAAACTCTAATCCCATCATGACAACCTTAACCCCTACCCAGCCCAATTCTTTTAACATTTTAAATTTTTTTGATTGCATTCTCAGATTTTTGTGGGGACCTGAAAAAATGGTCCCCATAACATCAAAATGATAGATTTTTTTATCACATTGTGGGGGGCATTTGGTCCCCACAATGTAATACAAACCTAATCACTCACGCACAATCATTTGAACCAAAGCTGCGTTTTCACCTTGACTTCTTTCACAAAATAACAAACACTTAAGAAGGCTACAGATGTATTAATAACCTTGACATTTGTTAAGAATATTCCCCACTCCCTGTTTTTAATTGCTGAGCCTCCCTAAGGAGCTGGACCCATTTCCTCTTTTTCTATAGATTTTTCTTCGCACAGATATTCAACCGAGGTTTAGCGCTCATGTATCATTGTGACAAAAGACGACACTCTTATCATGTATGTTCTGCTGGAAGGGCCCTCGCTGGAATGATGATGTCACCTAATGACTCCTCTCTTCTGCACAGGACCCTAATCCACTGTTTCCCAACCCAGTCCCTGGGGACACACAGACAGTCCATGTTTTTGCTCCCCTCCCACAGCTCTATCAGACTGTCTGAGGGGGAGCAAAAACATGGACTGCAGTGGGTCCCCAGGGACCGGGTTGGGAAACACTGCCCTAATCTCTAATCAGTTTACTGCTACTAATAGTCTGAGCAGCTCAACCTGTGTCATAGGCTGCTTGCAGGGTGAGATCCCTGCCTGTACTGTAAGACAGTTCTCATTTTTTGTTTCAGTTCTAGTTGTGCTTGTCAGAGGTTTGTGTTAATTGAGACAGTCTGGCCAGCCTGGACGGTTTTTTGTCCGATTTTTTATTTACTGGTAACTTATTTCAGGGAAGTTTGTTTCATTTCAGATTTAAAAAAAAAAATTGGACAGTCTCGATCATTTTTCAAGGGTCTGTCAGGCTGGAGAATTTTCCAAATAAAATCCAGCTGATTTCATTGCAGTTGATTTTCCTCTTATCAGAGCACTTCAGAGAGGATTCCTCAGCCATACAGTCCATCCCAGTGTGAAAATGGAGTGTCTCCACACGCCTGCAGTGGAGATGTGCGTCAGTCTAACAGCCCTCCATGTTTATGCCCTGGGGCTTCATGATGCTGGACAATTAGCAGCCTCATGATAATAAATTCAAACGAGAACTTTGTGTAGATTAATATTCATAGCATTTTCTTCCAGCAGCTCCTCTATGGCTTTGAACATAAAATCTAAACTCACCATAATATACTGCTGTAATGTCTTCGGCTTTCTTAAGAAACAGAATCAAATACAAGTACAGGCTCCTTTGTGATGTCACAGTTATTCCTTGGTTGGGTGTATAACACAAACATGATGAACACTCAAGTGATTCAAAGGAACATCAGTGTAATTTCAGTTGTTGAGATTTGTTTTGAAAGGTTAATTTTCTTATTTTTGAAAACTACAGCGGTACTACAAAACAGCTCTTCAAACCTCTTAAAGTTCTGAAAATTGAATAATGTACCTGCATGCTGTGCTGCTTCTGAGTGACTCAATTCCGCTGCTGTCAAGACCTCAGCAGCTGCTCTGTTTGAGGGATGGGACAGTCTGTCATTTTCTGTTATTATATGGAGTGGTTAAGTAACTTTATTTGATGACACATGCAATTTGGACTTTCTTTCCGTCCTGTTTTCTTTGAACTTTAAATAGATACATACAATTTCAATGTCTTCAGAGATGTTCTCTCTACAAATCGAACTTGACTGTACAGTACCAGTCAAAAGTCTGGACACCCCAGCTTTTAGTGCATTTGCCTCTATTTTAGCTGCAATTCATCTTATAGTAAATGACTATGATGAAATGAAGCAATACATATCAAATATCAACTACCAATATCAACATCAACTACATATCAACTACCAAGGGACTCATTCAACATTCTCAAATTTTAGACTCTTTTAGACAAATAGTTCTCTTTTGCTTCAATGACAGCACTGCAGAATATTGCCATACTTTCAACCAGGTTCCAGATGCAGCCACCTGGAATGCTTCTCCAACAGTCCTGAAGGTTGTTCCACAAGTTCTAGGCACAAGTTGGCTTCCTTGCTCTTACTCCTCAATCCAACTCATCCCAAACCAGCCCTGTAGGGTTTAGGTCGGGGGGGATTGTGGGGGCCAGGTCATCTGTCACAGCACTCCATCGCTTTGCTTATGTGATTCAGTATTTAAATAACCTCGAGGTCAACTTAGGGTCGTTATTTGTTGAAAAACATTATTTTAAGAAGGTGTGCCCAGTCTTAGGGTGGCACGACGGTGCATTGGTTAACACTACTGCCCCCTCCCTCTGGGACCAGGGATTGCATCTCTGCCATTGTGCCATTGATCAGAACATAGATTGTGTAGCTCCATGTGTGTGGATCTCCCATGTTCTCCTTGTGTTGTTGTTGTGAGGTTTCCTCTGGGCAATCCAGTTTTCCACCGCAGTCTAAAAACACACTGAGGTTAAACGGAGTCACCAAACCGCCCGTAGGTGTGTGACTCTGCCCTGTGGTGGGCTGTTGGTGCCCCATCCTAGGTTGTTCCTTGGGTTGTGCCCATAGACTTCAGATACTCCATGATCCTGAATAGGACAAGTGGGTACAGAAGATTTACCAGACTTTTGACTGGTACTGTAAATTTGTGAGTGTACATTTTCGTTTGATTTCATAAAACGTTTTTATAATCTTTATGTGGGTATTGCTTAAAATGACACGGGATGTTTTTTTTCAGCATAGTATAGCTGAGAACGGTTCTTAGTTAAAAGTTCACAATAGTCATATATTTCCACAGATATTCGCTAGTCATTACCAAAGTGTTTCTGCAGTTCATGGCAGTTTTAAAAATAAGACAGGAAAAATTGGTTTAAATGCCTAGTTTCATACAGCTTTGTCATTTACATGTTTTGTGGTTTGAAAATATTAATAGAGACCATCCATTTGAACTAATTGCTCTGATACATTCATCTGTACTGTTTAAATCCCATTTGTGTAATTACTTGAGATAGGAACAGTTTACTCGGGTCTGTCTGAGTGTTTTGGATTATCAGCTTTCAGACACACATTTTAATGACTTGTATACACCCGCACACATACATAAATGCCTTTACACACATAGAATCACACACACACACACACACCCTTTGCACCCAGTACGCACCTTGTGTATGCTGCTTAGTTTGGACAATATATATATATATTTTCAGTTCACATTAAATTTTCAGCAAATAAGTCCTTTAATGCATTTTAAAATCCTGCCGCATGTGGAATGAGCAGGAGTAATATATGCTTGTCAGCGTCAGCAAATGCAGTCGCAGGGAGATGAGAGAGATGGAGGAAGGGACTCATGCAGGAGGGAGAGAGAGTGAGAGAGAGAAAGAGGAGTGAGAGAATAGAAGAGAGCGCAGCAGTCCGTGTACAGTCAGTGGGGCAAAGCAGAACAAGCATCGTTCATTTCTCCAAGTCCCCTCTTCTCAGTTTACCCTTCCCATCCCTCCTGGATGTCACCATTATCAATTGTTTTTTCTTTCTTTTGTGCTGTTCTTCTAATCTATCCCTGTTTCTCTCCTTTCCTTTTGTCCATGTCCCTCTCTCAGTCCATCCCCATCTCTCCTTTCCTTTTGTCCTTGTTTTCTCTCTGTCATCTCACTTCTTTCCGTTTGTCCATGTTCTTTGTTTATCCATGTCTGTCTTTCTTTGTCTGTCCCCTCTCATTTTTCTGTTGATCTGCTTCTCTTTCTCTGCTCCATCCCTTTTCTTTGTCTGTTTGTCCATGTTTGCATTTTTCAGTCCCCTTCACAGTCCTGGTCTTCATTTAATGCCTTTCTTTAGGATGTCAAATGTATAACAAAAGGTATAAAGTCTACAGTCTATCCCCATCTCTCTCTTTTCCATTTGTTCCATTTGTCTGTCCATCCCCATCTATCTTCTTTCCATTCATCCATCTCTCTCTGTCCATCCCCATCTCTCTTCTTTCCATTCATCCATGTCTATCTCTGTCCATCCCCATCTCTCTTCTTTCCATTCATCTGTCTCTCTCTGTCCATCCCCATCTCTCTTTTTTCCATTTATCTGTATCTCTCTGTCCATCCCCATCTCTCTTCTTTTTCCATGTCTTTACATTTGTCCCCATTTATTCTTCTGTAATCCATCTGCCTCTCTTTCTCCGCACTATCCCTTCTGTCTCTTTGTCATGTTTCAGTCCTCTTCACAGTCTCTGTTCTTATTTACGGCCTTTCTTTGTGATGAAAAATGTATGAAGTCCAGAGGAAAGACATTCGCTCAAAAAAAATTATACCCAAATTTCTGATTTTGTCAACACAAATGGCTGTGTATGTGTTCCTATATGTCATCTTAGTCCCAGGTAGGGAGGTTGGTCAGCTGAAACCCTCATGAGACAGGTGGTAACAGGTGATAGATGTCTGCTTATCTGGGTATGTCCTGCCTGGCATTTCTTGGGGGTATTTTGCGATGAAAGGCAGCCCTGTCTGAGTCTCCCTCAGCCAGCAGCCGATCACACTGCAAGCCCATTATTGTCTCTGCTAGCGGCCAGAACTGCCTGTGTCAGCCAGTCTCAGTTAACGGAAATAGAGACAGAGATTTGTTTTGTCAGGACACTTTTGTTAAACGTTCAGATGTCTTTTTAAGAGTTTATCATCAATGAATATCAGACTGCAGGATATTATGTCTTTAGCACAAATTTTTGCTCTTATTTGTCTCATTTTTGAGTCCCTTGGTTGCAAAAGTCACCAATGTATAGAAGAGGTGAATGGGCAGGTTGTTATAGCGACTTGTGACCGTGACGGTGAAAAGAATCCCAAGTGCAGAGCTGCTAATTCAATCTGCCACTTAACGAAAATGTAACAAGGAGCTCGGTGTGTGTGGGATTGTGGGAAATGGAGTCTGGAGCGTCCGGGGTCCCACACAGTAAGACTGACCTGAGCAAACAAGGAGCAAATTGGGGGAAAAAATGAAACTGAAAAGAAACTCACATTTGATAAAAAGAAATGACAGGCTGGTCCTGACCAAGAAAATGGAGATACAGAATGAAAGGATGGAGGAAAAAAAGAACCGTAATCAGAGCAGAGAGGAGGTGGGAGATATCCAGGTGAGTGGCAGAAAAGACCGACTGGATTGGGGAAGAAGTACAAAGTCAGGCATTTATTCATCAGGCCTCCTGTAGAGGGAGAGAGATGGTGAGAGGGATAGAAATGAGGAGGGCAGATGTGGGGGGGCAGTGGGGGGGAGGAAGAGAAAAAGAGAAAGCCCTCAGCGAGGAGAACATTACAGCAGGATAATGAAGAGGTTCCGCTCTGTCACACTCAGCATTAGCCCGCCGTCAAACTGACCCCAAAGTGTCAACAAGTTAATAGCCTGGATATCACCCGAATTACTGCTTGTCACCACTCAGTAAAGCTGACACACTAATAATTTACAGGGGCAAAATAAATAATAAAGGGGAAAAAACACAGACGTGTAAGAAAATAAAAAGAAAAGGAGAATCGGAGAGGGGAATGAGCACGAGAGATGGAGAAGTTAACAAGTACAAGGGCTTTAGAGTAAGATGCAGGGGGGGGGGGTGTGTGCGCAGCGGCGGGAAAATTACCGGCGGCGTGAATGTGAACGCTGATGTACGCGTGAATGTGGTTGTCGAGGGGAAGGGTTACTCGAATGATATTTTCTTTGCGCGTGTTTGTATAAATGCAGTGCTGCCCGAGGCCCATGCGGAGCCCTGGCCGAGGTTCACCGCCGGCAATGTCCTGAAAAGCTTCAGCGCTAGCGCCCCCACGCTGGCAGGAGGAGCACCTACAGCGTCCAGCACAAAGTGTAATTGGTTTGCTAAGTCGCCCCCACCCCCAACAGATGGCACCCTAATGTGTTGACCGGTACTGTATTAATGTGAAAGGGGCAGTATTGAGGGAGAATTTTCCCCAACAATCATTTGATTAACTGTATATCTGTGTTGATGATGTAAAACATGAATTTTACATTATTTTTAAATATCTAGTAACACTTTACTTGATGGGGCACAAATAATACAGTCTTAAACTACTACTTATGTATTAACCTCAATTATTATTATTATTATTGATCTCATGTTAATTTGATCATTAATGAATTGTGACGCATGTTTTATCTCAAGCAGTTACTGTATTTGTTACTATACCTGTTAATTCTGTAAACCTTTGTGAACTGCTGAAGGAACGAGTCATGAACAACACAAGCAAAATACTGATCTCATGTTTGTTCATCATTAATCATGATGCATCTTTTATCTCAAATAGCGCTATATTTGTTCATGATTTGCACTTCAGTAGTAACTGGGTTATTACTAGGTATTTGTGCCCTAAACCTAACCCTAACCCTAACCCTGTCAAGTGTTACCATATGTCTTATTTATTACTTATTTTTATTTTGCATGACACATATTTCAGCTCAGTGTATGAACCAACATATGACATAACTGAAGGTGGCAATGAAAGACACTTTGACTTTTGACGTGTCCTCTGTCCCCCAGTCACTCTCCTCTCCCTGCTCTATCAGGTGTCCTGATCAGGAGCAGAAATGCCCCCCAGGTCCAACTTATCCATCCCGATATTCCAGACACCACATCATCCCGCCCCTTCCATCCTGGCCGCAGTTCCTCTCTCACTCCATCGCTCTTCCTCCCCCTCTCTGGAGTCACTCCAGCGTCTTTATTTATGCTGGCCTCAGCTCTCGCCTCTACTGTAAACACGAGATGTATCAGCGCTACATTTAATTAAAGCCGGAGTAATGGGCAAACGAGTATGGATCTCGGTCTGTCTGCACAGCCATTAGGTGACCGCTCTTTGGAGTTCACATAGGAGAAGCTTTAATGCACCGACGGGTGTGAAGATAACGTTTAATTTCACACGTGGACAAGCTTCGTCGGGAGGGGGAGCGCTCACGTAAACGCTCGCCGCTGCTGGGAAAGTCAGCCAGATATTTTCTGCTCGGACATTATTGCAGGGATGTCGACATCCGAAAGCGATTTGACTGCAGTGCGGTCAGGTCTCAGTCATGTCAGGGTCATAAATCTCAGCCGTCGGTTTGCTGGCAGCGTTGGACCTGCAGCGAAGAGACCGAATCCCAGAGCAGGATTAAAACCTTAAGGTTCCCATGCCGTCTCCAGCCACACCCTCAGGTCTGTAATGATCTCTGTTTATAGGTGTTCACTACAGGGCACGTATGGACACCCCATTTAATTAGAGGCTAATTAAGCCACACCCATTATTGACAGGTACATAATTAAGCATACAGCCATGCAATCTCCAATTATGGCAGCGGAATGGGTGGTCGTGCAGAAGAGGTTAGTGACTCTCCACTTGTGGCCATCATTGGACACCAGCTTTCCAACACGTTAGTTCGCCACATATCTGTCCTGCTAGAGCTGCCCTGGTCAACTGCAAGTGAGGTGACTGTGAAGGTCAAAATGTCTGGGAGCCAGTTTGGTTACAAAGTGGGGGGATATGCAAGCTCATAGAAAGGGACCTGATCACCCAGCATCAACACACAACCTAAATGGAAGCAAATCCCATTAGCAATATAGCGACATTCCCAGAAGAAGAGAGACTGTTATAGCAACAAAACCGGACCAAATTCATATTAACACACATATTAATACCCTTTCAGAATTCCCTGATGTCCACATAGTTTTGCCACATTGCCTAAAGGGAAACTCTACAAGTAAAATAAAGCAAACTGGCAAATTCTCTGACAAAGAATGTTCATATCCATCCATCCATCCATCTTCCAACAACCTTCTGGATAGTCCAGAACCTATTGAACTGTTTAAGTGTAAATTAAATGCTAATCAATAGAAAACAGTAACAATACAAATCGCTGGAGAATGGTTTTGTTTACTCTAAATTAGTAATAGTAAATTTCTCCTGAAGGTCAGTGTCACTCTCGTGCCGTGCTCCCAAGGGTCGGCGTTGCTCTCATGGAGTGCTCCCGAGAGTCGAATCGCTCTTGCAGCGTGCTCTCGAGGGTTGCATCGCTCTCGTGGCGTGATCCCGAGGGTCGGCATCACTCTTGGGCGTGCTCCCGAGGGCCGGCGTCGCTCTCATTGCGTGGTCCCGAGAGCCAACATGCTCCCAAGGGCTATCGCGGTGTGCTCCTGAGGGCCAGCGTGCTCTCAAGGGCCGCGTCAGTCTCGTGGCATGCTCCCGAGGGGCAGAATGCTTCCAAGGGCCGCGTTGCTCTCATGGCGTACTCCCGAGGGCCAACGTCCTCCCAAGGGCCGTGTCGCTCTCGTGGCGAGCTCCTGAGGGCCAGCGTCACTCTCATGGCGTGCTCCCGAGGGCCAGCATGCTCCCAAGGGCCGCGTCACTCTCGTGGCATGCTCCCGAGGGCCAGCGTGTTCCCAAGGGCCAAGTCGCTCTCATGGCGTGCTCCCGAGGGCCGGTGTCACTCTCCAGGTGCGGTCCTTTAGATCGGCTGAGGCTGCTTGGTGTGTTTAATGCCGACACAGCTACCAGTCCCATCTTGCCCACCACTCGGCTCGAATGCCATGCCATGCCATGCCACTGTTTGAACCACTCCATTCTTGTCCCTTGCTCCTCTACACGCGAGTCTGTGTCCCCCACTCATTTGCACAGCACTCATTAACCTCCAGGGAGAGATTTTCTCTCCTTGTTGGTTTGTGTTGTTTTTAAGCCATTCTATTAAATATTTAGCGGGCCTATCAAGGCCCTAAATCGGATGGCCAGGGCCTCCCCGGTAGCGACGGGCTCCTATCTGTGCCAATTAGGCGCAGATGAGGCTGACAGTAATGGGCGCTATCTGCTGCTCCCAGGGGACCCGGCGCGATACTGGCTCGCAGGTACCGGGCCGCTCTGCCTCCGTGGCCCCCGCAGTAATGCACCTAATGCACCACCCGCCAGATAATGCACCCGATTAGCATGGGGACATTCGGATCTCTGTAATCCAATCAGCGAGCTCCGTGTCTCCGCTCTTTTATTAGTGCCGTCTCCACACCGAAGGCCTGGAGGGGGGGCTGGAGAAAAATGGGGGGGCAGCAGGCAGAGGAGCGATAACCATCCACCTAACCCCTGATTCCTGTGACCACCCCCCCCCCCACCATCAGTGGCACCTCACGAGGCGCTCAAAGCTGGGAATAAATACAATTTAAGTCTGAAAATAAATCAGTAGGATGGCTGCCGGGTAAAGAGCTGGCCTCCCCAGCGAGAAATGGCCGGGCTTCCCACAGCCTGTCCAGCCTCACTCAGACGGCAATATCAAAGACCTTTCTGGGAACGAAAAGACAAAACAAGGTTCCTGTTGATTAACGATCCCAGTCTGGCCAGCGCTGATTGGGACCCGCGAGCTGGCGGCTGCAATTCAGCGAGGCGGGATGGCCCTGATGGTTGTTTTTTTTTTTTTTTGGGGGGGGGAGGGGGGATGGTGGTCCATTCAAGGTTGCTGCCCAGCAGCTTGCTTCTTGCTCTCTACACGCTCCCCACCCCCCTCTGCCCCTCAGTCTTCCAACTCGCTTGATGGGCAACATCTGTCGGGAAGCTCATTCTAGGAGATTTGCTTGCCCCCCCCCCCCGACAATCCCCAGCTCCTGGTATAACTCATGGCTAATTCTGATCAATAAGCGGCACACACACTCTTATCTTGCCGACTTCAGGGAGACACAAAAGCCCCCCCCCACATACAAACACACCAAAAGCGCATGTATATATACACAGTACATACACAAACCAGTAGACTTATGATGCATCTACTCCATGTTCCTCACAGCTCCTCTCCTTGTGCTCCCCTTCCTCTTGAGAAGCCCTAAAAGAGATTCATGGGAGGGGCCGTCCTATTCAGTGGACTTTAACATGCAGATGTGTGCAGTGAACATAACATTACATGTAACATAATACACGCAGGAGCCTTTATACGCTTCTAATGCACGTTTACTGCCGACTGCAGTCCTGGTAACCCTGTGCGGCAAGTTCATGTCTGTCTCGGCTTGGGAAGAGGGCATGTGGAGGGTGGGGAAGGGCGGGTTCAGCACTTTGGGAAATTGGTTAACATCCCTTGGGATTGGGGAGTGTTAGGAGATAGACGGGGGTGAAGGGGTGAGACATTACGTCACAAGCGGGGTGGGGGGGGATGGCAGGTTGGAGAATGGAGATGAAGTTTGGCTTCACTAATCTGGCAATGAAGAGAACGGTTTAAGGCATCAAATTTGACAATTTGCATTGAAGGGTTTGGTAATCAAAATGTATCTTACTGACGGATGTCATAACAGTTGCTAAGTGCTTGAGGTTGACTTCACACTTTCAGAGGGGGCCTATTCTTCCTTGCACGGCTGTGTGATATGGAGTGAGGTCTCCCATCAGTGCTGTACCCAGGTGGGGGGGGGGTCTGATCAGTGCAGCCCGAACGCTTTCTGTCCTCAATTCAGAGCCTGACGTCAAAATGACACTGGGCACGCTGAAATGTGTCTGCACACTGGCACACGTACATACACACACACACACACACACACACACATACACACGCACACACAAGCCCCCACCCACCGTATGGCTGATAGACTGATCCGTAGATAGATATACATATTGACAATAGGGAAAAGAGGGGGATTGAGTGGAGAGAGTGGGAGCGAAACAGCCAGAGAAAGAGAGAAAGTGAGACATAGGGGATGTGAGGAAAAGCAAGGGATGGTAATGGAGAAGAGAGTGCTGATCACAGGAGAGGGTATCTCAGTGTGTACAGCTTAGGGGCCCTGTGGTTAATGCTTCTCAGAGTAGGAAAGAATGTGCAAGAGGCCGAGAGAGAGAGCGAGGGAGGGAGCTAGAGAAGGATAGAGCAGGGAAAAGAAACATAGACGCCAGGAGAGATGTGCATTAATGGGATGTGTCCTTATTAATTGCACAGCAGTAATAAATGAGTCTACCTCAGCAACCCCCACACGGCAGTTACCTGTGCAGCACCGAGACTGCGGCTTCGTGCTTGTCTGTGTGTGTGTGTGTGTGTTTATGGATTGTTTCTTTGGGGGGGTGTGGGGTGAGAACGCACTAGAGGGGGGGCACTCTTTATAACCTGTAATGTCTTACTGTGCTTCCTTCATCCTGCTCATTCAACCATCCTGCCGCACTCATTGTAAACTCTCCGGCTATACTTAATAACCTTGTCATTCCAATAAAACTGCTTCACAATTTTAGAGTGGATTGGGGAGGGGGCTGGGCGGGTTAGAGACAGCGAAGAGAAAAAGCAGAGGGGGACAAAAAGCAGCATTTGCCGCACAGGTGTGTCCAGTGTAGACAACCAGACATGGCATAAATATTGTGTTCTTAATTTTTCTGGTATCTATTTAGCTGGAAATTAAGATATCAAATTTGGGAAAATTGCTAGCAATTTTGTGGGCTTCCAGCAGCACGGTTAATGTGTGATATAATACAGATGTAGTGATGTACATCTCCACATGAATACTGATGGAGAAATGTAATTCAACACAGATACACATGTAGTACTGTGCATCTACACACCGGTACAGATGTTGGAATGTGCATCTTTACACTAATACTGATAGAAGAATATAAATGTACACAGACAACACATATAATACAGAACATCTACCTTCTAATAAAAATGCCATAATATACATCTACACACCAATACAGATGTAGTTATGTACAAAAACACGATAAAGTATCAATATTTCTACATACTAATACACATGTAGCGATGCACATTTACACAGTAATAGGGATGTTGTAATGTCCATCTATGCACCAGTTCAGATATAGTACTTTTACACAGACACACACATAGTACATCTCCACACTAATAGAGATTTGCTGATGTGCATTTACACATGGCTCCACAGTCCCTGTATAGACTGGTAATGATTTGATTAGTGTGTTCCCTGCCTAATGTCAATGCGTATCGTACATTAGCGCGGCTCTCATCTAATCGGGTATTCAAACATGTCTGCAGAGCTTGATGAGTAAGGAAGTGGCATTAAATGGTTTACAGGCTTAAACTTACACACACACACACCGCGAATGGCCCTTTAAGCCCCTCTCTTTGCTTCCTATTTCCTTCTGCCTCCTCTCCGAATTGGCTTTGCTACAAAGAAAATGCTGCCACTGTCTGTGTGATATATAACATACCTGTATGGCACCTAATATCTGTATTAATATCTTGTATTTCTTGCCCCAGTGGTTTGGAATGTTATGTATCTCACGGATCCTATAAACCCTACAGGGCTAGCCTCAGCATGTTTTTATACCCACATTTTAAAATACAAAACCTGCAATAAAATCGCTTTTTTTTGCTTTTGTTTGGTCCTAACCGGAAGATTTACTCACGCGGCTGAGGCTCGGTGCCGGCGCGTGCCGGCCCTCGCGGCGTTTGAGCGCGTCCGAGTTGCCCGTTGAGAAGCGCGGCCGCTCCTCTACGCTGGCATCGCGTGCTCCTGCTGGCCCCCCACCCATCAATCAACAATGGACCCAGGTGTGGGCAGTTACTCCTGCCCCCAAACTCCCAGGAGAGGGCGGAGTTCACACAGGAGGTCAGTTTCACATCCACAGACCATAAACCACCACTCGCCCCGAGAGGGTCGCTTTCTGTTGTTATTCCGATCGTATTTGCGGTCATGCAAAACTGAAACTGACATCTCCTAACATCACCATCATCATTATTATATAAGCCTACAAAAGTCCAGGAAGGCTTGTTGTGCCACTAATGTCTGGCGTGATTTAAATTTAGATTAGATTGAGGAGAGTTTGACAAAATTTGATCTCTGAACATCATTAATTTTTCACAGAAAGTGTTTAATATCAAGTAGAAAATAAAACGATCTCCTTACTGAGAAAGAATTAATTACTCGCTGACGCTGAATAAATGCAACTGTGTGTAAATAAGTAATATAACGTGAGTAAATACTGCCATCTGTAGGTGACGATAAACATGACGTGTCAATTTTGCAGCACTAATTCGCTGATCTGACCAGCAAAGGCAGCTTTTTTTATAGGCTAGAATCAGAGCAAATTCTGCTGTCATAACATGTTAAAATGTTAAGTCTAGTTACCAAATTGGACAACACAGGACAAGAAAGCCACTCAAAAATCCCTCAGAAAAACAAAGGAACCTGTCAGAAAGGATGAGTGGCTATAGTCTGTTTGTAATTCTGATATGCTCACTATGTATGGAGTTATGCATCTCAGGGTACAGACCGGGTCGTTTGACGCTGAACCTCCTCTCTCCCTCACAGAAAACAAACACGTGCCTCTTTTTTTGCCAGCTCTAAACTGTCTGTGCTCCCGAAAGCTGATGGACAGTGAAAATAGGAAGATGGGCCATCATCCAGATATCGTCGCCAATGCTGGCATACGCCCGTTACACCCTAGGGGAGGGCACTGGGGCAGGGTGTTTACGCCATTCTTTATGATTGTTCACTAAGCATGACTGGGACCTATTGATTCTCAATGGCTGGTAAATGTATCCATTGAGATAGAACAACTAATTAAAATCTCATTGGTTTAGTCTGAGGGGCGGTGTGGTAATCCTGTCGCCTCTCACCTCCTATGTTGGGGGCTTGAGTCCAGCTTCTAATGTGTGTAGAATTTGCGTTTTTTTTTCCCTGTCACATGGGTTCCCTTTCAGTCTGATGACGTGCATTTAATCTAATCGGTGCCTCTAAATTGTTTATATACTATACTTTTTTTTGTGCGTGTGTGTGCCCTGTGATGGACTGGCATCCCTCCCAGACTTACACCAGCTTTTTGCCCAGTGTAGCTTGCGATTTGCTCCAGGGCCCCCTGGCCAGGATAAGCAAGTTAGATGGATGGAGGGATGTTTTACTCTGAAAAAGAGGGACACTAATAATTAAATGGGCCGACTCCATTTCTCCTGGGAATGAAGTGGTGATGTGGTCAGGAAGTTCCACTTTCCGGTCCATTTCAGACATGGCCACGATCGCAGCACTCAGCTCGAGCACGGGGCTTATCAGTCCGCGTTACGCCTTTTAAGCACCCATACGGACTCCTCCTGGTGCGTGTGGACGGGCGGGAGGAGGCCACGTCCAAATCAGTGAAAGATTCGGTGTCCTCAAGACGTTCTTCACGCCTTCGGACACGGTGCAGACGTGCCCGTTTGCGTCATAAAGAAACGACTACATGCAACGCCACCAGCTTCACAGATTTTATGATAAACAATGGCAGAGATCGGAGTATTTTACATGCATATTGCACAAGTAAGCAAGATGACCACATGCATATGAATGATTGGATATAATGCTGAAAGGCAGCCTACAATTGCACGTTACATAAAAAAATTAACACACAAACATTCATCAACCAACTCTGTATCCAAGTAACACACTTCCATGACAAACCATGATCTGGAAAAGATTAATAGATGGACATGGGAAATACATACACATATTTTCCTGTTGTAACAGTCTAGTAGTATTGCTTTGTAGAAGCTAGGAAATCCTACTGCATCAACCCACAGCCCTGATGAATACTCGCTCTCCTCTTTCTTACAGAATGCCATTAAAAAGTACATCGTCTGTCTCTTACAATCCCTGCTGAACTGGCCACACTGGTCCCAGATTCTTGGGGCATCTATTATTTAAAAGTGTCTGTACTTGTAGCGCGGAGTGTACTTAAATGGACAAACAGGCTGTTATACTTAAGACTTACCTGTAAAGGAAATCATAGCATAGATTTATTCGCTGGTTATGGAACATTAGTCAAAACCCGTGATCCTGCCAGCAATTTTCAGTCCTGCTTTGGGGAGCCACGCAAAAAGAATTACTACCGCTCTTTGTGTAGGACTCAGGAAAATGATCTTGTATGTGCTTAACATACATACAAATCTTTAGAAGGCCCCAGGGGACTCGCAAAAGGCTGCAGAGGCTTACTTCAGCAAATTAAAGGACCTGCAAGATCATTAGTGTTTGCGCAGATAAAGGCCAGAAAAGTTCAGTAAGGTACTTGTTCTGTAGAACGCCGGATCCGTTTTCAACACATGAACAGATGGTTGCCTTGGCAAAAAAAAAAAAGAAGAAAATGCTAAAGACCTTCCCTTATGCTGGATACGGTTTGCCTTTGGTTAATACAATGAAAACCTGAGGTCTGCATAGTAAACAGGTTTTAAGGGTATATACACTAAACACACGAAAGGGCAGATGGATGCATGTAATATTCCTTTGGACTTTGTAATCAGATAAGAAAAAAAACCCAGAATCCACCATCTGCCAATAGGTGTTTAAGCATGGACGACCAGAAGGGGGCGGTAATGTTAAACGAAGCGCCGGTTTGCGTTTTGGGGGGAGCGGCCGGTCGGGGGGGAGTGCTGGCGCAGTCGCAGGACTCGGGAATAGGGCGTGGCCTTGGAGGTGGGGGTTCGGGGTGGCTGGGTACGTCCGGTGAACAGGGAGTGGAACAGGGCCCGCTTGCCCGGCCGCTGGTTCTCGCAGTCGGGTCCGGCGCCCCCGCAGCCTCGCTTCTTACAGGAGCCCGGGCTGGGGACCACAGGGGGAGTCGGGGGCAGCCGGGCCTGCATCTCCGCCAGGCTGTCCGTCTTCTTGCGCAGGTCTATCTTCACCAGGAGCAGGCTGTTCTGGAGGTCAGCCATGGCCTGGCACTGGGGGGTGAGCAAGGCAGAATCGGAGTGGGTGGGGGGCAGAAGAGGGGCAGCGGTTTAGTGACGAAAAGAAGGGTGTTAAATAGCAACGGCAGAGGTAGAGGAGGGAAGGTCAGAATCAGTCTGATGGAGATTCTGTCCTGCTCCATTACTGAGGTCATTTACACCAGGCAGAGTCAGGGGGCAGGTTACACATAGTGAGAGTAAGGGAGAGAAAATAAACAGAACAAGACCATTAACACTGTAGGTAACACCGCTCCCCCGTCGCCGATTTTCATCCCACTTTTAAAGCTTCCTCACTGCCTAATCTGAGCCCCAGACCTGCGACGCAGTGGCTCTCGCATTGCCTGCCGCATTACCTGCTTGGCCAGCGTGTCGTCTGCGGCAGCCAGCACGTGACGCAGCCTCTCCGCACCGGTGTGCCGGCAACAGGCCCTCTCCGCCGACTGCAGGTCCAGCCCCAGCCGCTGCAGGTCCACGCGCAGCTGCCTCAGGCTCTGGGGAAGAGGGCACATTTCAGAGCACGTCCACTTCCTGGGCAGAGGGGTACGCAGGTGCGGAGGGCAGGATACGCACCTTCTGTCCGTCCTGCAGCTTGCGGTCCACGGTGGCCGTCAGGGTGCCTGTCGGGGCGGGCAGGCTGAGCAGGGCCTGGTGACGTCTTAGTTCTGTGTGGGACAGCAGTGTCAGGGAGGCCAGGTCTTCAGCGAGATGCGTTACTGAAGCTCGTCTTAGACACGACGCTTCATAAAAAGGGTAAAACATGTCTGCGCTCTCATCCACTCTTCCAGGCAGAAAGATCAGGATAGAAAAGCCTGCTTTGTTTTTATTTCCCCCCGACATCAGCAAACAAGCCCAGAAACATCACGGTGTGTTGGCAGTAATGAAAAAGCAGCAGGACAGATATGATTTCCTGTCCTGTATGTAACAGGCTGCCATGGGCGGTTCCCAGGCAAACCACTTGTCCTGTAAAGTACCATCAGAAATACTTAGACCTTCAGCTATGAATGGCGGCACTGTAACATAGATCCAAATATTCCAGCATGTTCAAAATGACTCAGCAGCAGTATGACAGCAGTGAAGCTAATTTTATGCCCCACCCCCCCCATCTTTAGCTGTACCTACACATCACTATACAGCAGCTGAATTCCAAGATGGCCAGTCCACTCACCCTGGGATTTCTCCAGCAGCTGTGCCTGGCACAGATCCAGCTCTGCTCGCACCTTACTCAGCTCGCCGACTGCTGATGATGAGGAAGAAGTGGAGGAAGAGGCAGCCAGGCGCTGCGAGCGTCGAGGGCCGTCCTGCCAGACCGGCTGCTCCCTTTCGCCAGAGGCTGCTGCCTGGCTCTGCCGTAGCGCCGCGGTCAGGACCTCGATCTGCTCATCACGGTCCTGAGATAACGGTGTTATGGAGGGCCCGTTACCGCGGACACTCTCATTCGCTCTGACTCACTGCAGCTGCCCCTCTCCCGCCTGACAGGACGGGCTTATGAAGGGCCCGTTACCGCGGTCACACTCATTCGCTCTGACTCACTGCAGCTGCCCCTCTCCCGCCTGACAGGATGGGCTTATGAAGGGCCCGTTACCGCGGTCACACTCATTCGCTCTGACTCACTGCAGCTGCCCCTCTCCCGCCTGACAGGATGGGCTTATGAAGGGCCCGTTACCGCGGTCACACTCATTCGCTCTGACTCACTGCAGCTGCCCCTCTCCCGCCTGACAGGACGGGCTTATGAAGGGCCCGTTACCGCGGTCACACTCATTTCGCTCTGACTCACTGCAGCTGCCCCTCTCCTGCCTGTGCAACTAAGGAGAAGCCGAGTCACGTATCTGCCTGCATGTGCTCTCGGTTACGGATGTCACTGTGGAGTGTGGTCTCTCACCTCTATCTCCTCAGTGTAGAACTGCTTCAGGCTTGTCTGGAGGTTGCTGACTTTCTCCTCGTACTTCTCCTCCATGAGGGCTCTCTCCGTCTCCAGCGTCTCGCTGTGGAGGGGGACGGGAGGAGGTTAGGGATGGGATCACTGCGCCTAGGTCGCGCTCGGGGCCACATTAACGCTAACCCTGCTCCTTCCTGCACACCTGAAGTCCTTCTCCATGCGAATGATGACCTCCATCATCTCGCTGCAGACCTGCTCTCTCACGGTGGCCTCCAGCTCCTCCTTCTCCCTCCTCTGTCTGTACACCTCCGCCTTCAGCACCTCGATGGCCCGCAGCAGTGCCTGGAGGAGATGGAATGATCCCATATGAGAGATGTGGAAAGACAGAAAGTATGTTTACCCACCCACAGGAAGTCGTGGAGGGGGGTGGGGCATGGTGGCCTGGACAAAACAGGGGGAAAGGGGTGAAGGATGTACGGGGGTTCAAATCCCTCTGGTTCATCTGCCCTTTGGAGCTTGCATGTTCTCCCTGTGTCGCATGCTCAATCCCCCCCCCACCAGTCCAAAGGTATCTCTGAATTGCCCTTAGGGAGATGTGTGCCATCGCCCTGTGATGAGTTGGCATCTAGTTCAGTGGGCACCCTGCATTGCGCCCCCTGCTGGCAGGGAGGACTGACCTCTGAATCAAACATGGTGATGTCGCCCTCCTCATCCTCACTGCATTCGTCTTCCTCCCCCTCCTCTAGCGTGGTGTTGCCCGCCCGCATGGCATGCTCACGCAGCAGGGCCTGGATGTAGGCCACGCGCGTCTTGGTGGCCGGCCCATGGACCAGCTGCGTGGCGATGGCTGAGAACTTGAGGGCCTGCAGTGTCTCATCGTAGGTGGAGGCGCAGGGGTTGATGTTGACCACCATGCAGGAGTGCCCGCGGCCACAGAAGAAGCCCTGCAGCACCCGCGTCAGCTTGCTGTCCCTGAACGGCACCACCAGTGGAGGCCGAGACCTGTAACCGGGGGGAGGACACAATATGGGGGGTCCTGTTTTTCAGACGACACCTATGACGACATGTGGTTGACAGAGTACCCACAGCTACATACTTGTTGGACTGGTTGTGCCGCAGGGCAGAGATGCAGCGGCCCAGCGTGTGCAGCGACGTGTTGATGTTGTTGGCCTCCTTCATCCGCTCGCCGCTGCTCTGGTCCTTGCAGCGCTCGGAGCCAGCCAAGTCGCACACCGTCAGCCTGGGGCAGATAGGGGAGGACAGTGGGAAGGCTTCAGCTTGAGCTCAGCAAGGAGGGGGTGGAGCCAAGGAAAGGGGGTGGAGCCAATGAAAAGGGGCGTGGTATCAGGGGTGACTCACTCGCTGATCCGGGTACCCTTCCCCAGCTGCATCTCGGGGTGGATGTGCAGGATGCGGATGGAGAAGATGCTGTGGCTAGAAAACGGGCAGAGAGAGAGCCTTCGAGACCCATATCCTTCTCCCAGGAGCTCAGCAGGGACTCACGGCCATGGAGCCGGTCGGCTCACCTGCGGCTGGAACTATGGTTCAGGTGGGTGCTGGCAAAGCTCTGGCTTCGACGGCCAACCCTCAGAAGCTTCCAGGCCTCCTCGGCACTGCGCACCTGGACCCAGGTGAGATCTGGGCGTGGCCAAAAAAAAAACAAGCAAAGGTTCAGATATGACTGTGGAGTTGGAAAGGTATGTTAGAGCGCCCCCGTGTGGCAGGCGGCTTACCCTTGACGTAGGGGTTTCCGTGACGATCGTCACTCAGCCGCAGCGTGCCCCTTTTCCTGGACTGCAGCGTCGGCGATTCCAACAGGTCGTACAGAAACTCGTTGTAGATCTCGAAGAATGACACCCATATCGAAAACTGGACCCCCTCCTCCAGGTCGGACCCGCCGCTGTGGGACAGGCTGTCCACGTCCAGGCACACGCTGTCCGAGTCTGCAGGACGGGACACGGCTGAAGGGTCAGCAGGACTCTTATTGCTCGGCCCCGACCCGCAGCGCCTTACGCTTCCTCACCCTCCAGCTGGGTGGCCGTGAAGCTGATAGATGAGGCGCCGCCGAAGCCGCTGTCGTAGCTGACGCCTCCTCGGAGACGGGACTGCTGGGGAGTCGCTCCTTCCTCCTGTAAGTGGAAGGAGCAAAGAGACTCTCTTCGATCTTGAATTTGCGGCAAGTCTGGGACTGGGTATTAAAACTTCTGTTACACAAATGTGTCAGATCATCGACAGAGAAACATCCCATGCTTTCACATAGATAATGTTCCCCTGCACACTCTCCTTCTTTCATTGCTTTTGCTAGCTTGTTACCTAGTCATTTCTTCAGCAAACTAGCTGATTTTGTAGGGTTTCCATGTTAACAAGTCATGCAACTGCCACTCTATGTTCCTCCAGGCACGAGGGAGTTTTGCTTACATAACAGGGCAGAAGGAACAATGATTGGCTCTCTCTGAACCAATCAAATTGCAGAGGAGGTGGGTCCAAGCAACTAGCAGAGATGGGACCAATACATGTGATTGGTTGGTCCCCTCCTCTAGTTGCTTGGACCCACCTCCTCTACAATTTGAATGGTTATCTCCATGGACCCCAACATCCATCCCCCCCCAGATCCACCATACCTCTTTCAGCAGGGAGTCTCTGCGTATCTCCTCAGCCCGCACCTCGCTGCTGTCCAGCCAGCGCACCTCCTGACACAGGACAGGCTTCAGGTCCATGGCGCCGTAGAGACGACCCTGCAGCTTGCCGAAGATGGACACCAGCGCTCGGGGAAGCAGACCCGCCTCCAGTCCCGTGCCTGAGCAGCAACGGCAGGCATGTGTGACGATGGAAGTTAAAGGTGGGCAGACCTCAACTGGCAACAGATTTCACAATCAACACAGACACAAACAGGTCGGCAAGCCATACAGGGTTATTTTTAATTAAATTGTTCTTTTTAATGCGGTAGTCCCCCTCAATACATGGTTTACCATTGTCTGAAAAAAGCGTATATGATTTTCTTTGCTCCATCATCCCTTGATAGATGATATTTTCTCATTGCTCTATCATCTTCTGAGAATTGGGCTCAAAACATCAGAATTCCTTTTGATGGAGAGAATACTGTACTGTATAATAATGTACAATGTGCTTATTACTGTATTTCATATTGGTAATGTGTTACTGTGCGCAATTTATAATGACCATACATAATTACATAAAAATCATGTTATATACGGGGTTCACAGATGTTTGCTATTATCTGCAGTTTTTGCTATCCACGGATACGGGACGGGGACAACTGTACCTTTAAGGCCTCAACAATAGAACATTCCAAAGCAGAACACACTCAAAGTGAAGCATGTCCCTTTTTGATTGGTTCAGAAATTAAACAGACACTTTCAATGTCGGCTGCATTTTAATGAATGTGGTGATAACAGCTCAATAGGATTGTAGTTTGCGCTCTGCCTCAGGTGAATGATTTGGCACACACTGAATTAGGGAACTCGCTTACAGAACCCGAGTGGACCTCACTGGGATTATACGCCTGGAGATGACTTATGAGATCGAGACCCCCAGAACTGCAGCCTTCAGAGTTACTGCTTTGCTGCCCTTCATCTGAGGTCCAGCAGGAGCTGCAAACACCGAGCAGCAGCTGGTGCAGATCCATCATGAGGTCCCGCGTGTGCAGTCTGCACGTCTCTGACAGCTAGCAGGCTGTAGGTGCTGCTGAAGCTTCATCAGCATGAACCCACCACATCCAGTCAGGATGTCTGTTAACCAATTTCTGCACCCAGCCTCAAAGCGATTGCTGGTTGGTGCCAAACACAATCTCAGTACTTTTCGGCCTTTTTGTCAAATTAGCATTTAATGGCCTGTTTCCCCACTTAAGATTAAAATTGAATTTATTGATCCCAGAGGGAAATCCTGGGATCAAAATTCTTCTTCAACAATAAGAACGCAAGGTAAGCAGAAGGGAGGTAAGGAACACGAACCCACAAAAATCCACAATGAAGCAATTTAATAAATTGAGCTCCACTCTGGCCGGATAGGCACAATGCACAATCACTCAAATTAGTCTTTAAGCAACATGGCAGAATGTTATAGCTCATAAAACCTAACAAATTATGGAAATCAACTTAAAGACGTTTTTAGATTTTAATGAGCACAGGTGCCGTGAGATATAGTGCGATCTATGTCTCACCCTGAATGGTGTAGGTCTTCCCAGAGTTAGTGACGCCGTACGTGTACAGCAGCCTGTTCTCTCCACGCAGGACGTCCCGGACGGTGTCCTTCATGGTGCGCTCGTAAAACTCCTGCTGCGTCGTATTAGGAGCAGAAATCTGCAACAGCGTCAGAGGTTATCAGCTCGTCTTCTCCCAGTGCCGTGACCTGCGCACGTGGCGTTAATTCTGCAGGATGCGCGACCACTCTTCGGCCGCCCCAGATGAGCACGCCGTTCTGCCAGCCCTCCAGAGCATGCAAGCCCTGAAACTGCCTTACTTGCGTGAAAGTGAACTTGTGCATGTTCTGGCCGACTCCCCTCTCGCTGCTTTTCATGCTGAAGGAGTCTTTAGGGGCTCGAAGAATCAGGGTCTCCTCATCCTGGACATACACGGAGCCCTGGAGGCCAGGACAAAACAGGGGGAAAAGGGGTGAAGGATGAACGCATTCATCACATCTGTCATAGGGAGCCACAGGCACCGGACGCAAATTCAGGTGTGAACTTCCTGCTTTGACTGCTGCTGCAGAGGTCATGTTTCAGGACATTAACCAATGGGCAGGTGTGCTGCTACTCGCACATCCGCTCTGTGTAGACCAGTGTTTCTCAACCCAGTCCTCAGCGGACCCCAGCCAGTCCACGTTTTTGCTTCCTCTCAGCTCCCAGCGCACCTGTACCAGCTATTCGGTGTTCCTAATTGGCTGGGAGCTGGGAGGGAGCAAAAACGTGGACTGGCTGGGGTTCGCTGAGGACTGGGTTGAGAAACACTGGTGTAGACGGTACGGTAGGCTTGGCTGGTATTACGGTAATAGGGTGTGCCGCGGTATTTTGAAATATTGGCGACTTACACCGAGTGCCTGACAGCACCACCTCCCCCCCCCACCCCCCAATAAATTTCACCAGGTGGCACACGCGCATAGCGCATCTTAAATCGGCAAGATTTCAAAACACTGGAAGAGCCCTGATTTTGGAAATGCCATCAAAATACCATATACCGTGGTAAATGTTGCCTGCCTCAGCATGCTACACACCATGTACATTTCCCGTTTAAAACAGACACTTCCCTGTGAAACGACCAATGATCACACAACAGGTGTAATGAGCATCACTAGGCCACACCCCCAAAACATGGTGTAACAGTAGATTAAGTGAAAGGTATAACAAAGCAATGATAATCTGTAAAACAAATGAAACATTAAAAGAAAACAGGTTAAAGAGAAGTCATCATTCATGCCGTTTGGTACTGATGTATTTAAATAAAAAATATAATGACGACTTCTCTAACACTGAGGAAGGTAACACGCCAAAATGCGTCTGATTCCATTAAAACCGCGTTGAAACAAAGTCCGCCTCTTTATGTTTACTTGACTGATTCCTCTATTGTGGTCCAGCACAATGACAACTGTAGAACTAGGAGTGAAGTCTGTTTTTCTATGCCAAAATGTCTGGACGGTATGATAGCGTGAACAAAATAGATACTACCCAACCCTGCTATAAGGTCTTGAGTATTACCAGGGTTCCTACTCACTTTCCATTTTAATATTCCACATATTTCCTGACTGTACCAAGGGGTGTCCATGGTAAATCTGGGATCCTTAGCCAACCAGTTGCAATATTTGGGACTGCCAATCCAAGCAGATGAAAACTTGCATTTCCCCACTGGGTTGTAAATTACAAGGCAATCTCCATCAGTATCTCTTGCTGGAGATTAATCAAGAGCGCACCCCACAGATACACCCACACTGCTCGGTTTGGGATGTTACTGTTCAATGTTTTCCTTGTGTACATTCTGGCACTGATAACTAGCTTACATCAGTGACTGTACAAGTAAATACATGTTTAAGAATACATAGTAGGCCACTTTGTTGCAAGTCTGAAAACACAAATAATTCCATGTTTTCCTCTCTCTATAGTTATTAAAACACCAAAATCAAATCCCATACTTTTCAGTACAGTGTAGGACCCCCACGTCACTCATACTGCTGCACTTTGCATCCATTATACTCTGACATACACCCTTGTGCAAACTGAAACAAGTTGTCGCATCTGTATGCAGACAGACTGACCACAGTTAAAATGGACATCACAGTCACATTAATTCATACTTATCGCCTTGGGTCCAGATTTAGGACCCAGTGGATTGATAAACATTGTATGGGAATGGCCCAGGATGGGGCACCAATCCATCACAGGGCACAGAAACCATTCATGCTAATGGGGAATTTGGCAACTCCAATTAACCTCAGCAAGATTTTGGACCGTGGGGGGAAACCAAGGAACCAGGAGGAAACCCCACGATAATACGAGGAGAACATAAGAAATTTACAAACGAGAGGAGGCCATTCGGCCCATCAAGCTCGTTTGGGGAGAACTTAACTAATAGCTCAGAGTTGTTAAAATCTTATCTAGCTCTGATTTAAAGGAACCCAGGGTTTTAGCTTCCGCTACACTAGCAGGAAGACTATTCCATATTCTAACTACACGCTGTGTAAAGAAGTGCTTCCTCAAATTTGTTTTAAAATGTTCTCCCGCTAATTTCCACTTATGGCCACAAATTCTAGTATTTAAACTAATATTGAAATAGCCATTTGGCTGAAAAGCATCCAGACCCGTTAGAATCTTATAGACCAGGATCATGTCCCCCCTTAGTCTCCTTTGCTCGAGGCTAAACAGATTCAGCTCAGCTAACCTCTCCTCATAAGACATTCCTCTAAGACCAGGAATCATTCTCGTAGCTCTTCGTTGCACCTTTTCTAAGGCAGCAATGTCCTTCTTGAGGTATGGTGACCAAACCTGCACACAGTATTCTAGGTGGGGTCTTACCAAGGAATTATATAAATGTAACATCACCTCCCATCAAAATACCATATACCGTAGTAAAATGTCTAGAAGAACTTCAGCATGTTGCCTGCCTCAGCATGCCACACACCATCAGGCACCCGAACCCCAGAGTATTCACTTGAAACATACATGGATGGCTGAAGCACAGTCATATCACCCAGCCCAAACTCCACCCGAGCAGGCCTGCCAGTCTGTTGGCACAGTGCATCCTCTGTCCATCCACCCAGCCCAAACTCCACCCGAGCAGGCCTGCCAGTCTGTTGGCACAGTGCATCCTCTGTCCATCCACCCAGCCCAAACTCCACCCGAGCAGGCCTGCCAGTCTGTTGGCACAGTGCATCCTCTGTCCATCCATCCAGCCCTAACCCCACCCAAGCAGGCCTGCCAGTCTGTGGGCACAGTGCATCCTCTGTCCATCCACCCAGCCCTAACCCCACCCGAGCAGGCCTGCCAGTCTGTGGGCACAGTGCCTCCTCTGTCCATCCACTCAGTGTCCTCTCGACCCTGTTGGCTGTGCAAACCAGCAGGTCCCAGGTCACTGCATGGATGTCTGCGTGACAACTTGTTCCAATTAATTTGCACAAGGGAGTGCTGTGTTTATTATGTCAGTTATGATTTGTTGTGGCAGTAGGAAGCATCTTGAATCTCGCAGGCGGGTGGGTGGGTTACCTGGTCCTCTCCCCGGGCTTTCTCCCCCTCGGCGAGCGGGCGAATACGCAGGTACACCTTGACCTTCTCTGAGCTTCTGTCACCTTCCACGATCTCTTGTCGGCCGGCTCCCAACTTCACCTGCTCCACCAGAAGCACACGAGGGACACTGGACTTAAGGACGCCATTTTCTGACACTTTTAAAGAGTTTGGCAGGGACAGCAACATCGGACATGAAATTGGATTATGGACGAAGTTATCCTAAAGGAATCAAAATATTTAAGATGTTGGGTTTTTTTTGTATGAAACGGTTTGAGAAAAATGAGAGCATAAATCGATGTGTGAAATAAAGGGATTTATTGTGAGGTCAGCGCTGCTGGCGGTGTGATGAATTGGAGAGGTTTACACAAATAAACCCCAGGACTGCCTCAAGCTCCAAAAGAGAGGGAGGAAAGTCAGAGTCGGGCCATTCAATTAGACAAATTGGTTTTGTGATGCCTTTTTAGATTATAAATACAGCTAAAGTGGAAGGTTGAAGCTGAACACAGTCAGCAGCAAGGCACAGTAACATGGAGCCTGGGAGACAGCTGTAACAGGCTATTTCCCACCGAAACACCCGGAACTCCCGTCTGGCCTGGAGGATCCCTGGGTTTATACCTCAGCTTCCGTTTTGCGAGTTTCTGGACCAGAGAAGATGAGCGAGACCTCGGGCAAAGCAGCGCCGCAGCGCCCCGGGAAGCCTCCAATGTCCGCGGCCGTGGACTCGAACACTGCGGCACCGCCCTCCTCCTCATCCGAAAGCAGACCACGGAGAGATGCCAAATGTGCTGCCATGGCAACCGCCTAAAGTCAACAGTCGGGGATATGGAAGACATCAGGAACGTGTTCCCAGTTGTATTGCCCTTCTAAATGAATAGCAAACAAAACTCAAGTAAAATGACAGCCTCTGAACACACTCCAAGCAAAGAGGAAGGAGGATCAACGTGTAGTCACACATTAATGATCAACTATACCTTTAATTCAAAAGGCAATTATCACCAACTGCACATCCACATTTAGAATTGTAATCAAGCACGCATTTGATTTTAAATTAATTATAAATGAACTGGTGCTCTTGGGGAAATAAAAACAACTTAAATTTTGTGAGTGTGGAAGGTGTCTGCAGATACACCACTGCCCCCTCGCCACCTTAAACATTTTAGGAGGAATATCCAATGATAACCAGTCGCCATGTTTCACTTTAATCTAGGACGACAAGATAACCAATGTCAGGAAGGACACTGTGTGCTGATTGATCAGTCTTCTATAAGCAAGCATGTGTCACTAACGTTAATATGAAACATTGGGATGGGTCTTTCAATAAAGGAAACAAACCAGCCAAAGCACAAGAACCTATTTAGCCAAGAAAAGTCTTTTAAAGTAGTTTGTTAAACCTGAAGTAGCTCAAAGTGTCCATTCCGACATAGACTGTCTTGTCACCATACCATAATCGGCATCGGTTCCGCCTGATTAAACTATCCGGTAGTTAAGTATGATGATATGATAATGGAGAGCGAAGCTTGGGTCAGTATGCAGCGTGAGCCATTTTTTCCTGTATCAGTTTTTCTTCTTTGACAATGACATGATCAGTAGGTCTGCCACGGGGTTGGACCCGTCCACAGAGAGCCATACACCGCAGTACTAAGAAAACACGTGGTCGCGCGTTTATGGCCAATGCATCCGTATGAAACGTAGGCGACAGAACAGTTTGAAATGCACCTTGATTAGGCTATGAACACTCCCTCATACCCAGCGAAAAGGCGTCAACGTGGCTACCAATGCAACTGATCGCCATCATAGCAAAACCTGATTTACAAGAACTTAGAACAAGTTTGTTGGGCTAGTCGAGGTAAACTATCAACGAGTTAAAAAAAGAAAAACCACATCAGCAGAATGTCAGCGACAAAACTTATCTACTGTCGTTGGTTATTGGCATCCCCAAACAAAACAAAGACATTAAAACATTTCTAGCCAGACAGTTACAACTAATCACAACAAATATTTACCGTCCTTTAAATAATAAAACAATACTGCAACAACATAAAGTAACTTTGGCTCTATGAAGCAGTCGATACTCACTTTCTCTGTTGAATTTAATATAATCGCACCAAGTGATGTACAGTTAAAATCTCTCCTCGGGGCATTCACCACTTATTGAAGTGGTTTTATTCGATAAAAGAAAATGAAAAAAAAAAAAACAACGAAATATTATTTGGAGCACTGTTATTATGTATATCCCCCGCTACGTGTATTTTTCACACAGCCTTGCTCTCAGTACAAACATGCAGCAAATCCTGCAAAATGAAGTGCGCGACCCCAGCGGGCTCCCTATTGGCCTTCGGACGCCCAACCAATTCAAACATCGCGCGCCGGCGGCGAGACCAATCACCGTGTAAGGTGAGCGCCATTGTCCAATGGCGAGGCTCGAAGCGGAAGCGAGTCACTTACATACTTCGTTGAACTGAGCCGTTTCACGTTCTCGCTTAGACACATAGGCGTATATGGGCGCGCATATGATGAGCTTTATGGGCAGAAGACCGGGGTTGCTGCTCTGCAAAACGTTTACCTGGCGTGTTATTTGTTTAATTAGAGTACTTACTATGTCGTTACAATAGTGACAAAAGGTCCCGAGTTAATTAATAGGAGCGTGTTTTCATAAATTTAATCGTAGTCCGTATTCCTAAGGCGTATTCTATTTTTTAAAAATAGTTCCCTGTTCTGTCGTATATACCGTTTTTTGCCATTCGAAAACCTGTTTTACATAATTAAAATTGATAACTTTTTAATTGATTAAATCTAGAGTAGTCGTACCTTTAAATATCATTAAAGTATATATTATTGTAATGAATGACATTGTTAAAATAACTAAGGCTAAAAATGCGCATTCTGATACCCTACGTACAATTTTCATGTGATCGATTTCTATTTATTTTTTTCTGAAAAAAGGTTGAAATCGTTTAGATTTTTTTATTTGAATGCCTAACTAATAGTCAACTCTATGCGCATTGAATGTTGTGAAGTCAGCAGTCCTGTCATAACATTTTGGACTTCATAGTTGAATAGTGGACAATACCAAGCCTGTTTCAGTAATGTTTTATAAGCCTTCATTCGTATCCACAGTAATACAGGGCCAATTGGTCCGTTATTGACTTGGCTGCAGTTTAGAACGCAAAACAAGGCATGTGTCATGTAGTTTCCTACCTTAGTTAAATCCAGTTGCTGTGTCCCTTTAGAAATCTCCCAAAGGCCACTAGGGGAGACATTTTTGCGGTTTACCTTGAACATGCTCTGCAGGGTTGAACTGCGGATTTAGAAGAAATAGCTAGATTTTATATAGATTTTGAGTCCCCAAATCAGATTTTATTAATTGCCTGTTTAACACTTCAACCATATTTATGTGGTAAGTATTATGATAAACTCCCCTTTACCGCAGCCCTACGTTAGTGCAGAAATCTACAAAAGATTCCCCTCTATTAGACCTTTTTATGGTCAGATTGTGAAGGACCGCACGACTGACAGTGGTGTTACTGTCTCTTTGTGTGGAGTGGTTCTATTTCTCAGGCACACAGCGGCTCTCCTATATGCTATAATTGTCCCCTCAATGAAGCAGCGGGTTTTCCTGTGGCTTTTGTTAAACCGTAACTGAAGGTGGAAAGAGATTATCTTTCTTTTTTTTTCATTTTAATGCCGATGAATGGAATGTATGGAAAACGATCAGACACCAATTAACATTAAGGAATTGTAATGGTATGTTCACCCACTCTATACCGGTAGCGCAGATTTCAAAATACATGGCACTGTGTTTGATTGCTCAAATCAGGGGTTAGGGATTTAGGCGTGGAGTGTAGAGAATTTGTTTGTGTCGCTCATGAAAAGCGCATTATTATGTGGCTAATAGTGAAAATACACTCGCATATCTCCTAGTCCCCAGTTTATTTTGCTTGCGACCTACATTCGAGTCTAGTAAAAATAGATTTTTACTATAGTACACTGTGTATATATAGTATTATGTGAATTTAATTCATTTATATATATAGTAGTTTGTAATGTGTTTTAATGTTTCTTGCTTAAATTAATATCTACCAATTAATCAGACAATAATTAATGTGTAAAATGTGTTCCATATTCTATATTTCAGAAAGGTGCACGACATACAAATACATCAACAGTTTAAAGTAGTTTCCAAGAAAATAAACTTTGGAGGATGTGGGCATCGATCCAGGGGAATAGTCGGTTGATTATAAATATCAATAATCAGTAATATTAGTTAGGATAGCCAAATCACATAAATTAAAGATCATTATCCAGATAATCACATCGAAACAGTAAGTCATCTAGAAAGTTTGCTGGCACGGTGAGAAACGGAATATGGACTGTGAGCTGATTGGTAAGTGATGGAAGCAAAATGCTATTTCATTGACTTTTGCAGTAAGAAAAACAACAGCAGTATGCGCGAAAATTATCTGTGGAGGATGCGGGCATCGATCCCGCTACCTCTCGCATGCTAAGCGAGCGCTCTACCATTTGAGCTAATCCCCCGTCTTACGCAAGTCTTCTCTCGACGGATGTCTAGCTTCCAGAACTATACCGGGTACCGGAAGTGCATAAGCAGGTCATCGGAAGTCAGTTCATTCAAAACAAAATGGCGAGCGGAGTGGGAAGTGAGTAACATCCTAATTCGGCTAAATTACATTCATGCATTCATCTTATTTTAAATAAAAAGGCAACCGAATACGAATTAAATTAATATTATATTATATTCACCATGCTATTCACTTGCTTTTTAGTTACGGAATCCCATTTTATAGCTAATAAAAACAATCAAAGGTAAAAGCATAGACAATACTTGTAGTGGTTGGCTAACTAGCTAGCTTGTTAGCTCTATTGTACTGCTAATACACTAAAACAATTTAATTATTAGCGTGCTACTGTTGGTTAAAAATACAACATTTGCATATCTAGCTGCATCTGAACTCCTACATAGTCGTTTCTTAAGTTCAGGTGCCACTATTTTTGCCCCCAGATTTTTCGAATTATATCAATTTCTTGAGCATATTCTAAATAATTTTCAGGTTATTTGCTGTATGTTCTTACCTAACACATATTCGTTACCTACTGCTTGTTACTCTCTTTATTGCCTTCCCTCCCTAGTTTTCGCCATCTTTATAGCGTGTTTGTATTTGGTTTTATTTCTGCAGAGCACAAATTGTTAGCAGTGGGTCCGACAGAGCCATGGTCTGTGCGAGAGAAGCTGTGCTTAGCATCCTCTGTCATGAGGAGCGGAGACCAGAACTGGTAAATGACATGGCAGCATTCTGTGTTCATATCATACAGAACCACAGTTCACTTTTTTTTTTTAAACTTGTTCAGCATCCCATCTGTATTTGTCTGAATATTTCAGTCCTTTGCTTTTCGATAGGCTCTCTGGATGTTTTATTTAGACTGTTGTTGAAGTGCAGTCTTCCCTGTTTTCTTCCATAGGGTGTCTGTCAGCAGAGCCATCAAGCCTTTTTCAGAACCAGGAAGACCACCTGACTGGTTCTCCCAGAAGGTACAAACTCAGAAGCCACTGGCATAACATTCTACTGCACATATGAGTGCTATGACATATGTCATGACTGTACAATGACTAACCCTTCTCTGACTCCCTCAGCACTGTGCCTCCCAGTATTCTGAGCTGCTGGAGACGACAGAGGCACCAAAGTGAGTAGAGGTGGTCCTTTTTCATGGCTTTGGAGCGTGTGAGGTGAGAAAGAGGGTGAATGCATGTCTGGGGAGCTGTGTTTGTCACATTGTGTCCAGACCTCCTCGTCTGTGATGGGGAAGTAGCAAGTAGGACGCAGTGCAGCCGACGCCGTGGCTCCATGTTATGTTGGGGAGCAGGAGCCAGCAGTGATGCTCTTTCTGTGGTGGTTGACGTTAGGCGGAAACGCGGGGAGAAGGGAGAGGTGGTGGAGACGGTGGAAGACGTGATTGTGCGTCGGCTGACAGCGGAGAGGATCGAGGAGCTGAAAAGACTCCTGAAGGACACACAGGAGAGATACAGGTACAGAGCTGGTGATCTGGCTCCTCCCCCTCTGTGGGGGCGGTCACTTAAAGCCACACAAAAAATTTAAACGTCTCTGGTACATCAGCAGGACATTCCCTTGGTACTTTCAAAAGCAAAGTGTAGTTTTCTTTTGAGAACTGGAATGAAGGACATCTGTTTGACGATGAGTAGTTAACCGTATATTTAAGTGAGAAAAGAATGAGATCTGCCAACTGTGGCCAAAATACTGTGTGTAGCATTTTAATTTCTTCTTTTTGATTACGGAATGTACTGTCCTGGGGCTTTTCAAGTGCTTCTTGGAGGATTGGATGTGGAGAATAAAGACAGTCGTGTGGCTTTATCACTAATCAATTGTGAGAGCATAGACCATGTTACCCCACATATACAGGAAGCTGAAGAAGGAAGCAGAGATAATCCAGGCCGGACATCTGGACGCCAAGCTTGAGGAGCTCTGGGGCGAGATTGTGCAGTAAGATGCATTAAACCATCTGCTTGTTTCAGTCTGTGTGGCTGTTGGTTTGAAGCACACATCTGACATCGGCTGATGTTGTGCTACCTTGAGTTATCTGTGTGTGTGTGTGTGTGCGTGTGTGTATGGTGGAGGTTTATTGTCTTTTTGATTTCTTTGGCAGGAAGAGGAAGCAGGATGAGGAAGAGGCTGAGCTGAAGAGGAAGGCCACAGATGCTGCTTATCAGGGTAGGTGCATATTTTCCCCCTTTATCAGCCCTTTTAAAAGGACGTTACGAGGCTTTGGGTTCTTTTATAACATGATCTTCGCCACCCCCACCTTCACTTTCCCAGTCCGGCAGGCAGTGAAAAACACCCCTAAGCGAGCCCCCAGTTTAACAGTACGCTCCCTGGGTGTCGAGTGTCCACCAGCGGACCCGGTGCAGCCCATCGCCGAGGAAGCCAGCAGCGCACCCAGTGTGAGTCTCTGCCGCACATTGCCCCCCCGCATCACCCCAGCTTATTTATTCATTATTAAATGCATTTTCTGTGCAGCATGACAGATAACTGCTATGTGTTGTCCAGGCTCCCATGCTTGTCTTAAAAATCAGTCCAAGCAGATGTAAATAATTCCATTTCAAAAGTATTAGAAATAAAACCATGTTTGAATATTTTATAACAGCTTTAAATATGAACTAGTGGAATACTGACATATTTAAATTAAATCTGCCATTTTCATTCTCCACTCAGCACTTAATGATAATGGAAGTGACCTTCCTTTCACCTGTTGCTCTCTCTCTCTCTCTCTCTCTCCCCCTCTCCCCCCCTGCCACTCCCTCTAGGGCCCTGGGGCAGCTGTCTTTGCACCGCTGCTTGAAGTAGCAGGGCCAGGGAACACGGATGCCAGTCTGGGGGGCGTAACAGAAGACTCCCCACAGAAGAAACTCATCCCTCAGAAGGCCACACCCCCACCCTCCCCTCTGCTGTCGGAGCTCCTGAAGAAGGGCAGCCTACTCTCTGCCAGCGCCCGCCTGGTATGGAAAGGGGGAGGAGTCTCGCAGTGGGGGAGGGGGCTCGGAAATGGGGGCGCGGTCATTATAGAGAGGGGAGATGCTGGACACCTGTCTGCACTTGAGCTCTATCACTGAAATGGTTGGGGGCTGATCACCCAGGTGGCAGAAGGAGAAGCAGCCCAGGGTCTGGCTAACGGAGCGCAGAGGTCCGATCCTCAGTTTGTAGCGTCCGTCGTGCCGGTGCCACAAGCCTCAGCCGGTAAGACGCTCACGTCACTCACTGACGCTTTTCTTTCTGCAAACATCTGCTGGAAGTTAAGGATCTGACAGTTAGCACAGGCAGCTTTGGCTGGGCCGCCGCTACAGCTGCCCCGGCCTGAATCTGACAGGCGGCACCTGCCAGGCGCTAATCATGCGATTTTAGAGTGACACGTCTCTGTCATGCTCAGCCATTGGCTGCAGATAAGCACCTCCCACAAGCTCCCCTGCAGGTCACTGGCTCCCGGTCTGCCCTATCGCAGTTAAGCTCCCCTGCAGGGAATCCGGGTTGTTTATGCTCCTGCGGCTGCAGTGGGTATCGTGCCGCCTGTTAGCAGTGAGCTCTGGCTTGGTCGTCCCCAGGCGCTCCCATGCTGTCCCATCTGCTGGAGGCCGGTCCTCCCCCCCGCTCCCCTGCTGTCACCCCAGACTTGGTGGCTGTCACAGAAGTCCCTGGCGCTGGCCCTTCTGACACAGAGACCCCTACACCTGAAAACCCAGCTGTACTTGACACAGGTACCTTCCCCCACGCGATAGCAGTCTGCAGAGATGAACTTAACATGAACCTTTTGCTGTATTTCCTGACCCCAATAGATGGTGCTCTCTGTAAAAAAAAAAAGGGCTCAAAGCAAATGAAGGGCGCCACCTAGTGGGGTCGAAAAATACAGCAAATGGTTCATGAAGTGTTGCTTGGGCATCTCTATCATTTGCCTGGCTTAACTTCAGTGTGCACAGTAGTGAACGGGGCCATGGAGGTGGGAGTCCCCGAGAGCCTCCTGCCAGAGGAGGAGAAGGTGGAGCTCGCTGAGGAGGATCTGGTGGCTGTCTCCTACATGGGGGAGGAACTGGACCTGGAGACAGTGGGGGACATCATTGCCATTATCGAAGAGAAGGTGAATCCATGGAATGAGGGCTCTTCCTCCTCCGTCCTCGACAACAAGGACGATGAAGACGATGGTGATGATGATGATGATGATGATGATGATGATAAACGTGTGCCCCCCCCCAGGTGGACGACTCCTCTGAGGTGCTTGACGACGCTGCGGTTGAGGCAGCCCTCTGCCTGTGTGAAGAGGCCAGTGGGGGCCACACGCTGTCGGGCCCCTGGGAGCCAGGGGCCTTCAAGCCAATCGAGTCGACCCACAGCGCCCCCCAAAGCCCTGCTGCCCCGCCTGCGGAGCCCTCGCCGGTGCACAGGGGTGTGGAGGCGGAGCCAGAAGCCGAGCCGGGGCTCCTGGAGGACGTGCCGATGGAAGACTCCGTTCCTGACTCCCCGCCTCACCCTGTGCTGGTGTCCGCGCCCCCCTCTCCGCCCACCAGCCGTGAGTGCACACAGAGCCAGGTCTCCGCTAGTGGGCAGGACGTGGCCCGGGGGGCCCAGCCCGAGGAGCAGGAGGCTGTACCCGTGGCCGAGGAGGATGGGGGGCAGGAGCGGGCCACCCCGAGCCCTTCCATTAAGTGTGAGGCAGAGGAGTGGCTTCCGGCAGAGGCAGAGGCCCCCTGCATAGGTGGGTATCAGCAAGACCAAAATGTTTGTCTTCAAGACCCCCCTCTGCTGTCGCCGGTTTACTTTTCTGTTTTATGTCTCTCAGGGTGTGAAGACAGCTCAGGGTCTGGCAAGGAGTGCAAGGTAACCCCCCCCCCACCCACCACCGCCCGGTGCCTCACCCCCTTCCCTGCCCTGCATCCTCCGCAGGCTCCCTCTAAGAGCCGGGAAGCCGCGGAGCAGGCCTGCGTGTTTGATATCAACCGCTCCTCCTTTGTCTGGCTTTGCCTCCCTCTCGTAGCAGGAGGTGAAGGAGGAGGAGGCCGGCAGCGACGGCGAAGAGGGCAGCGTGTCAGAGCTGAAGGAGCGCGGCGAGCATGACGGCGGCGACGGGGAGGGCGAGGGGGCCTACCTGTCAGAGCTGGAGCCAGTCGCCAGCGAGAGCGAGGACGGGTACAGCCTGAACGCCTCCTCGCTGCACCGCTACACCACGGCCGACTCGGTGCCCAGTAGCCCTGCCTCATCCCAGTTGTGAGTCTCGTGAGTGGTGGCGTTCATGGCGGATACGGCGCTCTGTGAAGGCGAGGCGAGGCGCCCAGCCGCTGAAGCCTGTCTGTCCGTCTCGTGCCCCGAGCAGCTCCGTGTGCAGTGAGGACCAGGAGGCCCTGCAGGCACAGAAGATCTGGAAGAAGGCCATCATGCTGGTGTGGAGGGCGGCGGCCAATCACAGGTCGGCACCTGGGCAGCAGTGGGTGTCATGGCAACAGTCGCCACCAGATGGGCATGTATAGAGCTTCTGGACTGACTGTAGACCAGCGGCATTCAAACCTTTTTTGACAGTGCCCCCCCAGGGCTAATCTTTGTCTTGCCCCCCCCCCCCAACTATATACACGCACAGACCCCAAATGAACATTTATTATTAAATAAAATTAAATTCTAATTTATTGTGATATGTGTTCCCATAATTTACACATTAATGTTCTATTTAACTTGTAAAATTTCTGCCCTCACTTCAAACCTTCCACACTGTTTTTTCCTTTCACCTAACCCCCCCCCCCCCCCCCCGCAATTGCTTTATGTCCCACCAGGAGGGGTGCGTCTCTCAGTCTGTATACCGGTGTTCCTTGGGAAACACTGGTCTATATAATGTAGATAGCCCAGATTATGAGAGTGTTTAGCAGTACGTCACAGAACATGAGCGGGACCATGGCCCGGGGGGGCCTGGCCAAAAGACGTGGAGGTTATGGCCAGACGTGGACTGGACTGTCTGCAGGTCCCCAAGGACCGGACTGGGAGACACGGATGGATACATTTCGCTGATGGCCACTGGTTACTCTAATCTCTCCCATTAGATACGCCAGCGTGTTCCTGCAGCCCGTGTCCGACGACATCGCTCCTGGGTACCACAGCATCGTGCACAGGTAAGTCCCACAGTCATCGGCAGAGGTAGGACCCGTTCGGGTCAAGGGCAGAGTTCATCCCCCCCCCTGTCTGTGGCTGCCCAGGCCCATGGACCTATCGGTGATCAAGAAGAACATCGAGGCGGGGATCATACGTACCACGGCCGAGTTCCAGCGCGACATCATGCTCATGTTCCAGAACGCCGTCATGTACAACAGCTCCGACCACGACGTCTACCACATGGCGCTGGAGATGCAGCGCGACGTCCTGGAGCAGATACAGCAGTTCCTGGCCACGCAGCTCATCATGCAGACGTCCGAGTCGGGCATCAGCGCCAAGAGCCTGCGGGGGCGCGAAGCGGCGAGGCGGCAGGACTCCTCCGACAAGGTGAGCGACGACGGGGGGGGGGTCTTAAGGTCACTGTTCAGTTGGGTCATTTCCTGTGCCAGTGACTACCTCTGTGGAATTCTAAGGAGGTAAGCAGTGATCGAATTGAGGGGGCGGGGGGGCATGTAAGATACCGTTCACCATCACACAGCCCACCCCAGTTCACCAGGGCCCCCACCCCCCAAGAACTCTGACACAATTTGGACACTGGAGGTGAGAGTGGAAACCAACACCCCCAGTAGCCCCTGAGGCCTGGGTGGGGCGGTGGGGTGATGGAACCTCCGAGGAGCTTGTCTCTGAGGGGTGGGGCCAGTGAGTTTGTGGAGGGGGGGCGATTTCCATGTGTACGCAGCCGCCCTCCGCATGCGCTTGTTAAATCCGCGTGATGTGACACACTTGGCTTTTGTAGCTCGGCTACTGTGCTCTGTCTCATTTGGAAGGACTCCACAGTAGCCCCCCCCCCCCGAGGCTGGGACTCCTCTCCAGGGTTTGTGTGGCCTCTGGGAGCTCACACACTGTGTGTGTGTGTGTGTATATATACATTAAAATGCATGCAGGATGGCACTGCACTCAATACGCACAGATGCTCTGGGTCAGTCATTCACTCCCACAGCCTGCACTCATAGCTTCTCTACATGCAGGCCCCTCATCTTTGGTTATTTACCTCCTTCACCCCCCCCCCTCCCCTCCAGGTCTGAGCATCCTGAACAGAACTCTACGCCGCCCCGGTCACGCCTGGGGCGACCTTTCCAAAACGGAAAAACTATTTTATCTTCATCTGCTCTCTCACTGCTTCTCAAGCCCAGCAGATTAAAAAAGAAACCTGTTATGCCCCAAAAGGAGCTGTGAGCGTTATTATCGAAACATTATCACCTTGTGATTGACCTTCCTTTTAAATGAGCGAAAATCGCTCAGTAGTAGCCCCTCCGACGTGAAGAGTGCTTTGTCAGGATGCTGGCCAGGGACGAAGCTCACAGGATGTGATGTGCAGCCATGTCACATTCAGGCTGAATCACCATTGTAGGTGCTTTAAGTTAAATTCAGGCCGTTTAATCTTATGTCTGCCCTCTTATAACCTAACGAGCAGCAGCATGCAGGTTTAACTGACAGAATGAGCTGATTCAGCCCGCGGATAAAACACCTGAATGTCCGTCCGGCATGCCGCTGATGATCTCCGTCTAGCGTGCATGTGTGCTGCATGTGCATGAGCTGCGTGTTCCGCCTCCTCGCTGCAGTGTCTCCTCTCAGCTGCGTGTGTCGCCGCCCTGCTGTTTGTGTGCCTGCGTGCGCCGTTTCTCTCTGCCTATTTAATGTCCCCTTCTCACTTTGTCCTTTGTCCTCTCCCAGGACAGTGTCCCCATGGCTTCTCCTGCTTTCCTACTCTCTCTCTTTGTAAGTACCAATGTGGAGCTCAGTGTGTACGGGGCCTGCACCCCCGCGTTCTGCTCCGTCACCATCCGGCGGGCTTCCTTACCGCCTCACTTCCTAGCCGGGCTGCTTTGCCCTGCAGACTGGTGCCCTCAGCCAGTAGGCTGTAGTTTAGCGGTGGCCGTTAGGATGCGCTGTGGAAGACTGACAAACCCCAGGCTCTCCCCGTACACATCGGCTATCTCTTCCCGACCCCCCCACCGGAGCTCCAGTGCGGTGTGGACTTGTGTGTGACACCCTGCCTTTCTCTGCCTCTCTGCACTGCTCTAGCCTGTACACCGTCCCTGCAGATAAGGCGGCTGGCGCGGCAGCTTAAGTGGGGGTGGCGTGGGGGAGGGGGGGGTTGGACACAGGTGCACAGGGACATGGTGGGACACAGGGGGCCTTAGGGGAGGCACAGGCACGGCTGTGTGTGTGTTGTCCCTGTGTGGGGCTCAGTGCTTGCCTGCCTGAATACACTGAGCGCCCTCTAGCCCCTCAAACACTTTCCTGTTTGTCTGTGTCACCTTTTGTGTCCGGATTGCTTTTTATTTTGGGGCACGTTTCCCAAAAATCTCCCATTACCAACTTGCACAGTTGGAACCATTCAGTTGCACAGTTATAACTGTGCAAGTTAACGTCGTTAGCAGCTGTGCTTTTGGGAAACGTACCCAGGATTCGATGGACGTTGACTCGTTTGATCTCGCACCTCTGCAGGACGGAAGCACCAGGGGGCGCCGCTGTGCTATTGAAGCTGACCTCAAGATGAAGAAGTGAGAGGGGTGTGGCTTGTTCTAAGGCTACAAGTGGAACATAGAGAGATGATTGGCCAAAATGACCCAGCAAAATCGCAAATACAAGCTTTGTCTCTGGTAGCTTTTATTTATGGCGCTCTTTTGCCATTTTTCTGAATGTACCGTTGTATCTTCGGATAAAGAAGGAATGTGACATAATCTAGGAGTGAAAATGCAGTTTGTGGAGTCCTGTTGTTTTCCCTTCAGGTGCAGTGTGACATCGTGTAAGCATATTTGTACAGAGCCGTGTATATACTTTTTAAATGTATACTGTTTAATAATAAAAAAGCAGACTGCTTTTTGTTTCTGTCCTGGACACTTTAGGTGAAGCACCTCCCTCCTGGGGATGCCTTTGGGTTTGTGCACACTTGCGTCACTCTTCCTCATGTTTAAAAGCGGAATGGGTGCTGCGATCTCAAAGGAGGGGGATTGGCAGTGTGTCAGGATTAATGAGTATATGTAAGAATAAGGATCTGAAACCAATACAGGGATTAGCTTTTGTTTTTTTTGGCTTCTCACATCCTCTGTTGGTCACTGATGTACTACTGGGTAAACCCCGGCAGTGACTGACAGCACGGTACTCGAACCCACTGTGCATCGTCACAGCTTTACCTCTGCTTTCCTAGTACTAAGGGCCAAGTGACACAGACGTAATCATCCCAGTGAAGAACCGAGGCGCAGGTTGAATCCTCGGATGCTTCTTGTGATTCAGAAAATTTTAGGGTTTGTTGTAACTCAAACCCACACCTGGAATCTCATTTCAATGCAGGCCGACTGCCGATTCTGTTTTAGTGTAACCATTAGCTAAGGGATTCACCTTTTCCAATATACAGTGAATGTTTGATGTATTCAATATGCACAAGAAAAATTTGTGTCATTGGTTAAAACAGATCGTGTTTGCCTTCGAGAAATCTTGCTTTGTGGTTCACACCCCAGGTCACATTTTGTGGCCAATTAATGCAGAAAACCAGGTAATTGCAAAGGCTTCACGTATTCTCGTATACTTTCTTGCCACTGTAGCGTCTAAGGTTACGAGGAATGTAGCTCTTTGTTCACTATGTTCATTAATCCCTGTAGGTCCTCTTTTAATATTTTGGGCCTTAATCTGGATCTATTTGACGTTGGTGCTGGACGTACAGGTGCACTTCAAGCAGACCAGGACTCAGGAGTCCTCTGTGCGGAAGGAGGCCCAGACCGCTATAATGAGTTCACTGCTTTAGCAGATGTTTTCAGTTTTTATTGAGTGTCATTTATACACATGGCTGCCGATGGTTTTGTTGCTTACTGTGCTGCTTTACCTGAATGCACCTCACTTTATGCATCTGTGCAAAACCACCATTATCCGGAATGCGAATGCGAAAAGGCGACCCGAGGGGACTTCAGAGATGTGAAATGGAAAGAAATATCACCAAATCTCCTCTGAGTGAGGAGAATGCAAAAGGATTCACCTGCCGAGACGATTACCAAGCCTAAAGGAGGGGAAAAAATGACACAAAACACTCCGTGGTAGGATGTTTTACTCAAACAGCACTAAGCAATGAATTAGTACCATGGCTACAGAGTATCAATGTGTTTAAAGTAAAGGGACCAGACTTCTGCTTGTGTAGCTAAAGCCGTAGTTAAAAGCAACCAAAGCAAAACTTAACACTGACTTGTCGGACATATCTCTTCATTCCTCCACAGCTGCTTTGAGGTGAGGCTTCTGTAAAACGCTGTTACCAAAATTGCCTCTTCAGATAAAAATCAGGTGAAAAAGAGAAAACGGCTGGAGTATTTCGTAAAAACCGTCAGATAACCGCTGACGTGGTAAAGCTGTCTCAGTCGTCATGTCATGTGACTGCAGTGTCATTGGCCCACGGCCACACACAGCCAGGTGTCATCGCCGTCTCATCCTACCCCAGACGAGAGAGTGCGCCGCTTCACTGGAAGAGGAGAATGCCTTTCGCCGGCGTACATGCGGATTAATTTCAGCTTAGTGTTTAGTCTGCATGTATCCGTGTGACCCCTAGTCGTGTCTCTGCCTTTTCTACACAAAGCTACAAACCGAGCCTTTCATACAAGACCTCTCGCATCCGCTCTGACCTGAAATGGGCGTATCATAGTAATACTGCTCTCCCTGCCGTTTCTAAATAGCAGAACCTATATACCCTTATGTTTGTGCAACTAAATAAGCATGAACAGGTGTAAGAGGTACCGCTTCCCTTAATGTAAGGAAATGACGGTACACTTTACAGCGATTTTCTTATGTGCTTCAGACCCCACTGAAGCTTTAGGTGAGAGCACCAGCTCAGAAAGCCTGTGCAAATGGCACCCGATGTAGATAAACAAAAAACGAACACATAACCATAAACCAGCATCCTAAGTGCTAAAGTACGACCAAATCAAACACGTATAAATAACAATAAATAAATGCCGGGGATGAGAGTGAGCTCTGCGCTGGGGTGTGGGGGTTTCCTCCCCCCCCCCCGCTTTACTCGCCCCTCGCTCGTGCCACCAGGCGCTGCAGCTTCTCGCAGTCGTCCAACTTCATGGAGTCCGCCTTCTGCTTCAGCCGCTCATCGCGATACAGACGGCCCAGATTGGCCAAGTCGGACTCTGCGCAGAGCGAAGACACGTTATCACCCACTGGGCAGCCGCCCCGCCGCAATCTCAGACGGACGCGTGTCGTGCGGCCGCATATCGCAACGCCGCCGCTTGCTGGTGCTGCACTTATCAGGTGCCACCTGTGGAATCGCGGTGCAGCCGTTGACGTTGGGCTTAAAGTCATGGGCTGGTAACCACAAGGGTGACACGAATCAAGTCCATTTCAGACCTTGGAAAGGTACCCAACCTGAATTACTCTGCTAAGACATGCAGCCCTATGAGTACTGTGCCTAAGCTAGTGGTTCTCAATCAGGTCCTCTGGTCATGAATGTATTTCCTTGCTGCACTACATTTTTAGCGTGCTCCAGTAATCTGCGCTTAGCTCAGCAGATGAGGCAGATTCCTGTTTTAATAAGGCCACATGTAACCCCAAGGCTAGCAGGTAGCCAATAGGCAGCCACGGAGCGACAGAATGGGTGGGATCAAGAGTGGTGGGGGGGTGGGGGGGGGGGGGTGGCCCCGGCTGTGAAAAGGGCACGGGACGTACTCTGCTGCTTCTCCTTCATGCAGCTGCTCTGCAGGTGCTCCATATAGCTGCTCTCGATGGATTTCTCCAGCTCCCAAAGCGAGACCCCCTTGTACTCCTTCTGGAAGCCCTGGCTCACGTAGTACGGGGCGCCCAGGTGCTGCGTCTCCCGGGAGACCACCAGGCCCAGAGACCTGCGGGGTGGAGCAGAGCACGGGTCTCACACGGCAGAGACGGGCAGCAGCGCCACTATAACAGACGCAGCTCTGGTGCTCAGACAGTATCCATAACAACAGGCTACACGTGTCACAAAGATAAAAGGACAGCAGGTTTAGTTAACAATTTAAAGTGTCTCTATTACCGAGAGTCGACACATCATCCAATCCTCCATAACAGTTTTCATCTCCACTAAAATTGAATTATCAACATTTACACCCTGAGACACCCTGTTGTTTCAAATAAAAGTTTATTTTTAGGAGAAATGGGGCAATAAGCTCGATCTTAATCCATCCCGCACCTACACATCGACAGATGTGAATGTTTATTTTGCCACAGCTTTACAGATGCCTTCCGGATTATTTTTATTATTTCTTTATAACTTTCGCTCTGCTTCCATTTTAGAAAGATTCACATAGCAGATGTTCCCAGCTGTCTTTGGTTCTGCAAAACGGAACGAAAACGGGGGAGTGTTCTCTGTCTGAAGGGGCAGAGAAAAAGAGAGTGCTGAGGTCAACAGGAGCGCGTGCAGAACTTCTGACACTCTCCAACGCGTCTGATCGGCTCGAGCCTCAGCGCTAGCTACAGGCATGGTAATATCTTGATGAACCCCAGCTCCATTCTGCCGCATTATGTTAATAGTGCCTCCCGGACATCTGAAATCTCCGTCTCGCTGCTGGTTCGGTAGTGCGGGTGCAGCAGGAACACGGCCCGCAGCGTGCGGTTCTGCACCGCTGTTCCGCCGCCTGACTTACGGATTGTAGAAGAGGCTGTAGGAGGGGCTGGTATGCATCAGCTGGGTTACCACGGAGATGAGAATGAGCACCAGCACGGGAAGCAGCTGCAGTAAGGCAGTGAAGGAGTTCTGGGAAAACACAACAGCGCCACCATGAGGGCATAGGGATTAAATACGCCCATCCTGCACTTAAGGGACAGATGTTTCGGCTGTGAAAGATGGCCGACTCGCTTTATCAGTGTACCTGACTGTGGTTGTTACTGTCTGTCTCCTCTGCCTCCTCTTCCTCCCTTCTCTCATTTCTATGTCGTGGCCAAGGGTTGTAATAATGGCCGTAGGAGGCCCTGCGGTTGGCGTAGACGTGGATGTTACCTAGGGTAGAACAAACCACCTTCGCGTTCGTTTGGGAATTAGAACCACCGGATGACTGTGTGCTGAAACACACGCAGACACACGGGCACCTGTTCGGACGCACCTGTAGGGAATCTGCCCCCAAAAAAAATATTGAAGAGCTCTTCCGGGGATATGTCTGCCTCAAAATCCCGGTAGACGTTACGTCGGTGGCTGTGGTGAGACTGGCCGGAGGTGCGGGTCGCCGCGGACTTGGTAGTCATCCTCTCACCGTACTGGTCGTACTGTTTCCGCTTCTCTGGGTTGCACAGCACGGCATACGCATTCCCGATTGCTTGAGTGGGGGGACAGCAAGAACAGGAAGTTGAGTCACATGCGTCTAGCATCACCAATGAGCGGCCATGACAAACGCACACGGCGGGAGGATATTTTAGCAGGAGAGAAATTAGCACCGCCTCCGTGATGCTCTCCGACTTGGGATTTACGGGGGAGAGGGATACCTTTGAAAGCATCTGTTGCTCCTGGGGCACAGTTTTTGTCAGGGTGAAACTGGAGGGCCAGCTTCCTGTAGGCCTTCTTCAGGTCCTCGTCGCTGGCATCTTTTCCCACACCCAGAATCTCATAGTAGTCCTTACAATTCTTTATTCTTTGGAGAGGAAGAATAGGGGTTTGGTCACAAGTTCTCCTTTTCACTGACTACGTGATTCATGGTCTGCAGAGTGTTGCAATGCAGAAATGTTGGGAGAAGACTTTACCATTTACACATTGCCCGCCATATGATGATACATCTCAGGATCCTGGTTGACGACCCCCCAGGCCTACGTGTGGTCCAGTCCCACCCTCCAGAATTGGCCTTCTATCTGCTACAGTCAGGAATTACATGGGCTTCCCTTGGCCTGGTCCAGCTGCTCAGGTCCTCAGCAGTGAGGATCCTGCGAGCCGGATCACCCTCAGGGAAACGCGCCACATGGCCGTAGTGCTGTAACTGACGCTCCCTCACAATGCAGATAATGTGCCTCATTTGGGACTCCTCTAGCAACCGCTCAATCGACACAAAGTCAAACCAGCGGTACCCAAGGATTCTCCAAAGAGACACAGTACCGAAGGAGTCCAGTCTTCGTCTCAGGGCACTGGATAGCATCCATGTCTCACAGCGATACAGCAAGACAGGGAGCACCAGGACTCTAAAGACTTGGACCTTCACCCTCTTACAATGATATCAGGAGCCACACACCGCTTTCCAGCGACCTCATGACTCATATCCAGGAAATCCCAAACCCAGACGATCTTTTGTGAACCTGGATCAGAACCTCCATTGACTCTGTGAAGATCACAGCATCGTTGGCAAGTCAAGATTGGTAGGACTTTCCACAGCAAAATTGCGTTTGGATGTTATGTAAAGAAATGAGTTAGAGGTTGAGTTCATGACCATACGGCATTATTTTCATAAATCACTAGGAGCAAATGAGCTGGAAGTGAAGGCACCGTGTTTGATGAGGCACAACAATGAGGTTGCATTTGGTTTTAAGGCAGAACACATCCAGAATTGACCAGAATCAAAAGGGTACATCATACAGTAGGATTATGTTATTGTATTACTTTGTAACACAGAAACCCCAGGTAGTGTAGCCTCCTATTATGGTAACTGTACCCTGTAAACCACCCTGCCCTCCCTCCCTATGGAGACCAAAAGGCAAGGTGTCCAATGCAAAGCTGCTAACAAAGACTGAGCAGTCAGGCTGCCACAAGGAAGAATGAACAAGGAACAGAGTCATTCATCTCTATCTTCTGGTCCCTGCCCTTTTATCTCGTGGCTCCTGTCTAGCTGTGATCAATTTGTCAACATTTTGACAAAATGATCTATTGTTGACAAAACGATCTGTTGTCTTAGACTCTGTGAAATGGCTGGTATCACACGTTAGGTTGAGAATACAACATCTACTGCACCAGAGAACATCCTCTGGAAATAAACTCATTCCTCCTAAAGAGAGAGCCTCTACTCTGGTTCATTGCTTTAAAGGTGAAACAAAGGAATTTACCAACATATAATGGCATTATTGTATAACTGTGTTGACCCTGCTCTTATGTACCGCCAACATTAGTTGTACTCCAAGCATTAAGGTCCGTCTGGGTCTCCTCGCGAGGTCCCGTACCTCAGCACCCCCTGCAGCTGCTCCTCCGCGTAGCCTTTTGCATCTGCGCCTGCGCAGCTACTCCCATTTTGCTCCTTGCAGGGCTGCCGCGGATCGTGCCAGTGACTCTCGCCGTCACGGTGCCTCCTGTCGCCAGCCGCGCCGCCGTTGCTCACGATGGTATCGATAAGGGCTGCGGGACAGTGAGACGCGCGGCTAAATTCCCCGTTTGCCTGTATATGCCACATAATATAATGCAAGCCCTCACAATGACTGCGGCCTTGTACACTTATGCTCATACACACCAGCATTTTTCTTGACTGCATGTCATTACACTTCTCCGGTAATAACTCAGTAACTAAATACGTCAGTTGACTTAACGGGAGTTTTAACCATGGATGCCTGAAGAAATATTTTAAGATCAACTACTCCTGTTACAGCCAGTAAAGAATTTTTTTCTATTGTCTTCACAATAATATTATGTTACCTAGGTACTGCTGCAGTGTTGAAAAATATTTCACCTTGTTAAATCTGTCGTACTTACAGGCTGTTACTCACGTAGCCTTTTCTGTAATAGGGAAAGCGTCTGCATTTATCTCAAATGCAATCAACGGTGTTCGCTTAGTCAAATGAATCCTAGACTGTTCAGTGTTACCAGGAATTGCAGAAAAGGGGAAAATCGAGATGTAATCATGTGATATCAAACGTCATCCCGATCTTCACAATTCTCCAGAAGGCCATGCCAATTTCCTGCTTATGGTTATAGCTCTTATAAATCCGGATGAACTTGGTTAACCTATTAGTATGCACAAATGATGCGTAACAGAGGTCACCCCTTACTGCTGCATTAGTGATTCAATAAAGACTCGATATTTTTCTCCATGTTTCTACCCATATTGCGTGAGGTGTATTTACCTCTAGCTCGGGTGCTGGGACACAGTTTCTGAGCTTCATACAGTAAATGCAGCGCTGTAGATCTCCGTCCGGATCGAAGACACAGTTTCGCCTTTTCTATCAGTCTGTCAGATTCCTCTTTGTCCATCTTGATGCGTTTCTTGATAGCTAGCTGTCTACCTAGCAAAGTTAATGGTTACAGGCTATACGCAGCATCCGCCTTCCTTGGACTCCAGCTGCATCTCAGCACACCAAATGAATAATTACAAATATACAAATAGCATGCACCGTACTAAAAAAAATCTTTCCTGCTGAATTTAAAAAAGCATAACGGCTAATTTCGGCCAATATAATATACCATTACTTACTATATAAATATTAAACGGAAAGATGCTGTGATTTAGCCTTCTAGTTAGCATTCAAGCTAAAGCTTCCCTCGGCAACGTGAATAGGACTATGACGCGATTTCCAGTTTGTAAAATAATTGACTAACAATACATTACTAAAATCCAGGTATGACAGCTATGAGAAATATGCAGTTAGCTAATCGCTAACTGCTGGCAGAAGCATCTTTCGTCCCCATGTCCAACAGGAAGAGGAAGCGAGTGGGGCGCATCTCCGCGCGACATCGCCCCTGTCCAATGGCGAGATGCAGCGCGTGTCCTTACATGGCCGGTCCTAATCAGCTGTCCTCCTGGCTCTGCGACTGATTCACACCCACCAGCTGGCTTTATAGCGTTAAATAATGAAAAAAAACTTCAGTATATCTGACCCTTACTTATAAGCAGCAAGCTGATATGTGACTGTTTGTAACAGCTACTTTTCTGGGGATTTCTGGGGGGTGGGATTTACATATAATTAAAAATTATATTTATTCTGCGTTTTATTTAAAAAAAAACAGGGTGACGCAGGGGCACGGTTTTTTTTGTTCAAAAACACGTTTATTTCTGAATTCAATACTGAAATAAATAACACTGAAAGACAGAGGGAAGACCAGCTTGCCCTCACATTGAGGTTTCCATGGTTTCACAGAATGCGGGTGACCCCCAAAAGTGCACTGACATTCATACTTTTTGGTCTCCAGGTGATCAGCCAGGAGACCGAAAACAGGCAACTCCCTCCAAACCCAAAGTACAACCAAACGTTCAAATCCATTCCCTCCTGGGCCAAGTTAATACATGCCACATCACACACAGCAGCTGTTTCTAGAACGGTGACGTCCAGGCGTGCCCCCCCCCTCCCCGCGGCCTCGAGCATTAGTAACCAAGTGACGCATCGCACAACTGACAGCTCACACCTGGATCAGGTGACTGGCAGAGTAACATTAACATACCCAACACCTTGCGCATAACAGCAAGACAAGTAACACCAGAGGGTGACTGGTCCTTGGCTTTGAATAAGGCTGTAGTCATTGTCTAGCCAGGAGCTGTCACAGAATTGACCAGATTACCAGTTTGCACCATTTAGGATAACATTTCAAATACAACACAACAGCAGAACTTAAAGATGGTGCTTAGAATGTACTTTCCCACTACCCTCCATGACAAAGGGGCTCATTAGTGTGTCCTTGTAGCGTAAACCATTCCATTTATAATTAATGTTGCTCTAAATTAAGTCTCTTATGACAGGACTAGCAGAGGAGTAGAGCTTCCTTTTGACCAGTCTGTAGCCAGGACAGAGCCGGAGTGCCTTGTCAGTGGCGAACAGCTGCTTCAGAGCAGGCCAGCCCTCGACGTCAGCCTTGAACACGACGGACAGCTCGAAGGTGGGGGTGACGCTGCGATCCGGGGTCAGGCTGCCCACGTGCTGCAGCGCCCCCTTGGTCTCCAGGTACAGCTGAATGAGCGCCCCCCGCAGTCCACATGGCTCGTCGGCGGAGCAACGCAGGATGTCACGGGCGACGTGTGCCGTGAGCTGTCGGGGCAGCTGTAGCTGGTGGCAGTGCAGGCAGGACAGCTTGGCATCAGAGAGGCAGAGCTCAATGCGCCTGGTCAACTCCACCTGACGGCTCTCTTCAGACTGCTCCACATCTGGCTCCCTGCTCAGCCAGTCCATACCTGTCGAGGGAAGGGGCACTCGCACTTAGCAACAAATTACAATTCTAGTCACATTTCTCACCTATCTAATTACTGTTACTTTCAAACATTTCAGAAGTAATCGATTTCATTACTCGTCTTCTATCCTCTGAGAAATATATTCGGAAGTGTGATGACGATGCCTTTACGTAAGACAGAAGCACAATTCTCACACAAACGCGCCAGGACAATGTCTCGTCAGAAATCTACATTACAGAAATAATCACCCAAAAGCAAAACCAAAAGCACTAAATTTTCTTAGAAACAAGTGTAAATATCTTAAACGGTGTCACTCTAAATAGGTAGAGAGTACTGATACTTCAGATTACACACACTTACCCGAGTTCTTACTATTTTCGTATCGCTCTTTAAGACTTCGTCCGTCTGTATCTTTTTTCGCACTGGACGTAAACTGCTCCACAAACCTCCTCATAAAATGAGCTACATTATCCTCCTCCGACATCATAGGTATACTGTTTCCAAAGACAAGCGCCTGTGTATAGACCATTATGCATCGGTATCCTGCTCTCGATCGTCATTAAGCCGGCGGTGAAGTGCTGCAGCTCGCACTCCGCTGCGTTAAAGTAGTAGTCGCTCGCAGTTGCATCAGCTGCCTCTGAACATGCGCGCAGCGAGCGAGGCGTCTCCACTCACCATAGCAACGACATTTCGGCAATACCTCTGGGCGATTTAGTCAGCTTTTTGAAAGATAGCTTTCAGGAAAGGCAATAGTACGAAAAGTTGCATGACTTATGGGTTTCATATGTATAATAATAGCAATTATATAGGCCTACAACAACAGTAATTAATTGTACTGAATTAATATACTAAATAATTGTACTGAATTAATGTAATCATGTGAATCATTTGCTGAATTAAAAAAAAATCCTAAGAAACATATGCACCTGCGTTCGTCTATGGCCACTTAAAATTAATAAATTGTTTTACATGGCCGCCCGCCTCAATTTTTTGGTGCCGCCTAGATTTTTTTTATATTTTATATTTTTCAAAAAATCCGTTTTTTTCACCTCAAAAACTGTCAGAGATCGTCAATGTGCCAAATCCTGATATCCTGTGCACTGTGAGCAAGTATAGTCTCTTGTAGGGTGGTCCAATAATAGTGACCCTCATTGAGGTCAAACAACAGCACTTCTATTGTTTGAAACAATGGAAGTGCTGTTGTTTTGCTATTGTCAGGAGGACGCTTTTATTGGGCCATTCTGTGGCAAGACCATTAAACACTTAGACTAGGCATTTGTTTTGAAGGTTTCTCTTTTCTTGTAATTGTTTGAACTGTTGAGAGTTTAAAATGTTGAGATACTGACAAATTAAAGTTTAATTTTCTAGTTTTAGTATATCTTTGTTGCCGATCGTCTTTTCACTAAAAATATAAAATCCCCTACTCACCAATATTTTAGAAGTTTGAGTCATGTAAAACAATTTATTAATTTTAAGTGGCCTATACCGTGTGTGTGTGCGCGCGCGCATAAAAAGTTTGCTCTATTCCTTTTCTGAACTGAACAGTGATATTTTATTTTAGGAAGTGAAATACGAAAGATGAAATTTAAACTGTAAATATGTATATACTATTCATAAATGTAAAGTTCACTGTAAGAAAATTGATACAGTCGAAATATCCTTCCCGATCTTAATGTGAATCATATGCCAGTCACCGTGACACAGCCGGCAAGACGCCGTGCGTCAGGTGAGACTTTAGCTCTGCCCTCATGCTCAGGCAGTGAGTGGCTGGCTTCCAACCGGAAGAAGACTTCACTGGAATGGGGCTTTCCATTGACTTTCCATGACTGATTACCGACATTTTTTGTAGGTATTGTCCCTTTAAAGGTGGAATTTAATTCTAGCCTGCAGTAATAGGGCGGAGTAAGCTAAATGGAAAAAATACGGCCTTTGGAGTAGTGCCTTTGTTTAGACTTCGGGGTAATCAGCATAGCTGATGCAACCAGCTTTTCTGCTTGCATTACCATAGCCTTTTTTGTACTGCGTGTTGTAGATCTGTCACCCCCTCAGATTGTGCACGACGTAACTTGTGCCGTTTCTTTAACTTTACGAATTAGATTTTTTTTTCAACTTTCCATTCTAAAATATACTCTCCTTAATAGTTAAACGCATGACACAATTATATAATATATCGATACAGTTATACCATAAATTGGTACATGGGTCATGTATTCATATCTATTGCGATAGTGTGGTATTACCGCTCCAAACTACTCATAAAGCAAGAAGACCACAAAGTCTGGCCGTGGGAGATTCCGGTGATCTCACAGATTGAAAGTAATAGGTAGAATTTTCTCTAAAGAACTGAACCGATCCTACTTAACGTATGTTCAAAAGTTTTTATGGAGAACAGGATCTTCCCGGAAACTGATAAATGCTCATTTGAGCTCATGTCACTATGATGAGTAGGCATACATTCACATTTAACCTAAAATGAATTATATGAGATTACACAAGTGCAATACTTCATTAGAGCCTCTTTGCATCATGTGAAACTCGTGTGACTTGATGCATCAAAATGCATTTTCAGCACCTTAAACTCTTGGTTTGGGTGTCAGTGTGTCAGAAACAGCTGTTTTTTTTTTGTGAAGGTCATTATTTGTTGCACATAACTGACAGAGAAACTGTCTGCTACAGTGTCTGTTAGGACATTGTAATGAAGGAAATATCTCAGATTTAGTTCTTTTGCTGTTTTATATATAATACTTACCCATTTATGGGTCTTGAGCCAAGCACCCTCGGGATGAGTTCATTTCCTTGGCCAATATATTTCCTGCCATAACAGGAACTTACATTTTTTTAATCTGGTTTAAATTTGAATTATTATGATATAAAGCTTTTTCCTATGATATATATAGTATATAATCTGTCTCTGAGTATTAGCTTCAGTAATATTGTGGTAAAATTCACTTCAGTTAACCTGGAATGATATTGTGTGTTATCAGAGTCAGTAATGCCGTACCAGAGTTGGACAAAGCAAAATTACACTTTTGTACACCAAAGGACAAGCCTGAATCGGTTTAAGTATGTAAACTGTACCTGAAACACCATTACATTTCACATTCAAATTAATTCAGGTTATGTTTAGTTTTTCTTAAAATTAATTAAGTGTTAGTTCCAGTTTGGTCTTCGGGGACCCGCAGTCAGTCCATTCAACCATAAATTCATACATTGACTCATATATATAAAATCTAACCGCAACTCGACCGAAAACACGGAACATGACAAAAACAAAACAGACCTGCTAAAACTTGTACGGATCGAGACGCGTCTCTGATGGGCTGAAACAAAGGCAGACGGACCTGCTGGGATGCTGATGCCTATAAATCGCTCTCAGTCTGGCGGTACCTCCAGTGTTCGGTGTGATTCTTTTGTGCTGTACCTACAGTACATTTAGTGATACAGTAATCATGGCCCCTAAGAAAGTGAGCAGTGATAGCAGCAAACCAAAGAGGAAAGCAGTGTTAGTAACTGTAGAACTTAAAGAGGAAATTATAGTGAGACTTGAACGTGGTGCACGTGTGTCTGCTCTCGTTTCGGGACACGGGATTGTCATTTATTTCATGTTTATTGCTTTTGTATGTGTATTTTTTCCACCTGTGTATTAGTTTTATATTGATTGTTAATGTTTTTTTTTATCATCAGGTAGATAGATACATTTAAATAGGCAATCATTTGGGGGTCTAGAACGGATTAAATTAATTTATACATTATTATTTTTGGGGGAAATTCGACTTGGGACTTGACTAAATCGCAACTTGACCAGCCTTCTGGAACGAATTAAGTTAATTACACACACACACACACACACACACACACACACACACACACTACTGAGCCATTGTGTGACACTATTATAAGTAATTTATTTACAGTTTTTATAGCTATAGAGACCAAAGTTGTTTCATTTTCATTGTTCTGAACATAGGTAAGTGTTCTCAGTGGGATTCATAAGAGTCCTCGGCATGTCACCGTCATCGCTAATCATGAGAGTTGGAATTCTGGACAAATTTTCAACATCGTTGTCTGGCTGCTGTAAATGCTTTAATATCTCCTTGGACAAAAAGTGCGGATCCTTCTTGGCGGCCTGGTCACACCCATCTGCAGGAAGTAAGGAATCACTGGGGTGAGATTGATCATTGACATCCAGGCTGTACCCTGTCCCCGAGCACTTTTCACCATTTTGTTTAACCATTTGCAGTTTCACTGTTATTGTGCATTTGCCCTGTAATCTTTCTCAGAAGAATTAAGTAGAAATGCTGCAACTGCTCAGTTGGCATTTTTCTGAAAGAAATCATGAACTTCCAAGAGCAGGACAATAATTTCCCAAGAATTTTAACTCACAGTGCTTATTGTTATTCCTCAAATCTCCATCACTGCTACACATCCTTGCTATTTTATAGTACAGTGGTACCTTGGTTTACAAGCATAATTCGTTCCGGAAACATGCTTGTAATCCAAAGTACTCGTATATCAAAGCAAATTTTCCCATTAGAAATAATGGAAACTCATATGATCCGTTCCACAACTCAAAAATATTCATATAAAAATTATTAATACAAAATATAAAGTAAAAATACATAAAACAAATTAACCTGCGCTTTACCTTTGAAAAGAATCGTGGATGGTGTGAGGGAGACGAGAGAGGAGAAGAGGAGGGTTATTTTGTAGGACGACTTTCACTATAATTAACGGAATCACTGCTATCTGTTGGCTCACTGGAATCTTTTTCTGTTTGTGCGACTTTAACAAGGAACCCATCTAATGACAGCCTCTTTTGCCTCCTTTTCGATTTCGCAAGAATGTGGACATTGCATTGTCGTTAAACAGATTCATCGCTCGCACTGCTACGCCCTTATTCAGGTGGTGCTTTTCTACTAAATTTTGACTATACGAGTGAGGCATGCCGACTGAGACCGAGCATGGGAGACGATTACCCACAATGAGAAAGTGAATAATCATTGGTTCAGTTGTGATGACATGCACTCGGCGTCAAAACAAGAAGCGCACGCATGCGCTTCCTGTTTTGAAGCCGAGCGCACGTAAAAACAAGAAAAACAAGGAGCGCATGTGTGCCATATGATTTTTGATGATACTTGGTGCTCGTAAACCAGGACTTGCTCGGTTTCCAAGTCAAAATTTATTAAAAATCTTTGCTCGTCTTGCGGAACACTCGTAAACCGCGTTACTCGTAATCCGAGGTTCCACTGTACATAAAACAAATTAACCTGCGCTTTACCTTTGAAAAGAATCGTGGATGATGTGAGGGAGACGAGAGAGGAGAAGAGGAGGGTTATTTTGTAGGACGACTTTCATTATAATTGACGGAATCACTGCTATCTGTTGGTTCACTAGAATCTTTTTCTGCTTGTGCGACTTTAACAAGGAACCCATCCAATGACAGCCTCCTTTGCCTCCTTTTCGATTTCGCAAGAATTGTCGTTAAACAGATTCATCGCTTGCACTGCTACGCCCTTATTCAGGTGGTGCTTTTCTACTAAATTTTGACTATTCGAGTGAGACATGCCGACTGAGACCGAGCATGGGAGACAATTACCCACAATTCCACAGCGTGAGAAAGTGAATAACCATTGGTTCAGTTGTGATGACGTGCGCTCAGCGTCAAAACAAGAAGCGCACGCATGGCGCTCGTAAACCAGGACTTGCTCGGTCTCCAAGTCAAAATTTATTAAAAATCTTTGCTCGTCTTGCGGAACACTCATAAACCGCGTTACTCGTAATCCGAGGTTCCACTGTATTTGAGACACTAAATGAATCTTTATTTAAGGCACCATATGAATCAGAGGACTAAACCTGACTTACCATCTAGTAGAATGAGCTGGTAACGGTTCCGACATTCAGTGGAATCCTCCAAGATGTTCTTCAGGGTTTGGTGGAATACAAGTACTTGTTGATACCTGTCTTCCACCCCAAATCCTGCACTGCTGTCATGGGACATCTGAAATAGGGTCTGCAGTGGAGTGGCGTACTCAACCAGGCAGTAGTGAGGCTGGAACAGAAACACGCACCTTTATGATGTCATACATGAACCCCAGGCTAAATCAGTCATTCAAAAGAAACAACTCAATTAGCAGTTCACCAATTCAGCCACAGGGTGGTGCTATTGTACTAGAATAACTTCATTAGCTTTTCTTCTGAAGTCCTAGCTTTTCTTCTAGTTCGCATAATAGCGATTTCCTTCAATCAGTTTGAATATAAAAGGGAGCTCTTGCTTTGTCTTAGCTCACCCGTTTCTGGCTGTCATACACAGCATACATGCTGTGCTTATAAACCCTGCTTCTGACCCCAGCCCTGTCCATGGTTGTTTCATTCAAATTGTCGTAAAACGTGATGCGCTGATCCATATCTTCCAGTTGGTCAGGAATGTACGCACTCACTGGCACCAAGATATAGATTTTCCAGGAATCTCTGTGCACCAGAATATTGTTCTTTTGTTGACAGCGGTAGCTCTCAATGGAAGTCTGTAGTTCTGAGCAAAGAAATATTCATTCAGTAAATGTTCATTCAGTAAGGAAATGATCACATGTGACTACGAATAGGTCAGATCATTTTCAGCTACTTTCAGTATAATTTGGGTCTTTCACTTAAGATATATCCGTCATATATATATATATATAAAAACCCTAATCCGAGCAATGACAATTAACTTAACCCCTTAAGTCCCACCCAGCCCTAACCTTAACCATAAGTAACTACACAAAATCCAAGACTTTTTGGCATTTTCAGTTTTTTAATTGCAGTCACAAATTTTTGTGAAATTGAATTTCCTCTTGTGGGGGTTGAAAAAATGGACCACACACACACACACACACACACACATACACGCACAATAAGAAGGGAATTTTAGTCACGTGGCTATAGGGTGAAGTGAAATTAACCTCTGTCCCGGGAGAAAAAAACTTCTGAAGCTGTCCAATAATGAATCGCAGCAAGCAAATTAATGTCGAGAGTGTGATTAATTTATAACGCTCTAGTTTGCCCCCACTTGGATAACCGTGTTTACTTTCGGCCGGGACAAAAGATGGATCCCGTTAGCTATAGTTCAGCGGAGGGAGTTTAACACATCTTGTCAATGTGTCCATGGGAAACAGTAGATGATTAAAATTTGGTGGAAGCAAAAAGTACAATGAATATTTATCCATCAGTCTTCTGACAACTCATCCAGTCTAGGATTTCAGGACAAATATTTATTAGAAAGAGTAAAAACATACTTGGAAGTACCAGTTTGAGGTACCCCACGTAGAAGGACCAGGCAAGTCCGTGCGCCACGTTCTTCTTCTGGTTCTCACAGATGTGGGTGACCTCTATCTGCGTGGGGCTCTGAAGGATGGCACAGGACAGACAGATGATATAATGCAGGAGATAATAAAATAATATATAATAAAATAATGCAGGAAATAATGTGGAGTGTGAAAAATCAATGTGAATAAATGTTAAGATACGCTGCTGTGGAGCGTGTAGACTGTGACGGTAAAGATGGGATTGGCTGCTGTGGAACGTGTAGACCAGGGGTGGGGAACCTGTTCCATGGAGAGCCGGTGTGGGTGCGGGTCTTTGGGATAGCCTCTCAATCAACCAATAATAAAACATGGTTCTCAAGTCCAGTCCTGGAGACCCACTGTGGCTGATTGAGAGGTCATCCCAAATACCCGCATGGAACAGGTTCCCCACCCCTGGTGTAGACTGTCTTAAAGAATGCTCAGATTGGCTGCTGTGGAGCATGTAGACTGTGAAGGTAAAGATGGGATTGGCTGCTGTGGAGAATGTAGACTGCAAAGGTAAAGATGGGATTGGCTGCTGTGCAGTGTGTAGACTGTCTTAAGGAATGCTCAGAGTGGCTGCTGTGGAGTGTGTAGACTGTGAAGGTAAAGATTGGATTGGCTGCTGTGGAGTGTGTAGACTGAAGGTAAAGATGGGATTGGCTGCTGTGGAGAATGTAGACTGTGAAGGTAAAGGTGGGATTGGCTGCTGTGGAGAATGTAGACTGTGAAAGTAAAGGTGGGATTGGCTGCTGTGGAGTATGTAGACTGTCTTAAGGAATGCTCAGACTGGCTGCTGCAGTCACAGACGGTTCAGTGAGACGTTTTTGTAGGAATTCTGATTGGGAAACAGGCTTCCATCTATGTGTGGGTTACATAGACAACTGGTGGACATTTTGGGGTTGGCCTGGGCTTTTGAAGAGGAATGGTATTCAAACCACGCGGACTGGTGCCGACCTCCTGTCCAAAAGCATAGTTCTTAGTCTTGAGGCCAATCGCTAACTAACCAGAGCCAAGTCCATGCAGCAGGCTAACCAGCATAACCGACCGCCTGCTAGTCACTTAGAGTCGTCACCCAGGGTTCACGTTACTGAGTCGTATCTATCGTTTCAAAACACTCTAGATCAGTGTTTCTCAACCCAGTCCTCAGCGAACCCCAGCCAGTCCACGTTTTTGCTCCCTCCCAGCTCCCAGCGCACCTGTACCAGCTATTCGGTGTTCCTGATTGGCTGGGAGCTGGGAGGGAGCAAAAACGTGGACTGGCTGGGGTTCGCTGAGGACTGGGTTGAGAAACACTGCTCTAGATCTTGTAGCTCCACTTAAGATGATGAAGCATAGAGATAAGAAGCCTGTCATGTGGTACTCTGATCATACACATGAACTGAAACAGGCTTCACGTAACCTAGAGCACAAATGGTGCTCAACTTAACTAGAAGTTTTCAGATCCACCTGGAAAGAGGGCCTGTAGGTACAGACAAGCACTAGTGACTGCAAGGTCTGTGTACCTCCCCAGACTAATAAAGAGAACAAAAACAATCCTAATTTCCTGTTTGAATCCATATGTAGGTTAACAAAGAATTCTTCAGTGTTAAATTCACAAGTCCCTGCTTAGAGCAGGCCTGGAGTGGCCAATCGGGAGACTCGGGCCCAGAGTGACCAATTGGGAAATTCGGGCCTGGAGTGGCCAATCGGAAGTCTCGGGAGAATTCCCGGTGGGCCATTTAGCTGTTGGGCCATTCAGGAACAAAGTAATTTAACAAGTTTAAAATTGAGGCGGTTAGAAACAGTAATTTTATGTTTAAAATTCTATAACAACACTTTAGAATGTTAACCAGCGAGTTTTCCCACATACACAATAGACTACAATTTACAATTTAGAAAAACATGCAAATATGCGGCCAGTGCACCTGTGTGATCGCTTGTGGAGGTGCCTCAACTAATCGCTTGCTATTGCTAATCGCTGGAAGTTTCTCAAACGATGGACGGCGCAAAGATACCAAGTGGGGCTGAAAAAGTCAGACTGCTTAAACAGTTCAGTTTGCTATTTGTTATTTTCTTCTTGAAATGTCAGTAGGTCTAATAAATTTATTGGGATTTGAACTACAGCATATTGTTTATTACAGTTTCCCCAGAACAAAGACATAATGGGCTGGAACTGAACATAAACCTCCTGGACTGAAAATTGGTCCCACTCACGCCTGCTTAGGAGTGTTGACTTCATTAAAAGTCTGGCAGATACCAGTCTTCTGCTTGTCCCATTCATACTGACAATGACACCTGTTTCCTATAAAACAATAAAAACTTTTCAACTTAATTTCCTCCTGCAAATCTTCTACTAGCCTTGTAGTTCATATGAAACTCCTCAAGGAGATTGCACCGCTGATTAGCAATACCCTGTCAGACTTGTTAAACTCGTTTCTTAGGCTTGGATATGTTCCTAAACCTTTTAAAATAGCTGTTATTAGACCTGCTCTAAAGAAACCAGATCTAGTCATCATGAAAACTATAGACCTGCGTGAAATCTTCCTTTCATTTCAAAGATCCTGGAAAAAGTTGCTCATCAGCTGTCTTCCTTCCTACAGAAAAATAATGCTAATGAATTTTATCAGTCTGGCTTCAGGCCAAACCATACGACAGAAGCAGCCCTAGGCAAAGTAATGAATGATTAGCTTATGGCTTCTGATCATGGCTGCAAGCCTTACTTTGTGTTACTAGATCTAATTGCAGATTCAATACTGTGGACCATAATATTCTCTTGCACCCGCTGGAATCTGTGGTTGGCATTAAAGGGAAAAGCTCTTCTCTTAGTTTCAACCTTACTTAACTGATCGTTATCAGTTTGTCCATGTGAACGATGAATCTTATATGCCCACTAAAGTCAAATATGTGCTGTACTGGGCCCACTACTGTTTACTTTATATATGCTACCACTTAGTAACATCATTAGAAATCATGGTGTTGGGTTTCATTGTTATATCCTTGTATGATGCATCACAGCTCTCTGGGTTAGAAGACCATCTACTAGACATCCGGTGTTGGATGGCAAAAAATTGCCTTATGGTAAACACAGTGTTCTGTTATAGAGCTGCACAGCTGTGGAATAGTCTTACAACAGATGTGCGAGATTCAGGCTCACTCTCAATATTCAAGTCTAGACATAATCACGCCTGTTCAGTGTAGCCTATAGAGATTCTAGTTCTAGCTCTAGATAACTGCTCACTCCCAGTTAGGCCTATAGTGTGAGGTGTAGAGCTGGGTGGGGATCGGTGCCATTGGCTTTGGATGAACTGAACTGTCAGTCTGTCACTCTTGCTTCACACCCCCTTTGTGGAATTGGAGTGCTGACATTTCAGGGTCTCCCCATGCCTGTGTTCCTACCTGCCTCTCCCTATGCTGCCATGGCTATATATCCCACTCATCTAACTGTTTGACCTGCCTCTAGTCTCCCCTACTTTGGCTAATTGCACATTTTATCTCCCCCACAACTCCTGGTTCTGGGGTATGCTGCCTGGAGACCACCCCCCCCCCCAAAAAAAAAAATCAAGATATCCTGCCTACCCTGCTGACTGAGACACCCCCACTACCTGTGGCGTCATTCCGGCCTGCCCTCCCTTGTCCCTGTGGCGTCTTTCCGGCCTGCCCTCCCTTGTCCCTGTGGCGTCTTTCCGGCCTGCCCGCCCTTGTCCCTGTGGCGTCTTTCCGGCCTGCCCGCCCTTGTCCCTGTGACATCTTTCCGGCCTGCCCGCCCTTGTCCCTGTGACATCTTTCCGGCCTGCCTTCCCTTGTCCCTGTGACATCTTTCCGGCCTGCCTGCCCTTGTCCCTGTGGCGTCTTTCCGGCCTGCCTGCCCTTGTCCCTGTGGCGTCTTTCCTGCCTGCCCGCCCTTGTCCCTGTGGCGTCTTTCCTGCCTGCCCGCCCTTGTCCCTATGACATCTTTCCGGCCTGCCCGCCCTTGTCCCTGTGACATCTTTCCGGCCTGCCTTCCCTTGTCCCTGTGACATCTTTCCGGCCTGCCTGCCCTTGTCCCTGTGGCGTCTTTCCTGCCTGCCCTCCCTTGTCCCTGTGACATCTTTCCGGCCTGCCTTCCCTTGTCCCTGTGACATCTTTCCGGCCTGCCTGCCCTTGTCCCTGTGGCGTCTTTCCTGCCTGCCCTCCCTTGTCCCTGTGGCGTCTTTCCGGCCTGCCCTCCCTTGTCCCTGTGGCGTCTTTCCTGCCTGCCCTCCCTTGTCCCTGTGGCGTCTTTCCGGCCTGCCCTCCCTTGTCCCTGTGGCGTCTTTCCGGCCTGCCTGCCCTTGTCCCTGTGGCGTCTTTCCGGCCTGCCTGCCCTTGTCCCTGTGGCGTCTTTCCTGCCTGCCCTCCCTTGTCCCTGTGGCGTCTTTCCGGCCTGCCCTCCCTTGTCCCTGTGGTGTCTTTCCGGCCTGCCTGCCCTTGTCCCTGTGGCGTCTTTCCTGCCTGCCCTCCCTTGTCCCTGTGGCGTCTTTCCGGCCTGCCCTCCCTTGTCCCTGTGGCGTCTTTCCGGCCTGCCCTCCCTTGTCCCTGTGACATCTTTCCGGCCTGCTTTCCCTTGTCCCTGTGACATCTTTCCGGCCTGCCCTCCCTTGTCCCTCTCATATCTTTCTGGCCTGCCCACCCTCGTCCCTGTGACATCTTTCCGGCCTGCCCTCCCTTGTCCCTGTGGCATCTTTCCTGCCTGCCCTCCCTTGTCCCTGTGGCGTCTTTCCGGCCTGCCCTCCCTTGTCCCTGTGGCGTCTTTCCGGCCTGCCCGCCCTTGTCCCTGTGACATCTTTCCGGCCTGCTTTCCCTTGTCCCTGTGACATCTTACCGGCCTGCCCTCCCTTGTCCCTGTCACATCTTTCTGGCCTGCCCACCCTCGTCCCTGTGACATCTTTCCGGCCTGCCCTCCCTTGTCCCTGTGGTGTCTTTCTGGCCTGCCCTCCCTTGTCCCTGTGGCGTCTTTCCGGCATGCCCTCCCTCATCCCTGTGACGTCTCTCCTTATTTCCCTGCTGCTGTTTCACTGTTCATCCTGCCATCAGAAGCAGCACCAGCTCTGCCTGCCTGCCCCCAGCACTGAGACTCAAATCTTAAGATTTGGACAGTGTAAATTAGGATTTTGGCATCTTGCTCATTTGCCTTCCTCTGCCGGCCCCTGGAGGATGGGCTCCCCCTTTCAGTCTGGTTTCTCCCAAGGTTTCTTCCTTCTAGGGGGGTTTTCCTTGCCACAGTCACCACTGGCTTACTCACTGGGGGCTTTGGGCAGGGATAATGTAAAGCACTTTGAAAAAATGTAATGATGTGAAAATCCACTATACAAATAAAATTGAATTGACATTGAATATTACATTTAAGAAATATACTTAATCATTTGGCTGTTTTTCTTGTCTGAATGAAGCATAATTCCTATAGAAAGGTAAATATGTGTATTAGTTTTAGATTGATTAATATCTGATTATTTCTTCATATTACATTTTCCTTCTTGAGAACTTTCGCAATGAAATTCAACCAAAGAATTCTTTAAATTTCAGTACTCGCTGAACACGGAACTACAGAAAGGTTGTGTATTTGGGGAATTTCCATTTTAGAGAGACGATTCTTGCAGCTGCAGTATATGAAACTGGTAATGATGATTTTTTTTTAAAAAAATGAAACAAAAAGATGGTATTTCTTGGAATTTCCAGTTTTGTATATAATATTTTATATTTTAAGATTAATTTCTTTTTTTTTTTTTGTTGAATTAGGGTATTAGGGCATTATGAATAATATACATATTAAACTAGCTACTGCCTTTTAGTCTGACCTAATCGCTGGGTTACAGTCTAGTTCTTAACCCAAAACTGATTTCTGTGAGTAAATAAGACTCTTCAAATGTCACTGACATAGCAGTGAACTCACAGTACAATAAAAGTATGTATGTGATCACTTTGCCACAAAAGGCCTTTACTCAGGTTATACAAACTGATAAAACTCAACACTGCTGGAGTGGCTTTCTGCTATTTTATTTTTGTTTGAAGCTGGACATTGTTAAGGTGACTTTACCTCACCAACAACCTGGGTGCCTTATCTCTTGAAGTAAAGTAATGGTAAATTTGTAGTAGTAATAGTAGGAAAAACTACAAATAATAGTAAAAATGTGACCATTTTAGTTGATTCCTCACATATTACGCTTCATGAAGCGTAGTTCTACCACTTCCTGTTCTGTGGTTTATACTACACATTTATCCAGAATTTCCTCTTTAAAGTGAAAGTAAATAATATAGTAACCTTGAAACAAGCCAGAAATGAATCTAAACATCAATTTCTATTTCATAGTTTCACTTAAGCTTAACTGTGTTTTCTTGTTCAGCTGTGTTTGGGGATATCTGGCCTGAAAATCACAATGAAGGATTGTATTATTCCAGTATTTTATACAAAATATAGAATTGTTGAAATTTTTGAGATTGTGTTTGTTATGGTTCTAAGAATGTTGTGGGGCATTATGACCAGACAGTCACATAGAGTGGAATGTCAACAGAGAGGTAGTCCAGTTAGTGAAACAACCAATCAGAAGCCAGGCTGGCTGACAGCAGAGATAATAAGAAAAGACAAAAGGGTGGATGTGAAGTTGCCATGCAGACCTGCCTTTTGTGAATATGGGTAACATCAGCCAGCAAATAAAAGCACTTAAAACCTAGGCATTACGCCTCATCACTAATTTCAATAAGAAGCAGAACCTGACATCAAGAAATCAGTCAAATCCAATATTATTATAATGTATTTGTATTGTTTTAGATTAATGATAAACAATCTCACTGAGGAATGTAGATAGTATAGATCAGTGTTTCCCAACCCAGTCCTCAGGGACCTAGAGGCAGTGCAGGTTTTTGCCCCCTGCCAGACAGTCCACATGACGGTCCGCATTTTTGCTCCCTCCCAGCCCCCTGCCAGACAGTCCACATGACGGTCCGCATTTTTGCTCCCTCCCAGCCCCCTGCCAGACAGTCCAGATGACAGTACACATTATTGCTCCCTCCCAGCCCCATGCCATGACAGTCCATGTTTTTGCTCCGGGAGCTGGGAGGGAGCAAAAATGTGTATTGTCTGCGGGTCCCTGAGGACCAGATTGGGAAACACTGGTATAGATAATGTTGATAGCCCAGGCTGTGAGAGCGCTTACCAGTACGTCACATAATTTAAGCAGGACGAAAAACATGGAGGCCATCGCCATACTGATCCACTGACACGCTTCAAACTGGGCACATCCAGCTGTCAATGCGAAAAACAGCAGGGCACTCAAGGGGGCATAGTTGAAGAAGACTTTGCACATTTTGGAAAGGCTGCCGTTGTACCTGCAGATAAGGTGGCATCCCTTAGTGACCTGCTCATGGGTTTATCTTTCACTCACTCACTCACTCACTCACCATCCATTTATCCATTTATTGTCTATACCTGCTTGTCACATGTGTCCAAACCGATTGATCCAACCTTCAGTTTGCACCCAGGCATGAAGTTGCATTTGTGACTGAAGTGGTTTTTGCATGAAGTCCTGACCATTAATCCCCCCAAGTTATTCTGCAACTGTTTATCTTTAACAAAATATGAATTATCACACAATACTGTGGGCTAGCATATTATATGGCATCACGTTAGGTTCTGTAAAAAGGGATTGTATATGATCAGATAGTAGTAACATCAATAGTAAAACATTTGGCCGCAATTTCTGTTCCTGAAGTTTTGGAAAGCCTCTCACTGTTTTGACATAAATTTCTAAGACAGGTTTAAATCCTTTTTCATTAACCCTTCATTTCTGAAGTGGATACAATGTGTGTATTCATAATATTCATGCGCGCAAGACTTTTTGAACACATTTCATCTTATTTGTTTAATAAATCTACAACCACCAAACATGAAAATGGCACGTACAGTACTTGCTACCATTTAATAATGATTTTCTGGGCCTCCAGCTGTCATGCAGACATAACCCGTTTTACAGTTGTGTTTTACGTGACTAATACTAACAATGATGTGTCCTCTGAGATCTGCATGGTCTTACCGGTTTTTATTTTGCTTCATCCCACTGTTGTTTAGGTGAATTTTTGTTTCTAAATTCCCTACGGCATGTGTCACTAATGTCCTGACATCTTCAGAGGTGGGTATTTCAGGTCCAGAAAGTAAAAATCCAAACCAAGATCTTGTTTCAACCAACCAGTTGAGTATGCAGAGTCACAGTCACAGAGTAACTCAGCTGGTGGGTTGAAACAAAATTTTGGTCTGGATATTTACTTTCTAGACCCCAAATGTCCACCTTTCGACATCTTATATCCTACAATCTGCTCACTGTACAATGTGCTGGATAAACAGGTACGGTTGATGGATGGATAACAGTCTTGAACAAAGTGTTGAAATACTTAAGTGTATTATTATTTTTTGCAAAAGAATGTATTTAGAGAATTACCAGTTGAACCTGTTCTGTGCACTATACTGGATTCATGAATGGCATGCACGATAGACTCCCACACTAAAATATTATTCTCAATGGAAATAACAATCTCTCAAATGTACACACTCCAGCTCACCTTGAAGCTGAATGATGAAGCCACTCTTCTGCAAAAAGACACAGCTGAGTGAGTGTAGCCCCCAGGGACAGGCCGAAGCCTAACATAGTGGCCTGTTTGTAGACACTGTCCTCTCCAAAGTATAGCAAAGCAGCCAGAAGCACTGCTGCACTAATTCCAGCTACACAGATGAAGGACATTCTCCCTTTGGGCTGGCAAAGGACTCTTATCTCCTCGTATCTGTAACAAACATATCACAGTTAAAATACAATGGCCATGGTTTAGCTGTAGAATAAATCCGCACTGACCAGAATCTTGAAGATTGAGGACCTAAATATACACAAAATGAGCAAAAATGTTGCAACACCCACAGTAATTACAGCAAGCCACTCCCATTGCTGACATACAGGTGTATAATTAAGGACACGGCCAGGCAATCTGCGGCATTACACAATGGCAGCAGGAAGGGTGGTCAAGCAGAAGAGGTTAGTCAACCTGGCACCGTCATTGGTCAACACTGGACACCTTTCCAACAAGTCGGTTCTCCACATTTGTGTCCTGCTGCCCTGATCAACTGCAAGTGAACTGACTGTCAAGTGGAAACATCTGGGAGCAAGTTCAGCTGCAAGGTGGGGGCCAGACAAGCTCACAGAGAGGGAATGGCAGCAAATCCCACCAGCAATGTTCCAGCATCTAATGGAAAACAATCCCAGAGGAGTACATCCTGTACTCTTATAGGAACTAAGGGTTAGGCAACTTCATCTTAATACCCTTTGATTCAGAGTGAGATATTGGACAGGCTGGTGTCCCAGTACTTTTGTCCATATAGTATATACTACTGCCAAGTTTAACTTGGCACAGCACTAACGTAATTGCATGAAGAACTGAGATTTTGAAGAATCCGGAGATTTACGATGTGCCTTTACTTTTGATGCGTTCAGGCAGGCCTGAACAAATGTAGCTCCCGTCCTGGATCCACAAGAAATGAGCATTTGAAGAGCTTCACATTTCAGAGTATATTACTAAGCTCTGTATGAAGTCGTAGTTCTGAAATGAGAGCATGCAGGAGATGGGGGTGAGGTGACTCATTTGGCCACTGAAACGCAGATATGGCAGTTAGCAGAGATATGCTCCTCTGTGCGATCAGGTAAAAAAATCACACAACAAAGGCACTTTCAGGCGCTTGACCTAATATCAATAGATATAGATTTTAATCTTAAAATTGCAAATGATTAAATGAACAAATAGAATGACAGTGACAACTGAAAAATGTTACACTAGACATGATTATCTGAACTTATAATGTGTCCGTGTTAAACTGGTGTTACATTGCTTTTGAGAAAACGACCTTCCCATGGATTGATAGCATTCTGTGGTTACGAGAAGGAATAAATGGCTGGTTGTTAAGGTGGAACTAGTAACCTCTATACCTATTCTTTCTGTGGAATTTTTCGGAAGATACTTCTGTTTTTGTATGAAGTCCTGACCATTACTTCCCCTAAGTTATTCAGAAATTGTTATTCTTTAACAAAATATGAATTATTACACAATAATCTGGGCTTGCATATTATACAGCATCACATTAGTTTCTATAGAAAGGGATGTCTATATGATTAAAGCCAATGTTTTAAAAAGTTATGTGACAATGAACAAGCATATTATTGTGGTGACAGTGTAACATAGTTAATAATTATGACATAATTTGACAGAAAACATAAATAACATCTGTATGGCATATTCACGTAACCCAAACACAATCACAGTAATAAAATCACATATTTGCATCGTAAACTTACCTTGTTTTAAAAAAGCCTGTTTATTTTCTTCCGAGAGACGGTGACGACACCACCTGAGCCCCAAGAACAATCCAGATACGTTCCGAAATGTGCCTTCAGAGCGGCAAAACAAATGGGGAGATACAGGTTCTGTATGCCTTTGGGGCTGCAGAGACAGACTGGAGGGAGGGTGTGTCACTCACACAGGACAGTCTTTTAGTTTCATTTTCCGGGTACATTTGGCACATGTTCTGCGGCCAGTGTATCCTTGGTGCATTAAAAGACACTTAAGAAAAAAACGCAGCGGAATAGAATTCAGTGGAATTGAAATGGGGAAACGCAGTGGGGAGGGGGGAGTCGGCCTGCTGTACATGAGCACTCAAAGGTTTTTGCACACCACTGGTTTTACCACTTTTCCATTTATTATTATTAGATTTTGTTTCAACCAGTCAGTTGAGCATAAAGGGTCACAGTCACAGAGTACTCAACTGGTTGGTTGAAACAGAATCCCAATCTGGACTTTTATTCACTGGACCTGAATTACCCAACTCTGGTGGTAGAGTGGGTGGCACCATGGGTGTAAATTCTGGGGGGATGGGATAGCTAATTCACCCGCCTGGACTCCCTTAAAAGGGTGGATGGGGACCTCAACCGCCCCCCCCCCCATTAATGCTCAACCCAAAGTTATGCCTTTGGGTGGCACAGTGGGTGGCACAGTGGGTGGCACAGTGGGTGGCCTCTTTGCCACATTCCTGCAGGATTGGGGATTAGAGACTCACAGCTACTCTGTGCGTGTAGAGTTTGCTGGCTCATGTCTACAGGATGTGTTTCTGAGTATGTCCTCCATGTCCTCCAGTTCCCTCAAACATGGGATCAGGCAGATTGGTGTTTGACTGGCACATTGTGTAGACTGCCCTCCGGACCACGACGTTCCACCTCCCTTGTATCCTGAGCTTCCTGGGCTTCCTTTCTGTAATCCTAGGTTGACCCAACTGATAATAATGCCTCATTCATCCCTGTGGTTTTCATGTCCCATCTCTCTTTCGGTGAGACACACATGTAGGTGAGGGCAGGTTTAGGGGTCACAGGACAGCGCAGTGGGGTTAAGTGCCTTGTTCAAGGACACAACAGTGGCAGAACTCTGCCGACTACAGGATTGGAATGGGTGACCTTCTGATCACAGAGTCCTAACCCACAGTCACACACCCCCTACTGGTAAAGGTGGGCTTAGCATTACATTTTCTTCATGAAAACCATTTAGTTCACCATAGGGATCAATAAATTGCTGTTGTTGTCATTATTATATAAATTGAAAAAAATACAGACCGCAAACTGTGTTGAAAACTTGCCTTCCAGGATCCGAATTGGGGCACCCTGTCGTACTGTATGTAATCGCCGACAAAAGAGCGGAATCATCAGCAGGGCAGAGAAACGGCACTAACCCCTGAAGCTATTTGGGTTTATAGCAGGTGGACTACATCCATTGGGGGTGAAAACAGGAGTCCGGTCATATCTGAGACTACAGGAAATGGATTTCTTAACCGACTATCGTCAGTTTCCCAGGTTCATAACCCACCATCGTCAGTTTCCCAGGTTTATAACCCACCATTGCCAGTTTCCCAGGTTCTTAACCGACCATCGTCAGTTTCCCAGGTTCATAACCCACCATTGCCAGTTTCCCAGGTTCATAACCGACAATTGCCAGTTTCAAAGGTTCATCTCCATTCCAGGACCCCACATATTGCAACAAAGTCTTATTGCAATATTTCTGAGCCCCACTCGCAAACAAGGTCAATGTCTGTGTTGAGCTGAACCCCCCATTTGTGTCTGTTCAACACAACAATGCAAATTATACTCAGTAACTCAACTCAACACCTCTGCTTTCTGAAAATAAACATTAAGTGAATAAATGTCTTCTTTTAGTAAAAATCCTAGACAGACAAATAAAAGTTCAAAAAGACTTTCTAACAATGTCTTTCTTTTTAATCAGACAGGTGTGTGGGACATGTATGAATAACAAACACATATCTGGGAACTTTCATTAGAAAAATGGCATTTTGGGATTGAGAGGCGACGGAAAACGAAGAAACAAGACTAATGGACAGCCATGTTGAAGCAGCCATGTCTGTGAGCACAGAGGATAAACCGAACCAGAATCAATGACTCATGCATATTTTATTCAAGAGTAAAAAAAGTGAGATCAGTCCCATAGGGCATGCTTACAATGTATCTGTTGTGTAGGAAGTCATATGTGAAAACTTAGTTCCAGAGAAAAATACAAGAAAAATTATCACAAGGTAAATCCCATGAAATTCATTTCTTAAAGAAAATCACATTGAGACCAAACGAGGATCAGAAAATAGTGAAAGAAAAATTAACAGTAAGCTTAATTTAATACGAATAAGAGCATTATTAAGAATTAATAAAAGTGAGACACGGGATTAGTGTCTGATTTGTTTTACATTTGAATAAACCATGCGATCATGCTTTGGCAGCCTGAATGTTGCTTATCACTGAATAATATATTCATTCACACTATTGAACAACTTCTGTACATAAATATAACAGTTAAAACACAAGGCTTCACACCTTAAAAAGAGCATAACTGCCTGTACAGCCAAAATGGAGAAAATTAAACAAAAATAAAATCAAACTATAATGCAAAATCATCAAAAATAAACTAGAAATAAACAAATAAAAATGATATATAGATATGTATCTATATATAAAATAATAAAATAGAATTTTACAAATATAATTGAAATGATTCAGACCTACTATATTAAAACACAGCACAAATAGAGTCTCACGTGTCGATAAGGAATCTGACCGCATGCACAGATGCGTTCTATAGATGCTGTACAAATTATTGTAGCGGGTTTCTCTATTACTGTTACGGCAATGGTAAGTCCTGTCTAAATACACATCCGAGTTTAGTTTCCTCTCCATTTACTGGCAGGCGAGGAACGCGTGAGGGTGACTGTGACAGCAGAGTCACGTCAGCCAAAACCACACCGGGGGGGGGGTTCCTGATGCCGGCGGAATGAAACGAAACGCAACGAAAGGGACATAAACAATACATTAAACGAGGACTCTCGGGTGTAATGCAAATAGCCTGAAATTTTACACATTTTAAAATGTCCTTTTATTTATAAATAACACCTATCTCAGTTTCATTTGAATACTAGTAGCAAAACATGTTCAGTAGCAAGATAATCTTATGTTTATGAATACAGCCTTTAATCAAAATTTTTATATGTATATATGCATATATATGTGTATATATGTATATCTATATATAACAAATATATATATTTATACACACATAGCTACATATATCTATATGCAAACTTTAACGTAGAAGAGCTTAAATAAGTCGACCCCAACACCCAACATCTTTCTCAGCCGTAGTAAGTGTACATACAGCAGGCAGGCCTCTGACTATATAATAATGGTCGCACTTCCTTTACCCCAAACACCCCCTACTCCAGCCCATTGTATCAGCCCCCCCTCCCCAAGGAATATGGAATCTTCACCACATCAGTTTCTCTCTAACGTTCTGGTGTCAAGATGAAACTGCATGTGTAGGTCAGCAAACTTGTGGCCTTACTGGAGTCTAAGAGGAAAAAAAAAATCAAGCAAAAAGTTTACGCCTCCTGATGTAGATGCTTTGTATTTTGTCATTTGTGGTTTGTCGTTTTATTTCTTTCTTTGTTCGAAACATCTGAGGCCTGAAATAGTGTTTTTGAAGCTCTGTCCCTAACAGCAGGCGGTTTGGGGGTGGGGGTGGATCACTGGATATTGCTGTTATCGTCCGTGCCGTTGGACTCGGCCATGTTCATCTTCCCCATGGAGTGGCCCACGTTGTTGACGGCGTCCCTGCGTGGGGGCATGCGCTCGTTGATGCGGTCCAGTCCCTTGGCCTCCTCAAAACTGCTGATCTTGTGCTGTGGAGAGAAACCGCGGATGGCTGGGGGGGAGGGGAAGGGAGGGGAAATGAAAACAATAATCAGATGACAGATGCCAGTAAAGTAAAGATGCCACAAACCTGATTTCCGTTATGGAGTAGGGGGGGGGGACCCTGCTCCACCCCTCATAATCAAAGGAAGTCTTTCCGATTAGAAACCATACTGCTTATACCAGCATCCGACACATGGCGTGTTGCCAACGGTTACAGGTGTCTGAACATTATTCTACTTTGTAAACACTCCTGACCTGGATTTACAAATAGCCCTGCACTACAGATGCTTGCTTTTATTTTAAAAACGGAATATAATCACATGCATTGCACTGCTTATTTCTTACACTGAGTGTATTAAATTGATTACGCTTAAGCGCTTTACCGAAAGCATTAAAAATGTGATTAAGGAAATAAAACATCATTAATTCAAGACTAATGGAAATATAAAAATGACAAATGACAAAAAAAAATAAAAAAATGTTTGTTCCTTCATACATCAGCAGGGCCGCATAGTCATTTATCAGTGATTTTAATGATGTTTATTTCCTTCGAAGGGCGTCTTCGTAATGTTAGTTTGCCAGGTTGCACTCCAGCTCTTACAGGAAGTTGCCATGCCGTTGTCATGCCACATTCTCCATGGCCATGCAATCTGCCCTCTGGTGCACTCAGGATGGCCTCATGGGTAGTTGATAACGCGACAGGGGTGTACCAGTACGTGTCACCAGTACGTGTCACCAGTACGGCAAAAAAAAAGCACCACGGGGAGTAAATAGTTAGGGTCACGTGAGGATATTCGGCGACCTCGGGGGGGGGGCATGGGGGAGCTGGGAGGTACAGGCTACGAGACTCTCACCGCTGATAGGCTAAAAACTTTTAACAAAAAAAAAACATCTTTCTACATCAGGTGGGTTTGAACTATTTATGGCGGAGCTCTAGAGTCAATGTATTAATTGTTTTAGGACTCTGGCAAGACTCTTTTGAGCATAAATGTTTTAAAGGTCGGGGGTCCCTAAAAGATGTTAAGTTGTTTTAGGGGTGCAAACATGAATATAATAGGTGATGAAGACGGAGATCAAAGACAGAACAGATCAAAACCGCACAGTGAAACGTGGCCTGTTATTAAATCTCACAGCTGAATATGTTTTATATATATTATGTATTACTGTGGCCCTGTGTTGAAAGAATTGGAAGATGGATGGATATATTGTATATATTTCGGACATATGAATGACCAAACTGTTGTGCTATTGAGCCTTACTTATATATAAGACAGTTGGATTCCATGTCTGAACTCTGCCAACCTCAAGAATAAAGTGCTTGACCGTTCAAATTATACGGAGCTGTATAGGTTCGGGGAAAATACGCCGTCTGGTTCTTTGGGGACTTGCAGGAGTAATACCCGCAGGGTCTTAGGCGTTCAGAGAAGATAAGATGAAATAGACTTTATTGATCCTCGGGGAAATCCGTTAAGTGTGAAGCCAGGAAGCCTTCTGAGGCCTGGATCATAAAGCTGGAGGTTGTGGGCCTTGTTGGACTGGGGCTGTTTGGCAACTCGGGTGCCAACCCCAGCACTGGAATGCCGCATAGTTGGGCGGGGGGTGTGTGGGGGGGTGTCACTTTGCACCATCAGGGTTTTTTAGCCGAATGAAGCCGAGTGTGATGACCTCCTTCTACCTTCACGTTAGGGAAGGGAAGGTTCCCCTGCTCTTTCAAAAGGTGTTAACGTTTTTTTTCCTATCATATTGATTCAAACCGCAGAGCACTGCAGTGCGTCATGCCAGCCAGGGAGGGGACGTAGGACTGTGTGTGTGTCTGTCTGTCTGTCTGTCTGTCTATCCCCTTGTCCCACACTGAGGTTGACTGCAGGGTCACTCTATAGGACCCTGGCAAACACAAACTGGACAGAGGCAAAGGCCCGCTAAAGAGGGGGGCCAGGGGCCAGTGAGGGGCCACCTAACAGCCAGTTGGGGCCAATGATGGGTTACCCAGTCAGGGGCCAGTGAGGGCCCACTCAGGGGCCAGTCAAGGGTCAGTTATGGGCCGCACAGGAGCCAGTGATGGGCCACCCTGGGGCCAGTCAACAGTCAGTGATGGGCTGCCCAGGAGCCAGTGAGGGGCTAGTGAAGAGCTGCCCAGGGACCAGTGATGGGCCACCTAGGGGCCAGTCAGGGGCCACTGATGGGCCACCCAGGGACCAGTCAATGGCCACCCAGGGGCCGGTCAAGGGCCAGTGAGGGGCTTCCCAGGGGCCAGTGAGGGGCTAGTGAAGAGCTGCCCAGGGACCAGTGATGGGCCACCTAGGGGCCAGTCAGGGGCCACTGATGGGCCACCCAGAGGCCAGTCAAGGGCCACCCAGGGGCCAGTCAAGGGCCAGTGAGGGGCTTCCCAAGGGCCAGTCAGGGGTCATCCAGGCGCCAGTCAGGGGCCACTGATGGGCCACCCAGGGGCCAGTCAAGGGCCACCCAGGGACCAGTCAAGGGCCAGTGAGGGGCCACCCAGGGGCCAGTCAGAGGTCATTCAGGTGCCAGTCAGGGGCCACTGATGGACCACCCAGGGGCCAGTCAAAGGCCACCCAGGGGACAGTCAAGGGCCAGTGAGGGGCCACCGAGGGGCCAGTCAGCCCTTTCCCTATGAACATGGACGTTTACCTTCTCCATCCTCAACCGTCTCGATGGCTTCTATGGCCTCGATGGTAGCTGAGGGGGCACAGAAAGAGGAGGGTGCCAGTTACTCTGGAAGCCATGCACTGGCCGGGCAGCAGCGCCGCGGCCGCAAGCAACGCACACACACCCGTGCACAACAGCCAGTCCCCAGAGCGCCAGGCCGCGGGCTGAACACAGGCGAGGGTTAGGAACACAGAGACAGAGAGAGAGAAGCGGGCACAGGGGCTGGGGGGTGTGGGTCCAGGCCTCACCGCTCTGCAGAGTCTGCCTGCCCCCAGACAGCACGCCGCTGGGAAGCATACCGGTGGGCGTCAGCCCCTTCAGCGTCAGCACGTTCTCACTCTCCTCCCTGTAGGGGGCGACGGCAGCAGGTCAGAGCCACGGCAGACCCAAATGCACGGGCGCACGCCTTCCCGATCCTGTGCGCCAGTGAAGCCCCCCTCCCCGCCACGGACGGAGGCCCCCAACCTGCAGCCGGGGTCAAGGCTGGCTCTTGGGGCCCTGGGGCCTGAGCTGGCCGCCTCTGGAGGAGACACACTCACCTAAGGACTGAGAACATCTTGGCCATTTTCCCGATGGCCCTGATCTTGTTCCTGATCACCTCCTTCCGAGCAGCTGCAGCGTTGGCTAGACGGGTCCAGAAAGACCCGAAAGAGGACAGACGGGTCAGAACCCAGGTGAGCGCAGAGGCACATGTACACAAGCAGCGTGTTCCGTGATTAATTCCAAACTGGCCTTCCTTCCAATCTCGGGATAGAAGCTAAATTGACAGTGAACAAAGCAGGGAAAGTTGGGGAGGATCTGTATGTGTATGAAAGGCAGGGGGAGACCCAGAACACACAGACCCAGAACACACAGACACACACACACAATACACCCACACACAAACAGACACACACACACACACACAGATACACACCCAAACAGACACACGTGCACACAAACACACACAGTGACATATACAAACACACACACATGCGCACACATAGACACATACACACACATAAGCACATACACAGACACACACACAAACACATACACACAGACACACATAAGCACATACACAGAAACAAATACACACACATACATAAACAGACACATACACACAGATATAAACACTCACAGACACACTCACAGACACACAAATACATTCCTCATAATGAAAGGCATGCTTATCACTACAATACATTTCAAACCAGTACATTCCTACAAAAATATTCCATAGCTTTTTGTGATTTAGTTCGAAATGAAGAGTTATGTGTCTGTTATTATTTTAACTTGTACAAAATGACTGTTTTACATAGAGAATTAGCCCATGGCAGAAAAAAACTGCCTGGCTGAAACAGGATAGAAGTCAAAGTTCAGACGAAAATAATCAGAAAGAATGCATTTTATATTATACTCATATTCATTAATATTATATGTTATATTAGTGTAAACCCTTCAGATTTACAATTTAAAACTTTCAGTGACTATAAATGGTGTGTTACGATAAGTATCTGTAACTGCTGGGAAACCATCAAGATTCCTGCTTATGAATCTGCAAAATAGTTCCATGTGATGAACAAGGTGACTTTAGTCTCGATTGATAATCTATTTTCTCTCTTTCGCTTTCACGTAATGCAAAGAAAACTGGCGAAACGAACCCTAGCGTGTTTTTCTTACCGTCAAAGATCTCATCGCCATCATTCATGAGTTCATCATCAGAGCAGATGCTCAGGACGTTGACAAGCATCTCCGTCACTGCAGAGGGGTCAGGGGTCAAGGGTCAAGGGTCAGACGGTGAGGCGCAGGCCTGCTACCTCTCAGGCCATCATGGGCACGATGACACTGCACTGCTCTATCGCAGAATGCAACCTACTGCAGCTGCATGTGTGTTCATAAGCACGACTCAGCGATCTCAGATGTTTGCCTATTTCACTGGGTACATTATACACTAATCTTTTGTTTATTCACATTAGCCTCGTTGAAATCACCAAATTTAGCATAGATTTAATTTCTGAAGTGGTCCCCAGTAGGACCCGAGCCGGGAACGGATCCGTCTCAGCCTAAAGCGTTGTCCCTCAGCGAATCGCAGCAGCGAAGCAATGCGCAGATGGTTAAGCGGGCTTTCCATTGTTCACCAGTTCATGAATAACACAGGGATATCGCTCCCTCGGAGGGCCGGGGGGGGGGCTTCCATTAACCACATTACAGTGCCTGGTGCAGGAACCTGGGGAGGGCAGCCGCCTACGCAGCCCAGACAGCTAAGGCACCTCACCTTTCTCTCCGACGAAGGGCAGCGACCAGGTGAAGACGTCCATGAAGTTGGGCAACCAGTAGGGGTGTGGGGAGCAGTTGAACTGCCGGATGTTCATGACGTTGTTCTCATACTTGAGGACCGCAGCTGGAAGATCAAGGCAGCAGCATGTTATACAAACACACGGGCCATCCATAGGCAGTTATACACGCACACAAACAGCACAGGCACAATGCCTTCGAGTGGCATCTGCCCAAGCAGACGTGGAGGTAGGCCTCAGTGCCACCCTGATTAAGGCGAGAAGAATGAAACACTTTCTATCATCCTAGATCATCTTCATAGATCTTCCTGGATCATTCAGTCCTAAATCATTCACTCACGCTAGATCTTTCAGTCATGCTAGATCTTTCAGTTATCCTAGAACATTCAGTCTTCCTAGATTTTTCGGGGGTTACAAGTGTGACCTTGACTTTATTCCATCCTGGTGGTACTCGCCCTGACGATGACCTCTTAGGTGCCCTTCTGTCTGGATCCACACATGCACAGATGTATGAAGACATACACATACAAACATACATGTGTTTACGCATCTACACGCACAGACGTGGCTGTGGGGGGTGGGGGTAGCATGACTGCAATTTCCCGGCCAGCTGAAGCATCAGGAGAGCAGGAAGAAAAGCGAGGATGCACCCACGCATTCCGCCTGGAGAAACACGCTATGCTCCGCCAGGCCGTCGCATTTCAGCATTAAATATGGCCCGCGGCGCAGGAAGACTGAAATGCATTGAGAGTGGCCAAGTCACAAATAATTAGAGTATGTCTTTTCCATCTCAAAATAAGGCAGAACAGACAAACATAAGCGATGCCACTCTAGAGAGCATGATGTCCGTGGAATCTGTCTCTGAAACACGGGTGGGGCAGGGAACAAGCCCCTCTACTACTGTAATGTCTGTATTGGGTATAAATCTTGTGGTGTTCAAATGTTCACACCGTGAAGAAGCCCATCAAATAGCCCCCTTGCATTCTCCAAAAATCCCTCTCGCCATTATGGAGAATCGATACAGGACAATTTGAAACACACACACACACAGGTTTGTAATTATATCTTTGTGGGGACTCTCCTCTTCATTTCTATGGAGAAAACTCGAATCCCAACATGATGACCTTAACCCCTTCCCAGCCCTAACCGTAACCATAAGTAAATACATTTTTTTCACAGATCTTTGAGGAGACCTGAAAAATGGTCCCCACAACTTCAAAATAACATGTTTTTATTACATTGTGGAGAACATTTGGTCCCCACAATGTAATATAAACATGATCCACACACACAGATACACACACACATGCTGAAACACACGCACACACAAACACACAAAGACACAAAGACACATACACACACATAAGCACATACACAGACACAAACACATGTTTGTATTCATCTCTTTGTGGGGACTCTCCATTCATTTCTATGAGATGGTTTCCCGTTGTGCATACCAAAAAGGTGGTCCCCATAATGTAATCTATGACCCCTCCCCCCCCAAACACACGCAGTCACCTACCCACCCCCCACACACAAAGCCACAGACTGTGAACTATTTTCTTATTTCAGTATTTTGTGTGAATTCAAAATAAACCAAACACCTGCCGACCCAGATAAACAGATCCTTCTATTGGATAAAAAAGACCTGAAGTATAACTAATGGTCACTGTCTGAGCAGAAAAAGCCATGGATTCAACCACCATACGATGCATGAATGCTGGGTCCACGTGGCTTTCTGATTTTGTCTCTGGCCAATCCATACGGACCCCCACAGATACCAGGCAAATGAAATCCTTCCCTCACCCTCTATCATCATCCCTCATTCTCCATTTCTAAATTCATCACTATCTAGGATTACCACGAATACAACGAGGCAGCAACACTAGATGCTGTACTGCTCGTTCCTTCCTCGTTATTACAGTATCACCCCCCCCCCCCCCCTTCTTTCACCTCCACACTCCCACCACAAGAGGGCCTCTGCTGTCGAGGGCACCCTCAGTTCACAGCACAAGTCCCATCAGCGCCATGGCAACCGTCTCCCACACGAGAAGGCGCTTCTCTCCCTCAAGACACACTTCACACTTCACCTTGCATAAGGAGGAACGGGCAACGCGATGCGCAGAGCGCTGAGCATTGGGGCGCTGAGCATTGGGGCGCTAAGCACAGGCCCACCTTTGTTGTTGTAAACATCTAGGTAGTTGGGTGCTGAGAAGATGGTGATTAAGGATGGGAAACCGGTGGTCTGGCTCTTCCGGTACATCCTGTAACTGTGAGGAGAGAAATCACGCTGGTGATGTTACACGCCACACAGCTCACCCACAAAAGCCGTTAGTGCTATCCCCTTAATGAGCTCACTCTCACGATTTACTGCAATGATAAAAATCGGCAAGGCGTTCATTAGCTACAGGACAAACTTAGAGGCGCAGATCCCGCACCAAATTGCCCACGATAGTGGAGTATTTAAAGGCACCGATGCTGGAGCAGAGGCGTCGCACGGAGCTCTACTCACCCGGCATCTTGTGCTTCATGTGCCCGGATGATTGATAATAGGTTATTGTTCTGTAGAAACTCGCATACAGCTGGGTAACTGCAGGACAGTGAAAAAGAGGGGAAGAGGGGGAGGAAGTGAGTGAGATATACAGCCTAAAGACTACGAAACTACAGTGCAAGACCGGTACATGGAATGAAGCAGTTACAGAACCTGACCTGTATCGCACAGCACAACTCAATAGGAGAGATATCCCTGACCTGTATCCCAAAATGCAACTGAACATGATACTATATAACCCTGACCTGTATTCCACAACCTAACTTAACATAACACTATATGACCATGACCTGTATCCCAGAACACAATTCAATATAACAGTACACAATTCTGAGCTGTAATGCACAACGCAAACCAACTTGACACTACGCACCTCTGACCTGTGTCACACAACCCTGACCTGTATCCCACAATAACATGCAGCTGTCACAATCTAAATTCTCTCTGAAATCTCTTAAGATACAAAGACACATCTGTCCTAAAACTCTCCTAACCGGTTCCCCAATCAGAACGATGTGAACAGAGCTGAATACCATACAAACACCACTTGGCAGAATAAACCAATATCAGCGCACTGCCCCACCCCAGACTACAGTAACACTACTGGGTTGCTGCCTATTTGTAAATTTGATTCGGTGTAATAATAATGAAATGCCTTTAGTGGCAGCCATGTTGGTATCGCATAAGCTCATGATGTGCTGTATTAAAAGAAAGATAGAAGGTCAGACACTGCAATCACATTATGCACTGCAATGTTATAATTCATCTGGGAATGTGGTTCTCGTGTTGGCTCCAACATGAATAACCATTAAAACACATCGTGATAGGATGATGGCTTTCTGTGGCCTGGTTTGCTGTGCTGCAGAGCGTGACCCCATGTCCCGAAGCCGCCTGCAGGCTCCGTCATTCAGTCTGTGCAACTTCAGCTTCCCTCCTTTTCCGAAGGGTGGAAATAATTTATTCAAATTTTTCACAGTCTAATCTCTTATAGATGGCATGTCAAGAATATCCACATCGAGACCAAAGGTTCCTCCATAGTCATGTACCTGGACTCATGAACCTGGAGTCATGAACCTGGAGTCATGAACCTGGTCAACATCTGTCCCATTTTTGAGCCTGAGTGGTACAATATCAATAAATTTATCATGAACCAATGTCCTCCTGGCCTGGAACTCTATGTAACAGTCCGTTTACTCTGCTCTGCATGACTCGAGTGAGACACCTTGCCTTTCACCTGTTGGTTCAGGGTCACTGGATCCCAGCTGAGTAAGCAGCAATATAACACTGATCGACGTGACGGACATCTCCTAACAGACAGATTATGTGGCTGCAACTGAATACATACAGAAAACAGGCAGGATCCAGAGCTTCTTTTACTGTTCAGCTGGACATTAGACCAGCTATGATGCCAGATCTAAGTGATTTTGAATAAGATGCGATTGCTGACATCGTTGGCAGAGAAAGGTGCAAGGAACCGAACCATCCTGTCAGGAGCAGCTCTGTGGCTGAAAAGACCTGGTTAATGAGAGAGGTCAGAGGTGAAGGCCTAGGCTCGTTAAAGCTAACGGGAAGGCCACGGGAAGTGCAAAGATAACAGCTCCGCACAACAGCGGTGCACAGAACGGCTTCTGTAGACACGTGGCAGAGAGTTCATCAACTCTTGAAGCAGCTCTGAGGAAAAAAGTGATTTCTATCCAATATTTAGCTACCTAAAGATGTACCTAATAAAGTGTCCACTGGGTCTATAGATACACTGCAGTTTTTTTTCTTGTCCTTGTGATTATTTAAATGGTAAAATTTCTAATAATTCCTTTGACTGGGATCTGTCTGACGCCAATGAACAATTGCATGCGTGGCAGTAAGTACTAGCCAAGGCTTGCAGGTGATACCAACATGTCTGACACAGCAACATCTGTGTGACACTATAACACTGCATACAACAGCATAATCTGTCCACCTATATACAAAGTGAATCACAGAGGATTGTATTCTGTTAGGGAGATATATAAAGACATTGCAGCTGATGCATACACATGGATATGACTCAGTATCGTGACTCAGTACAGCAAAACCTCTACAAACACATTTTAAAAGTACCCAGTACTTCTTAGACATGTCTAATAGATATATCAAACTTCACAGTAAATTCACTCACCACACAGTGTTTCTGTTCTACACAGTTTTGCAATCGGTATAGATAATCTGATCTGACAATATAGTAACATACACAAAGTAATAAACACTAAGTTACCTTAAGTATCATAATAACCTGGCCTCTTCAAAAGATAACTGGTGTAAGACATAAAGGGAGATGTGTGGGGGGGGCAGGTCAGGTGACCAGGACATGTGCTCACTTGGCTTGGACCCTATGACCCAAGATATATTTAATCATCAATATGACACTTTTATCCAAATCGACTTAGAGTAGAGGGAGGGGTTACAATTCATGTGTACTTGCTGGGATTCGAACCCATGACCTTAGTTTGGGTCTGTTAAAAGGACTGATAGCTCTGGGCTCACAGGCCTGTATCTGTATTTTACACCCACATACTGGATCCCACACGTCACACCCCGCTGCAGTATTTTCAAAGGCTGATGCTGGTTTCATTTCTGCCCCCCTGCTCGTCATTTTCTCCGAGCCGTTTCCACACCTTTTCCCAAACAAAGCCCGTATTCCTTCCCCCCACCCCCGTGTCATGTGGTTCTGCTTATGGACCCGCCCAAAGCAAGTCTGACGACTAAATACAAAAGTCAAACTAATCCACGCGCGTGATCGTTCGTCTGCTGTCATTTTGAGCAGCATTGTGCAACTAGCTGCCATAAAAAAAAATAAAAAATCACATCTGAACTATAAAATGGCAGCACAGGTCAAAAAAAAAGATGGACGATGTATTTTCCCGTGCACTGTTTTTGCACGGTGCGACACCATACTGGACTACAGTCGGCGGGAAGCACACAAAGTCCGGATTATACATTCATCTTTTCCCACTGTGCTCTGGCATACAGACTGCCATGATGGTTAATTTGAATGTCAGAAAACAAATGAGACAGAAAATGTGGTTTTGCTGAATTCCAGCCAACCAAAATACTTTTCTAATTATTTGAATGTGAAAGGTGGCAAAACAAAGCGCTTACCCATCTGTTACTACAACTGAAACAGAGAATAATGAAAAACTTAGGCCTCAGGAAAGATGCATTTCATTCTTTTAACTAACAGCAGGTAAGGAAATATAGCATTAATATTTAATATTTCCTATTTTCTCTCTTATGCCATTTCAAATGCTTGTTTCTGTTGACAATACACACCAGGGCCGTCGGCTTCTTGTTTGAATGAGAAACAGTGATTTAACAAAAACGAGAGGAACCTGCGGGACTTTTTGAGTTATAGATCATATTTGAATTATATGTTTGCTGAATAAATGAGAGTTTTGGTGTCAGTGGATGGAAGGGAATGCGGTTTTGTTTTGTGGTATTAATGCTGCAATCCATCTATCCTCCAACCACTTATCTACTGTGAGGTTGTGGTAAGTCTGGAGCCTATTACAGGAAGCATACACACACACACACACACAGACAGACACACACGGACACAGACACGGACACACACATACACACATGGACACACACATACACATAGGTTTGAATTATATCTTTGTAGGGACTCTCCATTCATTTCTACAGGGAAAACTCTAATCCCAACATGACGACCTTAACCCCTACCCAGCCCTAACCCTTAACCAAAAGTAACCAAAAAAACCAAATCTTTAATTTTTAGTTTTTTGATTGCAGTTACAGATTTTTATAAAACTGAGGTTATCCAAAAGGGGACCGAAAAAATGTACTTACAGTGTTTTATCACATTGTGGAGATATCTGGTCCCCACAATGTAATAATTACACACAAGCAAACACACACACACACACACACACACATGCCACGAGCTACTGAAGTGCTTGTTTTTGCACCACAGGAAACTAGACTATCTGGACAAAATATGGAGTGTAAATGCAAACTCCCCCCACACACAGAACGGAGGTGGAATTTAAGCCCCCAACCTGGGACATGGGAGGGCTACCCACTCAGGCATCCTGCAGGCCCATCGACTCAGCTATGCGAGCGCTTAAAGAAAGGCTACTGCAGGACCGCCATCTGAAATCTATCCGTACTAAACAGCCTCATATCTGATCTGAGGCACATTGCAGGAAGCACAGGGTGTGGGCAGCTTACTTCCATAACAAGATGTTAAACGGGTAATTCACCTCTAGACGAGAACCCGACCTCCAGAAGAGGCTCAAGAGGGGTTTAAAAGGCCCATTCCATCAGGTGTCATCAGGAGCAGCCAGCCACCGTCTTTTTACTGTAATCTGTCTTTGTTTCGTTTCCACTCTTTTCTCTGTCTCTCTCTATTTCAATATTGCTCACTCCAAATCAGATTGGAGTAGCTAGTCGTCATGGCAACGGTACTCGGCAACCCTCTCAGGATTGTGGGGCATCTCGTATTTTTCAGCTTAAAATTACCATGTGTTTAACGTGTTTCTAATACGCTGCTGCGGCCTGTTTTTTTTAGGGCTGAGGGAGCGATTCTTATTCCCCTAAAGGAAGACAAAATAATTTTCTTTTTTGACTCTGCCTTATGCATTCCTGCACAACTCCCCCCCCCCCCCACCTGCTCTATCTTTTCATCCATCTTCAGACTAACACCTCCAGTGCATCACCCCCGATGTTCTTAGACCGACATCACCTTCGTCCCTAATCTTCTCTCCTGTAGATGCTGTGTCGTCCATGAGGCCCTCGGGCCTCAGAGTAATGAGGTGTGTGTTGCCCTTGTCGCCCACATGCCACTGACCTGCTGGAAAACCAGCTGTCTGTCATTAGGTACAGTGTGCCGTTAAAGGAAAACACGGCACAATCTGATAATGACGATGACCGAAGAAGGTCGATGATCTTATGGTCTGTGTTTCTCTACGTTAATCTTTGCTCATTTTCAGCTCCTGTTTGGGCGTCTCTGTGCCCAGAAGGCGCCTCACACCGAGGCCTCATTAAAAAACATGCCAGTGTTTACCAAGAGCTGTACTAAACAGCGGACTCTGCCCAGGGAGCCGCCATTGGGTTGGGATCCGTCCTGAAATGTGACGATCGGCGAACGGCCGGAGCAGCGGCCGATGGTGTCGATGCTGTGCGGCCCTGCGGTTCCGCCCGGGCTGTTCAGTCTCTGGAGCGGAACGCACAGGCTGCACGCTACCGTACACGCAGCAGCGCTCGCGGAGAATCCAGACCCAATTAAGTGAGAGATTCGGGTTTATCCCGTTTCGGGGGAGTCATCCGCCGCGAACCTCAAGCACCTCAAGGGGGTGTGTCTGAGGGTGAGGTCAGTAATTGTTGTGCGGGTGCGGACTGTGACACAGCAAGTCTGGGGCGCGCAGCCTGCAGCGTGATCGCAAATGTCCCCCGCAGAGGAGTGAAAATGAAGGAAAGGGACACACCCTCCCGATGACACTGCAACGCTCTCCCCAACACACATTAACCCCTGAGTGGCTTCTTACCACCACATGCAGGGGTCAAAGGTCACGCAGAAATACACGCAGCCCAAAGCGAACAGCATGTCCTCCAGCTCCGGCTGCTCTGACTTTGCAAATCTAGGTTGAAGGCTGCAGGTTTAAATGCATGGGGATGTGAAGGAACTCCCCCAGCACACAGCTCCTCACTGCAGCAGGCCGGGGGGGGGGGGGGGGGGCCAAGAAGCAGGGTTGCGCCTCCTCATTAAATGCTGCCCCTCCTACATCAGATGAGATGGGATGTCTACCGGTCATTCAGTGTGTCCCCAGCATCTTTAAGTCCTAAATTTGTATGAAATCCAAACTCTCAGATGAGAAATTTCAACTTAATTTCGGATAGAGACCCCTTCTGTCATCCTCATTTATGTCCAACAAACCCATAAACAGGAGAGAAGATGCTGCTTCCCACCAGGGTCACAGCAGAACAAAGTCCACTCCCAGCTACACTACACCATCCACCCAACCCACTTCCAGCTACACTACAACATCCACCCAACCCACTTCCAGCTACACTACACCATCCACCCAATCCACTTCCAGCTACACTACACCATCCACCCAACCCACTTCCAGCTACACTACAACATCCACCCAACCCACTTCCAGCTACACTACACCATCCAACCAACCCACTTCCAGCTACACTACAACATCCACCCAACCCACTTCCAGCTACACTACAACATCCACCCAACCCACTTCCAGCTACACTACACCATCCACCCAACCCACTTCCAGCTACACTACAACATCCACCCAACCCACTTCCAGCTACACTACACCATCCACCCAACCCACTTCCAGCTACACTACAACATCCACCCAACCCACTTCCAGCTACACTACAACATCCACCCAACCCACTTCCAGCTACACTACAACATCCACCCAACCCACTTCCAGCTACACTACACCATCCACCCAACCCACTTCCAGCTACACTACACCATCCACCCAACCCACTTCCAGCTACACTACACCATCCACCCAACCCACTTCCAGCTACACTACACCATCCACCCAACCCACTTCCAGCTACACTACAACATCCACCCAACCCACTTCCAGCTACACTACACCATCCACCCAACCCACTTCCAGCTACACTACAACATCCACCCAACCCACTTCCAGCTACACTACACCATCCACCCAACCCACTTCCAGCTACACTACAACATCCACCCAACCCACTTCCAGCTACACTACACCATCCACCCAACCCACTTCCAGCTACACTACACCATCCACCCAACCCACTTCCAGCTACACTACACCATCCACCCAACCCACTTCCAGCTACACTACAACATCCACCCAACCCACTTCCAGCTACACTACAACATCCACCCAACCCACTTCCAGCTACACTACACCATCCACCCAACCCACTTCCAGCTACACTACACCATCCACCCAACCCACTTCCAGCTACACTACACCATCCACCCAACCCACTTCCAGCTACACTACACCATCCACCCAACCCACTTCCAGCTACACTACAACATCCACCCAACCCACTTCCAGCTACACTACACCATCCACCCAACCCACTTCCAGCTACACTACAACATCCACCCAACCCACTTCCAGCTACACTACACCATCCACCCAACCCACTTCCAGCTACACTACAACATCCACCCAACCCACTTCCAGCTACACTACAACATCCACCCAACCCACTTCCAGCTACACTACAACATCCACCCAACTCACTTCCAGCTACACTACAACATCCACCCAACCCGCTTCCAGCTACACTACACCATCCACCCAACCCGCTTCCAGCTACACTACACCATCCACCCAACCCGCTTCCAGCTACACTACATCCACCCAACCCACTTCCAGCTACACTACAACATCCACCCAACCCACTTCCAGCTACACTACACCATCCACCCAACCCACTTCCAGCTACACTACAACATCCACCCAACCCACTTCCAGCTACACTACAACATCCACCCAACTCACTTCCAGCTACACTACAACATCCACCCAACCCGCTTCCAGCTACACTACACCATCCACCCAACCCGCTTCCAGCTACACTACACCATCCACCCAACCCGCTTCCAGCTACACTACACCATCCACCCAACCCGCTTCCAGCTACACTACATCCACCCAACCCGCTTCCAGCTACACTAAACCATCCACCCAACCCGCTTCCAGCCAGCCCCACACACTGAACCCCACCCACCCAGTCACGCCCACCCACTAAGCCCCACCCACTTATCCTGCCTGTCACCCTGAGAGATACACACTACCTGAAATAGCTCCTGACCTCAAACCCTAAGAACACTTTACAACCTGGCAATAGTGTCGGCATCAGATCAGGCTGTAAATTTAGAGTCGTACTTCAGACGCCACACATCACATCAAGATAAAACCCCAGTGGGGCTTTTTGCTGGACTCGGAATGCAAAACCCATCACTGGATGGAGATCTGGAGATGGAACGTCTCTTGAGCTCACCTGTAGAAGTAAGAGCAGCCCCTCACGGTGTTATGGCAGAAGTACTCCTGGGTCTTCTCATTCCCAAAGTCCTCCAGGGGGTCTGACCACAGCAGGTCGCACATGGGTCCGAATGCCGGGGGCTCCTTAAACCGATCCAGCTGGGTGTGAAAAGAAGAGCAGTGAAGGGCGGGTCTGCCACCCGCCTACCACGTGGGACTGGCCCCCACGCTCCTGGCGGGTCCTCACCTTCTTTATGTCATCTAATGTGTGTACTTCCGGTGAGAGGCCACCATGGACACACAGGAACTGCTGGTTCATGAGGGCAGCCAGGGGCAGGCAGTCGAAGGCATCCATGCATGAGTCGTACACCTGCTCCGAATACTTGATTTTACCTGAGCGGAGACAGTGAGGCAGCTTGTGAGAATGCAGAAGAGGAATGGTGAACCTTTACAGAAGAACCTCACCTGGGGGGAGCCTTTGGAGGAGAACCTCACCTGGGGGGAGCCTTTGGAGGAGAACCTCACCTGGGGTGAACTTTACAGGACAACCTCACCTGGGGGGAGCCTTTGGAGGAGAACCTCACCTGGGGGGAGCCTTTACAGGAGAACCTCACCTGGGGGGGGGCTTTGGAGGAGAACCTCATCTGGGGGGAGCCTTTGGAGGAGAACCTCATCTGGGGTGAGCTTTACAGGAGAACTTCACCTGGGGGGAGCCTTTGGAGGAGAACCTCATCTGGGGGGAGCCTTTACAGGACAACCTCACCTGGGGTGAGCCATTATAGGAGAACCGTACCTGGAGCAGGCCTTTGGAGGAGAACCTTACCTGGGGCAGGCCTTTATAGGAGAACCTTACCTGGGGCAAGCCTTTATAGGAGAACCTCACCTGCAGCAGGCCTTTGGAGAACCTCACCTGGGGTGAGCCTTTACAGGAGAACCTCATCTGAGGTGAGCCTTTGGAGGAGAACCTCACCTGGGCCAAGCCTTTACAGAGGCCTAGTTGCTCCATTACAGAGCCTGTCCAGACCTCTCCACCCTGAAGCCCCATTTAATCGCACACCTACCTGGCCCCTCCTGTCTTCTCCACACTGGATTCCTGAGCCTTCCATTATGGAAGCCATCCAAACCACCCCACAGTATATATTAACTTAGGTTCACCCTGATTTCTGCACCATGGAGCCTAACTCTCCCACGATAACCTGCGCACCCAGGGTCACGTCGAACCTGGGGCCCCTGCATGGAAACCTGACGCGAATGCCCCTCTTATCATAAACACCGCGCCCAGCTCCTTTAAATGTGTCCCACAGCATCATGTGCACAGCAGGACTCCTGCTTGCATCGACACCACGCATTGTGGTTTTGCTGGGAGGAGAGGATCTGCCAGTCTGTAGCTTGTCACCTTCTCAAGTCCCAGTACATTCATCTGCCTGGTGTGGAACGAGCTTATTAGCACATTAACTCCTGCATCACTCAGAGGACGGTGCTCTCTCCGACACCCACGCAGACGTGCAGGCGCTCGTGAAGGCATGTCCCCATCTCCGGCCCGCACCTCGACTGGCTCAATGCATGTCAGGATCAGTCCGGTCCTAAATAAAGCCCCACCCCTTTCCCCCCCCCCACCCTGCATGAGGCGAGTGGCAGTGACACGCGGCAGGCAGTAATTGAGGGCGTCTGGTGCTTTGGATTCCCCATCAGGGAAATCAGCATCGCTGTCGCAGGGCCAGTCATTAACATGAAAATTAATTTGCAGTTAATCACCTTCTCTGTGTCTGACAGGACTGTGCTCCAGAAACTCAGCCTTCCTGAGCACAGCGTCAGTGTTGAGGGCCAGGCGGGACGGGGGAGAGGGCAGGAATGGCAAAGCGAGGAGGGGAAACGCAGCCCATATTACCTCAGAGTAAACACTTCTCATTGGATGGCATGACTAAGTTCTGAAGAAGAATTCTCTCTCTCCCAAAGGCAGATTTATGAAACTCCTGCTTTATTATTTTCTTTTTTTCTGCCTGCTTACAGGAGCCTCTGTCGCCTCAGAACAGAAGATTACCCTGATTCGCATCACTGCCGAACAATCCAGCCACAGAAACGCGCTCCGTGCTTAGGCATTTCCTGACCATTTAGGGAAAAAGACGTGCGGTCAGCACCTCGCCATCGCAATGACCCTCCCGTCTGCGGGTGCGGCCGTCGCAAAGTCGTGGCGTAACAGCCGAGAAGATGCAAGAAAACAGCGTAATGTCGCGGACGGCGTGGCAGTGCCCAGCCAGAGCACGGCGGTACTCACATTCTTGTTTAAAAGTGAAATACTCTGTCAAGTGTCTACATTCGTGGTTTCCCCGTAGTAGATATAACGTCTTCGGATAGAGGATTTTCAGGGACCAGAGGTACAGCACACACTGCAGAGGGAGAGAAAAGCGGGAAACCCACTAAGTTTAGGTGACGGACTCACCGGCGTCACATGACAACATTCATGTGAGTGTAGTTATGACACGCAACCACACAGACTGGCCTCAAACGTACACATACCACTACACACACGCCTATGAACACGCGCAAATACACCGTTTGCCCTAATTAATAATGCCCCCCAGGGCAGCGTAATTGAGTCCCTGACAGGGTATTAATGGTAACCCCGAGTCAGGCTTTCCCTGTCCGAGGCCCGGTGTCAGGGCAGCTGGGTCTGACTCGACCCAAACTCCACAGGATCCTTGCAGGCCATTTTTTAGGACACCAGAGGGCACAGATACTGTCAGCATTTATCAAGCGGGATGCAGGCGGAGGCAGAGAGTGTGTGGGGGGGCTCTGGGTAAAGGGGGGCGGTGGCTCTGACACACACACACACACACACACACACACACACACACGGAGACACACACACACACACTTGTATTCATATCTTTGTGGGGACCGTCCATTCATTTCTATGGGGAAAAACCCTAATCTCAGCAATGACCGTAACCCTAACCCAACCCTAATCTTAACCAAATGTAACCAAACAAAATACGAGACTTCTGACATTTTTAGCTTTTTAATTGCAGTCACAGATTTTTATAAAATTGAGTTTGCCCTTGTGCAGACCAAAAAATGTCCCCACAAGCTCAAAATAACAGGTGTTTATCTATATTATGTATAATATATACATGCTTACACACACACACACGTCATCATGCGAGGACACACAAAACACCCACTTAAACACCAAATAACCATTTAACAGGCAGACAGAAGCACCTGCTCTCACATGCTGACGCTCACACACACACACACACACACTGATATACATAAACCGTCACACACACATACACACACACTGATATACATAAACCCTCACACACACACACACACTGATATACATAAACCCTCACCCACACACACACTGATATACATAAACCCTCACACACACACACACACTGATATACACAAACACACACACACACACACACTGATATACATAAACCCTCACACACACACACACTGATATACATAAACCCTCACACACACACACACACACTGATATACATAAACCCTCACATACACACACACACTGATATACATAAACCGTCACACACACATACACACACACTGATATACATAAACCCTCACACACACACACACACTGATATACATAAACCCTCACCCACACACACACTGATATACATAAACCCTCACACACACACACACACTGATATACACAAACACACACACACACACACACTGATATACATAAACCCTCACACACACACACACTGATATACATAAACCCTCACACACACACACACACACTGATATACATAAACCCTCACATACACACACACACTGATATACATAAACCCTCACACACACACACACACTGATATACACAAACACACACACACACACACACTGATATACATAAACCCTCACCCACACACACACTGATATACATAAACCCTCACACACACACACACACTGATATACATAAACCCTCACACACACACACACACACTGATATACATAAACCCTCACACACACACACACACACTGATATACATAAACCCTCACATACACACACACACTGATATACATAAACCCTCACATACACACACACACTGATATACATAAACCCTCACACACACACACACACTGATATACATAAACCCTCACATACACACACACACTGATATACATAAACCCTCACATACACACACACACTGATATGCATAAACCCTCACACACACACACACTGATATACATAAACCCTCACACACACACACACACACACACACACACTGATATACATAAACCCTCACACACACACACACGCCTTCACACACACGGCACCGCTGTCTCTCGTCACCTCGATGCTGAAGTATCCTCGGTCCACATAGTCCCCCAGGAAGAGGTAACGCGTAGATGCCGGGGAGCCGCCCACTTCGAACAGCTTCATCAGGTCGAAGAACTGCCCGTGGATGTCGCCGCACACTGCAAGACAGGGCAGGGGTCACGGGGCTGCAGGGGGTGTGCGGGCAGGTGTGTGTGCAGCCGTATGCGTCCCCCAGTGAGTGTAACGCGTACCTGGGTAACTGGCCCCCTCCCTCTGAGAAACGATGAAAATAAACAAATAAATAAACAAACCACTGAGCTGCTCACTCCTTCTGCGCCATCTCCGCTATTCCCGACCTTCCTCACAGACCGCGGAGCCCCTGAGTAACGATTTTGTCTTGCTGCCGCTGTTTTACGGCTCACTCACCTACTACTTAGGCCACACGTTTCGTCACGCGTGGAGATGTCAGGTGACATCACGCTACGGACTTTGGCTGGTGACAATGGTGGCATCAGTATCTCCTGTCTAAAGTCTTCAGAGACCCGCGACAGAATATCTAAGACGTCCTCAGCTAAAAATACGAGAGAACTGAACGCGCAATATCCCTTGTAATGTTAATTCCAGTGTTTCACTTACATCCATCCATCCATCCATCCATCCATCCAGTACACAGCCATTGAACCACCCCAGGAAGCACAAAGCAAAAGGCAGGGACAGCCTGGATGGGATATCAGTCCACCACATAGAAACTGCAGTTACACATGCATGTTAATTATACCTTGATCTTCAGGATTTTGTTACTCTTCTGCTTTATGGTCCATGTACACTCCTCTGTCAACATCTACATTATTTCATAACTATTACTGTATAAGTTATTATCCAGATGGTCTGACATGATATGTGGTATGTTGACTTCAGAAACACAGTTTCATGGCGATGGCCGACTAAGAAAAAACGCTTCAAAACAGTCACGCAGCCAGCCTCTGTGTTTCCATCAGTAACTAAATAAATGTTCTTGCTCAACAGCGACCCCTGTCTGTCGGAGTTTAGCATGCACTCTACGCTGCAGCCTGATAACTCACGTAACCAGCCACCCGCGTGGGACGTGACCCGTGACACAGCGGCGAATCAGGGGTGCTGCTCTTCCTTTCTCCCATCATGCACCTGTTCTTTCTCTCTCCTTGTCTCTCCGGATCTCAATAAATAGAGACAGCGTGCAGTATAGGGACCCCTCCCCACGCAGGCCAGACGCACAGGCGTGCTCCACCGTCACCCATAATGCACCGGTTACCTTACGTGACTTATAATCGACTTACTGCCTCATGTGACCCCTCTCCCAAGCCTGCTCAGCTCCGCAGACGCTAACTCGTGTCGAGTTCTCCTTATTCTCCTCTGTTTCTGCAGGCCGTGTTACATAAGACCGTCTACAGCAACCACCCAGTGGACATGGGGACTTAATGGCCGAATGGGGCGCACACACAGGGGGGGTGCTGTCGGATTTAGCCGTCCACCGAGGTTGCCGGGTTGTCTTGGGTCAGCTGTAATGCGAACAAGTCAGTCACCTCAGCCGAGTTCTAAGGCTGCTCCCTGTACCAATTAATGGAAAGAAAACACAAATTTAACAGGACTATACTGGGGAGATGGGATCCATATTGTGTCCTTTAATAATTCATATAAAATAACAGCCACACATACTCACACTGCCCTACTTTTGGGAGACTATAAGCAGAGTAGTAATAATAAGCAGCATTGACTGATACCACTTGATCGGTCTCTGTCCCTTCTAGATCTCCACCATTCTCTCCAGCTCTCTCTTCTTGACACGTTCTCTCCCCCTCTATCTCAGACATATACATGGGATGGGCAAAATAACGGAAATGTCGTGTGGAAAACGGACGAACTTTGAAGCAACTAAATCGCATTCAAGAAACCGGATACGGAGATGAGTCACGTTAAGTGGAATACCGGCTCCCGTCATGTGTTAGCTAAAAAGGCAGTTGGGAGTCACCACTGTGACATGGGAGTTTGCAATCCAGAAAGCCGATGCCCAAATCGCAGGCCATAAAGATTGCAAAATGGTTCAGCGTGCCAAGGGGAGACGTCTTGTATGCGTATGCGAACGTGGACAGACTGCACCGGTGCAAGAGAGTGGCTGTCGGAGCTGGCGGTGGGAACAGGATGGCTGTTAGACACTCAAAACGGGGTCTCCTCGAAAATGACCACAGTACTGAATCAGCACCTCTGTGAACCAGGCTCAGCAAAAATGTACATCGTTAGATGGAGTTTATTGAATGGCTGTCGTTTTGAAAACCACTTGTGTCTGAAGCCATAGCAGCACAGAGGTTGATCCCCTATCCTTGGGGAAAATACTGTTACCCCCAAAAGGTTTGTAGGTGGGGGCGACCACTGCGTAGTGCTCACTGGGTCCCATGATTGTTCTGCATTTTTGTATTTGAGTCAAGTAATATGGGGCCGTTTTACAGGACCAGGTGCACCTATAATGCAAGCACCGCTCCCTCAGGATCCTATTTCAGGATGATGATGTATATATAGATACAGATAGATGATTAAAGTGTCTGTCACTTAGTTTTACATGTTAGAGGCTATAAAAACGCTTTATCACAATAAAAACAATAGGGATCAATCAGTGTAGCGAACAGGACCCCTAATAATAATAATAATCATCATCGTAGTAATGATAATAATAATAAAAATAATAATAATAATAATAAGTCACTCCTTCCAGTGTGTGAAGTGTGCTGGGAGAGTCTTGCCACCAGTCTTGGTCTGTAACAGCGTCATGTGACCTGCACAGTCATTAAAGCGCACGCAGTCACGGCCTGGTCTCCCTCCCTCTCACTGGAGCAGAAGCCCCGGGTCGGCGGGTCCATTTACAGCACGCCGTTCCCCTCTCAGCGGGGCCAACGCCACCCCTCCCCCCTCCCCCCTGCCTCCCCACAGCGCATCCCCCCTCCCCAGCGCTCGGGCAGCAGACGGATACAGATGCCTCCTCCCAGATCCTCTCTTTTTATCCTGCTGTTTGTTTTCTTTTAACTCCTATAAGCCCACCCCCCCCACCCCCCCCAATTCTCCCAGTGCTCCAATCTGTACATTTTTTGTGTTCCTCTGCTTACTTTACCACCGCGACCCTGCTGAAGCCGCCCAACACCCCCCCCCACCATCACCACTGCCTCACCTGTGACGGGAGCCTCGATGTCCAGCATGGTCTTCTCCTGCCGCAGGATGGCGGCGCCCTCGTTGATGATGCGCAGGGCCACGGCCTCCTCCACGCGGCCCTCCTTGGTCAGGTGGGCCTTCAGCAGGTCCACACGGGGCTTCCCCTCGCAGTCGAACACCTCCTTCATGGTGAGCCGGTGGCTCAGGGGGAAGGGAACAGCTGCGGGAGGGAGATGAGACAGAATGGTTGAGGCGTGGCAGAAGGCGGGGTAAAGAATGACGTTTATGGCAAAAAAAAAAGGTTATAGGTTCACATCCCACTTGAGCTTGGGATGCAAACCTAAAACCTATTGGTGAACAAGTGCATACCCCCACAGCTCTGTAGGGTTCTGGTGTGCTGAGTGGCCAATCAGATTGCACATGTTCCCATGAGTGTGGGGCCCATTGTGCAGGGTCATGCCACGGCGGGAACACAAGGCGGTTTGATGAATGTTCTAGATTCAAAGGCCATTAAGCAATGGACAACCTGAGAAGAACATTCAGGGACCTTGTCGTGGGACCGACAGCAGCAGATTCACTCTGAAGTCGAGGTGTTTGTGTACACAACAGCAGTGGTCTGTACAGCGCCCCCGCAGGTGCAAATGGGTCAGCGCGCATCTCCTGTGTCGACGGGGAACACGCTTGTGTGTGTGTCTCCCTCGCAGCTGTGGGTGTTCATGTCTCTGCTGTGACGCAGCCTGTTTTTCTTTGAGACACACAGGACAAGCCGGGAGCATCCCAGCTGGGGCTCAGTGCGAAAGGCAGGCCTTTCCCTGCAGTCCTGTGTCTGCCCTGTGTGTGTCCTGTGTCTGTCCTGTGTCTGTCCTGTGTGTGACTATGTATGTCTGTGCTGTATATGTCTACGCTGTATGTGTCTGTGTATGTCTATGCTGTGTGTGTCTGTGTCTACCTGTGTCAGTGTCTGTGTGTGTGTGCATGTGTCTGTGCTGTGTGTGTCTGTGTGTCTATGCTTTGTGTGTCTGCATGTGTCTGTGTGTATCTGTGTTGTGTGTGGTTGTGCTGTGCATGCCAGTGAGTGACTGTGTGTCCATGTGTGTCTTTGGTGTGTATATCTGTGTGTGTCTTTGTCTCCATGTGTCTGTGTGTGTCAGTGTCTGTTTGTGTCTCCGTGTCTCTGTGCTGTGTGTGTCTGTGTTGTGTGTGTCTGTGCTGTGTGTGTCTTACTCCCTATCTGAACAGGGTGGGTGGATCCCCAGCAGAGGCAGGGCTGTGGGAGCCTCTCTGAATGCCTCTGTTCCTCACATCCCCCCCCCCCCCCCGAGAAGAGGGAGCGCTGCAGGAGCTTCTCTGAGCGCCTCTGTTTCTCACAGCAACTCCCCCCCCCCCCCCCCATTTCACCTCAGGATCCGCGGCCAGCCTAACCACTCCTGCGGTGCCGGGGGGGCGGGGGCGGGGGGGGTAAATGGGGATCACGTGTCTCCTGCCTCCCCCGCCACTACTGACACCGACCCCAAGCCTCCAACAAGCCAGGTCTTTCTCGGAACCAGAGTCGCATCCCTGCCCGTCATGGAGGACCAAAAGAGGGGTTCTTTCTAACAGAAAATAAACAGATCAGCAGATCAGAACGGAGATGGGGAGGGGGGGGGGGCAGCGGGCAGGAGCGCGAGGGAACAGTCTCTCTTCGTCCCACACAGCGGAGCTGTGCCGGATGTTGCCAGGCAACGGGAGCCAACTGATGGAATGCAGCCAGTGCAGTAGAGCCACATCACCCTCCCCCAACACGCGCACACATGCGCATGCGTGCATGTACGAGGACACACACACGCAAAGAAATACAAACACGCTTAACACAGGCGAACCCGCACCGGCGGGTGCAGAGATGCACGTACGATCAAACACGTGCACAGAGCCGGCCGCTCTCCGCATGAGCTTGGCACAAAAGCGGACAGATGTGCCTCCGACTTGGGAAGAACGTGGCATGTCATTCACACGGAACGTCCTGCCCCTTCATGCAGTCATCTTCGTTTAGTAATTAAATAAAGCGCCCATGCTACGGATAATTTAGGATGTGAGCCTCTGTGGAAGACCCTTTAATCTCACTGGAAGTCACAGATCTTCGCAGAACGGGAAAGCCCTGGAAAAGCGAGACCGCAGAAAAAGAAGAGGGAAGGAAAATGCAGCTGGAGGAAAACAAGCACATCTTCAAGGCACAAGCCTTGAGGGAACTGGACCGGGGTGGGCCAAGGGGGATGGACCGAGCCAATCCACGCCGACTCAGCCTCCCGAGTGCATCCCTGGGAAGAGGGCTCGCCGCTTTTTCTGTGTCTGTAAATGTTCTGGCCTTCCAAACTGCTGCTGGGGGACTGGCAGGAAGTCCTCTGATGGTGAACACAAACACTCTGCTCCATGAGAAAGCCCTGGCCTTCCTGCACTGTAACCCCTTACATTCCTCTTCCTGCACTGTAACCCCTCACCTTCTCCTTCCTGTACTGTAACCCCTCACCTTCCTCTTCCTGTACTGTAACCCCTTACCTTCCCCTTCCTGTACTGTAACCCCTCACCTGCCCCTTTCTGCACTATAACCCTCACCTTCCCCTTCCCGCACTGTATCCCCCCACCTTCCCCTTCCCACACTGTGTCCCCCCACCTTCCCCTTCCCGCACTGTGTCCCCCCACCTTCCCCTTCCCACACTGTGTCCCCTTCACCTTCCCCTTCCCACACTGTGTCCCCTTCACCTTCCCCGTCCCGCACTGTGTCCCCCCACCTCCCCCGTCCCGCACTGTGTCCCCCGACCTTCCCCGTCCCACACTGCGTCCCCCCACCTTCCCCTTCCCGCACTGCGTCCCCCCACCTTCCCCTTCCCACACTGTATCCCCTTCACCTTCCCCGTCCCGCACTGCGTCCCCCCACCTTCCCCTTCCCGCACTGTGTCCCCCCACCTTCCCCTTCCCGCACTGTGTCCCCCCACCTTCCCCTTCCCGCACTGCGTCCCCCCACCTTCCCCTTCCCACACTGTATCCCCTTCACCTTCCCCGTCCCGCACTGCGTCCCCCCACCTCCCCCGTCCCGCACTGCGCCCCCCCACCTTCCCCTTCCCGCACTGTGTCCCCCCACCTTCCCCTTCCCGCACTGTGTCCCCCCACCTTCCACTTCCTGCATTGTATCCCCTCACCTTCCCCTTCCCACTTGCTCCTCTCGAAGCACAGCCATACTTCCTTCCCATCACCCCAGATCTCCATGTGCTATGTAGGACCATCAGCCACTGCAGGTTGTTGTGAACCTCCCGGCTTCTCAGAGTGGACATCAGATCATGGCCACAGCTCAGCCCACTCTGTCTACAGCGAGGGATCGGTGGCTGTTTGGCAGTATCCTTGTCCTCACATGACCGTTTGACAAGCCTGTGCTGCCGTCCAGACAAGCATTAGTGTCCAGCTGCCCCTTGGCTCAGAACCAGCGTGCTCGAGACAAGACAAGGCAATGGGGCCCATCTGCTGGAATGGATACCATTGTGGGACGTGACTGGGAAGAGGCACCATGATGGAGTACCAGGAGCAGCAGCGGCCCTAACCCACGTCCGAGTGTGACATTAACCTTCATCCTGCAGGCTGGTGATGCGCAGCTCGCATACTGGGTCACGGAGGATGACTAACCCTCCCTCTGGTGAACCATGGCCCAGTGACACCTCAGCACATGACCACACCCCCTCCCACAATCCTGCCCCCTCCCCCCTTCAGGACATCCGTGCTTCTGTATATAAACAGAACATGAGTGTAGTATAATGAAGGTGCTGGCAGGGACAGTGCGTGTGTGTGTGTGTGTGTGTGTGTGTGTGTGCAAGCGCATGGTGTACCACTCATCCCCTAGTGCTTCCAACCTCTCTATCTCTCCATCTAATCACTAGGGAAGCTTCATTATGTAAGAGGTCTCTGTGCAATAAAACACTGCTGCAAACCAACACTTTAATAATTCACCCGCATTGCTAAATAAAGCCTGTAAGTGCATATCAAACATGTAGATACCCCAGCACACAAAGTTGCCCCACCCCCTCTATGGACTATCCCCCTGCCGCCCAACGAAGAGCTCGCCACTGCCAGGTGGGGAACAGTGCTGAACACCGCAACGTGAACCTCACAGTCACCACGCAACAACACACTGGACTCAGACGAGTCTGGGTGCAGTCACACACGCAGACAAACAAACAGGTCTTCAACGATGAATGTAAACAAAATCCCCTGGCATTCACCCATACAAAACATGCACCCATGTATAAAAATAACTATAGGAACTGGAGGAGAAACACTCACACATGCACACAGAGTCACACAAAAAAGCAGATGTAAGATAACCTGACCATGGGGTACTACCCACCCCCCCCCCCCCCCAAAGGAAGGCATAGCACCAGAAAGACATGGGTAGAAGCTTTCATCAGCCTCTTGTGACATTATCTGCCCATGCTTTCAAGTTACCATGATATATGTGCATCGCCAAGACCCATAGATGTTATGTGTTGACCCAGCCAGCCCCTGTGATCCGTCTGAGGGACACACATCTGTCTTAGCATCTCTGGTGTGCTGCAGTGGGACCGGGTGGGCGAGTAATCAAGACAACCAGCCCCCAGCCCCCAGAGTGCAGTAGGCAGAGGAACAGGCCATCCCCATCATGCCCAAAGCCCACCTCACCTTCGTTTCACCATCAGCCTCGACGTGGCACCTCAAGGCTGCTTAAACATACCGTTACGGCGGTAGCGACGGAACCGGCTCGCACACCGGCCCAAAGTGGGTCCGATTGTTCTGCAGGTTCCACAGCGCCTTGCGCTGCCCCACCAGTACTAACACAGATAATGCCCTAGAATCACATTTTGGAAAGTAGGGCGCTCCAAGACCCCAGAGGAATCAGACAGGGGATCATCCAGATCGCAATGGCGCCTCCTCTGGTTCCATACGTTCCTGCATGACCCATTCCCACATCTGCACCTATCCCCGACCCAAACCAGGTCAACAGCACATTACTGTCATTAACCCCCCCCCCCCCCCAACAGCACTTCCCTAACGCTCGAACCCTTCCTCCTTGCACAAAAAAGCACTTTGCAGTCTGACTCAGTAAACTGAATCAAAGCAGAAAAAAGCAAGAGATGAAAATTATTCCCAGATGCGTTGAAGAAAGTGATTTTCATGAGATATGAAGCATATAATTGCTTAAATTACAAATTACACAAATGTAAAAAGTATTATATTATGATAATGACAATAACAGTTTCTAACTGAAAAAGGAGGGAGGTGATATAATGGGTGCCCCGGGGGGGGGGGGGGGGGGGCAGATGTGACCCCAAAGTCTGCTCATTGGCTCCCTGAGCCCTGAGTGTGGGGCGTGATGGGAATATGGGCACCATGGATGCAAAGCCAGTGCTGGTCTCTAGCTATACGATCCAACATGTGTAGAGAGGCTCTTGACTGCCTCCTACAGGCAGGGAGGACTGACAGGGAGGAATAAGTATGACGCTGTCTGATTGAGAGGCGGGGACTGCGGGTGTGACCGTCAGGGAGGGGGGGGCGGTGGGAGAGTGTGAGGGGGGCAGGGGGGCGGGGGTGCAAGCAGCGGTGCTGCTGCTGCCCCTGACCCAGATCACCAGCCCTCCTCTGCAGAGCTTGCCAAGTCTCTGCAGGGGGCTCTTGAAGAGCTCCTTGAAGCTGTTGTGCAATTGGAGCTTGGCCCGTTTGTGGTGGATCACCGGTGCATTAGCATGGGGGGGGGGGGGGGGGCAGTGACGGACCCCTCGCAGCTTGGCCTCATTGCAGAGGCTGCCCACCCCCTCACCTTGCCCGAGCCACACACCTGTCCTGGGAACCATCTCAGGAGGACCTATAAATATATACGCGCGTCCACACGGACACCGTGCGCGGAAGAAGGCGGTCCAACCCTCACCTTGCTGTCGGTGCTGCTGACCTATTGCTCTGATGGCACAGTGCCTCCAGGGGGCGCCACAGCATAGCTTGTTGCTCCTCTGCATGTTGCTCTGCAACGTCGCGCTGCGGCATGCTTACGTGGGCAGGCATCCCTTCCGCAGGAAGGCACATTAAACAACGACGCTTCTTCTTGGCAGCAAAGCATCTGCTATTATTTCCTCTATATTTTGTCTGCCAATCATTAGCATAATAGTTCGAGCGGTAAATCCCCACAGCTGTAGCCTCAGGCCCAAAGTCACTCTCCTATGACACCTGTTACCAGGTAACTCTGTATTATTTGTACATTAAATGTTTTACTTGTGTGAGTCACTACAAGATAATGCATTTCATTTAAGCATACAGGGTTTAATTGTAGCGTAGGGTCGACTTGAAACCCAAGACAGGTGCTGATTGGCAAATGGTGACCGTGCTGAGTGGCTTGAAAATGTGTTGACTCCTAATTGGTCAGGCTCAATGCAAAAAATGGTGCTGATTGGAGATACAGAGAGGCGCAGTAGTCTATATGTTGTACTTTTCCTATTCCCCAGTGTGAGCAGCCAGTTGGGCATTCAAAGAGGGACACCCTGAACAGCGCTTAAGCTGGCCCACATCTGACCCCATTTCTCACATCAGCCGCAACAACATGCTCCTATCTCCTCCTGGATCAATTCCCATGCTGTTCATATCATTGCCATAAAGCAGGCAACTGCCCCTACCAATGGAGATACCCCCTCACTGCAGGGTCTCCCACAACATCCTCATCTTGGCTTTCTGGAGCCCAAAACCTTACTCCATCAGCAAACTATTCTCCATCTGAGAACTGCGTCATGACAGAAGGTGGACGTTCATCGTCCCAACATAAATGACAACCGCATCACTGATTCTACAGAAAAATAATCACTCTCAGAAATACGATGCTATAATGTGGTAGTTGCGACAGCTTTCTGCATACTGCAGGATACAGAGAACAAGGGTTCAAACGGCTGTGGAGGAAAATTTAATGAACCCATATTGGGTGTTTCTTAAAGATGTCTGTCATCATGGTGAACAGGGTAGTCATGTTTGTTACAAAACTCTGTGTCACTTCTAGAGAGAGGACAGTCTGTCATGTGTCACTGTCTTGTCCTGTAGTTTAGAAGGAAACAAATGTTCCTGACAGTGCAAGCTAGACCCTGTATGTACTGCACTGCATGCTCAGCCCTGTAATCTATTATTGCAATACAGTGAAGATGAGACATTCACTGCACAAAATAACAACCAGCTGCTGCAGACTTGTACCTGTATATGTCCAATTAAGTACAAAGAGAAATCTACTATGATAACTAAACTGATACCAAAATGAATCAACTTTGAAAATACCACTGTAATTCATGCACAAGATGTATTTCGTATCAAGATATACTGTGTGTAATATCATGATTTTAAGACACGGACACAGATGACTAGGTGTCCACAGTCTTGTGCAGCAGACGTTACACATCCCACAATAAACACATCAGCATATAGCTCATGAGAAATGGCTCTGTATGAAACCACAAACAGCGCTCTGCTGTCTTAAGCATATTAGCTGATGCTTTATAACTGACACAGCAGCGGAGCTGCACGAAGTGTGACCCACCTAGACACTCTCCTGCACGTCCTTCACCTAATTCTTAACTTAAAGTCAATCTCGGTTGCATGAGACATCACAGTGTTAACTCTTAACTCATCACAGTGTTAACTCTCTTCATTGTTAACGCATCACAGTGTTAGCTCTCCTCATTCTTAACTCATCACAGTGTCAACTCATCTCATTGTTAACTCATCACAGTGTTAACTCTCCTCATTGTTAACTCATCACAGTGTTAACTCTCCTCATTGTTAACTCATCACAGTGTTAACTCTCCTCATTCTTAACTCATCACAGTGTTAACTCTCCTCATTGTTAACGCATCACAGTGTTAGCTCTCCTCATTGTTAACTCATCACAGTGTCAACTCATCTCATTGTTAACTCATCACAGTGTTAACTCTCCTCATTGTTAACTCATCACAGTGTTAACTCTCTTCATTGTTAACGCATCACAGTGTTAGCTCTCCTCATTCTTAACTCATCACAGTGTCAACTCATCTCATTGTTAACTCATCACAGTGTTAACTCTCCTCATTGTTAACTCATCACAGTGTTAACTCTCTTCATTGTTAACTCATCAGTGTTAACTCTCTTCATTGTTAACGCATCACAGTGTTAGCTCTCCTCATTCTTAACTCATCACAGTGTTAGCTCTCCTCATTGTTAACTCATCACAGTGTTAACTCATCTCATTGTTAACTCATCACAGTGTTAACTCTCCTCATTGTTAACTCATCACAGTGTTAGCTCTCCTCATTGTTAACTCATCACAGTGTTAGCTCTCCTCATTGTTAACTCATCACAGTGCTAACTCTCCTCATTAACTCATCACAGTGTTAGCTCTCCTCATTGTTAACTCATCACAGTGTTAGCTCTCCTCATTGTTAACTCATCACAGTGCTAACTCTCCTCATTGTTAACTCATCACAGTGTTAGCTCTCCTCATTGTTAACTCATCACAGTGTTAGCTCTCCTCATTGTTAACTCATCACAGTGCTAACTCTCCTCATTGTTAACTCATCACAGTGTTAGCTCTCCTCTTTGTTAACTCATCACAGTGCTAACTCTCCTCATTGTTAACTCATCACAGTGCTAACTCTCCTCATTGTTACCACCCTCAAGGCACAAACTGCTTGCCTTGCTCACTGCCCCACTGTGCTCGCACGTCGTGTAAATATACCTGTGCTGTTGCTTTCCCTCTGCATGGTATACAAAGATATACCCAGCACGGTATGATCGCATGAACAGTTGTTGAGTCGCATGTGCTCTCAGAGCCACAGATCTTTTGGAGGCCCTTAACGGCATGTCCTGAAGTGGGGAATCGTGAACCTGGTGCTGGTCTTACAGTTAGATTTGAGCTTTTGGAATACAAATGGTCTTTGGGCGGGAAATCTTCCAAGTTCTGTCGTGGCTTCTTTTACAGCCCAGTCTGCCGGATATGTTTGTCGCTGAAGGTCCTCTGGAGTTTCTCCTATGGAGTTCGCTGTGTCTCTACTCTAACCTGAGCACAATGGATGTCATTTCCAGTCACCACAGCTCAGGCTACTTCATGGTTCTCATTTGCACTGCATACACTGTGTGCAATTCAGCCCTGTGTTTCCTTACCGGTAGCACATACAACACAAAAAACTGCTCTAATTCCAAAGAAACAGCAAATGGTGCCCAGCGTATTCTTATTAATCAATCCATAGTAATTATCCCTATATCAGTAAGCATCATAAATGCGCCAGTGTAAACTGTAAATATTACCATATTTAACATGATCATATTTACATAACTAACAGGTAAGAGGCATTGTTATTGTTTTGGATCTCCTATCCCTTGTCCCTGCAGAGCCAGCGTTATCCTGTGCACACGAGCGCAGACGTAATACAGTCAATAGAAATCATTTTCAATATTAGTGCCGCGCGCGGCCTCAATCTGGTAATGCAATAGACTTTTCATTTTCAAATTACCATTGCATTTTTCAGTAGTGCCATTAAAATGGGTTTTGTTTGAAATTAGCAAGAAACGGAGCTTGTACATTCCTCAGCTGCATTAGTCTTCGATTTTTAATCGCACAGTTGCATCGTTTAGAGAGACATCAAGCTTAAGAGAAGAGGAGGTCATGAGGAGCGACATTTCCAGAGTTGTCCACAACATCTCAGGGAAAAATGCTCAGATTTCATATCGCCTTTATGCTACTGAAGTCCTTACATACCGACGCGGATATAAAAACCGGCATAGTCAGGCACTAATAGACACATATACTTAACCATGATTACTCCTCCCAAAAACAAAAGCACAAAAATGATACCCTTCTGGACAATTGAATCTGTATCTTATCCTGGCTAACAGCGTTTCCCGGCCCGATGTCGATCTATCAGTTATCCTTCATTTGAGTCCCCATCGAAGACGTCGAAACGTATTATGCGCGATCGTCTAATAGTGTATAAAGGGTATGTACCGTGCACGTAGCACATCATTGTTGTTATCTGCAGCGCATAAATTAAACAGCCTTGTGACATCGATTTTTATCTTGGTTGAAGTGTGCGTGCCCGCTGGGGGTTAAATACTACACATATGTCTTTATGCGCATATATAAACACGTCAGCGTGTGGGAAGCGTATCGGATACTCGAAAGTTTACCTACCTTTAAGTCTCCCTTTTGCTGTCATTGTCAGCGGGAAAGATGTGTCTCATCGGAGCGAGATGCTAATTGCATCTCCCTCTTTCTCTCTCTCTCTCTCTCGCTCTCTCTCTCTCGTTCATCCCCCCACCCCAGCCCCATCCCCGCCCCCCCATATCCTGTAAGTCCACACGTATTCACCAAGCGCGCATTCCCGACGACCGTCAAGTCATACCGCATCACGCCTCTCTCGGTGTGGCACCGGGCGCATCCGATTTGCCTACGTGTAGAACCCGTTAGTCCATCGGTGTATGTAACAGAACCAAAACGAAACGTGACGACGAAGAGGTGGCCTGTGCACGGCAATGAACCCAGGATGTGATCCATTTCCGCGCTGGGACCGAATTCGGTGCGACGGCATGCTGTGGTTAGGCTATATCTTAGGAAAAGCAGAAATGACACCAATTAACGCGATTCGTTGCTCTTTCAAAAGAAATAAAACAAACAAGAACTGAACCATGAATGAGGTACAGAAAAAAAAATCTGTACATATATTTAAAAAGAAATGAATTGTATATGATGCCAATTCCCAGCATAAGTCCCGAATTTAAAAATAAATAAATAAAAGAATCAATAAACCTGCACCTACATTTGACCACCCGGTCGGTGGCGTTTATGACCATGTCAGTGTTAGACATCTTCATGGGCAGATGCTGTCCAGAAGCGTGCGGTTTTTATCCCTCTTGATGGAGTGACTGTTTATTCGTGGGTTGTTGTCGCTGGTGCGGGATGCGGTTGGTGCAGTAGCATCACTCGGTGCGTTCTTCCGTGTTTCACCGACTAAACTGGTAAGGTTTACTGCTACCCAAAGAAGGTGGATGCTGGGCTGCTATATTGTACTGGGGTGCCGTGTGGGGGAGGATGGAAAGAGAGGGGTGGGGGTGAGAGAGATGCTACTCGATTCAGGAGATCCTCGCTGCGCTGCAGCACCCTGACTTGGCGAAGGAGGGAACTCCCACGCAATTGCTTCCAGGGACTGCCTGATACCGCCATCAGGTGGAAGCAAAGCCGGGGTTTCCCAAACACACGCGCCATGTTTTCATATTGCATGCTGCGCTGGATTTGCTCCTAGCATGAAGGAATGGGACTTCGAGGCTTTTAATGCAACGGACCGAGCGTCTATATTCTCTACCACACGCTACCCATTTCACAGTATTATATCATTCTACTGGTAACGTGATTAATTGGGAGATTCTAAAAATTGTTTAAAACACATAAATACGTTTCTAACATTTTGATGTGTCTTAATATAACTCACAACCATATTTTAATTATTTACATGTTATTTTTGGGAGTTATTGAATGCATAGCGGTTTTTGAAGAAAGAAATCCTTTTAGAGGTGGTTGACGAAGATTTCCAAATACGGGCTGCCTCATATAGAATGGAAACCGAGGAAAGTTGTGAGTGAACGGAAAAAATACTTGAATAATTTATGCATTCATGGATTATTAGGTGATACGTGCTACATACACGTCATTTTATGTAAGTGTAAGGAAACACCAGAGAAAACACACACACAGCCTCGGAAATCCAATAAGAATAATGACACATGCATCCATATGCAAGTAATTAGTATGCAGTTTAGTCATTTCTGTTTTTAATGGAAAGACCAAAGTAGGTAAAACATGTCGTTTGAGATACATATATGTGACTAGTGACATTTAATTTCGACTTCTCAATTCAATGTCTCTATTATGTGTAATAATTAGAATATATACCATAGCAAAAATCACAATAATCACATTTAGCGGACATGACCTGAAACAGATTGACGAGTATGTCTGTCATGATTTAAAACCATACTGACCAAACTGTATTCTGCTTTATATATGTATGTGTGTGTGTATATGTATATATATATATATACACACACACACACACACACATATATATGACACGTTGTCAAGACATTCCCGAACGATTCCGTTTCTTCATCATCGTCATATACGTTTTTTTTTACATATAACCTTCGTAAATCACCATGAATGACCGCAGAACCCAAAGTAATATGTATATTAAAATGTAGCGTCAATAACACTATACCGTGTACTTTTAATTGAAGTTATCGGGTCAACTTTATATTGTATAACGGTACAGATAAATTACATGTGTTAAACAAACCTACGGTTTTGCTAGAAGAAATATTCTCAATATTAAACACGTGACTCTGAAATGCCTGACGCTAGCCAGTTAAGACCAGTCTGTTTAACTTTTATGGCTCCTACCTAATCCAGAGCATCGCCCGGCTTCTGATTATTCATGACATATATTATTACACTTATTTATACAGATAATAATGAGCTAATTATTTAGGTATCCAAGTTAGATACATTTTCTTTAAGAGATAAACTACCTTTTTAAACTACCACTATCAGTTCCTCATTTACAGCCACAGTCCTCGCGATAACTTTGGGCAGCACTGAACGACGTCATTTTCAATAATATCCCTCCGCTTATTTTTATCTTTAAAACTTCTTCTCCAGTTACATATTTGTGATTATACCAACCCAATAAAAATACAAACATACATATGGTTCATTACATAGCCCTAAAAAAGTGAACACATCCTTAAATCCCAATGTTATAGTAGATCCTATTTTTCGATCTAGATCAGTCTTAGTACTGCACAGCAAGGAAACTATGGTATGACTCAAGCCATTTTGGCTCAAAGGACCCTTTTAAAACACCACAAAATGTTCCGCATCGGAGCACCAAAATGGCGCCGATTGCGCGGGACTGTTAGATGAAAGGGTAGACTCGGAGCGCAGATGTTAGGAAACGGCCTTGTTGAATGCGTCGGCGGATGTGCGGGTCTGCGGAAGGCTTCTATTAGAGTGCTGCTTGGCGGAGTGATGTGGTAGCCGCTGCTGTAGGAGGAAGGACCCCGCTTCTACTCCACTTGTCTTTCAATTTCGCCTTAAAAATTATCTCGCTTGGCCCGTCTCCTCTGGTGGCTAGCGGTGACTTTAGCGAAGGAGAGACTTGCTTGTATCCAGAGGACAGCCATAAGCCGGTGGTGAGGGAAAGTAACCGCCATTTTAATCGAATAAAACACACGTTTCTAGTGACAGCGGCACAAGCACAACAATGGCTCTGAAAAGAATTCACAAGGTAAGGAAGTCATCGTGAGCTATGGTGGGCCTTAGAAAAATGCTACAAGCTCGCCTTAATTTCCACAAAATGGGAGTTCTTCCGCATTATGTGAACACTTCGATGAGGTTACCAGTTAAATGAGGGATTATTTTATAAGCATAGGATTAAAATACATTCAATATAACGTTGAAGACAAGATGACAGTAAAGCAATGCACCGTGTTTTGTGGCCACAGAGCAGCCTGGGCCCTCCACTCTTATTTTAGGGGTTAGCTGGCTAGCTAGGCTTTTGGCAGACATTCCGGTACATCAGTCATACGAGAGCATGTTATCAAGGCTACTTTAGGTTGTTTTCCAGTTCCTGTGAAGGTATTTTGTGTTACTGTCGTGTATTATTAGCATCTGGCTAGTTCTTTGCTAGCTATATTACGAGTAGTTTTTAGCCTCGATGAGACCGTGTGCGTGGCTAACGGTAGAAAAACGGCATGTTCCGTAAAAAGGCGAACTATGTTGGCTCCTGGAGCCTCTAGCAGGGTCCTTTTCGTGGGGGAAAATGGGATCCAAGCGCATTTTCACTGGCGCGGCGTCGTTGTTTCGTTGTTCGCCTAGTGTAGTTCGGGTTCTTCAGGGTGCTAAACGCAGAGATTGGCCTACCGTGAAATTTTCTTGGCGGGGTGTAACAGACACGTACGGTGTGGTGCCGTGTCTTTCCATCACGTTTATCTAACTGCATCTAGCTGTTTAGTCAAGTGTTTATGGTGCAAGTCTAGTCTGTATTTGATTCTTCTCAGAAGGACAGTTTTATCTCAGTAACTTGGTTTCGTGTTTGATCAGCGTTAGCTAATTTGTAAAGACCCACAGGTACCTGTCACTAAGTAGCAGTTTTGCAGTTATTGAAATAACATAAAGCCTGCGTTCACTAAAGTCGGCTAAATTGGCAATGTATGTTGCAGCCACAGTCCACACAGAGTTTTAATGTGTATGAAAGGTGATTTGTGATGTGTTTTTGAAGCGCCCGAGTTGTAACAATGCTTTATTTTTCACAGCTAGCACACACTTATTTTTGTAAAACGAATTCACACAATGCAAGCTACTTCCTCCCGTCCTGTCACGGTGTAGCCCGGCCATGCTGATTTTCCGATACTTGGTGTAATATAATAAGTTAGGGCCTCAGTCTTACTACTTATTAGCTTGTCCTAATTAACATGTTTAATGAGGAGTTTGTGCTAAAGAATGTCTAGGATGGATACAGATGTTAATGCTTATGTGCCTTAAATAGAATGGTACTTAATGGTTTAGACCTTGAGTCTGTTATTATTTTCTTAGTGTCTTATTGTAGAAGCTACCTAACCAAAGCCAGACCAGTAAATTTACAACATTTTCTAAGGCTAAACATGTATCTTTGGGTGGAACTAAAAGGGCTTGCAGTAAAATGGGTCTTTTAAATTGTAGTGTTTGAGGTGAGTCTTGGGCTTTGTGGCACCGGCATCAGTTGAAAGGCCAGCTGATAAATCTCTCTTCAGTAGGGCTTCTGTGACGTTTATATTTATATCTAACCTGAAAATAGGTTTGTCGTCATATATAGGCTACATTGATTTGTTGCAACATATGCAAGTTGTTTGCTGAACAGTGTCAATGCAAAGCTTGAGTGATGTGTTATTGTAAAGTACATTTCCACATAACAGTGATGATGTCTGTCGTTAGGAGTTGAATGACTTGGCACGTGACCCTCCAGCTCAGTGCTCGGCCGGACCGGTTGGTGATGACAGTAAGTATTCATAAGATCCGCTGTCAGTTATTTTAAAGTGTTGGATGCTTCAATAAAAAAAAAAAAATAGCTAATTTTTAAAAAAGAATTTCTTAAAATGTTCATTGAGACTTTCAAAGGATATTTTGCTTTTGGCACTCCTTAGACACTCAGTTTCTTTCCAGGTGGCTGTTACATCACTTGAAGCTGCCCAGTTGTAGACTTGACTTGTAATGTCAGAGAGTTAATGTACATATACTAAGATTATATTTAAAAATGTATGTATGCAGTGGTTAGCCGCATGTTAAAGGCACTTTCACGCAGTATACATGATGGGGATGGCCAGTCCATGCTGGTGGTTTCCTGCAGGCCTGATGGCACGTCACTTGTCACCAAAACCTGATCTGCCTGTTCAAACTTGCTTCAGCACTTTTGACTGCTGGGCCAGTAGGCCTGAGTGAGTCATGGTGCTTCCTGGTTGTTAATTTAATAGACAGGAGCCGCAGTATAGAGGGAGCGGTGGGAGATCTGGATATTGATCCCAGTGAATTAGTGTGTAAGTTTGTTGTGTAAATAATGCTGTATGACATAATCATAATATATCCACTTTGTGATGTTGGGTAACAATATGCCGAGGTATTTTCACTGTTAAAGTAGGTTAGTTGTGAAAACTTCAGGTGGTGTACTGTGACTGCCTCTCTCACAAAAGACCACTGTGCATCACAGAGAAGTGAATTCGTGCCATGTCTTGCTTGCCTTGAACTGTCAACAAAGTGCGAAAAAGAATTTCTGTAATGTGTTCTACTGTAAAAGTGAGTCGCACATTGTTTAATGCTGCGCATCAGACTTCATTTAATATGTAAAAGGGATATTTTGCTGGTGGCAGTTTATTGTGGATTTTGTGGCTCTTGTTTAATCCGGATTTGTAATGTTACTCGTGTCATTTTTTACAAAACATTATGACCAATTTTATTTTTTACTTAAAATTTGTAAAATCAGCCTTCTTGATGTTTACTTCATAAAGATAATTGGAAGTTCATATTGTTTGCTCTTTATAGATGTTCATTTGGGCACTGTTTGTTAATTCATTGAATGAAGTCTGCCTCTAATGAAGTCTGACTGTCAGTGTCTTTTACTTTCAGTGTTTCATTGGCAAGCTACAATAATGGGACCTGTAAGTATGATCCCTTTACTCTTTAAAGTTTTCGGTAGTCGTGTAGCTGTGCGCTGGTGTAACTGTGATCTCATTTGACAGAACGACAGTCCTTACCAAGGCGGCGTGTTCTTCTTGACTATTCACTTCCCCACAGATTACCCCTTCAAACCGCCAAAGGTGATGTCTTTTTCCTTTCCATCTTTAGAATCATTTGGAAATTGCCCTGCTTTATCTCTCTTGATGTAGCTGTAGCATTATCAAGGTCCTATGTTACTGGAGTGTGTTGGTGATACATTTTGGTGCTGATTTTAGACATTGGTTTACTTGCCCATGCAGCACCATAAGATACTAAATGACAAGTGATACAGAAATTAGAAGTCTTAAGTTCTTTTGCCCTCACTGCTACATTCAGAAATGCGTGTTTGCAGTATTGTTTTCTGTAATAACATTCAGCAACCTGCTCTTTGCACCTTCAGGTTGCATTTACCACAAGAATCTACCACCCAAACATCAACAGTAATGGCAGCATCTGCCTTGACATCCTGAGATCACAGTGGTCCCCAGCACTTACCATTTCTAAAGGTATGATGGCATTTGACACATTTTGGAGGGTAATGCGAATGTACCCAGAGCACGACGCAGCAATGTTTTTCAGTTGATTGATACATATATATATTTTTTTTTAGTTCTCTTGTCCATCTGCTCGCTGCTATGTGATCCAAATCCAGATGACCCATTAGTGCCTGAGATCGCCCGCATCTACAAGACAGATAGGGAAAAGTAAGTACATTGCTATTTATCCGGAGTAGCTTTACAGAGCGGAATTCCAGCCTTTGCAACACACACACACACACACACACATATGCACATGCCCACAGATTTGTACACTACATGCAGTTTAGGAACACCGGTCAGCCTAACTGCATGTCTTCAGACTGTGGGAGGAATTTCCCATGTGACACGTGGAAAAACATGCAAACACAGCAGTAGTATTTGAACCCTAACCTCTGGAAGTGAGGCAGCAGTGTCACCTGCTGTGTCACCTGCTGCATTGCCGTGTCGTCCATGCAGTGTGCGACTTTCAGGAAAATTGTCACGAATGCTGCACTTTTGATTTGATCTTTAGCTGCTGTATTGTGTGAGCGTGCTGACTAGACATTCCCCCTCTCTATTTTCAGGTACAACAGAATAGCTCGGGAATGGACGCAAAAATATGCGATGTAGTTTCAGCGCAAGATCATGGAGAAACACCTCTGCGTCTACAGCTAGGGGGCGCTCTGAGCGAAAATGAAAAATAGAAAAAATCTCGTTGGTTTCCATTGGAGTGCTTTCTTTGAGCCACATCTTCCTTAACTTGCACCTCTTTCCCTAACCCTACCCAGCTGCCATGTTGTATATATTTCAAACTGCAATCCACAGTCCACCTATTTTCCCTGTCCTGCCACTGTCTTTGTCACTGGATCAGTCCACTTTTGGAGCTGTCCGATGTTTATGATTCTAAAAGCATTCCTTGCCATTTTAAGAACTGGGATATCCAAGATTGAGGGATTTTACTTTTTTCCCCTTTGTGCTTCCAACAGTAATGAGTTGGGGGCTTTTTTTTTTGGTATAAATCTCTAAGGAATTCTTTTAAATTCAAATGAAGCTAAAATGGAAATGTAAAGCCTTTTGGTTCTTGTATGTTCAGCTGGAAAATTCTAAAGGATTTCTCCCCTCCCCCCCCCCACCCCCAACAATTATCACCAAGACCTTCATCATTCCATATTCATTACTGTTTGGAGGTTTTGGACTGGTTGGTTAAAACCCTCCCATAACCAATCTAGATTGCATTCGGATTTTTTTATTTTATTTTTTTGGATCTAGAAGCTAATAGCTCCTGTCAGACTCGTGCTTTCTTGGGTTGTAGTGCGAGGAAATAAAATCCTGACAGACGACTTCTGTATATTTAAATACCTGGAAGCTCATTGAGCTCGTGTGTTGATTAAACTGTGTAATAAAATAATTACTAAAGTCTGAACTTTGAATTTAAGCATGACTGAAGTAATTGAAAATGTGGGCTTCTGTCGACAAAATCAGTTTTTTTTTTGTAATAAATGAAACCATGTTTAGCATTTTTCCACATTCTGTGCAGAATTAAGTATTTTAAGGTGATTGTCATAGTTGAATTCACAGTAAATATGTCAATGATTTGTGGAACTGTTGCAAAGTAAATTCCTATAAAAATGTTGCAAAGCATGTGGAAACAGTATGTTATGAGCAATGTAGAGAATGTTGATGGGGGGGGGGGAGTGGCCCTCTGTGTTCTAAGTGAAGGTAGTACCACATAATCAATTGTATACATTATAAATAATTGATAACATGGCAAATGTTAAGCGACATGCCTCATAACTGGAAATTATTACTGTTTCAGTTGCAGTTATAATGTATGAACACAGCCCTGTAAACTGAATAAAAATAGGATGTATAAACTGCTTCTTAGGTTACTTAGTTGTAATACTTAATATCATTGTGTTGGTGGACTAATTTTAAACGTATAACACTTGAATAATGCTGGTTTAGTGGAAGGTAATATAAGCAGGGTTGGAAGATCTTGTCTTAAACTTAAGTATTTTTATGCAGTTTACCCATTCGAAATGTCGAGTAATTCACCGTGAAAGTGGGGCTACTTTAAATTAAAGCACATTAACCCACTTCGGATTCGTCATTGTTGGTATATGCATTTGACATCCTTAACTGGTAAAAACATCGGGTATTTTAGAGAGAGGATTTGACAAGCTGACCTTCTCGCTCTGTGTTCACTACTGGTACAGGATAAGTGTTAGACAAGTAGTGAAGTCAGGCAATGATTCATTTTCTCTTGCGATTGGCTGCCGCCTCCGTGACGTAGCGTAACCCGGAAGCACGCATGATCCGTCCAAAGGTCCGGGGCTGCCCGTGACCTTGTGCATAAGCGGACAGCCGACATTACTGCCAGCGGCGAAGACTTGCGATGTCGGCATCAACATTTCTGCCGCTATCCAAGCCGGATATAAGAAATGGATTCACCTTTTGCAAAGGTTTTTTGTCTTCCTCAGAATATAACTGTAGCCGTCAAAAGAAATGTAACCGTATTTTGTAACAAGTGTTTGTTTTCGCTAACATGCATAATAATCGAAATTTTCCATTGCAATCTAGTGGTCATCTATAGGGCAGTCTGGTTAGATGGCTTGCCTACTATTCAAGTATTTGAAACCTAAATCGCGACAATAGTAAAATAAGATAAATTAGATATCCGGAAACAGTTACCACGTAATTTAGTGAAACTGATTGGCAGCTGTGGTAATGCACCTTAAATCTCATGCGATAATACCTTGACTTGAATGTATGTACAGAAATTCTGAACTAAATTACGTGTTTTCAAGCTCCAGTGGACCATGTGACAATGGTAGCCACACCCACACGACTTTGCCTACTGTCACAACTTCATGTAGGCCTACTTATTTTAGCAGGTGCTTAACTGTTTTTAAAGCGATCAAGTCAGGGTGTCCAGGTCAGGGTAGCGCGGAGGCTTGAAGCCATTCCCAGGCAGAAAAACACACAAGGCAGACGTATGTACTGCACGGGATGCCAGTCCATTGTATGCCACAGACACGTATGCTTACACACTACGCTGCAGAAGTTATACATTTTTTATCACTGTTATTATTGTTAATTTGGAAATATTGTAGTCGTCAGTAAGAGCCAATGTACCAGGTCCCTACAATGTATTTTTCTTCATTGATATTCCATAAGTTTAAAGGTAAATTGGTAACATTTTACTTGAGCGGACACAAATAATGTAGTGTTATGCTATTACTTATGTAATTAACCACAAATTAAGTGCTAATTACAAATTGGTCTCATGTTTGTTCATTATTAATGAATTGTCACACGTTATGTAATTATGTAAACTTTTATGAACTACCGAAGGAATCACTGAAGGAACAATTAATGAATCTTATGTTACTGATCTTATGTTTGTTCCTCATTAATGAATTGTGACAGAACATTTATCTCAAGCAGTTACTATATATGTTACTGTATCTCAATTCTGTGAACCTTTGTGAACTACTAAGGAACTACTGAAGGAACAAGTAACGAATAAGGAAGTGAAATACTGATCTCATGTTTGTTCATCATTAATAAATTATGACACCTTTCATCTTTAGACTATATTTGTTCATGATTTGTTCATGATTTTTACTTCAGTAGTAACTGAGTTATTGCTAAGTATTTGTGTCCCCCCAAGTGAAGTCTTACCGGTAAATTACCAAGTGTCAAGTGCTCATTTTCGTGTCCAAAATACATTCTGTGCCACAAAAAGCATTATTTAATGAAGAAATCAAGTAATGTCTTGCTGCATTCCATCCACAAAAGCACTCCGCCTTCTGGTCATTGCAAGGTATTACCCCCCTCCCCCCACCGGCGCTCCTCTATTACGTACCTCTCCTGATTCAGCCAAAGACATAAAGAATTTTGTGATTCAGCAAAAGACAAAATGCATTTCCTGATGCCTTTCGTGACTTGGCAAAAGTCGAAATGCATTTTGCGATTCTTGTCCACAAAATGCATTTTGTCCACAAAAAAAGTACTGATATCAATTTTGTGCACAAAATGAAACATTTTTTTTTTATTTCTGTGCATGATAGAAAGTGAAGTAAAATTAAAGAATGTGCACAGAATTGATATCAGCACTTTGCATTTCATGGACATAAGAAAGTCATTTTGTGGACAAAATTTATTCTGTGGAATCGTGAAATGCATTTCGTGTTTTGCCGAGTCATGAAAGGTGCCACGAAATGCATTTTGACTTTTGCTGAGTGATGAAAGGCACCACAAAATGCATTTAATCTTTTGCTGAGTCACGAAAGGCACCACGAACCATAGCAGCTAGGTAATAAAACAAGAGGTAGAGATATCACTGCATAGTCATTTGTTCCGTATGTAATATTGATAAGAATATGCTATTAACAGTAAAGGTATACATTAAATTCAAATAAATTTGTTACAAACGTATCTAAAATGTTGAAGCTTCTTGCCTTTAAGGAAAGAACTATTTTCATCTCATTGAACGAAAGTGAAAAATAAATGCATAGCATAGCATTATGAAGTTATACTGCTTTATGAATAAATACATTTCTAAATATGTAACCTTTTATATTGTGTAGTGCCAGAGCATGCTGGGAAAATGTAAATAGCCTTTGTTTGTGTAGTTGTAGATACTTGTGTTCCCGATTGTCATATGTGCCCTTGCCTGTGTCACGCGTGAACCACGTCTGATATTCGCAGTCCGATCCTTTATTGTGTAAACTACCCACCATGTGTGTGCCTTACCGACTGCATCAGACCTTCGTGTGTTTCTCTATTGTCTGTGGTTCGGCGGTGGATTGGGTCATGTGCTTGTCTTTAAAAGGGTTCAATTAAATCTTCACCGGTGTGATGCCTCAGTCTGCTAGTCATTACATTGTATTACTATATATATATGTGTGTGTGTTTAGGGCGAGTTGTCTAAAACGTTATTTTTAGCGATGATATTCCGATGACATGCATTTACCGACGGAATTTCATTTTGAACCATAAAGTTAAGTGCCCATCTGGAGTGTGAAATAGCGCTAGAGGAATCCGAGTTTGTGTCTTTCTTGGCGCGATCCTTCGGTGCCTCTCATCTGTACTCTATAGGACTACGGCTTCTGCTTCCTGTTATCGGATGTACAGCGATCTGATTTAGGGATCTTTTGATATTAATACGTGTAGGTTAGTTGCAGAATAAGTTCATTTTGATAAACAGTAACGAATGCATGGTGAAAAATAAGAAGTCATTGACGAAATAATGACTGTATTGCTTGCGATTCCCAGATACTCTGGTTTTCTAAGATATGTTGTAAGTTGAAGTAGCTCTGAATTGCCTATAGCGTGTGATTCTATGAGCCCTGGATCTTATCCTGGATATACCTCTGCCTTGTGCTGTCTGAGAACTGCTCCAGACTCTCCACAAAGTCGCGTTAGATAAGTAGGTGGAAGAAGGGTGGATAAAGTGATTACTGTGTGTGTGTGTGTGTGTGTGTGTGTGTCCTGATATACCACCCACAATCAAAAAAGTACTAATGCAAAAACTCTTGCATTTTGTCTGGTTACTTACGATTATGGTTGGGGCTGGGTAGGGGTTAAGGTTGTCATAGTTAGCATTAACATTTCTCTCATAGAAATGAAAGAGCAGTCCACACAAAGACATGATTACCAGTGTGTGTGTACAGGAATGTCTCTGTTTTTGTTAGAATGATATTGAGGTTCGTATACTATTAGAGTTTTAAGTTGGTCATTAGTACTATACAGTTAAAAAATGTTACATGCAATGCTTAGCAAATAACGAGAGCTGAGATTCTGACTGGGGCGTGTTTTTGTATTTCAGAGCACCTGACCACCATTCTGCCACTATTGGCCACTGCTGCTGGAACTTACCTCATCTGCAGGTACGTCGGTAAGAGGAGCTGCAAGAAGAGCAGGGTCAACCGGGAGGTGAACAAGGACAGCCCCAAAGTGGTGCACAGCATCGACATGGAGGACATCGGCTCCAAGGCCGTCTACTGCCGATGTTGGAGGTCCAGAAAGGTGTGTCACATGTGACTTGCACCTCTCATGGAAGAGCCACTGTCAACAAAGGCAGCCAAACGGGTTACAGAACAATGTAACAATACGGTGTTTAAAAGGAGACTCCTGTGGTATATGGCATGGTTTGCTGTTTTTAACACAGTTGTTTTAAATTCCTATTTTAAATAAGAATAACAATGTTGTCACATATTTCACCCTCATGTGTCACGTTTTATAACAAGCCACATGAGATGGGCTCTAGTCCCCCTGTTATCTGACTAAGATAAACAGTTAGAGGGTGGATGGATGGATGGATGGATGGATGTCTTTTTTCTTCTCACCTTCCACATGTTTTTTTCATTACTTGTGTAATATACTTTGCCCTTTGTTTTTTTTGCATTTAAAATGAAAGCTTTAAGGAATTACTAGTGAATTACTAGTGATTTGGTGTAAAACATTTGAAAATTAAAGTAAAACAGGTTTATATTTCGCTTGACAGAAAGATATTTTAATTTTTACTTTAGCTACATTGAGCCTTCAGTTATTTTGAAGTCTGAAGGGATTGTTTGTTAAATAATTTGACTGTAGATCAGCATTTTGTGCCATTATTAAAAGTGGTACATTTCAGAGTATAGCCATTATTGTTATTTGTTGCATAGTTGCAGTTTGGGGTGAATTTGCCGTGAAAGTGTGGCATTTCTATTTGCAACAGATTATATTAAAACTGACATTTGGCCCACACCTATGATGGAACACCACTGGATTTAAAAACAATCTACACATTTGGGAATGATGAATGAATATTATAGGAGACCTAGGTTGTATAAAATGTGTAGTAACTCAGTTATTTTCTTCACTTTCTTTTGTAGAGGTAACTTCCTGTTCTTCGCTCCTGTAGTTCAACTAATAGAGCATTGTGCTAACGAAGCAAAGGTTGTGGGTTCAAATCCCAGGGAGCACACATAAATTGTAACTCTACTCTCTGCTGTACTCTTTTGAATTGTGTGCCCACAGGTAACCTTAGTCCCCCCCTGTCTTTCCATAGTTCCCTTATTGCGACGGTGCACACACCAAGCACAACGAAGAGACTGGTGACAACGTGGGTCCCCTCATCATCAAAAAGAGGGACGCCTGATGACCAGCGGACCACTGGCTGGCCCTGTGCCTCTGCATGTCCACATGGTGGCGCTGCCCCTTGTGCTGCGCTGCTCTGTGTATACACCGGGCTTCTCTGGGCTCTCGTCTTCCCGCCGTACTCCGCTACCACACACGTCTGGATCCCCGTAAACATTTTAATGGTGAATGTAAAGATACAGGAAAGACTCAGGTTTAAAAGTAATTTCAGAAGCGAATGTTAGCATGACTATCAGAGCCAGTACAATCCAATCTCAGTCTGTTTTGTGAATTTCCCTACAGTGGTCAGACAGAAACGCCCCCCCCCCCCCCCACCCCGCAGTAAGAACATGCAGCTCTATTCCCAAGGGAAGCGTTTGTCTTATGTGTACATCAATTCCATCCACTGTGATTTCATTATGATGTATAATTATAATTCCCTATTTCAGCAAATGATCTATTTTGAATAAACTCTGTTGGGAAGAGACAGTTTTCTGTGATGGGAATGTTTGGACACACAGTGTAAAGACCTGAAAGGGCAGTACCAGATACTGCTAATGGTCACAGCGGACCCATATTTCGTGTCCACTGTGACCTGAATTATGGGTCACAAGCTTAATTGACTGCTGATGGATCCGCCAGTCATGTTTGCACGGAACCACTGGTCTAATGTGTGTTATCTACGGAAAATATATATATATATATATATATGCTAGCACTTAATCTCTCTGCTATGGTGTTACTTTGCTGTTTTATATGATAAACTTTCATTCTTCCAAGCTAATTGTAGAATCTGATTAAATAGATAGTTTTCTTTAAGGGTTTTTATTTGTAGAGCTATGGCCAACAGCAGTATATAGTTAAGTCGGAGGCTGCAGTTCCGTAAGTTTTTTTATTTTTATTTTTAAGGTATCTATACTGCTGTCCCATACGCGTTATGTTTCACATGGGAGTACAAACCCTTTGAAATGCGGTGTGAGGATTTAGAAGTGACCGAGTCTTTCCCACTAGGGGGCACTCTCATTCAAGGTTTCAACAGCGCGCAGGGAATTTCCGTGGAAAAAGATGCACGTCAGTATGACACATGTGTAACCGGTGTCATGCTGGGAAAATACCCGTTTTTCCAAACGATTTCTAACGGGGGAAAAAAGGTTTTTTTTTTTAAATTATCCTCTGCATGTCTCAGTGCAACAATATTTACTTAGAACGAGTCGCACAGCTGATCTTATAACCTCAAACCTAAAGGCTTTTTAGTCCGAAAAGGGGCAGATTGGTGTCCTCATCTCCAAATTTTGTGTCCCACGTTGAGCAGGGAAGCAGCCTTCGCAAGCAGATGATGTGATAGTAAGAGCAAGTCACGTCAGTATATCGGGTCTGATCACCGGATGGTGTTTCCCTGGAGTGATGAGCCGATGTAGATGCATAAAAGCGCGAGCTTCAGGAGCCTGGAGCATAAAATACTGGAAGGAAGGGCGTGTAGAGAGGTGAGAAACCCTACGTTAAGCATTAGAAAGCAAACAGGGAAGAGTGAAAGAGGATAGGAAGGTGTCTGAAGGAGCGGGTATCTCATGGGCGGACTGGCCGCAGTGTTTTCGCTTGAGAAGCTGGTTGACAGCATTCCACAGTGTCTGGGAAGCCGGACGTTTGCTCCTTCCACTCTCTCTCTCTTTTTTTGTTCAATCTGGCTTTGGGCACTCCTGCGGTGCTGGTCATGCGTCTGGCTGGAGCATGTGGCCATGTGACACTAATCCACCCCTCCCCCCTCCCATGCTCCCTCCCAGCCAAAGGAAGCGCTTTGGCGTTCTCTTCCTCTGCCTCGCCTCGCACATGGGGGAAGACAACAAAGGCCCGAGCGCGGCAGAGGCTCCGACCTGCCGAAACGCCCACCTGAACGTCCGCCGTCGCCGCGAACGCTTTCATCTCACCCCCGCGGAGCATCGGCTCACCGGCAGCCCTTCCGCAGCGGCGGCGTCGCCGCAGAGACCTGCGTGCGCCTCTGCGGAAAAGAACGATGACTTATGTGTGGGCAGCTCACGGGTGCCGCCATATGTAACGTGTGAAGGCAGCGTAGTCGCACGGGGCCGCGGAGCCTGCGGAGGATCCGGCACGGAGGATGGGGTAGCCGGAGAGGGTGTGGGTGACAGGATGGCGGGGCAGGGACGAGTGGGATGTGCAGTAGGAGGAGATGCGGTCAGGCCGGCTAGCCCTGTGGGAGGGCATGAAGATGACAGTCGGATGGTGTGGAAGGGTGAGGAGTGGCTGAAGCGGGGGAGGAGATGGGGTAGCGGGAGGTGTGGAAGTGGGAGCGTGAGGAGGAGTAAAGGGTGTGAGGAGGCAGGTGATGATGGTAAAGGAGAAAAGAGATTAGGAATGTAATGTATAGAGCTATAGGGATTGGGGGAGGAGCAAGAAAGAGGACGGTTAGGGAAACAGGCGTTTGGGCTGCATCCGTCTCCAGCCAACTGGGCCCTTAAGCGCGTCATGAATGCCTGAGATTTTATATTAAACATACCCGCTGTGCATACTGAATGCTCAGCTCTATGCTGTGGTTCATTAGCAATGCTAAATTGAATCCTTACCCTTTAAAATATTTTGTGTGTGTTAATATTATTGTGTGACAAAAGCCAAACATTTTGTTACAGAATGTAACCACCCCCATCTCTCTAACCCATTCTGAAATTCACAAAGCTTCTAAACACGTAGAAATCCGTATAATTACCTCCACTTCCGTTATCATTCAAACTAATGCCATTCCACTATGTATCCTAGATCAGAGCCGCAGTACATGCAGACACATTGAACATAAAGTTAATATGAACCTAATATCTATATATGTGTGTGTGAGTCTTGGTGTGTTTAGTTTAATGGGCTACTGTGAATTCTCCTCGCTTCACACTGTAGACATCAATAATGTTTTCACGGTTCTTATTGAACGAAAAAAAAAACTGCGATGGGTAACTATTATTTTACTTGATTAGCTTATTTTGCTTGTTCTATGAACAAAAGGACAAAACGGCGCTTTAAAGACTCGCCGGCACTTTAAAGATAAGGGAATATTGGACATTCTCCACGGAGAGCTAAGGGTATTGTACATGAAATGTATGATAAAGCTTAGTTAATTGCCCACTTGTACTTTCTTAGTGTTAAATATGCCTCTTCTTTGTATTATTTGCAGTGTTAACAGTGTTCGATCACGGTGGGTAGAATGAGTGATCAAGCGGCATGTGGACAAATAAGGACAGTTTCCAGACGTGTCCTGCACCTTTCACAGAATATACCATCATTGGCACGTGAACTGTCACGTGGGCTGGCTTAATTGTATTATAAAAACAATATAATTATATTGTTTTTCAAAACCAAAGTAAGACACGGATGAGGCCGTCTGTCGAGGACCAGGGCTGACCCACTATATACAAAAGGCGCAGCAATTACAGACTTATGCACCATGATTTGTCTTAGACCGATTTTAAACTGATGTACGCATATTAATTTAACCCCAGCCGTTCCTGACTTTTTCTTTAAATTCGGACAACTTGATTCAGGAGTGCAGGAGATCATTCTAGTTTTTATTCTCTCCAAACCTTACTTGGACTCAGGGAGATGAGGTCTTACACCTACTTACTGCAGGTGTGTGCAGTCTAGATTCCTGGTATTTTACTAGAATAAAACTTGGGAAATCTGCATGATTCAGGCACCCCACACGGAGGACAGCCTTCAGTCAAGGAAATCTTTCCCCGAGAGACCCAGGGAAGAGATGATACGCGGCACAGACACTGCTCTAGGGTCCTGGACAGAAAAGCAGACCAAGGATGGGAAGGTTCCGTTACGGGTCCGAAACACTGAAAGCGAATTCCTGCGAGAGGATTTTCACTGTGCGCTTTCTCAAACAAGGAAGGACACACTTGACACGGAAGTTAGTCAAATTTGACTACGGAAGGTTTCCTGGGACGCTGTTCTGGAAAAGTGAAGAAGAGATTAATTTGAGGGAATATAGTCGGTCTATCTATAAGCCGTAGGAGGGGGATGTCCAGTCCCTAGACAAGAGTGAAATAGGAAACAGATGGTCAGTTAGGTGGTGCAAAACAAGTGGAGCTTGGTAATTGGTAGTTGATGGAAACAAGGAGACGCTGGTGGTTTTTCACTCATGAAGCAGAATTTTACGTAGGCTAATATCACCAGTCACTTTCAGCCGTGGTAATTAGACTGGAGTCGACCTTTGTGTAACACGTATAACAACCTCTGTGGATATTTTCATATGTCCATACGTTGCCGGTTGCCACTTATTAAACCTAACAGCTAGAATGAGCATATTAAATGCCCATATGAGTTTATAGAAAGCTGGACAGATCGCCAGAATGGCCGAGGCACCCTGGAAAGACCGCGGTTCAAAAGCCCTCGTATGGATGTGTATCTTGTCGTTTTCCTCCATATTCCCTTGAGGGGAACCCAGGGTCATAACAGATACGGCTCAAGGAAAAGAGAAAAACCGTCTATTCGCATCTAGTACTATAGCGGAATGGGTGGCGCTATGTCCATGCGTACGAGAGTATATATAGGGTAGTTGCTGGGGGGTCGGTGTGTAAAAAAACAGGAATGTGGACAAGCTGAGCGGGGCCAGGAAGAATGTGGTCAGCCTGGACTGTGTAAAAAGATAGGAGCAGCCACTGTGAAAAAGTCAGCACGGGAGTGCATAGCCGTCGCCAGCAAAGCGGGATCCGGCGTTTTACTGCAATCACAAAACATTTTCCAATTATTCTAATACTCTCCACCTGATTGAGTAGATAAATAAGTGCCTTTAAACCGGCCACTGAGGTACGTGTCCTACGTCCCCCGTTCTCTCAGTGTTTTATTTGCCGTTGACAGTTTTCGGTTTGTTTGCAAGAGTGGGTCACAAAAAAAGCGGTCAGCACAACGGCATGGAGGCGATTTCCAAAACGGAGAGGGGGAGAGGCAATGCAGTCTGGATAACATAAGATACGGTGAAACCAGGCACTTTGCCAGTATAAAAGAGACGGTTTTCCCTCCAAGGGATTACGGAGCAATGCGTGTCAAACCTATTCACAGCGGTGCGTTGTCTCAGGGTCTGAAGCGACCATTGTGCGCTTATCTCGCTGACGGGCCCCGTGTTTGTTCGCCCACTGCCACGAAACACGTCGGCGATAAAAGACAAAGGAGTGGACTGGAAAGAGAAAGGTGACTTCTTTAGTTCACGGCCGTAGATAAGCTGTTATCTTTTTTTTCTAGCAACGCAGTATGCCCAACAAACATATTATAGATGTACTACATTATTTAACTCACTGTTAAGCGCGACCATATAGGGGAGTCGATCTGAATACGTTTCAATATTAAAGCCGCGTCATATTCCGAACGATTTTTTTTTCTGTAACCATTTCCACTCACACTTAAAATATATAATCAAGAAAAAATATGTAATTGATAGTGTGCTATATTATCGTAATAATACATGGAAACGCGCCTGCTTTTTCAGTGAAGTCGGGGTTAATATCTGCAGGTGTTGATGCTAATGTCATCGTATATAAAGTTTTCTAAATCCATAAATATTGCATTATACTCTCAACTGATTGTAACAGGCTGCGTTAATATCGTTTTTGGGTAGCGTACAGTTCCCATCGCTGTGAATACAGGTCGACTAAGGTGATTGATTTGAATAAAAAAAAAAGTGTGGTCAGTTTGTTTAGAAACATCAAAGTTCATCATGCAAACAAAGTTCATCGCGTCAACTCCAAAGAGTTAAAGGGGGTTAAACGCAACGATCCGTATGTTTACTGTCAATATTGGCAAATTCTGAAATAGTGACAAAACTTGCGAAACGCTTTTTTTCGCCTTCAAGTTACTTTCTGCCATGATCAAGGTCCAAATGTCCTGTAGGTAAAGCTGGTATACGCTTGTTTCGCTCCAGCGCATGGACTGTACCCATTATACATGCAGTTTACAAGGAATTCATGGGTTGGTATATATCTTAAAATATGTTTAGAATCGTTGCCAAACGTTAACACGCGATTATTCGCAGTCAGCAATTCAAAGCGAACAGTTACTAATAGTGCTTATAGGATTATGGAATCGCTGTATAATGTCTGACGCCCCAAGAACAATGTGCTTGGCCTTAAGTGGGAGATTAACGTCTAGTTGCGCTTGCGTGAGTGTCTTTGGGGGAGAGACTGACGGTTCCTGGACGTGAGGTCTCGGTCGGTGCCGCCGCTGCCGGTGAAGCTCTCTCTCCCCCCCCCCCCCTCCTCGCTCTCTGGCTGCTGTGTTATTTTCCAGCTCGGAGCCCCAGCCCGCGTGGCTCGATCGATTCGCATTGATTGTCCCTGACGAGCTGCTCCACTTTCCAGCCAATGTCAGCCAGTCTGCGATCGGGAAGGAGAGAAATGAAGGAAAATCTCTGCCGCCCTGGCGGTGTCATTTCCACACACTTCAGTTGGCCGCCTGCCAGCAGACAGGACACTCACAAGAGGTGGAGTGGACTTCAGCGTTTGCAAGAAGAGGAGCCGGCTACCTCGCTGGCCTGAGCGACGATTTCGGTTGACCACTGCCCACCCACCTTAAAACTGTCAAATTATACCTGCCATGTGACATAATTAAGCTTGCTCTAAACACGATATACCTTTAATTGTACCCTGTGTTTACCTACATAAGAGGCACCGCATATAGCCTATGCATGTATATTGATCACACGTCGGTTCCAACTCGTCGTTTATTATCGACTTTGTTTTAGTTAAACACGGGCAGAAATGATTACTTGGTTAGGTGTATATATATGTATCCATCGACAAAATCTGAGCAGTGTGTGTTGTACGGGAGAAATTTGCGAATGTGAAAAATCAATAGTGAAATGCGCGAGACAAGATGTTACGTGATGATGTATAGTACAGATTCATATGACATGCAACTTTTAGTGTTTTATAAAAGGATCGCCGCGTCTGTAATCATATGTAGCGTACAATTACAAAACCATTAATATTCAATATGTTTTAAATAGACGGGTATTAAATATTATTGGTATAACTTATTCGGGGGTGCCGTTATGGTAAGATAGCTGTCACCTAAAGTGGGTAATGAGACTATTACGTAGAAAAATGCACCCCAATGTACACAGTGTATAATCCAGAACACGTATATTTATCTTATGGCTGAAGAATTGGCTTCCTTCCCCGCCACTCTGTAGGACCTCCGTGGAAATGCTTATATTTCCGTCATATATTTTACGTTGCTAAGTACTGAGTAGCCTACGTTTGAGTCTGGAAGTCAAATTTAAATAAATGCCATGTCACATGACATTTAAACTTTTTTGTATCACATCAAAAGCACAGCAACAGTAACACCAGAAACATTATTATTATTGTTGTTGTTGTTGTTGTTGTTGTTGTTGTCATCATCAGTAGTATAATTATTGTGGTAATGTTATGGTCCTAAAACTTGGTATTACTAAAAGGAAGAAATTAATAAAATATTTTTTTCCAATAATATAATAATGTACAAGGCATTTTAAAATCATAACTAATTCCCCAGCTAACTTCTTTCTTCACCGCTGCAATTGTCAAGTGCAGAAACACTTCAACAGAGCATGTGCTCCGTTTGTTTTACAGGACAGCCGAGTCAAAGTTCTTGGTAAGTATGAATGTGTTAAATGAAAGTTCTCTCTTAAAGAGGTATGACGAAAAAGTCAATCTGCTTTCCGCTAAGAAAAATCATATTGTCCGTAAACAGTGAATAGAGGGGAAGCCAGAGTCCTGTGCGTATGCACGCGGTCTGAGAAACAGCCTCGATTTTATATTTAAAAATGAATGCGTCTTCTATAAAAGACATTCACACATTCAGAAGAATTCGACTTAAATAATAATGGATATTACATCACGTTTGCTTAATTTTAATGTTTTATTACCTTTGGCGTTATATTTTATCTCGATTTCTCTTATTCGGAAAGTCCATTTCGGTTTTTACGTGAAGCTCCAAAAATCTATGAAATGTGTTTGCATGTTCTTCCCCGCGAGCAGGGATGTAGAGGTGGGATAGCAAGAATCGAAAGGTTGGAGCCCACACGCTTGCCTCCGAGAAAGTACGTTTTACAATTATTTATCACTTGATTTCCTTCGCGCTAATTTCTGCCGGTGGGGTTTATATTTCTTTTGAGTGAGAATTTTATTTTTTCCCTGTTTTTGCGTCAATCTCCATAGCAGGCACGCCGACGGACCGCTTGGACGGTGGGATCACTCCCCTCCGCTCGGATCTGCTTTGGTAGGTGCGAATGAAAAGGGCCTGTGTTTGCAAATATGCAGATATATTGAAGGGGGGAATCATAGTTTGTTGAAGTCTGTTCAAAGTTGGGATGTCATCTTCCTAACGATCAAGTTAACTGGGAGAACGGGAGAATGTTTTTTCTTTATCCCCCGCGACGTACCAGAGCAGACCGAGTGCTGGTACCGCAGACACCCCGGTTTCAGATCAGTGAGTCTAGACAAAAGGTATTTTTGTATTACTTTAATGTTAATAAATGTCGAATTTATTCATTCATGCGCATACCTGATGATTTCATTGTGATTAGTTCGGTTTAATACGAGACTGCGCTGTAATGTAACTTTTGCGAATTTAACGCTGTTAGAGAATATTCCAAAATTAGTTCTTCTGACGGGGGACCGATATCGCGGATTTCCTTTCACGTATGAGGATAATATTATTAATGTTCATTTTAAAGTGCGTTAATGATTCACAAGTGACAAGGCTGGTTACTTGAAAGTGTCTTTCGCAGTCGGTAATACAATTCATTAAGTGAAAATTAAAGATAAATTGTTGAATTTAAAAGCACAGAATAGGAAAATGTTACAAGTTTCCTCTGGACTCGGAAATAACTTTACCAACCATTGATATTTCTCATGGTATTTATTAACATAAATCTATGTATTTAAATATACATACGCCGTTATTTATCACGTATTGCGCTATATCGGGTTATATCTCGTTACCAGTTTTCAATACCAAAAAGATCGTGAATTACTTTGGTGTATTTTATTGTGGTAGAATGAGCAGTCGGGGTTACGTATCGCCGAGGAGAAGCGAGCAGCCCGTCTCGCGCTCGCCTTGTCCCCCTCGCCTGACGCTGCTGCGTGCGGGGATTTACTGCGACCCCTCGGCACTGCCGCAATCCACGGCCGGCCGCAGCGCTCGTCAAGGCTGCGTGTTGTGTTTGCAATTAGGTGCCGCGGATCCAGATCAATATAAAATATAGATTCGCTATGTTTTAAACTTGTCCTGTGCCTGTGAGCGAAGAGCGTATGGACTATATAATACAAGGAATAACTTCATCTATAAGTAATATAATTAAAGTCGTTATTGATGGTAGATCTGAACTGGATCCAATGAGTGAGTAAGCGCGGTGTGGGGGTGTGTGTTCGCCTGAGAGGAAGCGCTACGCTGGGCTCTGCATTACCTGAACTAATAAATATCTGACTCTGCGCACCTCTCATGAGATCGCCAGGAGCAACTTAAAGCGGGTCTTGTTATGCATGTTGGCCGCAAACGGCGCTGCTCCGATAACTTTGATTTTAAAATGTAACTACATTATATCCACATGAATGACTGTTCCTGTTGTTGACGTATCCAATTACTTATGCAGTGCGCCGATTAGGGATCAAAACAAATGGTGAGATAAGAAGAGATGTATTTGTTTTATACATTAATAATTGTATAAGGGTTGTTGGTAATTTTCTAGCACCATTTTTGCCAGATTGCTCGTGGGTGTGTTGACTAAGGTTCATTTGTAGGTGGGCTAATTATTTATGGTATTCCTCCGAGTAAAAAAATAAAATAAATAAATAAATAAACAACCAGAGCAGCGGTATCGTTTTTTGTTAAGATACTGACGGCTTGGAATGCGACCATCCAGCGCGTGCTATGCCGGGCACGGCTGGGAACAGTTGTTTGACGCTGTGCATTTGGGCCCTGCCACATACACCACGCTGGCATACCAGAGGGACAGGGCTAGGGCCAAGACCGCTGCTCTACGGCATCCACCACTCCTCGATCTCAGGCGGAACGTCAGTGTTTTAGATATTAATTCTCCGAGGGGGATAGTTACTGCCGAGCTCCGTCCCCATGGGACGGACAACAGGAAGATGTTCGCAGTTAACGACTATTCTTATTGGAAGGTAGCTATTTCGGTAGTGGCTTCAGGGATACGGTAATATATATATATGTTGTCCTATAATAGAAACGTGCTGTTGTCAACATAAAAATTGTAATTATTGGTAATATTATTATTTTATATATATATATATATATATATATATATATATATATATATATATATATATATATATATATATATATATATATACATACTACTAGTGTCTGTCTTTGTTAATACATAATAATAATAATAATAGCCACATAATTAAAAATCAATAGGAAGCACTAGATAATTTTTTGAAATATATATATATTTTTTTAATATTTCCCTGACCCATGAAGTTGAAGAAGATGCTATTCTGAAAGTTAGTCCTTGGCTGTATTGAAAATCAGTCTCCCATTGAGGTTGAAGCCTCAGTGATGCATCTGTGCACGGCCATAATGGAAGTGCACCTCAGTCGCTGCATGGTCTTGGAGGGCCAAGGATGCACTTAGCGCCCACTGCCATGCTAGGGGTTATTAGGGGACATGCCCCCACAGGTAGCACAGGTCGGTGTCTGTCACCATGCTACGACCTGCCTGGGGCGTTAGCGAGCCTCGTAGCATAGCTGCTGCTGGCTAATATACTCGTGTTTGACAGCCTTAATGGACCAGCTCAAAGGACAGCGAATCGAATGACCTCGGAGAGAGTGTGACACTGGAGGGGACACAACTTAATAATTTAAATGCAAAGGTCTGTTTATTTGTGGGGGGGGGGGGGGGGTGAATGAAGCCAAAATAGATATTGGGGGATACATGTCCCCTCTGGTTCCTGTGCCCCCTGAATGAATCTGGCTTGGGAAGATAGATGGGAAGGAATGAAGAAAGTTGGGTACATTAATGACAGGAACATTGAGTGATGGGGCACAATGTACCTGGTTTACTAGGTGTTTACGGCCAATCTATATTAGTCTGTTACCCTCTGTTTTAATAAAATACTTGGCTTGACATATTTATGGTAAAACGCTGGGGTTGGGTCAAAAGCCGGAGATGTGGTGGCCTCTCACTACAACCAGGAGAGCAACGGGAGAACCTGCGAGGAAAGTTGTAGGACCAGAGGGAGAATGTGACAAAGGGATGGAGGAGATGGTGGCCATCAGCGGTTGGGGGTGGGAACGTGGAGCGGGCGCTGGACACGGACGGTGGAAACGGGTTGCCGGTCACGGATGCATAGAGGCGGACGGCGTGTGACAGTCAGGAAGGGCGGCTGTCGATCGGCGCAGTGGGGGGGGGTTGAGCGCTGGCGGCGGTTCCGACGGCGAGGGGGACGGGCGAGCCCTGCAGCTCCCTGTGAGGCGCGGTAGAGGATGGAGAGTGGCTGGCCCGGTCCGCCGGCGCCGCGGGCTCCGGAGCTGGCGGGAACGCGGGGGCTGCGCTTCTGCCTTTGAAGCTCTACCTCCTACTAATTCTGGCCTTCCAATTTCCACAGAGTTGCTGGGCCGCCTCATCTCCCCCCTCCCTTTGTTTCCCTTATAAGGGCTGGCTTGGCGATTTCCTTTTGCCTTTTCTCTCTGGTGTCGTGTGTGTGTGTGTGTGTGTGTGTGTGTGTGTGGCCTCCAATGGCCAGATATGGAGAATTAAAGAGAAGGTTGTTCTCGCGCCTTCAAATGAGAAAATTCTGATGATGTCATAATGGGGGGAGTGACACATCACGCCATGGACACAGTCACGCTGGCGGTGATTGTGCTGGTTTTGGTGGGAGGGGGCTGACCCTGGTTTGGACCCTGTGTCGATCTGAGCTGCTTGTCATAGATCTGACATTTGTCATTGATTTTTTTTTTCCTTATCCTTTTTTTCTTTTAAGATGAATGTTTATTACGAATCTAGTGAAAATCATGTGTTGGTCCATGAGTCACAATTAGCAGATGCTTGAAATCGGCAGAAAGCTGATTTATTGTGTACATTTGATATCATATTGTGGTTTTCTGTTGTCTGTGTCATGCAGTTTACCAATGAAATGTTTAGTTTTGCATGATAATTATTCCTCACTGGAGATGATGTCAGATGTGAGACTCAGCCGTGTGTCTATCCCGAGGATCTCCCTGATCACATGGCCACATGGATCACATGGTCCCGGCCACACCTTAAACCCATCGCCCTGTAGTCATGGTGACATTTTGCTTCCGGCTTCTTCTTCCTGTGTGATGAGTGTCCCCTGTCCATTTCAATGGATTGTCCTTCCCCCCCCCTCCCCGTTTGCTGAAAATCTCCACCCCCCCCCACCATCCATCTTTTAAACCCTGTGCTCCTCTCCCCCTTCCCCCCCATCAGCTTACAGTCGGCCTGAGTAACAATGTGGACGAAGGCGGAGCTCTAGAGTGCGTTCCTGGGCTCCGGGGGCTTCCATTGGTTGACCCATCAGAGGGGGAGTGGTCACTCTCACCTGGGCTTTGAGCAGACGGTTCGCCATCGGCAGGCCCCCCCCCCCGCCCCCCGCACGTGCTGGACCATGTCTAGCGGGCGTCCCGAGGGAAGCCACAGCGCAGAGGCCCCGGACAAGAGCAGCTGCGGGGAGGACGGCCAGCCCCCTGCCCCGGAGCGGCGGAGTCGCAGCGGCATCATCAGCGAGCCACTCAGCAAGAGCCTGAAACGGTCGCGCACGCTCTCCCAGTACACCGCCAGCTGCTCAGCCGCCAACGGACTCGCCCACAACGGCACCGCCGACGCCAAGGGCAATGCTACCTCCACGCAGCAGCGGGCCGCCAAGGCGGAACGGGCCTCGGAGCCGGCCCTCGAGGGACACAACGGGCTGCATTTTGCCCAGGCTGCCGAACTGCTGAAGCGGGCCGGCATGCTCCTGCCCGGGGAGCAGGGTGGCGGCGCGGGCGACCCGGACGGCGTGTCCGCGGCGGACGCCGTAGGCCCTGCCGACTTTCCCTACATCGGCGGCTTCCCCTTCAACCCGGGCCTCTTCATCATGACGCCCGCCGGAGTCTTCCTCGCCGACAGCGCGCTGCACATGGCCGGCCTGGCGGAGTACCCCATGCAGAGCGAGCTGGCCTCCGCCATCAGCTCGGGCAAGAAGAAGCGGAAACGCTGCGGCATGTGCCCGCCGTGCCGCCGGCGCATAAACTGCGAGCAGTGCAGCAGCTGCCGGAACCGCAAGACGGGCCACCAGATCTGTAAATTTCGCAAGTGCGAGGAACTTAAAAAGAAGCCGTCCGCGGCTCTTGAGGTGAGCCTCCAGGGGGACACTGGCCATGGGGGGTGTGAGGGTGGGGCGGGGCTTCTTTAGGAGGGGCAGATGAGGTAAGGGTTAGATTAGATTATGTGATGCCTGGGGCGGGGGTTGGGGTGTGTCTGGGGTCGAGACAGGATATGCGAGGGGGATTTACTCACGCCGGAGGATTGCCTATAATCTCTCCTCCATCTTTCATCGCATCAGTGTGGTTAAAACTGGCTATCAGCGGCCATCTTTATCTGGGTAATGCGTGCTTTCGGCTAGCGGATTGCCCTGTCCGAGTCCCACTTGATGTGTCTCTAATGGAGGCCGCCGCGTGCGGGCTGGGCTGGTCTCTGAGTGAGTGCGTGTGTTTGATGGCATGCATGCCTAAAGGAGGGCTGTGCCGGGCTTGGGGGGTGTGCATGGGAGGGGGGGGGGCGTGGAGGGCTCGGTCAGTCCATCTGGCCGTGGGGCTGTCATCTGGAGCACCAGGTGTCAGTGTGGCACAGACGCTTCCCTCCCGCCCAAGACGACTAGCCCTGCTCATCTATGTGGTGAGAAGCCCCCCCCCACACACACACACACACACACACACACGCTCCCCTCCAGCAGGGTCGCTCCTTCATGCGATACATCCACCCCCCCAAGTTGCTCACTCTCCAGCTCCCTTCTGGACACTTGCAGGCCTTGACATCTCCTACCTCTGCTTAGAGCATTTCTCGAAAAACAGAAGTTTTATTTTGTCAGGCCAAAGACATGCAGCTGTACGGGAATTGCGTGAAAGACTTAGGGTACATACAGGTCCTGGCTGCTATATAAAAATAAATGCTGTGTTTTACCCTTGATGTCTAATCCACACGTCAAAGGTCCCGACAGCAGCGTCACTGTAAGCTCGGACCCGGAGAAGCCTCGGGCCGGTCCGTAAATAAACGGTACACATCAGCTGGTTACATGCTGTTTCCTACACGGCACACGGGGTGCCTACGATTTCAAGAAAGGAAGGTGTCTAACTGGGGCACTGGTTAAGGTTAACCGTTCGGGCCAAACACCAGCTCTCCCGAGTTGGTGTATCGATTATTACTTAGTATAAACTGGCGAATGATTTTCCTCGCCAATACCGTTAGATGTGAAATTGACAGGAGCAGCAAAGTGAGATAAATAAAGAGACTGGTCAATATGATATTATTATACCCGTATCTTGTGTCCTAGCTTAGCGCTTAGCGGAAACCACCAGGTTGAGTTGATCCGCCGTCATTCTTTGGCGTCACACTCTAGCCCATAATGAGGCCGGCATTTCAGCAGCTGCGTGTTTAATTTCACGGAGGAGCTCGTGCTCATGGCGGGACTTTGGCGGGCTTGGGGCTCCTGGCTGGATGGTAATGATGAACCTCTCTGGGACATTAAAACCTGATGAAGGTGTGGGTACAGGTGGGTAATTCAGGTCCAGAAAGTAAAAATCCAGACCAAGATTTTGTTTCAACCAACCAGTTGAGTACTGTGTGACTGTGACTCTTTATACTCAACTGGTTGGTTGAAACAAAATCTTGGTCTGGATTTTTACTTTCTGGACCTGAATTACCCACCTCTGGGTATGAGGTTGAGGAGGGGATATCAAGGACAGCCAACACAGGGGGTCTGTCCTTCATTCGCGGGGTGCCAGTTATCACGGGATGCCAATCATCTCCGCCAGCTCCTGACTTTCTGACACGGACAGTGTAGAAGAAAGTCAGACCCAGTTGGCATCAATCTGCTTGCCACTCTACTCACTTGAACCAGAGGACCAACAAGTACATAAAATCTGAGTGGTAGAAGGTGTCTATTCTGGTGCGGAAAGGTCCACCTTGGGTAAGCAACATGAAGCGTTCACTGTAGAGAAGGAGAACACATCCGAAGGACTCCGGGTCCTACAGCGACCCACATGTCCTTTTTTAGTATCCATACGTGTTTTGGTATATTTACAAATGATTTACTTTTATATAAAGTCTTTTACTGTCGAGTGCTACATTGTTCTCTTATACAAAAAGTCATTTAAAGGCACAGTCCCAAGCCCCAATATTCTGTTCTGCGCACTGACACGCGTGTTCAGGACACACACGGCTCTCCGGCATGCGTGTCCATAGCCTTACGGGGTTGTTAGCATGTTTTTGAGGGAGGAGAATATGTGAGCACACACTGTTCCATCACTGTGCTGGGGATTCCACACGAAGGGCCGTGAGCTCCAGGGGTTTGTGTGTGTGCGCGTGCGTGCGTGCGTGTGTGTGTGTGTGTGTGCGCGCATGTGTGTGTGGGGGGGGTGGCATCGTGGGGCTTGAAGGGGCGGCATTGACAGGGCCTTCAGGCTGTTTTCCATTGAAACCTCACGGCAGCTGCGAAGCCTCCATAAAAAAATGGGGGGGGGGTGGCGTGCAGGGCTCTCGCCACTTTATACCGCACTGGCTGGAGGCGTCGAACTTTATTTTAGGAAAGCGACGTTGGCTGAACGGAAATAAAAAAAAAAAAATCCAGTGTGTGTGTGAGCAGGAAGCGAAACAGGCGCACTGTGACACAGCGAAGTTCTGGGCCGCCAAGGCAGCCCAGGCTGGGTCCTTATAAACCCACGCAGATCGGCCGCCGTTTGGACCTGGACCTCTGCGCTTCACGGTTTGGCTGTAACTTGCCATTATTTAAGTCATAAACACAGTTTAGGTAACGTTTTAATGGTGACCAGGATTCACTTACTGTAAGACTGGAGTGCTTGTTCGTGTTGATGTGGAGTTACATAGAGGGTTTATTTGTGTGATGTCTCTGGGTCAGTGACCGTGTGTATCCCGTGTGTATCCCGTGTGTATCCCGTGTGTATCCCATGTTTATCCCGTGTGTATCCCGTGTGTATCCTGTGTTGTGCGTTTCGCCTGTACTGTAGGTGTTTCTGGTGTGTGTGTTTGTGGTGTGTGTGTGTGTGTGTGTGTGTGTGTGAGAGTAGGTGTGTTTTCCTTGAGGTGCCCCTGCGTGATAATGGCCGCCATGCGTGTGCGTGGTTGGGGCCGCGGATCAAAGCACCTCCATCTCCAGAAGGGTTATTAGTCTGGGTCCTGTGCCACGGGAATGTGAGGCTGCCCCGTCGGCGTTGGCATGTCAGTGGGAAGGGGGGGCGGGGAGGGTCAGTACGTTCCCCCTCTGGCTCGTCCAGCATTTCTGACTGACAGCGCTCCCAGACGGAGCGTAGACGCACAAGGCACACACCTGTCGGGGTCGCAGTTGGAGGGTGTTTGCATCTCGCACGGTTTGCGTTTGAGTGCAAAGCGTTTGCGTAACACATGCGTGTGCGTGTGTTTCTGGGGAGGAGGGACGGGCGAGGTCAGTCAAGGTGACACCCCCTCCCCCCCCATCCATGGTGTGGTAGATCTTCCTTGCATTTTTGAGCTCTCCCCAAGAAATGCTCTATACTCCCATGCCCCCCCCCCTGCAAGAGCCCCAGAGGCCCTGTGGTTAGGAGGGTTAGGACCCCCCCCCCCCCCCCCCCGCCTTCACATGCCAGCTCTCAGGCTCGTAACCGGGAAGGTGATCTGAGGTGGCGTCAACAGTGCAGAACAAAGAGAGAGACTTGAGTAAGGTGGTTGATGTGGGGGGGGGGGGGGGCGTATAATGCTCAAACTGGATCTGTGTCCTGGTCAAGCCATGGGCTCAGTGGCATCTGCCTCACCCCCCCCCCCCCCAATGGTCAGTCTCCCTGTGCCCCCCCCCCCGTGACATCCGGATCCCCCCTGCTCGCACCCCGAGTGGGAGGCCATGTCACTCCTTTATAGGTCAGGCCTTTCCCAAAGGTCCGGATCGGGTTACGTGCCGCTGAGCTCGCCGTGCGTTCCGGGAGCCTCTCACGCTGAGAACGTGTTCCGGGACAGGGGTGTATCAGGTCTGTGGGGGTGCATGACTGAGCCCCCCCAAATACAGGTGTGTCTGGGGAGTCCTCAGGGGCCTTGGGGGTAAATACCAGCTCCTTCACACACGTGTGTGGTGTGTGTGTGCGTGCGTGTGTGTGTGTGTGTGTGTGTGTGTGTGTGTGTGTGTGCGCGCGCCTCCCCGTCTCTGACAAATGTCCACCACTCTCTGCCGCAGTCCCTGCAGTTGGGGGGAGGGGGGATGACCCCATGGTTTCTGGATGCCCCTCCATATTTTTGGGCTTCACCGAACTCCAGTCAGCCGCCTCTGTTTGTCTTAACTCACGTCAAAATAAAACACGGCCAGGAACGAGAGGGGCTGAGGGTGGGGGGCGGTGGGGGGGGGCAGCGAGGAACAGCGTCGCCATTGCAACCGCTCGCAAAAGTCTTGTTTGCCTGTTGGTGTTGGAGCCGAGTAAATAATACATGTAGCATATCGGATTTCAGTGGCGGAGCCAGTGCTGCGGCCCACGGCGGCCCGGGTGAGAGCAGGCGGCCCGGCAGACAGCAGGGAGCGAGGTCTGTTTGGGACAGCCTGGCGTGACGCCTCGCTAAGCCAGCTGCTCTCAGCGCCTGGAGAGCCGGGCGGGGGCGGGGGGTATAGGGGCAGAGTGACGGGGGACCGTGAAGAGAAATGGAGGGCAGGGAAGAAGATGGCAGGGCTGGGGAGGGGAAAGGACGCAGGGGAGGGGGGCGGGGAGGGGGAGAGTATCACCAGTACTGACAACATCTTTCACACACACTCGCACACAAGTACTGACAACACACACTACTGGCACTAGCACTGGTAACACACAGTAACCACAGCAGTATTGACAACATAACGCTACCGACACCAGTACTGACAACACATACTCATGCAGTACCAAAACCAGTACTGACAACACATACTCATGCAGTACCAAAACCAGTACTGTCACCAATACTGACCACACACACACACGTGCAGTACGAAAACCAGTATTGACACCACTCTCGTAGAGTACACTAATATTGACAGTGCACACTTGCGTAGTACCAACATAAATACTGACCACATACTCGGGCAGTACAAAAACCGATACTGACAATACACACTTGCAGAGTACTGACACCAATACTGACCAAACACACTTGCGCTATACCGACAGTAATACTAACAACACGCACTTGCACAATACCAACATTAATACTGACAACACACAATCGCGCAGTACCGACAGTAATACCGACCAAAGGCACTCGGGCAGTATCGACACTAATACTGACAACAGGCACTCGCGCAGTACTGACAACAGTACTGACTCCATATGCTCATGCAGTACAAAAACCAGTACTGACTCCATATGCTCATGCAGTACAAAAACCAGTACTGACTCCATATGCTTATGCAGTACAAAAACCAGTACTGACTCCATATGCTCATGCAGTACAAAAACCAGTACTGACTCCATATGCTTATGCAGTACAAAAACCAGTACTGACTCCATATGCTTATGCAGTACAAAAACCAGTACTGACTCCATATGCTCATGCAGTACAAAAACCAGTACTGACTCCATATGCTTATGCAGTACAAAAACCAGTACTGACTCCATATGCTCATGCAGTACAAAAACCAGTACTGACTCCATATGCTCATGCAGTACAAAAACCAGTACTGACTCCATATGCTCATGCAGTACAAAAACCAGTACTGACTCCATATGCTCATGCAGTACAAAAACCAGTACTGACTCCATATGCTCATGCAGTACAAAAACCAGTACTGACTCCATATGCTCATGCAGTACAAAAACCAGTACTGACTCCATATGCTCATGCAGTACAAAAACCAGTACTGACTCCATATGCTCATGCAGTACAAAAACCAGTACTGACTCCATATGCTCATGCAGTACAAAAACCAGTACTGACTCCATATGCTCATGCAGTACAAAAACCAGTACTGACTCCATATGCTCATGCAGTACAAAAACCAGTACTGACTCCATATGCTCATGCAGTACAAAAACCAGTACTGACTCCATATGCTCATGCAGTACAAAAACCAGTACTGACTCCATATGCTCATGCAGTACAAAAACCAGTACTGACTCCATATGCTCATGCAGTACAAAAACCAGTACTGACTCCATATGCTCATGCAGTACAAAAACCAGTACTGACTCCATATGCTCATGCAGTACAAAAACCAGTACTGACTCCATATGCTCATGCAGTACAAAAACCAGTACTGACTCCATATGCTCATGCAGTACAAAAACCAGTACTGACTCCATATGCTCATGCAGTACAAAAACCAGTACTGACTCCATATGCTCATGCAGTACAAAAACCAGTACTGACTCCATATGCTCATGCAGTACAAAAACCAGTACTGACTCCATATGCTCATGCAGTACAAAAACCAGTACTGACTCCATATGCTCATGCAGTACAAAAACCAGTACTGACTCCATATGCTCATGCAGTACAAAAACCAGTACTGACTCCATATGCTCATGCAGTACAAAAACCAGTACTGACTCCATATGCTCATGCAGTACAAAAACCAGTACTGACTCCATATGCTCATGCAGTACAAAAACCAGTACTGACTCCATATGCTCATGCAGTACAAAAACCAGTACTGACTCCATATGCTCATGCAGTACAAAAACCAGTACTGACTCCATATGCTCATGCAGTACAAAAACCAGTACTGACTCCATATGCTCATGCAGTACAAAAACCAGTACTGACTCCATATGCTCATGCAGTACAAAAACCAGTACTGACTCCATATGCTCATGCAGTACAAAAACCAGTACTGACTCCATATGCTCATGCAGTACAAAAACCAGTACTGACTCCATATGCTCATGCAGTACAAAAACCAGTACTGACTCCATATGCTCATGCAGTACAAAAACCAGTACTGACTCCATATGCTCATGCAGTACAAAAACCAGTACTGACTCCATATGCTCATGCAGTACAAAAACCAGTACTGACTCCATATGCTCATGCAGTACAAAAACCAGTACTGACTCCATATGCTCATGCAGTACAAAAACCAGTACTGACTCCATATGCTCATGCAGTACAAAAACCAGTACTGACTCCATATGCTCATGCAGTACAAAAACCAGTACTGACTCCATATGCTCATGCAGTACAAAAACCAGTACTGACTCCATATGCTCATGCAGTACAAAAACCAGTACTGACTCCATATGCTCATGCAGTACAAAAACCAGTACTGACTCCATATGCTCATGCAGTACAAAAACCAGTACTGACTCCATATGCTCATGCAGTACAAAAACCAGTACTGACTCCATATGCTCATGCAGTACAAAAACCAGTACTGACTCCATATGCTCATGCAGTACAAAAACCAGTACTGACTCCATATGCTCATGCAGTACAAAAACCAGTACTGACTCCATATGCTCATGCAGTACAAAAACCAGTACTGACTCCATATGCTCATGCAGTACAAAAACCAGTACTGACTCCATATGCTCATGCAGTACAAAAACCAGTACTGACTCCATATGCTCATGCAGTACAAAAACCAGTACTGACTCCATATGCTCATGCAGTACAAAAACCAGTACTGACTCCATACTCGTACACTGCTGACTCCAGTAAAGCAGACACCTGTAATGCGGCTGCACACTCTAGGTTCTCACCGCCTGTCTCTCTCCTCTCTCCCAGAAGGTGATGTTGCCGACAGGAGCAGCATTCCGATGGTTCCAGTAGGACTGTCATCGAGTGCAGTGGCACACCTCGCTTTTGACTGTCTCGGGCTTGGACCCCGCCCCCCCCCCCCCCCCCCCGCCCCCCCAGCTGAAAAACAAACAGAAAAAGCGAAAATTATTCAATATAATGGATGCACCTACTTTTTTCCTGAACCAAAAATAAACAATAAGAAGTCTATGGCAACTTTCATTCCTTTTTCTATGTTGCGTTTTGGTACCTTTTGTCCTATTTCTGCAGTTTTTCCCGTCACTTTGACATCAAACTTTTCATTGCCAAAACAGAAACGAGGGACTGTGTGTGGACAATCAACTACTTTCTGTGTCTGGTGTTTATGTCGTTTACGTGTGGAAAGATAAAGTACTTGTGTAGAGAATGTAAATTTGCGGCTCTATTTTAAAACTAGTGACTAATGACAAGCACTATTGTAATTTAGCACCATTGTTCTTACTTACGACCTTGTATTTTGATTGATTCTTTTTTTAATTTTATTTTTTTTTTTGTTATTGTTTTATGTCATAAATCTATAGTTTTGAATTTGCTTAATGTTTGTTATTAAACAAGAAAAGTTACAAAAAAAAACTTTTAAGATGTAGCACCCCGTTTTCTGATTTGGGAAAAAAAATTCTAGCTTGCCGGATGTTGACAGCGCACTCCATGTGTCCCCCCCCCCCCCGCCCCCCCCGCCCCCCCCCACTTCCTCAGGGCCTTAAAAGCCAGCCCTCATCCTACTGGTACGGATGAATCCGCTCTCCAGGGTCTTTCTCGAAACCTTCTGGTCAACATTGCGCCCTCTCTCTCTCCCTCTCCCTCCCTTTCTCTCTCCCTCTCTCTCTCTCTCGCTTTCTCTCCTGTTTTTCTACTTGTTTGTTGAATGGGAACTGGAAGCCTCGCCTTGCCGATTCTCTTCTGAGGGGCGTGGCTGTCTTGGGATCGCAGCCGCCTGGAGTCTTCGGAAGCTTACGGGAACATCGATCCCGTCTGCACCCCAGCACTGAGAGAATTTCATTTTTCCACAATGCTATCAGATCTACATCTTTTGGAGGGGAAAAAAATAAGAAAAACAGTGATGTTTGTATTCATTTAGAGATTTGGCCTGATTTTGTGAATAAAAATGAATGCATGTATTTGTGTCAAAACCTACTGCTCTGAAGCCTGTCTGCTTTAATGCATGGTGCATCTTTTTGTTCAGTGATTCATGCAGAGACAACAGAAAAAATGCACTAAGAAGTGTCTAGGAAACACATTATTGTTAACTTTTAAAAGCTTTTTTGACCTCACTTCTTGTGGTTGAGCTTAGGGCTCATGATTATTGGTATAAGAATTTGAAGTGGTGTTTTTTTGGAGTGATTTCCATAATTTTATATTCAATAATAGTTTTTAAAAAGCTGGGAATTTGTATTTAAATAAACTTATGTGAGTAATTGCAAGCCCATTTCTAAAAAATAATAAAAATGAAACTGCAATAATGAGCAAACACGTAGGCTTGATCTAAGACCCAGAAGTCATTTTATTCATTTTTCCAATGTAATTACATTTTCCATACTTTGTTTCAATTTCTATACAGGTGTTTGATAAAATGATAAATTGGCAGAAAAAGCCTACACCTCAATGCATTTGTTAAAATCCCCGTGGCCACACAACATACTGATGATTAGAGTTTGAGTTTATTACAGTTTAATTGGGTTAATTATATCAAATACATTGTGAGTACGGTGGCTGAGAGGTGCCAAAACACAATTTTCACTTGTTTGCTTTTTAACCGCATTGTTCTCGTAAAAAGATATCTGCTCTCATCATGATTAAAAGAACGAAGAGTGGTTGCTGGTTTTTGTGAGTTTCTGACCACAGATAGGAGTCTTTTCTTTTTCTAGCTGGAATCCACAAAACCACCCGTATTCTCTTGATGTGAATTCCAAAGGCCCTCTAGGGGTTAAAGGTCAGCGAGCAGTCCGGCTGGAGCAGCTTAGCCTGAAGGTGAGTTCTGTCTGGCCCGTGCCACCTCTGAAAACAGCACGGCGCTTTCTCACATAGATCCGGTTTCATGCGTGCGGACGACTCCTCACGTCATTCACACAGTCATATTTCCTCTGCCTGAATCGAAAGGACAGCCAGAAGGTGATTAATAACCAGCGGCCGGCGTCACGGTGACCCTAATAGCCTTGCAGTTATTAGCCATTTACCACAAGAGCCCTCCACACTGGCTAAGAAAGGCCACGCCACGACATGCTAACATTTACGTTAAAGCGAAGGGTTAACGCAAGAACGGAAGCGCTCGGCGCCGCTCACGAAACTTAATTCTTTTGGTTCACAACCCACTGCTACCCAACGCGAAGGACCAACGACCGTTTGGTTGGCGTAGATCTTCCAGACTCGATCTGCTTCGCCGCTAGCGTACTGCACAGGCAGCTGGCCCTGCTAACCTTAGGGGCCTCTCTCGTGGTCGTAACGGTGGCAAGCAACCACAGCTGGAGTGGTGAGGCGTTCAGATCCTCCAGCTGTCATGGTTTGCGTGCGTCTTGGTATGTTCTTACCGTCAATAACTCACTTGAAGAGTAACTCTACAGATCCTGTTTCTATTAAATTTAATGACAGGCAATATGGACTATGATGGAATTTACCGAAGGGCTCCTTTGGTCCATAGGGAAAAACACAGCTGCATATTGTAAATCATAACCTATATATTGCTAACTGATTTTATCAGCGTGTGTGGTAGGTCACCATTTGCCAGTGACTTGAGTCAGACAAGTAAATGCCTTCAACAGTATGTCCTGCACACCTGCACAGGTTATAACGTAGACTAACGTGAAGCTTCCGACTTCAGACGGAACGGGAAGCGTAAGTGTGCGACCGTTATCGGTAATGAGTAGACAGGCATGGTCATGAATTGCATGTGGGAGGGTGGGGTGTCAGAGCTAATTACATAGCTGAACCACACCTGTGCGACACCTGGAAGGCACAAGTCGGCAAGTACAAAGGCGGTGCTGCCGCCTGGAGCAGAGAGTCCAGAGAGACCCTGGACGGTGGACCACTTATAGCTTATCCTCCTGTGCCCTAACTTTCCTTGGTTGCTCCATCTTACTTCCTACCAGTACAACAACTAGTGTGCGCAGGTGTAAAATTGCGACTAGCAACAAAGTTTGGAAAAGTATTAAGTTTTTCTTCCCCCAATACCTCGGGTTTTTCCTCGTTTTAGACTTTAATCAGCGGTGGCTGATGGGAAATTAGATCGCAATGTAAACATGGCAGTCTTTAATAATTCGCTTAACAGTGATCAAGCGTGAGCTGTTCTAGACGGGCTCATCTGCGAATGAAGCACATCTGATGCGCGGATGATTGTCTTAAAGCGGCTTAATCGCGTCGCTCGGCGATCGGCGCGGCCGCTGTTGAAGACAGAGAGGAGGAATAGCGGCGCGTTTGTTTGCCCTGCCCTTTAAATCATTCATTACCATCCCCCGTTATTCCGGGGGCCCGGGACACGCCTGGGAGACGTGGGAGCTGGTGGCGGCCGGGCTGCTGGAGCGGAAACGCGGGTCGGCGTGAGATAATGCAGCGGAAAAATGTGGGGCTTTGGCGTCATGGCGCTGCCGCTCATAAACACTGTTAATTACTAATCAGTGCAAAGGCAGACGGCTGAAATGCGTGTGAAAACGCGGTCATTCGCCGTTATTTTAAGTTGGCCGAACAAAATATCCCAATAATACAGCAGGGATAAGTTAATATCGTGCACGCGTTGTTTCATTTAACGATTTTATAGTGCACATATGATAATTTATATAATGTTTAATTTTTTCTTCGTTATGTAAGGCTTAGGAGGGGGGAAGAGCACTGTGCTGGAAATCGTAAATAGACTGTCGCTGTGTGTGACTGGATATATATGTATATATGTATATGTATATATGTTTTAAGGGGTCTAGTGACAGGGCAGCGGAGAGCAGGTGACTTAGCAGCTTTAGCGCGTGCTGCCTGCACTGCGCAGCGTGACAGCAGTGAGCCGCTGCCATTACCTTTGTTCCTGCAGGCAGCATAGGCCGTACATTATTAATGTGCGCTATGGCGTCCGTGTCTCCGTCTCCATAACAGAGCTCACCGCCCACCCTGCCTTCAAAGGCCCGGCGTTACGCATCCGCGGGCTCCGAGATCCTCGCTCGGGAGCGTGGAGCTGGACAGCAGAGACGTCAGAGAGCCAGGCTGGATTTGGGGGGGCTGCACTGGGGATGTACTGGGAGCAGGGTTCTGCGACAGAGGTGGGTGGTCTGGATAATGGTGTCGGATGCTTGAGAGCTGTGCTGGACAGTGGGAGAGCAGGTTTAATGGCGTGACAGGGAGCCCGACGGAGGGGACCCGGGAGCAGGGGGGGCGCGGCGGAGACGCGGATCTGGGTGAGGAGAAGCCTAATCAGGAAAGGCACGGTGGGACATTAAGGAGGATGCAGGAAAGACACAGCGGGACGTTAAGGACGATACAGACGCTCTTATCTCTCTAACCCAGACGCTGAGCTGCAGCAAGCTGCGTACGCTGGTCGACACACACACTCACACACACTCACTCACACACACTCACTCACACATACACACACACACTCATACACACACTCACACACATACACACACACACTCATACACACACATACACACACACACTCATACACACACACTCACACACACTCACACACACATACACACACTCACACATACACACATACACACACACACTCACACACATACACACACACACTCATACACACACATACACACACACACTCATACACACACACTCACACACACATACACACACTCACACATACACACACTCATACACACACATACACACACTCACACACACATACACACACTCACACATACACACACACTTACACACACATACACACACTCATACACACACTTACACACACTTACACTCACTCAAACACATACACACACTTACACACACACTCACACTTACACACACTCACACATACACACACTCACTCACACATACACACACTCACACACACTTACACACACACATACACACACACACACACTCACACACACTTACACACACACATACACACACACACACACTCACACATACACACATGTAGGGTAAACATATCCTTATGGGGACCACTCATTCATTTCAATGGGAAAAATGCTACCGCTAACTATGACTTCCTTAACCCCTACCCTGCCCTAACCATAACCATAAGTAACCTAACAAAATACAAGAGTTTTTGCATTTTTAGTTTTTTCATAGCAGTCACCAATTTCTATAAAAACTGGTCCCCATAAGGGAAAAAAAACGGATATTTATCACGTTATGGGGACATTATGTCCCCATAAGGATAGGTAAACCCGCTCACACACACACTTACACAAACTCACATTCACTCATACACACACTCACACACACTTACACACACATACACACACTCACATTCACTCACACACACACTCACACACGTTTGCCTCTATGTGTGGGGACTCATTCCCATTTCATTTTAATACAATTAACAAATCCTAAAGAGACAAACCTCCAAAACTTGAAAAAATAGATTGAAAAGTTTTTTTTTTTAATTTCATAAAGGAAAGAAAGTTGGGAAAAGGGTTTTATGGCAGGTTCCAAGGAAGATCTGTTTTCAGGGTTCTTTTTTTTCATGTGGGCAATTTAAAAACAAATGTTCATGGCAAACAGCAAATAACAAAAACGCACAGAAATACCCGCAACATTACGCAACGAGGGCATTTATCAGATGGATAAGCATCCGTGTTACTGTATGTTACATGTACTCCGTGAAAGTATGAGAGCCTGGTCTCTGGCATCATCTTCTGAAGTGCTCAGAGAAGTCGTCACCTACACCCCATCTGTGTCGCACGGCCAGATTCTTAAATGGAGTGATACAGTGTCCCTGCCGTAGCCTTCGTGATCCCAGCAGATAATGTATTCCTCACAGAATGGTGAAAAGCCCCCGTTGGCTTTCATTATGCCTTCGGGAGGACTTTGCAGGGAACAGCTCTCTCTTTCCGACTCCCTGCAGTTGGGGACATCCTCTCTGCCCTGTGGGACCAGGTTCGATGGCCTCGCTTTTGAGACGCTTTCGGTTGATTAGTTATGTTTGAAGGGGAGTCTTACACGACTTAAAATTTCGGTTAAGCAAGTCTGGCGGTGATTGGGCGGTTTTGCTTTAAGTAGCCATATTTTCTGTGGTAAGTCTGCAGGCGCGGTGAGTGATTTCAGTCATCTGTGGGTACTGGAGAGAGAGAGAGAGAAATCCATCCGTGAGTTTGGCATCGGTGGCTGTTTGCAGTAAAGATTCCAGTATAACTATTATAATCCCAAATTCTTTAAAATTATTCCCAGTTTCGACACTATAAATGATTAAACTGAATCTATGGTCAGAGTTTCTGTTTCTGCATGTTGTAAACAAGCAGCCCTTGAGTTTTGTAGGTCTGGTAGCGACAAAAGACAGGCGTCTGTCTGTTGTCCTCGTCTGAATTTTATGGATGAATTTGTGGTGCCCAAATGAAGCCCTTCTCTCACGTTTTGTGAATTAGACCAGAAGACTGGACCGCTGCTGCTGCTGTTCTGTCTTTCGCTTCGCGTGAAAAGCTGGTGGCGGAATGTCGGAGCGCCGGACGCGATGTGACGGCGTGATGGTCACGTCCGCGGCCCCGGCATGAGCACCCGGCAGTCACATGGGCTCGGGGGGCTTTCGCGAGTGCTGACCCCCGTCCGCCAAGAGCACGGTTCAAACGCGGAGGTCTGTAATTTACTCATGAAAACCATTAGCCCTTGGGGGAGGCCGGACGCACTCAGCCCCGCACTCAGCTTCCAAACCGCTGTCCTTGTACTCCACCCGCCTCCCAACGCATTACATGTCCAAGGAAGACCTGCACATTACACGCGAAAGGAGGAGGACTCATTCGCCGGTAAGTACGCTTAAGTCGCCAGAGCCTGGTGCCGTGACATCAGAGCGGGATGGAAATAAGCAGCCCTCCTTCTAAACGCGATCGGTGTCTCATGTGAACACCCACGTGGAGCGCCGGGGCTGCAGCTTCTCGCCAAAGTGTGGACGTAGGCTGCCGGGCTATAAGGGAAGAAGTGATAATTAATTTGAGTCTCGGTTTGATAACTATCCAGCGTTAATCTGCTGCGGAAAAGCTTCTGAAGCAGAGGGAAGGGGGGGGGACCGAGGGAGGGGGGGCAACACTATCACACTTGGGTACACCCGGGTGAGCACACTCGCACTGGCGTCTAAACGGACCAGGCGCTCGCTCGCACGCACACACACACGCACAGAGCTGGGCACACACAAACCGATTAAGCACAAATCAATGGCAGGGCTCATGTGGGAGAGAGATTTCACCCCGGGTTCCTGTTAAGGCCTTACGCAGGCGGCGAAGGCTCGAGGGAGTGTTATTACCAGGGTGATGGTTGATAAGACGCTCGTTCCTCCACGGTGCGTCCCGGGGGACGGGTGCATCGCGCAGCCATGGAAACGGCAAGACTAGGTGTTACGCTATAATTGGGCCAGTGCTTTTAACAGCACAGTCGCGCAGGCAGGTATGCAGGCGTCTCTAAATGAGAAACGATGGCGCGACCAACAGCCCAGCGACGCACTTTCACCTGTCCTGTTTGCCGCGTGTTTTTGTTTCTACATTTTTTTTTTTTTTTAAAACACCTGCACACACTCCTCCCCTCCAGGGAAACAGGAAGATAAATGGGGCTGGGAAAAATGTACTAATAGAAAATCTGAATTCGTAAATAGAGGAACAAGACTTTCATGTTGGGAGTGTCGCGTAAAGCGGTGTTTTCTTTTTTTGTGGGAACTCTGTGATCCATTAGAGTTAAAAATGGCGGACGGTTAGATGCACCCGGGTATGCGCCAACAGGGATGCTTCCTGTATCTTTATCCCGTGTCCTGCCGAGAATGAGGAAGGGCATCTTGCGGCCAGTCAGCCCCGAGCTGTTGACAGATGAGTCCCTGGATTTGGTCTCCCTGTCCCCCGTCTGGGTGTCACTCCTCTGCAGGCTCGTACCTGCCCATTTCTCTCTCCGTTTATGGGATGTTTGTCACGGCAGGCCTGTTCGGAACGTCACACCGGGGACAAGAGGACGTCTGCACGCATGTCCCTTATAGTTGTCCCTGTTTCTGTGTCAGCTCAGAAGCGTCGACATCGTCATCTCCGAAGGATGGTCGGGGAGTCATGGCTCGGGTGGGTGTGGGATCGGGCCCCTTGAGCGATGCCCACTCGTGTGCCGATGGCAGGTCACTGCGGATGCTGCTGCCCATCAGGTCGCCTAGCAAGCTGACTTCAGCTCTCCCTGCACTCCTAAGTTTAGCGTGAGATGAGGGTGCATGGCGTGGGACATTCGGAGCGGGTTTCATGGGTTTTGTTTTATGCTTTCTCTATCTTTCCATTTTTACAGAACATGAAAAGTAATCCAAGACCCACTCATTGGGAAGAGGGAAAATAAGCCTGTAGGTTTCCCTATGATGGCAGTACGTATGAGTGCGTGTTCTGTGTGACGAGTGCTAGGGGACAAAGGAGCGACTGTGCGTGTGGCTGCAAGGGTGAAAGGTCAGGCGCATGTGCCGCACCCCGCGTGCGTGTCCGCGTGCGTGTCCGCGTGCGTGCGCGTGTGCCCGATGGTGTATCTGAGATCCCTCCATCTCCGTGCGTCTCCATCTCTGCAGCTCGACGGTGTCTGTCTGAAATTAATTGCATCTCGGAGAAGCTGATTCTTGCGCGGAGGCCAAGTTTGGGTCTTGCTGTGGGGGAGCCATTTAAAATTCTGCCTCCCATGTGGCTCCTGGTTTCAGCTTAATGACCCCCCCCCTTTTTCCTTCCCTCTCCTTTCGTAATCTCGTTTCTCCCTCCGCTGAGCTCGGTGAGACCCCCCTCCCCTGCCCCCCCCCCATCCACAGAGACCCCCCCAGCCCCTGCTCACTGCAGTGGAAGACCCCCCTCCTACACCCTATCACCCACCAGAGCTCTGTCCCCCCCCCCCCGTCTGACTCAGTGCCGCATTGCCACACCACACCTTACCTGGCACTTATCAGTTAAGCATCACCATGGAGTGAACGGGCACCCCAGTCCTTAGGATCTGGGGAAAGATGGAGTACAAGCTTGAGGGGAAGTAACATGTCCTCAAGCAATGTTTCCAGAGCACACTGTTCCTCTAGAAGAACTGCAGATGTGCACAAGTAGGCTTGTAGACATGCCTTCCCTCATGGATGCATGGGCACATGGGCGTGAATAATTGCCCACAAACATATTCACATAGTCTTGCTCATGCTTTCCCACATGCATACTCAGTAAACTGAAAGCCCAAAAAGTGGGCTGAGGAGAACAACACAGCAGAGGTGGGACAGGAGACAGAGATGTAGCAGGGAAGCAGAGAGGCAGAGCTCTGTGTTTGGGAAGCAGAGAGACAGGCAGAGCTCTGTGTTTGGGAGGTAGAGACACAGAGGCAGAGCTCTGTGTTTGGGTAGCAGAGAGACAGGCAGAGCTCTCTGGGAGATAGAGACACAGAGGCAGAGCTCTGTGTTTGGGAAGCAGAGAGACAGGCAGAGCTCTCTGTTTGGGAGGTAGAGATACAGAGGCAGAGCTCTGTGTTTGGGAAGCATAGAGACAGGCAGAGCTCTGTGTTTGGGAGGTAGAGACACAGAGGCAGAGCTCTGTGTTTGGGAAGCAGAGAGACAGGCAGAGCTCAGTGTTTGGGAAGCTCTGAGCTCTATGTATGGAAAGCAGCGAGGCTCTATGTTTGGGAGGTAGGGAGACAGAGAAATCGAGCCCTGTGTTTAGAAAGTAGAAAGAACAATAGAGGTACATCTCTGTGATTCAGAAGTAGAGAGACAGAGAGGCAGGGCTCTGTGTTTGGGAGGTAAGACCAGAGAGGCAGAGCTCTGTGTCTGACAGAGGCTGAGCTCTGGATTTGGAGGTTAGAGTGAAAGGCACAGCTCCTTGTTTATGAATTAGAAAATGAGGCAAAGCTGGGGGTCAAAGCTCTGTGTCTGCAGTCTCCGGGAATTGGCAGAGGAGATGGGCTCCTTTGGGACCAGTGCCGGCAGGAGAGGTGTGGTGAATGAGCCACGGGGGGCACGGCGCAGCACAGGCCTGTGCTCCTGGAGCCTCGTGGGGGCTGCCGGCCATCTGGCCCAAGTGGGGCGAGCCAACGCTCTCCTGTCACCTGCGCCTGGCGGAGCACGAGCTTCCTGAGCAAGACGGAAACACCTCAGCGCTCGGCTATATCCCCGCGCCATGGAGGCAAGGGAATGGGAGAGAGAGAGAGGCAGAGAGACAGAGAGAGAGGGAGAGAGACAGAGAGAAGGAGAGAGAGAGAGATGGAGAGTGAGAGAGAGCAAGACAGAGAGAGGGAGTGAGAGACAGGGAGAGAGAGAGAAAAGGAAAGAAGGAGAGAGTGAGAGGCAGAGAGAAAGACAGGGAGAGGGGGACAGGAAGAGAGACAGAGAAGGAGAGAGAAAGCGAGGGAGAGATAAGGATAGTGACAGAGAGGGGGAAAGAGAGGGATGGACAGAGAGAGAGGGATAGGAAGAGAGTATATTTGTGTTTACTGATATCTTTGTCCAGAAAAACTAACACGACCAATGTCGTGAAAAATGCGATCCCCAAAAATGTGAATGTTAACCCAAAAATAACTATAGCATGAAAAATAAACAGTAACGCCAAAATAAGGGGTGAGATTGTGCTGGCCTTATGCTCAGTACTGTCGCTCTGTGCCCCCCCCCCCCCCATGTCCTCTGATTGGTGCTGTCCAATTCTCACCAGGGCCCCTCCCTCAGGGTACTGACTGTGAATAAAGGTCACAGAGCCGGTCTGCCTCCGCGTAGAGTGTCACCTTCCTGACGTCCTTCTCCGGTCAATAGAAAGAGCAGTGGTGTGGGGGTTGGCACAGGGACGTCAATGCGGGGTCAATACCTTCTCGTCCGTGTTGTGGGCCTCTGCGGCAAGCCCAGGATGGCAACCGGCAGCATCCCCTGTAGGCCGTTGCGGCTCCGTGACTCTGCACTCCGCTCATCTGGACCATCTGCCCCACGGCCTGGCGCCCATGTCCGTGATCCATGGGGCGCTGTTGGTCCTGACAGGCCGAATCGCGTGGGTCCTGTACACCGAGAGGCCGGCATGCAGATGGGCCGATCGCGGGTCTCGCTCGAGGTGAGGAGTGTCCCTGTAATCATCATTAACGTGCCACAATGGCTGTGTGACAGACACTATTAGTGACAACGTGGCTTTGCTGACCTTGTTGACTGAAGGAGGTCATGGAGTCTCATTAGAGGGAGGTGGGAGACGGCCCAGTGGCTCCCCGGGGCCAATCACTAAGCTGCCCTCCCTGCTCTGGCCTAATCAGGGGGCGGGGCCAACCCTTGCCACACCCCAATTAGCCCACACAGTCGCGCAGCCTCACGCATGCACTGTACATGTCCCTGTATTCACATGCATCTACATGCCTGTTCTCCACATACATGCAACACTCGAACAACCACACGCACTCACCACACAACACCTCGGCAAAGTCAGACTCGCAGGCGAACACCGAGAGGCCACTGGCGGACACACCGACACGCCGGACACCTCGCACTCCACCATGGGCATCACAGCCGACGCACCTCACACGCAAGCCGCGATGTGAAATGTGCGTTTTTAAAGCGAGGACAAGCCCAGGCAGGAGAGCTGGTGTGTACATGGGACGCGCACATACGCGGGGGGGGCGGTATGTGCGTGGCTCGGGGGCAGCCAGGCACTGAGTCAGTTGTCCGCAGAGGCCTGGGGGAGGGGGAGGGGGAGGCCGTGGGCCGTGGGCCCCGGCACATTTCCGCACTGTTTTCACTTCAGTGGTTCAGTCACCAAGCATGCCTATTAAATCACGGGCCCCATTCGAACAAAGACTGCCAATTACGCCCGGTCTTGCCGCCGCCCCCCCCCCTCCCCCTTTCTCTCACACTGCCCCCCCCACCACCCACTGCTCCGGCTGCTGTCCAGCAGGGTAAATCTGATCCTATCTCGGCCGCTTCCTTGACATCCTTGTAGCTCAGCCATTCCTGGCGAATTGGTCGTCCTCACCCCCCCCCCCCCCCAGCAGTGTTTCCCGCTCGCCCTACTCTACCGCCTGCCCCCCCCCCCCAACTTAATACCCCATGATTCCTCACCCAGCTGACTTTTGCCCCCTCCCTGTGCCCCACTTTCTGTAGATGCTACCGGCCCGGTCCTCCGTCAGGATGCAGAGACGCACTGAGCTGTGTGGTTGCGTGTGTAATGGCCGGCGGGGGCGGGGGGCGGGGGGGTCGATACCGTCGATACACACGCAGCGCTGTGATCCTGCCACCATGGTTCAGGGAGGAGTTCTCATGCTGAATTCTCATCGTGGCTGGTGGGCGGGGGGGTGGTGGTGGTGGGGGCAGGAATGGAAGAGCAGGGTGTACGCTTCGGAAGGTACGCCCCCCCCCGCGGAACGATTCAGGCCAGGTGTGCGGACCCTGGAGCTGCCCTGAGACTCGGCTTTGCCTGCTTGGAATGCAGAAGTGCTCAGCAGCTGCTCTGTCACTTCACTTCCTCATGGTGTGGAGCTTCACAGAGGAGCCCCATCGCTAGAGAGACAGAAGCATTTTAAGCCCAGGAGAACACTGAACACTGAGATACAAGCTGAGCACTGAGGTGGACAGTGAAGACTCAAATAACATGGGATACACACTGAACACTGAGATACAAGCTGAGCACTGAGATGGACAGTGAAGACTCAAATAACATGGGATACACACTGAACACTGAGATACAAGCTGAGCACTGAGATGGACAGTGAAGACTCAAATAACATGGGATACGCACTGAACACTGAGATACAAGCTGAGCACTGAGATGGACAGTGAAGACTCAAATAACATGGGATACACACTGAACACTGAAATACTAACTGAGCACTGAGATGGATAGTGAAGACTCAAATAACATGGGATACACACTGAACACTGAGATACTAACTGAGCACTGAGATGGACAGTGAAGACTCAAATAACATGGGATACACACTGAACACTGAGATACTAACTGAGCACTGAGATGGACAGTGAAGACTCAAATAACATGGGATGCACACTGAACACTGAGATACTAACTGAGCACTGAGATGGACAGTGAAGACTCAAATAACATGGGATACACACTGAACACAGATACTAACTGAGCACAGATGGACAGTGAAGACTCAAATAACATGGGATACACACTGAACACTGAGATGGACAGTGAAGACTCAAATAACATGGGATACACACTGAACACAGATATAAACTGAGCACTGAGATGGACAGTGAAGACTCAAATAACATGGGATACACACTGAACACAGATACAAACTGAGCACTGAGATGGACAGTGAAGACAAATAATATGGGATACACACTGACCACTGAGATACACACTGAACACTTAGATCATGGAGATTGACACTGAACATTGAGAGAGATACAGAAAACTCAAATCCCTGAGATATTCACTGAACACTGAGAATTGAACTGAACACATAGATCATTGAAATGCATATTAAACATTGAGAAAGACACTAAACAGGCAGATCACTGAGATCCATCCTGAACACACAGATTACTAAGCTACACACTAAACAAAGAAAGACCCGAATCACTGAGATACACACTAAACACTGAGAATTGCAGTGAACACACAGATAATCAAAATCCACACTGAACACTGAGATAGACAATGGAGACTTAACATGGGATACATATTGAACACTAAGACAGACACTGAAGACCCAAATAATTGAGATTTACTCTGAACGCTGACAATTGCGCTAAAATCACAAATCACTGAAATATACATTGAACACTAAGAGACCCTGAACATGCAGATCACTGAGATCCATCTTGAACACACAGATTACTGAGATATACACTAAACAGTGAAAGAGTCACTGATTGCTGAGATAGACACTGAACATGCAGATCACTCAGATACACACTGAAAGCTGAGTTACACACTGAGCATGCAGATCCTTGTGAAACGCACTAAAGACTCATATTTCTGAAATATATGCTAAACACACAGATTACTGAAATACACACTGAACACTAAGATACACACTGATCACTGAGAAACATATTGATCACTGAGAGACACACTGAACACTTGGACTGTTGAGAGGCACACTGAACACTCAGACTGGCGAGAGACCAACTGAAAAATCAGATTGCTGAGATGCACATTGAACACTCAGATTGTTGAGATACACACTGAACACTCAGATTGCCAGGAGACACATGGCACTGTAAAGGTTAAACTGAACATGCATGCAGGCTCCTCTTAACCATTGCGGCCAGAATGCTTTCGTTTTATGCCGGTAATGCAGTGCTAAGGCTCTCCATTTACCAGATGCTCAGTGACTGAAGGTACACAGGCATGTGTTTTTGAGGATGACAGGGGTTTCAAAATATATATTTAATATACAGGCGTAGCTCCTTAAGTGAAATAATATATATATTAACAGTCAAATTGAGTAAGAAAAAAAAAACATTTCGCAACAAAAGCTGCCAAATGATACGTCAGCTGCTATCACATCAAATCATATGTGTAACTATATATGTGTTATTGGACAGAATTATGTATTTTTGACAGGCCCAGATAAGATGGTCGTGATAATACTGTCTCAGTGTCAGTACTGCTTCACCTAACCCAGCTAAGCTCCAATGACCAGGACTGGGAATTCAGATCCTGGACAGCAGTACCGGCTCATCCTGTCCTGCCTCGATGGGGTGCTGCCAAGAGGCCGCTGCCCCTGAGGGTCTGTCAGGGTGAGCGTCCCGGCCAGGTGGGCCCAGGAAAGCCCCAGGATCCGTGTCGCTCCCAAATCCGCTTTCTCTCTGGCCAGAGTCACTCTGTCTCACTCTCCACGGTTGCATCATTTTCCTCTCGTGGTTAAACATGACATGTAAACAAGGTCAGTCTGCTATCTGGCCCAAGCTCCCGGTTCTGTGTCAGAGCCCCCACCCAGCACAATGGAACTCTTACTTCCAAAAAGGAGCCTCTGCTCCAGGCCTCTGGGGCGTCCGCTGGCTGTGGTTCCTGCAGCTATGCTGGTGGGCGGTAGCCGGTCATAGAAACACCCCTCTATGCAGATGTGGATAGTTCAGGTCCAGAAAGTCAAAATCCAGGCCAAGATTTTGTTTTAGCCAACTATTTCAGTACTCGGTGACTGTGGTTCTTTATCCTCAACTGGTTGGTTGAAACAAAATCTTGGTCTAGATTTTTCCTTTCTGGACCTGAACTTTGCAATTCTGGTTCCATGTCTGGATCCCCCATCTTCATTCATTGGGCATCATCTTGTCATTCAGCAAGCACCCAAACTGGCGCGTTTTGGGTGATCAAACACCAGCCTTACTCTCCAGGAGGAGATTTATAAAGGTGAGGAGCGCGTCAATATTTGGAGACCACTATTGCAGATATTGGAGCGGAGTGTTTCGAAGAGGTATGAGTCAAGTATTTGTCTTTATATATATATTTTATGTGCGCAAATGGGGTCCTGAGGAACGCCTGGCAGGCGTGGGAATGACGACGTATGACTCCTTTGTTTTCTGGAGCCCTGCGACCGCCTGCAGACGGGATGAAGGTAGTAGGGCCCCAGTGGGGGGTGCTGACAGGTGGGGGCAGGCGTTCAGTCAGAGGGGTCCCGTGGACCTTTGACCTGGATCGCAGCAGGTTCCCCCCCAACTGAGAGTGGCACGCTCCTGGAATGGCCCAGATGGGCAGCCCCCACCCCCCTCCCCATGGGAGTTTGGGCTCAACCTGCATCTTTTCCTCAGGCTTCAGACAATGACCAGCTCCCCCGCCCAGTGAATTCTGATGGCGATCTGGGCGTGACAGTTCCCTGACAGCATCGATTTGTGACTTTCCCAGCCGCGACAGGGCGAGGGCTCACGCGGGTGCGTTTTACCGCTTGCGCCGGCGTGCGCGTATGTGTGGGTTCGGCGACCACGGCGAGGTGACCCCGGCTTCTCCACTCCCCCGTCCTGTTAGGCCGCCCACCAGCAGCAGAAGACACCCATCCCCAGGAGACCAAAGCTTCTCACTCTCTTGCACGCTTTCTCAGTTTATATTTTTACTGTTTTTTTTTTTTTTTGCAGCTTAAAAGTATTTGCGGCAGACTTCTGGTTTTTAACACAAAGTAGCCAGTGCGTGGTGTTCGGGGCTGTATCTGTACAGATGGATTCGTGTGATATCAGTGCCTCGGTTCTGGCTCAGTGTCTGGGGCAGAGATGGATATCCGGGTACCGCTGATATCAGTGCACGGGCCACTGGGCTCAGTCCCCGCACTGATCCGTTCCATGTGCCTCCGGGTGCGTGTGTATGTGCAGCCATGTTGAGGGCTGAGTGCGCACACGCGTGCGTGGGTGCGTGAGCCCGTGACCGTCAGAGCGATGGACTGCCCACTTCTTGGCCTCATTATGTCAGGCTGGTTTCGGAGGTGCTGGCAGGCCCAGGCACAGCATGCTGTGCCCAAAAGCCACCCCCCCCCCCCCCACCTTCACGACCCCCACTGGGTCCTGACAGACACCAGCCTGCCCACGGCCCAGACATGAGGGGTCACTGGAAACGTCAAACACGCCCGCTTAAAAACAATGAAAAGTAAAATATTTTAAAATTTTAAATCAGGGATGTCTTCTTTATTCCTGGAATACATTTCTGTCTGCCCTTTGCTTTATACTGAATGCAATATTTTGCAATAACAGCCCGTGATCATAATCTTTCGGCCGTTTTAAGCAGAGCAAAGGATAATTATGGCCCTTCTGAAAAGGCGCCGCTTCCCTTCGGCTGCGTGCGAGCCGGGTTCCTTTCCAGCAATCCCATAATCCTTTTCACTTAGCTCCCCGTCACCTGCTGCCCGAGCGGTCCAGCGCCCCGAGTGCCATCCGACTGATGGGCACTGCGGCAAGAGAGAGAGGGAGGGAGGGAGAGAGTGAGAGGAAGAGAGAAGCAGGGAGGTGGGGGGGAGCAATTAGCGCTCGCTCGTCTGACAGTAAAAAAAAAAAAAAAAAAAAAACAGAGGCGCTCGTGAACCCCAGAAGAACGCAGTCAAAAATAGACCACCACCAGAACCATCAAGGACGCCCCCCCAACCCCCACCCCCTGCTAATCCCTGACAGGAAAACAAACGGTTCTACGAGGGGGGGGGGGGGCGGGAGGCGCCACTCTGCCCCAGGTGTGTGAGCGGGGCTGGCGTCAGTGTGACGAGCGGAGGGGTGAGGCGGCGGGGAAGTGCGGCTCAGCAGCGCCTCATCACCTGCAGCCTGCAGCCAATCGCATTAGAATTTCAATGAGGATTCCGGAGCCAGAGGCCCAGAGCGCTGGGCGGCTGTCCCTCCTCCTCCTCACCTCTCGCTACCACTCTCTGCTTCCCTCTCTTTCCCTCCTCTTACCCTCCCTTCCTCACCCCTCTCTCCACTCCTCCAGCACACACACACACACACACACACAAACGTGCACACACGCATATCGACGCACGTCTCGAAATGGACGGCGAGGCCGCAAAAACACAGCGTGACGTTCACCTTGAGCCCGACATGCAAACGCAGGGCTGTGTATGCTCATATAGCTCACACTTACATGGAGGGGGGGGTCCGACTCCCTACAGAAGTCTCTGTGGTCAGCCCCCCCCCCACCGCGATTAGCAGCTGCAGTATTTAAGAATTAAAAGCCTAGTCAAATAAACAGTAAACAGTCACCTTCTTGCATCTATATCATATTTGTGCAACTAAAGTAAACAAAGTTAGTAAAGTTTTCAGTGTGTTCTGCTGGGCTTTTGGGGTAAATTTGACAGGGCTGAGGCATTAACAAATTATCACGCAATAAAGCAGCCAAACAGTCCTACATGTGCGTTTCATAAATCCATTTAGGCCTAAAATAAATGTTTTTAATACTCGTTCAAGGGAATTTGGTATATAGACATGTGGATGCCTTTTAAATGAAATATTAAATATATGCAGCTACTTATAGCACTCTGAACCACTGAGAGATTTTAGTCAGTCTTGATCCCAATGGTCCAGTGCATAGAGCTCAGCCCCACAGTGTTCCAGTGTGCAGTGCTCAGCCTAACAATGTTCCAGTGCGTAGTGCTTAGCTTCACAGTGTTCCAGTGCATAGTGCTCAGCTTCACAGTTTTTCAATATGTAGTGCTCAACTTCAAAGTGTTCCAGTGTGCAGTGCTCACGTTCACAATGTTACAGTGCATAGTACTCTACCTCGTAGTGTTCCAGTGTGCCTTGCTCAACCCCACAGTGTTCCAATGTGTAGTGCTTATTTTCACAATGATCTAATGTATAGTGCTCCGTTTCAGTTTTTCATTGTGTAGTGGTCAACTTCAGTGTCCTAGTGCTCAGTGCTTGGCCCCAAAGTGTTCTATTGCACAGTGCTCAGCTTCAATATGTTCCAATGTGCAGTTTTCAGACCCATAGTGTTACAGTACATAGTGCTCAGCTTCACAGTATGTTGTTGCACAGTGCTCAGTTTCACGGTGTTCCAGTGTGCAGTTCTTAGGCCCACAGGCTAATTTTTTACAATGTTTTAGTGCATAGTGCAAAGCTTCACAATGTTTCTGTGCATAGTGCTCAGCTTCAGTGTTTTAGTGTGCAGTGCTCAGCCTCATACTGTTACAGTGCGTAGAACTCTGCTTCATAGTGTTCCAGTACATAGTTCTTAGCCTCACAGTGTGCAGTGCTCATCCTCACAGCTCACCCTCACAGTTTTCCAGTGTAGAATGCTCAGCCTCACAGATCAGTCTTATTCAAATGTGTAGTGTGCAGCCTCTGAGTGTTCAGAAGTTAAATGCTCAGCCTTAAAGATCAGTCTCACCCTGTTCAAGTGCCGAGTGCTCAGCCTAACAGTGTTTCAATATGTAGGAGTCAGCCTAACAATGTTCCAGTGTAGTGCTCAGCTTCACAGTATTGTGTTGTATATAGTTCTCAGCCTCAAAGTGTTAGTGTTCAGTGTTTAACCTTGCAGTGTTCCAGCATGCAGTGCTCAGCCCCATAGTATTTCAGTGCATATTGCTTAGCCAGACACTGGTGTTCCAGTGAATAATGCTCAGCTTCACCATGTTCCATTGTGTAGTTCTCAGTCCCACAGTATGCAGTACTTAGTTTCATAGAGTTCCATTGCATGACGTTCAGCCTGACAGTGTTCTAGTGCATAGTGCTCAGCCTTCCATTGTTCCATGGTGCAGTGCTAAGTCCCACAGTGTTCCAGTGTGTAGCAAACAGCTTCATAGAGCTGCGTGTAGTGCTCAGCCTCACAGTGTTCTAGTGTGCAGTGCTCAAACTCACAGTGTTCCATTGTGTGGTGCATACCCTCACAGGGTTCTGAAGTGTGCAGTGCTTAGCCTCACAGTATTCCAGTACATAGTGCTCAGTTTCACATTGTTCCAGTGTGTGGTGCTCAGCCTTACCATGTTCTACTGCATAATGCTCAGCTTCACGGTGCTCCAGTGCAAAAATATTTAGCCTCACAGTGTTTCAGTGTGTAGTACTTAGTCTTACAGTGTTCTACTGCATAGTGCTCAGTGTCACAGTCTTCCTGTGCATATTGTTATACTTCAGTGTTCCAGTGCATAGTGTTCTACCACACAGTGTTCCAGTGTGTAGTACTTAGTCTTACAGTGTTCTACTGTATAGTGCTCAGCCTCACAGTGCTTTAGTGCATAGTGCTTAGCCTCACAGTCTTCCAGTGCATATTGTTATACCTCACTGTGTTCCAGTGCATAGTGTTCTACCACACAGTGTTCCAGGCTATAGTGCTCAGTCAAACAGTGTTCCACTGTGCAATGCTCAGCCTCATAGTACTCCAGTGCGCAATGCCACATTCCCTGCCAACAGACAGCTTATCCCTCTCTGGTCGGGAGCCACAGAACCAGGCCAGTCCCCTCAGAGCTCTGCCATGGACACCGATCCCGGGCTCCATCCTAGACTGCCCCCCTCCCCTTTACCCCCCACCCCCGTATCTCTCAGGTCTGACACCTGACACCACCCCCCATTCCCGACATGCTCCAGTTCCTTTCATAGCATGTGGTGCTGTGTTCCCTTCAATGTTAACTTCACCAATGACAGACAAATAGACAAACTATTTAAAACGCAGGGGCTTCAGAGAGCGTGCACATGTCAGTGCCTCAGAGGGGCCTCTGTACACAGCCGCGCAAACGCCGCCGTGGGGGGGGTGGGGGGGGGCATGTGTGCCCGTCGGCTCATTGGGCTGTCGTCACCGGCTGTGAGTGTGAGATCACCTGTGGCTGCATAAACCCTGGGGAGGCCCATGCCCCCCCCCCCCCTCCCCTCCCACCAGTGAACACTGTGCTCTGGTCCTCCAGGGATGGGCAGCCGCAGTCCGGCCCACGCCTCTGGTTAGCTGGCAAATTGTCCATCTGCCAGAAACGCCGCACCCGCCTCCTCCCACATTACTGTCCCTCCCCGATGGGGGCAGCAGCGTCATTCTTCCCGTCCGTGGCCCGTCCCCGTGTCCGAAACACGGTCCCGCGACTGTTGCGAGTGATGTAATGCCCGTGCATCCTGTTATGACCCTTTTTCACTGTGCTTAGTGTGGCCAAAACATTTCCATGTGGCAGGAAAGAGGGGTGCTTGTCCTGCCTCCTGTGAGAGGCCATTTTCAGGAGGCCCCCCTGACTGCCCCCCCCCCCACACACACACACACACTGCCTCACTGCAGGGTTAGGGAGGCAGCAGGAACCCAAGCAGCTTCTTGGAGAGCAGAGGGGTCACGGGAACCTTTTGTGTTGGGGCTGTAAAGTACACATAATCGAAAGGGCCGGCTTATAATTTATAAGGAGGGCCGCGGCACATGGGGGGGGGGTGGGATGTGGGGGGGCTGATCCGTGGGCGGAGCTGCTTTGTGGCCCATAATGCACGGTGAGAAAGGGGAGGCCGCAAGCCGCCGGCACCATGCGCACGGCCCTCTGAACAGCCCATCTGGCAGCACACACCCCGTATGCAGATGCCGGCGCCGTCTCTATGGATACGGTCTCTATGGACACGCTCGCGCCGCACGGCTCCCCCGGCAGGAGTTGGTGGTCAGGGTTCATTTTGGAATTCCCCGTCTCGTGTAGCCGGCGATGCTGTGCCTCTCCCTGCTCCCCCTGATTGATGGTGCGCGGCCCCTCTGTACCCAGCGGAGGGCAGGAGACAGTTGCCCCCCCCCCCACTGTAGCCCCCGCCATACAGACGCTATGAGTCACCAGCAGAAGGAATGTGACTCGCTGGGCCTATTTGACCAGAAGTTCTGTGGCTGTGGGGCAGGGACACGGTCATCACGAGGTCCCCTGGGAACTGTTGTGGTGCTGTTGATCGCGGGATCAGAGATGCTGAGTGGGGGCTGGCTTGCCTGACCAATAGGGAGGTTCGGCTGTTGCAGTGGTCGGCTGTAGGTACGACGAGCTTGGGAAGGTGTCTCAGGAACTGGATCTGTGGAGCTAATCGGGCACATGGAGATCAAAGTTGGGACTGCAGTGAAGTGGCACCAGATATGAGTGTGCAGGAGGTGAATGTGTGCAGTGGAGTGCAGTGCACTGCGTGTGCCGGGCTGAATGTGATAGGCGCTGGCCATCGCACCTTCTCAGTGCCTCACCATAGCAACATGTCTGCTCCTTGCAGTCTCTATGTGGCCTCTTACTGCGCAGGCCCTGCAACTGGGCCTGCCTGCATACGCACTGGACATGTGGGACCACAGGGACAAAGGCCGGACAGACGTCACGCACAGCGCACCAGGTAGAGCAGCTCAAACACACACACACACACACACACACACACACACACCATGACTATGATATAACTCATCTTACATATAGTACAGCAGTGACACTCACCCCCCAAGCCACAATTACCCCACACAGCACTGGAGTGACACACACCTCACCAAGTCCAATTACCCCACACAGCACTGGAGTGACACACACCTCACCAAGACCGATTACCCCACACAGCACTGGAGTGACACACACCTCACCAACTCCAATTACCCCACACAGCACTGGAGTGACACACACCTCACCAACTCCAATTACCCCACACAGCACTGGAGTGACACACACCTCACCCAGTCCAATTACCACACACAGCACTGTAGCAGCGTGCATCTCCCACAGCGACACGTTACACACTTCATACAGTCAGGGTGTCTCCCACAACTAATAAGTCTACATTAGTTGGGATCCTTTCATCTTTAACAATTTTTTGACCTTACCTTGCCTGCAATGAATTATAAATTGTAAATCGACAAAAAATATAATAGCCGATAAATTTGGAGTTTTCCAGGCAGTTTTATACATATTTTGTGACTTGATAGTTAGCAAGGAAATCCTCCCTGCTCTTGCCTTTAAATCCTGCAGATATTGGTACCAGGTGTTGCTCTAAGTGCTTCAGGGAATAACGTTGGTGAAGAGACTGAAACGGCCTTCTGCTCCTATGCCCAATGGCAGGAGCTACAGGATCCTTACACCGAGTCCCTTCAGTTCAGTCGTATTACAACATTGGGCAATATTGGGGCGTAATGATACAACAATGTGCATCCGCTATACCTGTGAATCTGTGCTGCTTCTGTCTGCTTGTTTGTCACTCTACTGTTCTGCCATTTTACTACTAGATGCTCATGTGCAGTTAGTGTATTTGGTGTCTCACAGATAAGGCAATTAAATGTATTAGGAAATGTGTTTAATTGGACGTGTGAGTGCACACGCAGACACAGACTGCAGATTCATGAAAAGGAGAATGAAGTTATAAAAGAGACCAATTGTGTTTCCCTTCCTTCTTTTCTCTGTCCGTTCCCAATGTATCATCCCCCTCTTTGTCCACTCTGCTTTCTTCCTGCTCATATTCTGCTCTCCTTTTTTTTAACTTTCCACCTCCATCCCACCATCTCGTTCATGGGGAGCAGGAATGAAGGTCTGGCTCCTGCAGATTAATGCCATGGTGCCACTAAAATACTCTAACGGCACACACACACACACACACAGAGCGTCATACACACACACGCTGCCCTGCTTCACTCCTCGCCCACTTCCTCTGCATCCCGCGCTGTTTCCATTGGGTGAGACTACCCGTGCCAGCTCCGTTCCCCGGTGGGGTCCTGCCTCCCAGCATCTGTCAGGGCAGCTGTCTCCCTGCGCCACGCTGTGCCGCGCCCTTCCTGCACGCTGCGACGAGCCCGCGCACCAGACAAGCCTGTGTGTGCCCCAAATCTGAAACACAGAACACACAAAGCATACACCAGACCACACAGAACATACATGCCATTCACAGAACACTTTGCCCTCTACACCAGACCACACAGAACATACATGCCATTCACAGAACACTTTGCCCTCTACACCAGACCACACAGAACATACATGCCATTCATAGAACACTTTGCCCTGTATACCAGACAATACGGAACATACATGCCATTCACAGAACACTGTGCACTGTATTGCAGACAACACAGAACATACATGCCATTCACAGAACACTGTGCACCATGTAACAGATAACACAGAACATACATGCTATTCACAGAACACTGCACACCATGTAACAGACCACACAGAACATACATACCATTCACAGAACACTGCACACCATGTAACAGACCACACAGAGTATACATGCCATTCACAGAACACTGTGCACCAATCAACAGACAATACAGAACACTTACACCATTAATAACAGACAGTACACCATGAACCAAATAATATAGAATATTGATTTTTCTCAGAGACTTTCAAACTTAACAATACACAGTCACCATTAGTAAATACATAACTCATACCAGATCACATATACCATTCACAAAACACAGTACAGCATGTGACAGAAGACACAGAAAAATTAACCATTCACAAAAAACTGTAGATGACATGTCAGACATGAGACAAATCATGTACCATTCACAGCAGGAAGTACACCATGTACAAGACGTCATAGAACACATATACCATTAACAGAACAATGTACAACGTGAACAATAGACAACACAAACCATACACCAAACACTGGCTACTGCACACCATGTGCCAGACAGCACAGGACACATACACCATTAACGGAATACCGTACACCATGTGCCAGACAGCACAGGACACATACACCATTAACGGAATACCGTACACCATGTGCCAGACAGCACAGGACACATACACCATTAACGGAATACTGTACATCATGTGCCAGATAGCACAGGACACATACACCATTAACGGAATACTGTACACCATGTGCCAGACAGCATAGGACACATACACCATTAACGGAATACTGTACACCATGTGCCAGACAGCATAGGACACATATACCATTAACGGAATACTGTACACCATGTGCCAGACAGCACAGGACACATACACCATTAACGGAATACTGTACACCATGTGCCAGACAGCACAGGACACATACACCATTAACGGAATACTATACACCATGTGCCAGACAGCATAGGACACATATACCATTAACGGAATACTGTACACCATGTGCCAGACAGCATAGGACACATATACCATTAACGGAATACTATACACCATGTGCCAGACAGCATAGGACACATATACCATTAACGGAATACTGTACACCATGTGCCAGACAGCACAGGACACATACACCATTAATGGAATACTGTACACCATGTGCCAGACAGCACAGGACACATGCACCATTAACGGAATACTGTACACCATGTGCCAGACAGCATAGGACACATATACCATTAACGGAATACTATACACCATGTGCCAGACAGCACAGGACACATACACCATTAAAGGAATACTGTACACCATGTGCCAGACAGCATAGGACACATACACCATTAACGGAACACTGAACACCATGTGCCAGACAGCACAGGACACATACACCATTAACGGAATACAGATACATACACTAATTGCAGAATGCTATACACCATGGACCAGGCAACATGATCACATACACCATGAACAAAAAACTTGTACACGATATACCAGACAACACAAAACCCATATACCATTAACATAACACTGTACAACATGTACTGGACACTGTCCACCTCTTTATGTAAAACATGGTTTTTGTTCATACAAGAAAATGAGACCCTTCTGAACGTTTAATGAATTTTTATTTCCTGTGTTTAATGTGTATCAAACATACATTAAATACAGTATATGAGCATAATGATGTTTATAACAGTTTACCCCTGTGCTTCTGTTTACAGGTACACCATGCTAACACAGAGAATTGTCACGACGTAGATCACAGAGGGTTAAAGACGTACCATGCAGCCCCGACATGCAGCGTTTTATAAACCCCGATAAACACCGTGGGAAGGCAAAAGTGACACATCAAAGGGGAGGGAAGGGGGGGTGAAATTAAAAGGGGGCAGGGGGAGAGGAGAGGGAGCTGAGCGCTCAGATGTCGGCTCAGGAGGACGGCAGTGGGCAGCGGGCAGACACAGGTGCGGAGCCACGCGGCCTGCCTGTACCTGCCACGGCCACGCTGACACGTGCACATACACACACACACACACACACACACACACACACACACACTTGGCTCTGACCGCCGACACAGAAAATGGCCGTAAAATCCACGGATGAAGAGACTGCGCGCGGATCAGTGCGGGGGCTGACATTAGCCCCCCCTCACTGCCGTAGATACACACTCATCCCCCTGGTGGCGGTGGGGCGGGGGGGGGGGGGCGGTCGTGCACAGGCAGCCCTGATTAATTGAGTGCGACACGGGGAACTGGATCTGGGGGCTACCTGGCAATTTCCGCTCCCCCCCCCCCCCAAAAAAAAGCCATTTGGAGCGAGAGCACCGGCAGGTGGGCCATGGGGGCACGGGGCGGATGCCGGAGCCCTGGCCTTGGTTGGTATTCCACCCGTGTCTGCCTTCTCCGGCCGGCGCTCCCCGGCGACGCCTCCCGCCTTACGGCTCAGCGTTCTGGCACGCTGCTGGGGCCTTGCTTTTTCCGCCAGGAAGACGGGGGCTCCGGTCCAGATAGCTCACCACGGCTGTGGTCCCCCCCCCCCCCCTTCCTTTGTGAGGCCATCATGGGCGGCTCCTTGACCAAGAAAGGGAGCGGCAAGATCACTGGGGGGGGCGAAGGGGAAAAGTGAAGGAACTCGTAAACGCAGAATTAACCCATAAAATAAAGAGGGGGGGGGAACAAAAGAGGCGGCGGCAGAGACGGAAAAGTGAGAAAGGGAGAAAGAGGAATGAGGAGAGAGGGGGGAAAAAAGGGAAAGGGGAGGAAAAGAGAGAGAGAGAGAGGGATATATTTGACACATTCCCTAAACCCTGTGGATTACGAGCCGGGGCTGAAGGGTGTTTTAATGAAAGTAGCCGCAGAGAAAGAAGGGGGAAGCAGCTGGTGGCGTGTGTTTGAGCTCGGAGGATAAGACCCTCACGCTCCGCTCACCCCCGCGCACCCCCCACCCTGCCCCCACTCCGCCACTGGGGACTGAAGGTCTTTGTCCACGGCGCCGCTGCCCAGCCTGGAACGAGGCCTGGACCGCGGAGCCCAGCGCAGGAGGAAGCCGCACGGGATGGAGGCGCGGAGGGCGCCGCTGGGTTCCATCGCCCGCCGCCCCCAGCTGAGACGCAGGAGGGCTCCTCATTCTCACGCCCCCTGCCTTCAACATGGGGAGGTCGGGGAGGGGGAATGGGGGGGGCGTCGGGGTGAAAGACCCACGCGTGAGGACAACGACAGAGAAGGGAGAGCTTCCTGTAAACAGACACAGGGTGTGACTGGGAACGCGCTCCGGCGTAACAGGATACAGAACGGGCCGGGAAAACGCAGCCGTTCCACAGCGTTAGATCACATGTTGCTATGTAACCGTCAGCCGGAACTGAGCAGAGCTCACGTCGGCGCCAAATGCCATGTGATCCCCCCACCCTGGACGAGCCAAATGTCACACGCTGCCGCCCGCGGGCTCTCGCCGTCCTGGCGAGCTCCGGGACTCGGGCGAGTCCGGCTCTCTGCCGCATGGCAGGACAGTCGAAGGTCCTTGGCTATTGGGAGACGTGCCGGGCTCCAGGCTCCACGTGACCAATCAGAGATCTCCTCCACGGTGCCGGTCAGAGGCACTGGCCGATGCGAGAAACAGATGTTCCCGGAGCCCCACCCATTCCGTTCTCTGCATGGTATCGCTGTGGCATCAGTGCAGCGGCGACGCTGGAGACTGTCTGCTTAAGGGCTGAGGGGCCTCTATGATGCAAGGGGAAGGGGCCCCGCTGAATTGGAGGAAAGTTAGCAGTGGGAACCAGCACAGAAGTTTGCTGCTGTCTTACATCACACGCTAACAGGGATTCCGCTCGACTCAGCAGAACCGAGAGGCGCGGAACTCATTTGTGGAGCTCAGGCGTCAGGTCGGGTGCCGCTGAGCATCATGGGTACAGGAAAGCGTCCACTGGACACTAAATCAGATTAAAGATCTGAAGCGAAGGTGCCCCTTTTCTTTTTTTACTCTCTCAGCAGACGACGATGATGATGTCATAGGAGCTTATAGCAATAACGGGTATACAAAGAGCATCATACAAGAAAGACCAAACTATGTATAATTTCATGCCTATATATTTATACACACATATATAATAAATTATACTTAAATTGTACTGTACTACTAAACAATTATATGTGTGTGTTCAAATGTGAACTGAGTTCACTTGAGTTTGCGTGTGACTATAACATATAAATGAGTGTGCAAGTGATATTGCATGAAAATGTGTGTCTGTATCACTGTATGTTTCTTGTACATGCGGGTGTACGTTTGTGTGTTAATATTTATTTCATTACTCAGTGTGTATCCTTTCACCATGTGTGTTTCTGAGTGCGTGTGTGTGCACGTGTGTGTGTGGCTGCTTTTATGTGCTGCGCTGTGTTTCCAGCCGAACGCAACCTGAGAGATAATGACTGCGGGAGTGAGAGCGTGCAGCGGGGGGGGGTGGGGGGGGGGCCTCGGGGCACCGGGGTGGCGCGGATCCAATTACTGCGACACACTGAGGGCTTTGTGCGTCAGTCCCTCCTAATGCACGCGGCCTGCACCATTGTCTCTGCTGCACTGTGCAGGACAGCCAGCCCAGCACACATGCACACTCACACACACACACACACACACACACATACTCACACATACAGTCACACATGCACACTCACACACACATACACACATACAGTCACACATGCACACTCACACATACTCATACATACACACATACAGTCACACATGCACACACACACACACATACTCACACATACACACATACAGTCACACATGCACACACACACACACATACTCACACATACACACATACAGTCACACATGCACACTCACACACACACACATACTCACACATACAGTCACACATGCACACACACACATACACACATAGTCACACATGCACACACACACACACACACATACTCACACATACACACATACAGTCACACATGCACACTCACACACACACACATACTCACACATACACACATACAGTCACACATGCACACTCACACACACACACATACTCACACATACTCACACATACAGTCACACATGCACACTCACACACACACATACTCACACATACACACATACAGTCACACATGCACACTCACAGATACTCATACATACACACATACAGTCACACATGCACACTCACACATACTCATACATACACACACATACAGTCACACATGCACACTCACACACACACACATACTCACACATACACACATACAGTCACACATGCACACTCACACACACACACACATACTCACACATACACATATACAGTCACACATGCACACACACACACACATACTCACACATACAGTCACACATGCACACACACACATACACACATAGTCACACATGCACACACACACACACACACATACTCACACATACACACATACAGTCACACATGCACACTCACACACACACACATACTCACACATACACACATACAGTCACACATGCACACTCACACACACACACATACTCACACATACTCACACATACAGTCACACATGCACACTCACACACACACATACTCACACATACACACATACAGTCACACATGCACACTCACAGATACTCATACATACACACATAGTCACACATGCACACACACACATACACACACATACAGTCACACATGCACACTCACACACACACACATACTCACACATACACACATACAGTCACACATGCACACTCACACACACACACACATACTCACACATACACATATACAGTCACACATGCACACACACACACACATACTCACACATACAGTCACACATGCACACACACACACATACTCACACATACACATATACAGTCACACATGCACACTCACACACACACACACTCACACATACACACATACAGTCACACATGCACACACACACACACACTCACACATACAGTCACACATGCACACACACACACATACTCACACATACACACATACAGTCACACATGCACACTCACACACACACACATACTCACACATACAGTCACACATGCACACTCACACACACACACATACTCACACATACACACATACAGTCACACATGCACACATATATACTCGCAGTGTGCACGTATACCCCTCAGTCACACACACACACTTACTCACACACAGTTACACACACACACATACTCACAGCGTGCACACATACCCCCCCCAGTCACACACTCACACAGACACGCACACACACACGCAGCCTCTCCCATAGACCCCATCTACTCCAAACATCCTCATTAGCACCTGGGTGAGGCCGATGCCTCAGGGAAAGACCCGGTGAAGAGTCCTCGGGGCCTGATGGACAGCGGGGGCCCCTCGGAGGGAGGCAGGCAGGCCGCGGCCAGCAGAGCGCCCATGAAATGCGGAGCGCGGGGTCTGGGCTGGCCGGCCTGCTGGGGGGACGACACCGGGAGGCTGAATCTGGGCTAATTTAAGAGCAGGCCTTAGCTGGGCCGTGCATGTGCCGTGAGAGAGCAGTAATTGGATATAGTGGGAGGTGTGGGTGGACCATGCGCGCGTGTGTGTGGGGGGGGGCATGTATATATTACATTGTGGGGACCAAAATCTGCCTTGTTGCAGTGACCATTTTTTCAGTCCCCACAAGGGGAAATTTTCATAAAAATCTATGACTGCGATCAAAAAACTAAAAAAGTGCTGCATTTCATTTGGCTACTTATGGTTAAGGTTAGGGCTGGGTTAGGGTTAAGGTCATCATGTTGGGATTAGAGTTTTCGCCATAGAAATGTAGAAATGAATGGCGGGTCCCCACAAAGATATGAATGTGTGGACTGTGTGTGTGTGTGTGTGTGGATGTTCAAGTAGAGGGCAGAGGTTTCAAAGGGACTGTGTCTGTGTCTTTGTTGGGGGAAGGAGGTGAGGAACTGCAAGGAGGGCTGGGGGTGTGAGGAGGACAGTGTGTGTGTGTGTGTGTGTGTGTGTGTGTGTGTGTGGGTGTGTGCAACCGTGGGGGGGGGGGGGGAGTGTGACGCAATGGGCCATGCGTGTGAGGGCTGGTAACACGATAGCAGGCCTGCCATTCGTTTGATGTGGCAGAGAAGGATGGGGGGGGGCATCATCCGGGCCGGGGAGTGGGAGTGAGCACCCTGCCTGCCGCGGAGGCTGTGCCCAGGCCGGGCTGTGAGGAGCCATTGTTCCCCAGACGCACTTTAATTTGCTCCCGCCGTGTCCCCCCGTAAATGAGGGCCGGCCTTTATTGAATTGGCTGGGAGCTGCTTCCAGGGATGGCCCCCTCTGATCTGCGCTCAAAGTCGCCGTCGCCACAAGGAGCTAATGAGCTTTCCAACCCCCCCCCCTCCCCCCACTTGGGTGTTCGGAGGTCCGGTGCCAGCCATGTTAGCCTGCACCCCCCCCCCCCCCCCCCAGCTCCGGGGGCTCGCCGAAACGCCGGAGCGAGATCTAAACAGGTCTCCGCGAGGACGTCTCAGCGCCCACTGGCCTGGGGGGCCGTGCTCAGGGGCGTACGGGTGTGGTGCGGGATTTAGACGACATGGTCATCTGACCGCAGCCGGCGAACGGCCATGAAAATCGCTTTGGCTCGGCTCCAGCAAGGAGGGAGAGGGAAAAAAGCCCCTCTATCCGATTAACGGTCACCTAATTTCTACGCTGCCGCCATCTTCCGCGACATGGGCCCCGTCTCCTAGCAACACAAGCTGTGCTCCGACAATCTTCCCGTGTCACAACAACCCGAGGGCCGCGGTCACTTAGCGGATGAGTTACGCCGTGTTCCCGGGAAACCGGCTGTCACCTAGCAACAGCGACCGTGTCATGCCAACGTCCGGCCCCTCTGAACGACACCAGCCACGATCTGGAAGCTCCGTCCAGTCATACTGCATGGAAAAGCTTGTGAATGTCACTGTCCCTTGGTCTCAGGGACAGAAATCAACGGCCACACTGAGTTTGTCACGCATCATGTTTTTTTTGTACCTGAATCCTAGAACTATATTATCCGTGAAACAACTTGTAAGAACTTATCCCAAAACTGTGTGCCTGTAGTTTTGCTGCCATGGCTGAATACTGGGATGTTTTTGGAAAGTGTCCTCACCTCCCGTCAGGATCCAAATGGCCCCCATCTCTCCAAACGGCCCCCATTCAGAGGAATAACGTGAAAAGGTGCAAAACTCTTATCAGAGAACTTCTGTGCTTTTTTTCACATTCCCTTCCCTAGAAAGTAAGATGGCACCTCCGTCCCCACAAAGAGAGCCCGCGGGCAGCACTGAGTGGCAGTGGAGTCAGTTCCCAGCTCATGGGCTACCCAGCGAAAGCGCGTCTCTGAGCCAAAGAGGAAGGGGTGACCATTTCCGTGTCGCACGGGCTCCTCGCCGAACCTCAAAGCAGCCAGCGACTCGTTAGCGGTGGCGCCTCTCGGCTCTCCGCCGCATTTCCCAGCATTCCCGGTGCCCCCTCTCCCGCCGGGTGCCGTGTAGGGTTGCTAGCCCACCTTCCGCACATCTGAGAGCCGCCGCGGAGCGCGGGCCCAGCTTTCCTGACCTCTCTGGTTGCCATGGATACTGCGCACTATAAATAAAACAGAGTTTTTTTAAGCAGTTTGGCAGAGCAGTAGGGCCTGCCGCTGGTGGGGCTCTGCCCCCCCCCCCTTTTTTCCCCTCCTTATCTCCTGTCTCGAATGTACGCGCTCCTCCTCACTCACTTCCTCTGCTGCGTTTTTCTGCGTACGAAAACAAACACGGCGCCCCAACCCCCTGGATTCTCAGCCATTTTCACTTCTTAAGGAGAGACGGACAGGGACAGGAGGGGGCCCGGCGAGACCTGAGGGCCTGGGGGGGGGGGGGGCGGCCATGTGAGAGAGGGCGTAGGGGTGGCTGGACGAGCCGCGTGTTTGCACACTGAATCAGGCGCATTTCATCTGGCGGGGCGGATCTCGGTGGGCCGTGGAATAATTTGGTCACGCCTGTGAGAGGCTGCCTGGGGGGGGTAGTTGGGGGGGGGGTAGCTGGGCGGGTGGGGAGGGGTGGTTTCTGACCGTCTTGCTGCGGTGAGCACACACTTGACACGCCATTCCTTCTCGGTTAACGCGGAGCGGAACGTGGGGGCTTTTAACCCTCTGTCTTCCTGATGGCGGCCTTGCCCCCCCTCAGGTTGACCAAATCCGTCACCCACTGGGGGGGGGGGGTTCTTTCAATTAGGCTCATTACTGTATAGCGCCTTTCCACACACAACTGCCCCACAAAGCTACAGATCCCAGATAAAGCAAAAAAGGTGCTAATGTTCCACCCAGATAATCACCTAACGAAACAACAAACAGCTAAAGCGGGCGACGGAGTGGCTTCCGGAGGCTCGTGGCTCCGCCCCTGAGCGGCAGCCCAGCCAATCAGGGGCCCCCATAGACATGGCTCTCCTGTATTGATCCAGTGGATTGTTAGAAACTTTCTCGCAGCCTTTGGTACGTGCACCTCACACTTCACATTGACTTTTCCTCTCGCCTGGCAGAGATAAATGCACGGCTCGTTTTATCAATGGGGACGACGGGGAGGCTGTGCCCGGGGACACGTCGTTCTGAACGGCGGGGAGGGGGCATTAGGGGCAGATTGCGGCATGGGGAACGTGGCTTCGCCACCGATTGGGTTGTTTGGCGGCGGCGAGCCGGGAGGAGGTGCGCAGTGACCATGACAGACTCCTCCTCGCATTGGGGGGGTGGGGGGAACAGGGGGGGTAAACAGGAGCCGGACTCCCCGTCAGTCACTGGGCCGTCTGTCGGTCACGCCGTTCTGATCAGACCCCATTTCCCATACCGTCAGAGCTAGCTTTGATGTGGGGGGGTGGGGGGGGGGGGCAGAGAGCGGCCTCCCCCTTGGGGTGCAATGCGCCGCCCTGCTGCAGCCCCCTTGCCCCCGGCCCTGTGCTTTCGGTGGGATGAATCACGGCGACGCGGTGGGACTGTTCTGCGGAGGGCGCCGCGGGGCATGGCGCTCGGTCCATGTGTCACTTGCCTGTCCCCGGGTAACCAGGACCGAGGACCTGCCCAACCTCCCACACACACACACACACACGCACACACACACACACACACACACAGACCTGTACTCATATCTTTGTGGGGACTCACCGTTGATTTCTGTGGGGAAAACTCTAATCCCTACAATGACAACCCTAACCCCCACCCAGCCCTAACCTTAACCATAAGTAACCAAACAAAATACAAGGAATTTTGGCATTTTTAGTTTTTGGTTACAGTCACAGACTTTTATTTAATTGAATTTCCCCTTGCGGGGACCAAAAAAATTGTAACAACCATGTCAGAATAGCAGTTTTTTTATCACATTGCGGGGACATTCGGTCCCTACAACATAATCCATACATGACCCCCCCCCACACACACACACACACAGCCTGGGCAAGGCAGACAGACTCGTCTCTCTCTCCTTTTATCTCCCATCAGAGGATACCGGGGTAGCGGGTGGGGGGGGCAGGGAGGCGGCTTTGGGGGGGGTGGGGGGTAGCTGTGAGCCCCCGGTCGCCCGGAAGCACCTCCGCAGCGTCTCAGCATGCCGGAGAACAGCCGCCGCTATTGTGGGCGCAGAAGCGGAAGGTTCTGTTGCCTCCAGGACCCAGGAGATCAGAACCGGGCCAGGAAGAACAGAACAGAACAGAACCGGGCCAGGAAGAACAGAACAGAACAGAACCGGGCCAGGAAGAACAGAACAGAACAGAACCGGGCAGGATGGCCGAGCCGGGACGGGGTTTTGCTTACCGAAAAACGGTAACTGCCGAGAAAGTTCAAAAACAAGCCAAACGCAAATAAACGCAGGCTGTGTGGCACCACGCCTTTGAAGTTACAGGTGAGGCCAGATCACCGAAAGATCAGCTTCCTCTCCCGCTCTATCCTCCTTACTTTCATCCCTCCATTTTGTCCATCCCTTCCCTCTCGCTCTTTCCTGCTTGGCCGCGTTCCGCCGTCTCGGTTCCGCACTCTGCTGTGAGCTGCAAGCAGAGGGCAGCCTAGTGAAATCCACCCAGGGCCCCAGCCATGCTCTCTCTCTCTCTCCCTCTCTCTCCCTCTAAGATGAGCAAGGTACCCTGGATGACATTTCTCCCCCCCCCCCCCCCCTTCCTGACAGGATTTACCCCTGTGGGGAGGACCCCAGTGCCCCCTGCACCATCCTGGAATGATCACGTGACTGCAGCTTGGGAGATTAGCGACTTTATTGCGCCGGCGAGGGGATGAGCCGCGTGCTGCATGCCGGAGTCGCAAACCCTCAGCGTCGCATGTGAAATGCGGCCTGATGGCGAGCGTCGGCGTGCCGTCGTCTGCAAGGCTGAGCCCAGGCCATGTGCTGCTCAGGATATGGTAACCAAAACAGCAGTTACAGCCCTCAGGAAGGGTTTCCGGGGCTGAGGGGACTCGACCGTCCAGCTGGTCAGTCTCTGTGGTCATGTGACGAGCTAATGAGAGATGATGGTCTGGCAGTGCTGCAGACACATGGAAGACGTGCAGATGTTCCTCAGAGCCCAACACCACACTGAGGTTCACCACATAGAGCCTTTCATGGGAAGTCAAGGAGAACCAGGCAGCTCTTCAAACTGGACCCAGCCAGTGGTGATGGTTGAGGCAGTTGGGTCGATTTGGCATTTAGCTGGGACCACCAGGTTGGGCCATGGCCCGTTCCTTTGTGCCAGGAAATGCTTAATGAACACAGGCTGCTGGGTCCAAGAAAGATTCCGGATCTGGTGGGTGGCTGGGTGGCCCGGCCGTCCGTGGGCACAGCTGTCCGGGGGCCTCGCTCCCTCCGCAGCGAGCTGAGGATTCAAAGGCCGCATGGAGATTCAGAGGAGCTCCATCTGAGCCGCCACTGCCGCCGTTTCTGTGCCGCGGATCTGCATTTAGGTCAAGATCAAAACTCGGCTCCGACCCGCCACCACCAGCCACAGAACCGGAACTAATGAGATAGAGCCAGACTTGGATCTACTCCTGTTGGGCATGGGGTCTTAGAGCGAAGGCAACATTGGATCGGGACATGCTCCACGAGTCCCTTTGAGGTGCGGACAGCAGCCGTGGCTTATCGAGAGACGTGGCTGTTGGGTGGGGGTGGCTGTACAGGTGCCCCAAGGAGACTCATCAGCAAATTGACGCTGGAGGGGAGCCAGTGTCTCCATCCACCGCTGATGAGGCAAAGACCACACACTCACCTTGTGAGACACATATCGCATTAAACCCTCAGAGGCAGTGAGACGCGCAGCACACTCAGGGTGGGGCCAGTGATCAAACGCACACAGATCAGTGTATGAAACATTTCTTTGGCTTTTTTTTTCCCTTTGACAGCAATACTACAAATACCATAAAAATGTAAACAAAAGGAAACATTATTTAGCACATTATTCCAAAAGCGACACCAAAATGAAATTGAAACACTTAATAACTTAATAATCCCGTGACCACAACCAGGATAAGTGGCTGAAAGTGGTGGATGGATGGATGGAAAATTTAATAAAAAGACCCAACACTGTGTCTATGCATGTAGTTTTTTTTTTTTTCCAGAGATGGCCTGCAGTCCATGGGGGGGGGCAGTGTCCATAGAGGGGTGTCCGTAGCCCAGGGATTACCTGAGCGAGGGGGAGGCGAGCAGGTGGGGGGGCTTATTTGGCACAGGGGGTTTGGTACGGCTCGGGGTCCCGGGACTGTTAGCCAGGCTGAAGGTCTTCTTGAGCTGCGCCACACGGCCCCGGCCTGCGACGGTGCCCCCCGCAGCCTCGGCCCCCGCAGCCTCGGCCCCCGTGCGGCTGGCTTCAGCCTGCTGGGGTGCGGCTGGCGTCTGGGGGACCTTGCCTGTAAGAAGGGTGGGGGGGGGGGGTTATTAAAACGGCAGTGAACCGCGAGCAGCCGGCAAGATGAGCCTGTCCCCCCCGCCGACCTCGGCACCAGGCACGCCTCGGGACCCCGGTTGCCATGGAAAGCGGTCAGTCTGTGGACACACTCCAGCCTCAGTCGCCATCGTAACCCAAGTGCCGGCCATACAGAGCGGCTTCCCGCCACGGCAGCCCGGGCACGCTCTCAGTCTGATATTATCTACCCCCCCAACCCACCTCCCACTCCCCCACCACCCCCACCCCCCTGCTTGGGGGTGGAGGTCACAGGCGAGGAAAGCGGAGAAGGGACACAGCTGAGTGGAGCCGCTGTGGAGAAGGCGGTGGGGGGGGGGGGGATTACAGCGCTGGGGGCCTGTGGCGCAGAGACGCAGAGCACGCACCAGGAGGCTCAAGGAGAGGCGTATTTTTAGCCCTTCGCTGGGAGACGCGGATGTGATTGTGCTCACGCCTCCTCTGGGCTCTCCTGGTAAACACCGGCGGTTCATTGGGCTCGATCCGGTGTGCAGTTCTGGTACAGAGCGACCCGGTGGGCATGACCCCTCTGTCATAGCACCCCCCCCCCACCTACACCTTTAAAATGAACAACACCCGTCTTCCTCCTGTCCTCCCTTTTCTTCTCCTCTCTCCCTCTCCCCCTCTTCCCGCGCAACCCCCCCCCACCCATCCCACCCCCTCCCCCCGGCACTGCCTGGCTCTGGCTGGCCCCTGACCCATAGTTCCTGTGTTAATGTCCTCTCCCACCACCGCGTGGGCCCCGCGCTGCCGCCGCGGTCCCGATTGTCTCGCTGTGTTGTGCGGTCGCCACGGAAACGCTGGACACGCTCCAGCGGCTGGCGGAAACGCGCGCGATGTGCACGCACCAGCGCTCCCTGGCTCCCGCGCGCGCCGCAGCCACGCCGGCCTTTCTGTGGCCGCCGTGCGCTTCATAAAGGCGCGTCCTTAATAGTTTAAAAAAATCTATGCGCTCCACCTCAAACAGTATTATTTCTGCCTTTCTTTTTCCTCCACAGACTAACCTGAAGTGCCCTTGGGGGCATTTTTTTCGGAGCTTAAACTGCCGGTCATTAGCGGCAGATAGAGCTGGGACGCACGGCCACTGCGACCCACTGCTTCCGGTCCTGTGACTGGAATGTGGGAGCCGTCAGCCGCTCCATGCCGGCCCGCTCCAGCGTGACCCCGCGTGACCCCCCGGCTTGGCTCGCCATGCCCTGAGCTCAGACTCGCTTCCTGGAGTGAATTACGAGGTCATCGCGGCAGCGTGGCAGACCGTAGCATTGGTGCATGCTCGCTCCCAAGGTCCCCGAAAGGCGGAGCAGAGTATAAGAACAGAAAATAGGACCCTGGCAAAAGTACTGCATTTTCTGATGTGTTTTTTTAAGGAAAATGTGATGTGTCCCCCCCAAGAAGCAAGGTGTGTTTAAAGGCTGGGCTGTCTGCACATTGGAAATTATAGTTAACACAGGGGTCCCTGGAACTTAAGGGGCGGCTGCGGAAAAGGACGCTGTCTCTTTAAAGACCCCCACCCCCCTCCGAGGGGAGGGCCAGAAGTGGGGCAGAGGGCAGAATTCCGGAGCGGCATGTCTGTGCGCTGAGCCAGGCTGGGGGCGGGAGAGTGTGCGCATGGGAGGGGGTTGATTTGAGGAGGGCGGGGGAGGAGGGGGTGGGGGGGGGCTATGTGGCGGCTGGAGGCTCCGTCACTTATCAGCTCGGAGCGAGCGTCGCCCAGGGCCCGAGTCGGGGAGCGGCGGTGGAATGCGTGTCCTTCCCTGTGAAGGTGAAGCGCCGTGAGGGGAGGCGAGGGCCACAGCCAGCAGCTGCAGGAGGCGATACATCAAACACACACAGAGTCACACGCGCACACACACACACGCACAAAGATACATCAAACACACACAGAGTCACACACACACGCACAAAGATACATCAAACACACACAGAGTCACACGCGCACACACACACACGCACAAAGATACATCAAACACACACAGAGTCACACGCGCACACACACACACGCACAAAGATACATCAAACACACACAGAGTCACACACACACACGCACAAAGATACATCAAACACACACAGAGTCACACGCGCACACACACACACGCACAAAGATACATCAAACACACACAGAGTCACACGCGCACACACACACACGCACAAAGATACATCAAACACACACAGAGTCACACACACACACACACACACACGCACAAAGATACATCAAACACACACAGAGTCACACGCGCACACACACACACGCACAAAGATACATCAAACACACACAGAGTCACACACACACACACGCACACACACACAAAGATACATCAAACACACACAGAGTCACACACACACACACGCACAAAGATACATCAAACACACACAGAGTCACACGCGCACACACACACACGCACAAAGATACATCAAACACACACAGAGTCACACACACACACACGCACAAAGATACATCAAACACACACAGAGTCACACGCGCACACACACACACGCACAAAGATACATCAAACACACACAGAGTCACACGCGCACACACACACACGCACAAAGATACATCAAACACACACAGAGTCACACACACACACACACGCACAAAGATACATCAAACACACACAGAGTCACACGCGCACACACACACACGCACAAAGATACATCAAACACACACAGAGTCACACGCGCACACACACACACGCACAAAGATACATCAAACACACACAGAGTCACACACACACACACACACGCACAAAGATACATCAAACACACACAGAGTCACACGCGCACACACACACACGCACAAAGATACATCAAACACACACAGAGTCACACACACACACACGCACACACACACAAAGATACATCAAACACACACAGAGTCACACACACACACACGCACAAAGATACATCAAACACACACAGAGTCACACGCGCACACACACACACGCACAAAGATACATCAAACACACACAGAGTCACACGCGCACACACACACACGCACAAAGATACATCAAACACACACAGAGTCACACGCGCACACACACACACGCACAAAGATACATCAAACACACACAGAGTCACACGCGCACAAAGATACATCAAACACACACAGAGTCACACGCGCACACACACACACACGCACAAAGATACATCAAACACACACAGAGTCACACACACACACACACACACGCACAAAGATACATCAAACACATACAGAGTCACACGCGCACACACACACACGCACAAAGATACATCAAACACATACAGAGTCACACACACACACAAAGATACATCAAACACATACAGAGTCACACGCGCACACACACACACGCACAAAGATACATCAAACACACACAGAGTCACACGCGCACACACACACACACGCACAAAGATACATCAAACACACACAGAGTCACACACACACACACACACACGCACAAAGATACATCAAACACACACAGAGTCACACACACACGCACAAAGATACATCAAACACACACAGAGTCACACACACGCACAAAGATACATCAAACACACACAGAGTCACACACACACACACGCACAAAGATACATCAAACACACACAGAGTCACACACACACATGCACAAAGATGCATCAAACACACACAGAGTCACACACACTCACACACAAAGATACATCAAACACACACAGAGTCACATACGCACACACACACACACTGATATACCAAACACAGAGTCACATGTGCGTACACACGGATACATCAAACACATGCAGATACATCAAACACAGTCACACACAGAGTTACATGCACACAGAGAGAGAGATACATCAAACACACACAGAGTCACACACACTCACACACAAAGATACATCTAACACACACAGAGTCACACGCACACAGATACACACACACACAGAGCTACACATTCATGCACACATGAATTGCACACATGCACATATACACACACACCGACACATCAAGCGCACAAGAGTCACACACACACGGAGTCACATACACACGGAGTCACACTCACATGCATACACACACACACAGATACATTAAAAACAGACTCACATGCACACACACACATCAAAGTTACACACTCAAAGTCACACACACAGTCACAAACACACAAATACATCAGACACACAGAATCACGCATACATGGATAAATGAAATGCACAGAGTCACACATGCAGATACATCTAACAAAAGTCACACACACACACACAGTGTCACAAACACATTTGGGCACACACTCCACTATTCCAATCTTTGTGGAGACTCTCCATTAATTTCTATGGGAAAACCTTAATCCTAATAATGACAGCCTTAACCCCTACCCAGCCATAACCTTAACCATAAGTAACCAAACAAAATACAAGACTTTCAACATGTTTGGTTTTGTGATTACATTCATAGATTTTTATAAAATTGAGTTTTCCATTGTGGGGACCGATAAAATGTTTGTTCTCCACATTGCAGTATATAAAAGCACATCAAAATCAAACACACACACACACACACACACACACACACAACTTCTCCAAAGTGATTTATAATTTTATCCATTTGCACAGCCAGGCAGAGTCAGCTCTGGGTGTTCTGGCGCCCTAGGCGAGATTTTGCTAAGTGCCGCCCAACTCCTAAGAAGCAGAAACACAAATTTTGTCAGTTCGTTTATATTAAAGACATCTCTCTAGCACAGGATATCTGGCTGCTAACTCGCTAGCTTAAGCAGGGCTGAGCATGCCTGCTGTCCGCGTGTCAGAGGTGGCCGAAAAGGTACACACTTCATAAACGCCTTCACTGCACGATTGTGCTACACGTATGACCATCGAGTTACGCTCCCTGACATGTTACGTCCCTTGTCGTGTCTCAGGGAGCTTTTTATTATAAAACTAATAAGGCAACTAGTAATAGACTCACCCGTTGTTACTGCCACTGTTGTCTGCACTAATCTCAGACTGGCCATAGAAAGTGCAGCTCTTTTCTTTGTTAGGACGGCGACACTGCGTAATACTTTTTTTTCCCATTGTTATGGCAATTTCAGTAAATTTCCACCAGGTGGTGCTAATAAGCCCATCTCTTTTCAGCAGCAGCTCTGAGTCAAATTTAAGCATTTAGATGTTTGTCTTATGCCTGTTGAGGCGGAGAAGATGCGTTTCAGGAATAAAGGTCACCCTTTCCGGAAAATGTCTCACATCACTCATTAGCACATATTTAAACTCCATTGCGTAAGCATGCTCATAACTAAGCCTGCAAGTCGAAAAATAAAAACATTTAAGGGATAATAGCTTTTCACTAAAATGTGCCTTGGAATTTCATGTTTCTCAGTAGCCCGGTGACCTTCTGTTTTGCTCCAGTTCCGCCACCGGCAGGATGCCTTTCCGAGTCGCACCAGATCAGGGCCCCAGTGAGTCACCGGCAGCCACGTGGCCGCCGGCTAATTCATCCCCGTCAGGTGCGGCGACTTCATGAGGAAACTCCACCACATTCAGCTAAAAAAAGACCATGTGGTACACACCCAAAGAAACCGGAACCATCCGTCTGCGGCCCTGTTTTATTCATGCCGGGGCACTCAGATAGCGTGGCTTGTGCTTTAAGTAGCACACAAATGTCCTCTGGTGCAGTCGATATGTGACGCTAATGGCTAACTAGCATCCAGGTCTGGCAGAGGGAAAGCTGACATTGTGCTTCGGTTACAGGGACACCGGAATGCTTCTTTTCACATATCCCATGGTCTCCTTTGTGACACGCACATAAATGCAGTTCAGAGGGAAGCTTGACATCTCAGGAGCAGCATTTCAGGGACGGAAGGTCTTTCTTAAGGGCCCAAGGAACATGTGACTGCTAAGGACTGTAAACCTTCCAATCACAGACACAGAGGTCTAACCTACTGAACCACACACCAAGTGAGGATGTGACGATATTTGGGAAATTTAATTGAAAATGTAGTGTAATATGGGCGGGGGTTGGAAATTTCAGGTCCAGAAAGTAAAAATCCAGACCAAGATTTTGTTTCAACCAACCAGTTGTGGACTCTGTGACTGTGACTCCAGACTGGTTGGTTGAAATAAAACCTTGGTCTGGATTTTTACTTTCTGGAGCTAAAATTTACACCTGCAAATATAGGACAACGAATCAATTGTATAGACAGGGGGTCATGACGCTGAATGTGAGGGGGGCGTGTGTCCCTCGCTCACCTTGCTCCATCTTCTGGGAGGCCTGTGGGCGGGGCCCGTTCGTCTCTGATGTGCAGACGTCATCCACCTGACCCTGGGAGTTTCGAGCCAGGAGCCGGTCGGAGATTGACATGGGGTGGGCAGGTGTGAGGTGAGGTCGGTAGAGGAGAATCACGTCGCTCGAGTCTTCCGTGCCGCTGCTGTCGGACCCCTCGTCCTCCACGGCTTCCTGCAGATATGGCGGCACACGCATTCACATGTCACCCAAAAACCACACAGCCTTGGCAGCCACAAACAGCGGCATGGTCTGTATGTCGATATCACAAAACTCACAGGAGTTTTACTTGCACAAAAACGTTCTGAGGGCGCAATGAAAAATGATTGCTTTAGAGAGATAACCAATCAGATTGTAGAGGAGGTGGGTCAATCAGATGTACTGGTCCCGCTTCCTTTGGTTGATTGGACCCACCTCCTCTACAATCTGATTGGTTATCTCTCTAAAGCGATCATTTTTCATTTTGTCCTCACAGCATTGTCGTTTAAGTATAACTCCCACAAGCACTCACAAACACTCACGCCGGCTCATCTTGTTCAGATCAACAATATTGTACGATATACCTTAAAGAGTGTATTTACAATCCACACTTCAATACTGAAGTACACATCAAGTGCCCAATTCTAATTAATAATTAATATTTAACGTGTAATTTTTGGATACAGCATGCCGAGAGTGCTGCTTTAAAGACTTCATTATCTGCTATGCTTAATGGCAGCGTAAATGGCTTTTGGGTTAGTCCCATGAAGCACCATGAATCACACTGTAAGTTAATAACACACCTTATTGTTATGGGAATGGAATACATTACATATGATAAAGGAGTGTGCGCACTAATAATGTATAGCGCATTATATTGTATTGATTGTGGTGTGAACGTAACGCACTGTGCCTGGTTGGTAGTCCGGAATCCTGCTCAGGAACGTGGACCGCTTGTGGGGGTGGGGGGGGGGGGTTGGTGATCTCACTGCTCACCATTGATGTAATGCTCCCCCCCCCCCCCCCCCCCCGATGCATCAGGCCACATTACTTTGGGAACGGCGTAATGCTGTGATTTAAATGTAATCTTCCTCGAGCTAATGAATTTTTAAAGGGATTTAAAGCATGAACGATATGACTCCCTTAGAACGGCCAGGGGGTGGGTGATCATGCCGGCTTGGACGCCACGGCGATGGCGTCGCTCGGAGCGACAGAAGGAGAGCCACGCGCAACAGGGGCTGATTCTGCGTGGCTCCGCGGGGCCCCCTGCTGCACGGAGGGAGAGTTCCGCGGCCCTGCCCCAGGAGAATCGATCCCGTCCATCTGCAGTTGGCGGCCGTACCGTCTGAGGCCATCTCATTCCCTGCTCAAGTTTTTCAGCCATCTGCTCAGGGAGAACCTCGAGCAGGCCCATCTCCAGCTGCCGGCTGCCGTCACACGCACACGCGTGCGCTCGCTCATGGGCGGGGGGGCGGCCGCATACACACACACACACAGGGGCATTCACATGCAAGAAGCGGGCAGGCATAAACACAGCCACAGAAACAGGGATATGCATGCTCATGTTCATACACACACACACACACAAATATACACACACACACACACACACACACACAGGTTTGTAATTATATCTTTGTGAGGATTCTGCATTCATTTCTATGATGACCTTAACCCCTACCCAGCCCTAACCTTTATCTTAAGTAACCATTTTAACTTTTTTGATTGCATTCACAGATCTTTGTGCGGACCCGAAAAAGGGTCCCCACAACGTCAAAAAAATCAGGTTTTTATTATATCGTTTGGAACATTTGGTCCCCACAAAGTAATATAAACCTAGTCCGTACACACACACACACACACACACACTACAGCCCTATCCCCGGACAAATATAGACGAGCATGGTGGAAGGACGGCAAAACGAGGCTGTTGTTCACCAGCTGTTCCACAGCAAGGCAGGATGGGGCAGACATGACAGACAAGCCCCGACTGAAACAGGCCCAGAACAGCTGTGTGAAAGTGGATCTGGGATGGGGGGGGGCAGAGCCAGCAGGACCACAGCGTGTCGAGAGCGGGCCAGCCTCAAACGGAGCTCCCCGCTGTTACATTTCACATGCCGTAAATATATGTAATGTGCGATCCATTCAGCGGTAACCATATGACCATGACCATATGATTCATGGACGGGGAAGTTAGCTGACCTAAGCTAAGGCGGCACGGCGGTCATGACTGCCTTTCCTGAATGAAACGATACAACTTCAGCGCTCTGATGTGGTTTTGGCACCACTTTGCCGTGGTAAATGATCAGAATGGCAAAGGCAGTAGAGTAGACCCCCCCCTCCCGGAAGGAAAGGGGGCTACTTGCTCAGATCAACAGCCCTATTCTGCACCCTCCCCCCCCCCATCCTACAATCAAAACTGAAACCCAGATACAGGCAAGTATTGGCAAGACACTGTTCACAAGTCAAGGCTAGACGCTGGAGGTGAGGCTCTCACCCTTATCTATGTGTCAAGGCTGAATATCCAGCCCTCTATGTAAGGGACTCCTCCGCTTCTACCATTGTTACTGAAACAAATTGTTGACGACGTTTATAGCTTGACCGGGTGATCGTGAGAACCGGAAGACATGTCGAGAGCTACGTATAAAACTTATTCAAATGTGTATGGGGAGGGTCAAGAGGTTCAGTGCTTAGTGTGTGTGACCGTGTGCTTTGAGTGGATGCTTACATCATCTGCGGTACCAGGTTGCTCCTGCAGAGGGAGCAAGTTAGGCTCCGGCGCGGAGTCTTCAGTTTTTACCTTTAGAAGAGAGGAAATAATATTAACAAGGAATCAGGAGCAGCTCTCGGTGTGTTGGGATCAGGAAATAATTCATGTTACCTCCTCTAAGACAAACACTGAAGGTGTCAGCGCTGAACTGGTATATGTATTAATCACCGGTATTTTTAACTAATCTATATAATTTTGAATAATTTAATACGAACATAATTTAATGAAAGCAATTTTTTGAGAAAATGTGATATATCTAATACATAAAATTAAAAATAACAACGTGGATTATGGATTAATATGTATTATAAAAACTGTGTGAAACAGCACACCAGCTTCTGTTACTGACGTTTTTGCTGTTTCTGTGTGTTTGATTACTCAGATCACATCTCTCCGAATCACTGCTGGGAATTTCCCTAGCGCTGTGTGCTTAAGAAACCAGCCCAAAACGATCACTATTTCACGCCGAGTGAAGGACTCTGACGCAGGGCTCCAGGTTTTGATGTATGTCTCAGTCAGAGCGAACAGGTTAGCCGACATTATTAATGGAGCTGTTGACTCACAAAAACGTGTCTCTAAGTCCTTACTTTTGACCGTCACGTATTGTGGGTCAAAGTCTTTGAGGTGGGTAATGATTTGGGGGCTACTTGCCTCTTATGATAAGGCAATCTCAATCCATTATCACCCCTATTTACTGTACGTAGCAGAAACATCAATAACACTTGTGGGGACACAAAAGTTACTCAGTTACTACTCAAGAACAAATCAGGAACAAATATAGTTTCTGAATGGATTACATGAACAGTCATGATTTATTAATGATGAACAAGCATGGGATCAGTACTTAACTAACACTTAGTTACTGGTTAATTAATGGATTAAGTAAGAGTGTACTGCTACATTATTTGTGCTCCCTCGAGTGGTGTTACCAAAATATCCATCATTGCTTGTGAAGTGAACCATGAAATAGGCTCGGCTTGAATCGTGATTGTCTAACCTCGGGTCCACCCTTCCCTTTGATGGCGCGATACGTATGTACACGCGTCAGTCAGCGCCCCTACACCCTTGCTCCACGCAGCACTTACGAACCCCGGCTCACCTGTGAGGGTGCAACTATGCGTGGCCCTGGGGAGGGAGGAACGCCCTGCAGGGAGAAAGAGGCCTTAAGTACTACGCCTTTAACAACGGAAGAAAAAAATCATCGCTGTTATAAAACTGCCAGTGAGGACATTAGTTTTGGCAGCCATGTGTGTGTTTCTGTGTTTGAGTGTGTATGTGTGTGTTAGAAAATAGTGTGTATATATATATATATATATATAACTCTGGCTACATCTTTCTTTGTCTATTAACTACTTAAAAATGTACACAATCAGGTAATACTTCCATAAGACAAACACATCCATAATCAGTTAAGCGTATCATTGTTCAGTGCAGTTGTTTAATAACACGCACAAGCACAGGTGGCTACACACAAACACACAGAGACACAAACCTTGAAATCCAGCCGTATGTTTGGTTTGGGTGAAACGTTTTCTGTCCCAGTCTGGGCTGGTACTGAAGGGCTTCTGTTTTCCAGATTGTACCTGAGATCTGTTTGGTGCCTGAGAATGCAAACGGTGGGTAATGAGCTCATTGCACTGCAGGTGAGATCAGAAAGTAAGGCATAGTCGTTGTGTAGGAGTCGGCGATTGTGGTCTGACCCTTTGCGCTCCCTGAGCTGAGATAGAATGACGGTGGAGGACATCGGCTCGTCCGTGTCTTCGATCACATTGACGTGCACATCTCCATCCCGGCCCAGGAGCCAGGAGACATTCTTACTGGGACCTGCAAAGCACAGAGGGTCTCTCAGCACCGGGAGTTTGCCAGCTCGCTTCAGCACGCTCCCACTGATAGCAGATGTTAGCGTGGGAAAGGAAGGGTCCTCCTGACTGAAGCAGGGACACGCGGTCAACTGGTTCTGCCGGTGAGCCTCGCAGAGGCGGCATTCCACTCTGGAAGCTCAGGTGACATGGGGAATATTTGGAATGTAAAGAGGAAAATGGAGCCAGGCTGGACTGGCGGGCTCTGCCTGCGGCCCTGCCCACGCAGACATGCGGAGTGTGCTCCCCCATTAAGGCTCTCGCTCCCCCGCCTAGCAAAAGCACGCTGCTTGGCCGTCGAGCTCCCAGGTGCCCTGATGAGGCAGAAGCTGGGGGCGGGGCTTCGCTCAGCCTGGAAGGAGCTTCAGAAATGGGGGGCAAGGGGGGGATGGCACAAACTCCAGGGCTGCAGTCTGGTTTTAGAACTTTTGGCAGGGCGAAGCAGCTAATTATGGACTTCTCCGGGTAATTGCTGAGTCTCGCCCGAAACAGCCATGGCGTCTCGTGAAAAGTGCTCTTCCTGGTTCGGAGACTTGCCTTCTGGCACATTTCCACCGCAGACCGGAGGGGAGCTGGGCTGCACTGCTAGATGGGAACAAAGCACCTCCTTCCTGCAGGAGTGGCTGTAATTACAGAGGGCGCTCTGTAACCCTGTAGGGAGCACCTGCAAGGGGCTGGGCACGTGGCTGGGGGGGGGGGGGCACTGCGAGGAGGTCAGAGTCAGGATCGCAGGATACGCAGAGGGGGGCCCCACAGTGTATGACACGCACCTCCCTGCTCCACACATTCCCCCCCCCCAGCATCGACCTGGTGAGGGCATGATCTCTCTCTCTCTCGCTCGCTCTCTCCGCGTATCGAATCTCGGCGGGTTCACCGTAACTCGACGCTGCCATGGTGAACTGAGCCACTGCTCACCAGGACCTGAGACAAGTCCCGCGTCACGTGACCCACGGCTTGCAGTGCCCCCGTCGCCTGTTTACCTGCCCTGCCCCCGGCTCGTTTGCCCCCGTTCTGCCCGGGGTTTCAGAGGCCCTCCTATTCCCTGACGGTTTCATCTGCTCTGCTTCTTTGTCTTCCGCTGACACTGGCCAGGACCCTGATGTAATAGCGAGAGATAACCTATTCGCGTTTCCCCGCCGCGTGCACCAGCCCCAAAGTGACACACGGGAGGCTGATTCTTGCAGCGGCACTGAGCTGTGCACTGGGGTTTGTGACACTTGCACCTGACACATAAACACTGGTCAGAGATGCTGAACACTCAGCACATGCTAGGATCCTCGGGACAGCAACAGGGACGGTACATTCCACTATTGCAGAATCAGCCAGATACCCCCCAACCAAAAATCAAGTGAAAACAACCCTTTGAATGCATTTTGAAATCAGAGGCCAGTTTCCACTCCCCCTCTGGTTTCAGATGCAGACGTGCTTCAGCAGATAATCGCAATCATTCATGCAAACATCTCAGTGTGGCTAATCCAACCAATTAATGGATTTCCCATGAATACACCCATCAGTTATAAAACAAGGAAAGGCAGCCGTGCCGTGAGGAGCACTGGAAACCGCAGCAGTCGTGCAGCCATATCTGCAGCTTGTTTACCCCTAAAGGGAAACACAGGGATTATGGGAACAGTAACGGCTCATCACAGAACCTTTAAGAAAAGTATCCAGCGAATGTAATCAAATACATCTAGAACATTCTTCCTCTCTGTGTTTCCTACCAAGGAGGTACATGCCTGGAAAGATGAAGATCAAATGCAGGAAAAACATTGCAGGAAATGCGAACAGGTCTATTACAGATACTTATTGCATTAGTTGCTTCAGTCCACAGGCCGCACACACACACACACACACACACACACACGTCTGTATTCATATAGTTGTGGGGACTGTCCATTCATTTCTATGGGCAAAACCCTAATCCCAGCAATGACAACCTTAATCCCTACCTAGTTCTAACCTTAACCATAAGTAACCAAACAAAATTTTTGATTGCATTCACAGATTTTTAGAGTTTTTCCTTGTGGGGTCCAAAAACATGTCCCAAGAAAATCAATCAGACGCACACACGCCCTCCTACACCCATACACATACACACATAGCCACACGCACACACGTGGACGGAAACAGCTTCACATTGCTGTTCATTTAACCCATTCTCGCCCATAACCCATCCAGAATGCTTCTCTCCTGCAACAGCATGGGACGGTGTTTATTCTGTTTCTTGTGTTCCCAGCATATTGTCCTATTTCTTTAAATGACTGTGACTGTGGCAGAATGAATGAACGGATGAGAGAGTAAAAGCTGTTACTGCAGCGTAAGTGCCACTGCACCCAAGGGCAATCTATGACAAAACTGGTCAGTGCTGTTAGAGTCCTGTAACAGTAGGGTTTGACCGGGACAGGACAGCTCTATAACAATGTAATTATTAAGGGTATTACCAGAATAAGACAGGGTGGGGCTTTACCAGGTAAGGCCAACCCTGTAAGAGTGAGGTATTACCAGGGTAAGGCAGCACAGTAAGAGTGAGGAATTAAGGGAATTAACCAGGTCAGACAGTTCTGTAAAAGTAATGTGTTATCAGTGTTTGACAGCTCTGTAATACTGGGAATTTACAAGGGTAAGACAGCCCTGCAACAGTGGGGTTTTACTAGAGTAAGACAGCCCTGTAACAGTGGGGTTTTACTAGGGTAAGACAGCCCTGTAACAGTGGGGTTTTACTAGGGTAAGACAGCCCTGTAACAGTGGGGTTTTATCAGGGTAAGACAGCCCTGTAGCAGTGGGGTTTTACTAGGGTAAGACAGCCCTGTAACAGTGGGGTTTTACTAGGGTAAGACAGTCCTGTAACAGTGGGGTTTTACTAGGGTAAGACAGTCCTGTAGCAGTGGGGTTTTACTAGGGTAAGACAGCCCTGTAATAGTGGGGTTTTACTAGGGTAAGACAGTCCTGTAACAGTGGGGTTTTACTAGGGTAAGACAGTCCTGTAGCAGTGGGGTTTTACTAGGGTAAGACAGCCCTGCAACAGTGGGGTTTTACTAGGGTAAGACAGTCCTGTAACAGTGGGGTTTTACTAGGGTAAGACAGTCCTGTAACAGTGGGGTTTTACTAGGGTAAGACAGTCCTGTAGCAGTGGGGTTTTACTAGGGTAAGACAGCCCTGAAACAGTGGGGTTTTACTAGGGTAAGACAACCCTGTAGCAGTGGGGTTTTACCAGGGTAAGACAGCCCTGTAGCAGTGGGGTTTTACTAGGGTAAGACAGCCCTGTAACAGTGGGGTTTTACTAGGGTAAGACAGTCCTGTAACAGTGGGGTTTTACTAGGGTAAGACAGCCCTGCAACAGTGGGGTTTTACTAGGGTAAGACAGTCCTGTAGCAGTGGGGTTTTACTAGGGTAAGACAGCCCTGTAACAGTGGGGTTTTACTAGGGCAAGACAACCCTGTAGCAGTGGGGTTTTCCCAGGGTAAGACAGCCCTGAAACAGTGGGGTTTTACCAGGGCAAGACAACCCTGTATCAGTGGGGTTTTACCAGTGTAAGACAGCCCTGTAGCAGTGGGGTTTTACTAGGGCAAGACAACCCTGTAGCAGTGGGGTTTTCCCAGGGTAAGACAGCCCTGAAACAGTGGGGTTTTACCAGGGCAAGACAACCCTGTAGCAGTGGGGTTTTACCAGGGTAAGACAGCCCTATAGCAGTGAGGTTTTACCTGGGAGAGACAGCTGTGTAACAGCAGGGTACTACAAGAAAAACCTTAACAATTGACGTCTGGGAGCAGCTGCGCTGTTGCTCTGGGAATACAGAGTTGCCTGTTCCTCCTCGCCAGTTGACATTCCCATTTAATAATAAGTGCATTGTCATCAGCCAAGCCGAGACAGACCCCCCCGCCCCATCCGGCTGCGATGCGCCCGCTGCCCTGAATTAGCCATCTGTAGCACGTGCTGCTGGTGCTCCCATTGTCTCCACAATAGAGCCATGTGTCTGGATGGAGCTCCCAGCACTGCGCGGCCTGAGGTCTCTGCAGAGGGGAGGCCTGGACTTTGCTCTCTCCCCTGCACACCCTGAGAGCGCTTAGCCCTGGGTGATAACAGAGCCAAACCCCATAAGCAGACAGGCTGTCAAGAGAGAATGCAGAAAGGCAGGGCTGAGCCAACTTTCAGGCACCCCCCCTCAAGAATAAGCTCTCCTGGATCATACATGCCCCCCCTGTCTGGTCTGTACCGAAAGTCCAGTGTTCTCCTGTTTCCTTAAGACTTCTCTGGTCATTTCCTCCTTTCTAATCTCCCCGTGCTCTTGGCACTGCCCTCACTGCTCACAAACACCCAAACAAAGCTCCTTATGAGGCTGTAAGACAGGGCTGGGGAACCTGATCCACGGAGGGCGGGTGTGGGTGCTGGTTTTGGGGGTGGCCCCTCAATCAGCCAATGACAGTGGGTCCCCTGGACTGGAGTTGAGAACTGCTGCTTTATTATTGGCTGATTGATAGGCCATCCCAAAAACCCGGGCCCACACCGGCCCTCCATGGATCAGGTTCCCCAGCCTTGCTGTAAGAAGAAGATCAGCCTGGGACTTTGGTCTCCTGAGAGCCACATCACAGCTTCCAAATCATGATGGATCTCTGGTAGGTATGGTATCTGCCATCTACCCACTTTTGCCGGACCTCACATGCAGCGGCAATGGCATTTATGGAATGAGGCATTTCCACTAGTTAAAAAGTCCAGTCTCATGTTTAACTCTCAGAAATAAAGTCCCTATTTAGAAAGTGCCAGGCATTTCCTGTCAGTGCTTGGCGTTTTTATCCCAGCTGTGTCGGCCTAGCACGCGGTTGGTTACTGGGACGTGCAGTTTGCGTACAGCTGATCACCATCGTCAAAGGCTTGGCGGAGTCTGTTTGTAGAGATGCAGAGAATCCTAATTGGTCTAAGCGATGGCTCACCCTGATTGGTTAGTTATCCAGAGCGCATGATACATGTCACCGGGCTGCTCAGGTGATCACTGCACCACGTCATTATGCGAACACTCAGTTGAAGCACAGGTGGCCCACGTAGGCCTACAATGGGCCGTGAGAACAAAAGCGACCACAAATACATAGCCGACTGAATTAAGCTTAATGTATACCTCCATCATGACATCACCCATGACCTTAATCAACCCAGAGTGACATCAAGCACAGTCCCCACGGTAATCTTATGCTGTAAGCTCTAAAAGGCCATCGTGACACGCTGGTGACACACCGAAGATGCAGCAAAATCTGACAGCCCCCCAGAAGTGGAATCAATTAGATCTGATTATGGCATCAGTTTCAGAAGCAGCAGCCCAAACTGTACCTTTCTTCGATTTTGGCATCTGATCCCCAGCGCCTTCGCTTTCCAGCTTTTCTTCCCTCTCCTTCCACCGTCGGACTTGTTCCTGCCTCATCTTCAGGAACAGGATTTTCTTCTGCTCCTCGTTCAGGGCCTCCAGGACATCTGGATCGATGTACATGTCCTTCAGGATCTGATGCAGCATTTTGGCAGCCGTCGGGGGGAAGCTCCGCTCAGCCCCAGGTGCTAGTCAGTCAGTCCGTCAGCTGTAAGGCGGCTTCGTGTCGCAGCGGGACGGCAACTCGGCCAAGCGCTCTGCTCCCTCTACCGTCCCGGTGTGGCCCTGTTCATGCCGCGGTCCTGTCCGCCTGTCACACTGCACGCATCAGCTGCATGCCTGCGCAAGGAAGACGAACATCACATCTTGAGTTGCACACATCACCCCTGCTTTTTTCCTTTGTGATGAGAGGCAGTCCAGCAAATGAAAGTAAAGAGTCTCGGTCTAGTATTTGTCATGGGACTCTCGTCCCTCCCTCCGCCTGGGTCAGCCTACAGATCGCTCCTTTCTGCCTGCTCTGGGGGTGCAATGAAGCAGTGGCTTCTGCTGGGACTCACAACAGAGTGCAGTGCACTTCACCAGAGGGCAGTCCTGCTTCATTCAGCCTCGCACCAAAGGACTAAGTGAGAAATATGCCTCTCCGAGTCCCACAGCACCACCCGGTTTGGTGATTAAAGTCACGGCAGCTGCCACGGTCACAAAAAAAAATGGCACTAAACTCCGAGACAAAGAAGAAGTTGGACACTCTGAGAGCTTGTCATACTGCCAGTCAGCAAATCTGTTCGTGGTTAATCCCGATGATTACCAAGCTCACCGGAGAGAGGGACAGAGATTTGAAACCTGAACCTTGTGCCAGTCTAAGAATTTCTGTTTGGACTGCCTTCAAATTTAAGAGTTGTAAAAGTGAGTTGAGCTCATTGCATATTCATTAACTGGAAGACTGGGAAACGGAGAGTTGTGGAAGTGGATTGCAGTCACAAAGAAAGAAAGAAGAGGAAAAGGGAGCTCTGAAAGTGGGGGGTACTTACAGGGGAGTGCAGATGTTTGGCAGAAGCCCTGGAGCCTGTAGCGTGATCTCCCAGAGAGTAGGAGTGCAGATGTGTCCTCGTGCCTTTGTATCTGACTCAACTTGTGACATCACAGCATTCCGTCGGCTTTCTCTCCTGTTCTCTTTCTCTCTACCCCACCTCTCTCTCTCTCTCTCTCTCTCTCTCTCTCCCTCTCTCTCACACACACTCACAAACACATGTACAAACTCATACTCTCCCCCTCAGACAAAAAAAAAAATCACGCAGAAAGCAGCGCTTCTCCGAAATAGCAGAAAAAGTCGGCATGTAAACAGCACCAAACTGGCAGCATCCTGTTGAACACAGAACGGGAGAAAGAGAATGTGTCTATGGGCGTCTGGAGAGGGGGAGAACGAGGGGCACGACTCCATTGGGGAGTGGTGGTGAGAGGGGGAGGGGTGCAAGGCGAGGGTGAGCAAGAGAGAGAGAAAGAGGGACAGATGCTTCACTTTATGGTACAAAAGTGTTAGAGTTGCTCAGAGGAACCAAATGAACGTTGGACAAATGCAGAATCAAACCCAAGCTCAAGAGATACAGATAAAATCCAATAGTTTCAAGAAAAGGTACAGACGGCTATTATTTTTTATTTGCCATGAAGAGAATTAAATTCTGGCTCCTTGTTTTTGACGAGCTTCGATCTCGCGACCGCAAAATTCCAGACGTGTCAGATCCAGCTCCTGGAGCTACTTTGATCTGACGCCCGGTGTCTTTACTCGTGCTGAGGCAAGGCATCTGGTAAATAACTCCATGAAAGAAGAAACACAAAACCGCACCCCCTCGGGGACATGTATCCAAAGCCCCAAAAAAGCGAATGTGCCTGTGTACCACCATGTTGTTTTTTCAAGAAGCAGACACATTTACCCCCAAGTGGACAGAGGAATATGGGGTTCATTGAGCTCCAAGCGCAGGATGCGGCCCAGTTCCTCCCCAGGGCCGCCGTTTAGGCTCCCAGTGGCTTCTAATTAATATTCCGTCTTGATCTTTATTAATGCTTTCTTTGTCCCCCTGGGCGGCCGCTTCTTATCTGCCTGCTGATTGATGCGTCTTATGTTGCGTCAATAAAGCTGCCCAAACTGGCCTTAAACTCCTGAGAGTGAAAGTACAAAAAACAACATGATTATGAAAAACATGGCAGCGAGTGAGGGGGGCTTCATAGCACGCATGTTTGCCGCTGTTATCGAAACAGGGAGAGAACATGACCGGGCACATAGCAGAGAGGAGAGACAGGCCTTACCGTAAGAGGGGGGAGGATCCGGAGGAGAAATACCCGAAAAACCAGCCATGCGAGCCCCACCTCCGCTGCTTCCTTGGAATCAATATTAGATGCATAACACATGGGTACCCTTACCAGAAAAATAACAATAATACTAAAAAGCATATTTTGCTTGGTCCCTCTCTATTAAATCTCATTTGATAGACTTCTGTCTCATTGTCTGTCAGTTTCATGGCAAACAGATGAAGCAGCGCCAGCCTCTTGATTTTGAAATGACACAAAACGACAGTGGACAGTAAAATGTCGGCACTCGCTGTGGTGGGTCCCACATGTTCACAACAAACATTTCGGTCCGCGGGGCCTAGGTGGGACTGTTTTTGGTTGAACTCTCCAGCAAGCTCAGCTCAGTCTGCACAGGGCCCTGATTTGTTTGTATAAGTATTATCTCCAACTGCCAAGTTCAAGCGAAGTCGTCGTTAAGGATAATTTCGTAAGAACTTCCTGCCGTCCTGCTTTGTGGTGATCTGCCGAATGTAAGCCCCCGTAAGTAGCAAAAATATTCACAATTTCATAGATTTTCTCCAGGTAACTATGCTTTTTTTAAAAAAAGAATGTCTACCAATGTCATTAATTGTTTTCAGTCGGAAGCCCTATCGATCTAACAGCTTAAGAGCTAGATTTTAACCACAAATTTGCAAAGCATTGGTATCAGAAGTAAAAAGGGCTTCAGAAAGGACACTCAAATGATTTAACGTTTAATTGAATGGCTAGCGTATAACAGTCAGGAGGTCGGATGTCTAGTTAATAAGAGTCATTTGTTGTTTATAATAAAGATAATAGGGAGGGGAAAGCAAAAAGCAAAATATTTGTTCCAGCCGCCAGAGTGCGCCAGAGGGCCATTCAATGAGTATCTTGTATCACTTAATTAGCCGTTAAATGTTAAAGTGAAAAAACAAATGTATATAATGTCATTATAATATCAATACAAATTGCTCTTATATTTTTGCATATAAAACTGAACTTAAGCAGGCTAAAGAAATAAATGACACTCAATTGCATTGTCTTGACACTGCGAGTGCTTCTACATAGTATGTTACTTTTGTAAGCATGTAGCACCATCTGGTGGTCAAATGGTAAAAAGGAAAATATCACATACCCGTTGAGCAAAAAATCCTACTCAAGAACAAGGTTAATATCTGACACGTTTTAGTTATTCTGAGAACCCCAATTCCTCCCCAACACAGTACTGCACATATGCATTGTTACTGAAAGAGAAGAGATATCGTAATCATGCGCTAATCTTTCTCATTCAGCATTTAATTGTGATGGTTTTACTCCAGACTGTAGATGCGGGAAGGGGACAGGAACCAGGCCACATCCAGGGCGCTGACAGGGTGGCATTTACGGGCCCAGCGGGTCTCTCTCCGGCCCTGGCAGCAGCTCCTCATCCTTCAGAATCACTTCCCTGCCAACATGACAGCCTGCACACTCCAGAGGGACGGCGGCCGGATATGCAGGCATTTATGCAGCTCCTTTAAGCCCCAGCTGGCAGGTTTACAGTTCTCAGTCCTCTCCCTTATTCTCTCTCTCTCTCTCTCTTTCTCGCCCACTCTATCTGTCTCTCCGTTTTGTTTCTATTTCAGTAAAAAAAAAGGACAAATCAAGCCGTCACGCTGCATCTGTGAAACAGCTGCCCCCCCCCCCACCTCTGATCCCCTGCCCCCCGCCTCCCCCACCCCCGATTTCCCCTCAGCCTCCTTTGCACTCTGCCAATGGCACTTGTCAGCAGATGCATCAACAATGACTAAAAACACTCACACACACACACACGCACGCAAACGCAGTGTGGTCTTAGGGACGGACGAGATCCATGACAGGGCATGTTCTGGTCTCCTCATCTATGTAACATTTATACAGCAAAATAACAGCTAATATCAGAGATAAACAAATGTGTTTATCGCAGAACATAAACTCTCAGCATATCTGTCAAATAGGGAGCGGTAACTCAAATCAATGCAGTGTGATTATTACTAGTTACATGTATAATGTAAAGATAATGAATCCTTGTGGATGAGATAATGAATCCATGTTTTCAGGACTCTGCTGATGTTATTTTCATGTGTGAAATTTTGGGCCCCCCAGACAAAATGCCCCCCTGCCTACCCAATTTTATATATAATTTTGCATATTGAACACTACCAGTCAAATCTGTTGCTGGCATGTAGAGAAATGTTTACTGTGGATGTGGTCTTTTGCATGTTGAGCTGTAAAATTAGAAAAGCAAAAGACTATAGTAAAAAAAAATGCTTGTGTACAATCATAATAAACTGTTATGTGATGTTTGCAGTATTCAGTACTCCAGGAAGGTTACTGTAAAGGACAAAGTATAAAATCCAAATTAAAGGCATATTACAGTAAAATGTCAAGCCCCAGTCACGGAAGAATATTCACTCTGCCACATCACCATGTCTCTGGGCTGCGTCAGGACAGAAAACTTTGTCTACATCACAGAAAATGCTCTCCCTTGCTGGGCAATGCGGGAAAAATCCGCTGTGTGACCCGTTTGTACCTTGACGTCGAAATTCAAGCCACCTATGGTACTTGCACTCTCCTCCAGCATGTATTCTATCTTCTAGTCACTCTTTGGCTTCTTCTCATGTCTAGAAACAGTCATTGTGTTTAAATGGCGACTACCGTGTGTTGGCTGTGCTTAACTTTTGTGGACTGTTTCCTATTTTGCGTTGAAGTTCACCACAGTGCAAAATGTGTCTTGAAAGATAATGTGTTTAGAGTTTTGCAAAAAGGGTGACTCAGATCTGCAAATTGTGTTTCACCAAACAAGTGACTAATTCAATAAATGAGTTTTGGCAGTTGGCAGTTTTGTTCCAAGAATGAAATGTAGTGTTTCAGTAATTCAGAAAGACTATAAGTGCTGGGACCCTGAATATGTCGAAGAATCTTTGCCCCTTTGATGCCTCTGATGATGCGTGTTTGTAAATCAGGATATGTGTGCAGTGTATGCTACAGGCTTGGTTGTTGGCCTGGCAGATACTATTGGAGATTAAAGCCTGCTGATTGTTGGTCAGCATGGTGTTGCTGGTAAAGTCTATTAATGAAAACACTGAAAATGATGTATGCATCTTTTTTTAGGGCGTCAGGTGGTATTGTTGCAGCTACAACAGGAGATTAGCCGCAAGGTCAAATCACTAAAGATACTTGTATTTTTGAGCAGTGTATAAATAGTCTTTAAACAGTCCCTGAATACTCCCATAAACTAACTTTTCGGATGGGAATCTCATCTCCCCGGCCTTACTGCTGACTGATTTTGTTCAGAGAGCCACATGGGACAGATTTGGGGTCAGGACGTGAGAAAGGCATGAGAAAGTAGGTCCACCTATGCCTGTTTCTGCTTCAGCAGGGGGAAGCGTTGGCAGAAAAACATACCAGCCTTTCTGCTGCCGAACAGACACCTCTGACTAAAACATTTTTTTTGCCTCTTTTTATAAACACTTGAATATCCTGCATGGTTTCTATGCAGCTATTTTTTGTGTCTTTTTTTCCATGGTTCAGTAGTAAAAATAGGGCCTGATATATGTATAACAACCAGGAAATGCACACAAAAAGAATTTATTCTATAAAATATAGAAAACCAGTTGAACTAGATCACTATCGCTGAAGGGCATTATTGACGGCTGGGGGATTTTGATGCTTAACACTACAAATAGTATCCCAGCTACATGTTGTACAAAACCTGAGGGCCCAAAGCCATATGGAATGAAAACAGCAAATATAAAGCAATTAGGTTCAAATTTAGCACTTTCGGCCCTGTCAACAGAGCAATTTTACCTGAGCGTGTGCAGATATGCACACACAAACCGACACTGGAGATGCAGTAGATGAAAGCATTGAAAACAGAACAGGCTTGGCATTCTGGGCCTTCTGGGTAATACACGGTAGAGCTCTGCCTTTGTTTTGTTAGGTCAGTCTTAGAAGGTCACCCGCACATTGGCTCGTCCTATCGCGCTGCATTACTCTGAGGAACAGAATCTTGCAGACGATATTATCCTCGCATTAACCTGCCAAGCTTTAGGCCCTGTTGGTGATTAGCTTTGGCTTTCGTAGGAAAACCTACCTTCATCATTCGGTTCCTCGTTGGCCTGTTTTTTTGTGCTCTGCCTTGTCTCCGGTCTCCCCATTAAATTCTCCATCCCATTCGTCCGGCACTCATCCCCCTCCCCCCAGTCTCTGCGCCTCATTCCCCCATTTTCCTGCCACGATCAGACCCAGTCCTGGAGCTCTGAGGTTGAATGCAGCGGCTCATTGGACATGCCATTCCCGTCTCCCTTCTCTTCAGGCGCTCCCCAAGGGAGAGGCAGTCTTATGTCCCACGGTGGGGGCAGCCTAGAAGGGTAATGAATAAGTAAACAAGGCCGACGCCGTCTGTCACGCAGCCTAGATGGGCTTCCCCCTCACTCCGGGCAGAATGTTCCGGGCTGGAGCTCCTCTGTTCGTTTGGCTATCGTGGCGGCACTTTCACCCGTGTCTGACCTTTCTGCAAGGTGACTCTTGATGCCAAAGGGGACACTGGGTTGGACATGGTTGCTGTTTAGCAGCATACGGTGTTCAGTGAGGTCAGGCACCGGAGGGGGTCTAAGGACGCAAGATTAATTTTGTGAGGTCACAGCAGAGCGATTATGTGTGAGGACGTGGTCATGGTTACGTGACAGAAGGCTGAGAAACCCGGTTTGGGTGATAGTATCAAAATGCTCAACCTACTGTATCCATGGTACTTTCATGGGTGTGGATGATTTACATTGAGGCAGACCCCTAACATACTCATTTCCCCCAGGTACCCCAGTTTTCCAAAATTAAATCCTTCAGTTATCTCTGTGCATCCACTTCACAACCCCACCTACCAAGTTCTAACCAAATGAAGATGAATAACAGATTGTCAACCCATCAGTTTCATTAATTTACCTCTTCCACTTAAAATCGATCTAATGACGCTCATAATAACTAACATCTCATGCACAGACCACACAGAAAGATTTCGATTATTGAAATATGTCACCTGCATAAATAATCATGTAATACCACAAATTATGGACAATTAAGTCTTCGTGCTATTATTTAACCGACAATAAGCGGCTCAGCTCCATGATTGGCTGCAAACACAACAAATGGCCGTCATTATAAAAATTCCACTATTTCATATTATTCCGCTGAATACTAGAATAGCATGCGAAATGCGTGGAAAAGCCTCGTGCTTACGATGCATCTTGGCTCGCGTCGGCGCAAAGTGAGGGAGGACGGCGCGACAGCCGCCGAACTCGCGCACACACAGACAGCACGCTCGCGCAGTCGGGTTGCCGCTTCTCGCCGGCTGGACCTCCCGCGTGCCCAGTCAGCGAGCGGTGGCCGAAGCTCGGCCGAACGGCATAAATCAAGGGATCGCTTGGAGTAAATCGAGCGGACGGGACGACTGTCGCACGAGAAGTCTCGATCTTTTCTTTTGCATGAATGGACAGGGAGAAAGGGAACGTGCGCTTCAAACCTGGCTTCTCCTTTCCTCGAGTTTGAACATATTTCTTTTGGTAAGTGCAATACGCTGTACATTATGCATTGTACTTACCACTTATTGAAGATACGTTTGTATATATACTATAGGTGTATGCGTGGAAGAACCCTTTCTTCTGCACAGGTATTCTGCACAGCGCCCGGTCTATATCATTAACTGCGCTCTATTGCAAACCCGGCAAGGCTTTATAAGATGCATTTTAAGGCCTTTTTCTTTAAATCTTGCATATCTTAACTGCTATTTAGTGTCTGTCGGTGACGAATGATTAAGACATGCATTTTTAAATGATCGCTTAAAACCGGACCTACACATCAACGAATAGCTGGAAAGATATATGCATTTTGCACACACACACTATCCTGTGTTCACGCCGAATATTTACTCTTATGTGAAATCTTTAACCCTTCTATCAGGGCAGCTCGCATTTGGAAAGCAAGGTCTATTTCGGAAGGAAGAAAGCAGCGGGCAGCGCGAGCAGTGTCTCCCAATCATCCTGTTGTCATGGTGACTGTACTGGGAGGCTGAGGAAATATGGCTGCATCTCGGTTCTAGTCAGCTGTACGGGTGTGTGTGTGAGAGAGAGAGCGCGTGTGTGTGTGTGTGTTTTCCTCTAAAGTCGTTACATCTTACTGGTACCGGTGGGGTGTCACGCAGTGTGAGTGACATGTCAAAGTCCGGTCCACTTATTTAAAGCCCAAAGATTAGACTGGAACAGGTGCGGCATTGGGTACCGAATCCTGAACAAAACCCCCGTCATTATCCATCCCCCCGTTATTATCTTAATTATATTATTTAAGCGTCTAACATAATCTGATGATAATGACGGTTGAGCTCGAACATGTGAAATGCAGACACAATGAAAGCGTTTGATAAGGCTCATTCTTTAGCCTATTGTTAACCCTTTCCAGGAGGGGGCATCGTCAATGGATTCAGCCGAAATAAAGGCGTCAGACGCCTAGACAGCTCTGCGCCAGACTAGACACCCCGGGAAAAAATATAAGCCCATTTTCTTTTCTATTCGTCATAAAACGTGCGTTTAGTGTGTTTACTGGCTCATGTGGATTTTATGTAACATTTCACCGCTTATAAAATCTGTCGTACATTTCAAATGATGTCACTTTAGGTTATGTGGCACGATATATGGCAACGTTCGACCTTGAAGCTGTAAATGTGACAGACAGATGATTAACGAGCCGTGGGTTTCCATTGCTGAGCAATTCACTCTGTTTCGGGTGCTTTAAAGTTGCTCATTATTGGGATTTGTGACAGGTCAGCATTTATATCAATGCAAGTCACCTTTTATAACAACCCATTGTTATGAGATAATATCCCTTGCTGTTTATAGACGTTTTGGCACAATGTTTAGGGCAGTCTTTCAGGGGTTAATGTAGCCATGTAAAAATTACACGCATGCTTGTGTGCTTGTAAAGCTTGCTTCTTTCAGGCAATTATAAACGCCGCGATGCGCAGCATCCTTGTGTTTTAGGTGTTTAGTATGCAGGGTTCCTGCGGTGCACGTTTGAATATAGAAGATTTTCTAAAGAACAGGGTTAGTAGGTCATACAGATGATTGACATGCTACATTACACACTGTGGTTACAGTGTATCATACAAGCGTATCTTTGGTGAATCCAGCATTTCCTACAGGCAAACTACACACGGTTTCTGAAGCCACAGAGAGATAGACAGAAATTCACGGAGAGTGTGATTCTGGCATAAATATGATATCCATCCATCCACCTTCCTCTTCCACATTACAGTCAGGGCAGAAGGGGATGAGAAATCAAGCAAACGTGATTTAGGGAGCCTTCAATGCCTGGAGATGTTGACTTGCAGACTTTTAGCTGTGTCATCGGCGAGGGGTAAAGAGTTTATCAGTGTGTCCCCTGGCGTTCTTTCAGAACACTCCGTGCCGACTTGGAGAAGGCAGTGTGAGATGGGCGTTGCGGGTAAACGTAGCCTCTACTGTGACATCCTCCTCGTCTTTGGTGGCAGACCTCATTCCCCCAAGTCATGTGCCAGGGCATGTGTGACTCAGCACTAGAGAACTCTGCCGCTCCAAGAGGGACCTCGAGGTGCCTCCCGTATGTCTCGCCCAGCGGAGCGGATGGATGCCATTGTGTGTTGGCCAGCGGGTCCCTCCCCAGTCCAAATTGGCAGCCTGATCCGCTGTCTTACAGCCATATGAAGAGAAGTTATTAAGATTAGATGAAGGTACAGCTTTATTGATCTCCTAACCGCATTGTCCAAAAACACAATGTGGGAAGGATTCAAAAATAGATAAAAATGAACAATAAAAGTTAGGAAAGATAAATATGTATCAGAATATCGAATTAAATCGGACATGAGCTGAAGGCTTCATTGAGGAATAATAGAGGAGTGTGACATGTTTGTAGTATTTAGTATGTTATATATAGTATGTACAGACACTCCTCTACTTATGAACTTTCAACTTACGAACTTTCAGACATATGAACGAAGAGGACTGTATGTCGAAATTGTGTTCATTGGGCTCCCGTTTCCTGTCCGCAACATCAATTTTTTTTTCTATGTGCCAATTCCGCCTGGTACGACGTCTGGCCGCTACTCCCGCCGCGCAGCAGTGTAGCGTGCGGACTCCCAGCATCCTAGTTCTTTGTACTTGCATATACCCTTAAAATGATGTTGAATGACGACTTACGAACATTTCAAGTTACAATCGGCCACACGGAACGTAACTCGTTCGTAAGTAGAGAAGCGTCTGTGGTATGTTATGCTTAAATCAAAGTAAACTTGACTGTTAGAAGAAAACACAAGCTTAGGTGAAAGCAGTATTCGGTAAAAGAGCATGATATGAAAATCCCAGAGTATATTTCGCTAGATGTTTTGTGAAGTACGTTTTTCCTTGTGCTGTACCCAAAGTGTCGCTGTTACCTGAGAGGATGGTCGGCTATCAGGCTATTGAGCAGAGGTGGAGATGCCACCCTGTGTTTTTTTGGGCATGCAGAGCGTTGTCTCCATTAGCGTCGTGAGCTGCTTGCCTCTGCAGCACGTGCCGCATGAAGCACTTAATTAGGAGATATCACGAGCCTGACACAGCTCTGCTCGGCTTAGGCAGGCAGAACCACTTCCAGTTGGGTCTTAGAGATGCCTCCCTTCAGCAGTTCAGCTCATGAGCTGAAACTGAGCGTAAACCCTCAACACACCAGCCTGGTATTAAAACCTTGGCCTTCAGCTTCGGGTTTAAATAATGAGGTCCCTGTGCCACACTTTTGACAACAATTTGGCTTGCGTGGCTGAATGTTAATAGTACAAATGTTTCAGAGAGTATTTCTGACAGCTTATTGTATGCCATGCCTTTGAGTCAAGTGCAGAATACAAAGTGTGATTGTTTCGTTCGACTGAAATGAGGAAGGCCTGTACAATTTATATCCTGTTTACTCAGTCAGAGAAGTGGTTGCACATGTTGTTATTTTTATGGCGCCTCTTAATTGATCTCATCTTGTCTGTTCTTTAATGGGGGCTGAGTTGTGCCGAGGAGGTAAATCTACGCGCCCATTCGATGCAGAGCAACGTTCTTCGGCCGCTTGGGGAACTATTGCGCTCAGCATTGCGCCAGGATCTGTTTGAATGTGCCAGCAGGGGCAGCCCGCCTTCTGTTTGTGCGGAACCCGGCTTTCGTGGCAGAATCCTAACTTCGACTTGTTTTGTACGCGGGCATTCGGCAGTGACGTGGCGTTGGGTTTTATCCAGACTTCGCTTTTTTTTTCCGTACGGGTGTCTGGAGACGCGCTTCCTGGCCCCACGCCAGGGGTTCTAACTGTTTTGTTAACATGTATTTATGCCCAGTTGAGCAAGAACATATGGATCTTCGGTGATTCTTGTAGCATTGTGCCCCTCCAGCAGAGGAATGGTTTTGGCAGGGACTCTGCCTTCTCTGTGATTGACTCCCATTGTGCTGGGGCCTTTGTGTTCGCTCCCTGCTTTCCTCCTTCCACCTCCCTCAGTGGGAGCAGCGGCACGCACTGCTCCTCGCTCCAGGGAGCCGGCGTCCTGATTCGCACACCCTAAATCAGTGTTTTCCAATCCGGTCCTCCCCACCCAGCTCTGAGGGAGCAAAAATGTGGACTGACTGTGAAGGACCGGGTTGGGAAACGCCGCCTTAGATAATTTGGCTTTTGTAAATCTCATGGAATGGGATCGATACCAGGCAGGACCTTAAACATGCTTCGGTAAGCAGGGCGAAAATCCCCGTGGAGGGCGACAGAATGACAGGAACGGAGATACCCGAGTCTCTCTGAACTCTGTGCAGCTATGATCCTGCAGCAGAATCAGCTCTGTCTCCATTTCTTTGTCACATAGGAGGTCATTCAGTTACCCAGTTACTTTGCAATTCTACACTTTCCTTACTGTGACGAAAGTTGCTGCTATATGTATTATGTATGTATAATTTTTGTGGTTGTGTCACTGTAATGAATGTGCACTCACTCTGTCAGTTTGTCTGAAAAATGGTCCCCACAACATCAAAATTACAGGTTTTTATTACATTGTGGGGAACATTTGGTCCCTACAATGTAATATAAACATAATCCACAGATACACATGCACTCACGCACACACACACACACATGCACAAACACACACATTAGTTTGTAGTTAAATCTTTGTGGGGACTCTCCATTCATTTCTAAGTGGAAACCTCTAATCCCAACATGAGGACCGTAACCCCTACCTAACCCTAACCTTAACCATAAGTAACCAAACTAAATATGAGACTTTTTGCATTTTTACTTTTTTGGTTGCATTTACAGATCTTTGTGGGGACCCGAAAAGTGGTCCCCACAACATAAAAAAACAGGTTTTCATTACATTGTGGGAGACATTTGGTCACACGCACACACACACACCGATGAGCCAGAACATTATGATCACCCCCACGTGAAGCGTATAATGTTGGCCATCTAGTAAAATCAGTGTGTGTCAAGGACTGGGATATATCAGACAACAACCTAACATTCGCTACTCGTCGTCGACATGTTGAAAGCAGAAGAAATGGGCGGAGGTCTGAGTGACTGAGAAGGGCCATCGCGTGGACGGCCATGTCGAGCGTCTGTGGGATGTCCGATCCGCGGCTACGCAGCCCTATACACATCGGTGTCCACTGCACTGTGTATCGTGATAAATTACTCCTGTGATTATCATCAAAATTATCTGTCGTTCGTGCCGCAGTAGCCCATCTGTTGGTTTGTATCATGTGGGAAAACCTTTGTTTACATCTTGCATCTTGAATGCCCAATACCCTGTCAGCAGTTCATGCCTTTTCCGTCCTCAGACAGCTCTCAGTCGGTTCTCACCACGGCTGGCTGTCAGCGTCCCACAGGCCTTGCCTTTTCAGAGATGCTCCGACCCAGTCGTCTGACCATAATGATTTAGCCCTTGTCATAGTCACTCAGATATTTTTGCCTGCCCATTTCTCCCGGATTATCAGTACCAAATGTTACCTTACCGTCTAATATATCCCAGACATCGACACACACCTTTTTCACAAGATAGTCAACATTATTCGCTTCACATGGGGCTGCTCATAATGTCTTAGCTCATTGGTGTATATATACTCACAGACGTCCAGATACAAACAGTTAAACACAGACAGATTCACAGCCACAGACGCATTTGCATAAACAGTCAAACACAAATACATACATTTTCACAGATGCAGATACGGAAACAGACAGGCATATATACAGACCTACACAGATCTACACAGACCTACACAGATGTACACAAACACATTTGAACATATGCAGACAGACATATATACAGATGTACACAGATATACCATATGGACAAAAGTATTGGGACTAAAAAATTGAACTTGGGTGCTTCATTCAGACCCATTGCCGCAGGTGTATAAAATCAAGCACTCAGCCATGCTTTCAGGTTTACAAACGTTTGTGAAAGAATGGGTCGTTCTGAAGAGCTCAGTGAATTCAAGCGTGACAATGGCATAGGATGCCACCTTTGCAATAAGTCGGTTAGTGAAATTTCTTCCCTGCTGTAAGTGGTATTATTGCAAAATGGAAACTCGGCCACAAAGTGGGAAACCTCATCGAGCAACACAGCAGGGTCTCCAAGTACTGAGGTGCATAGTGCGTAAAAGTCACCAATGATCTATTGAATTGGTTACTGCAGAGTTCCAAACTTCCTCTGGCATTAAACACTGTGCGCCGGGAGCTTCATGGAATGGGCTTCCATGGCCAAGCAGCTGCATGCAAGCCTCACATCACCAAGCACAATGACAAGCGTTGGATGTTGTTGTATAAAGCACGCCGCCACTGGACTCTGGAGCAGTGGAATCCTGTTCTGTGGGGTGGCAAATCACGCTTCTCTATGTGGCAGTCTGATGGATGAGTCCGGGTTTGGCGGATGCCAGGAGAACGTTACCTGCCTGACTGCATTTGGTGGAGGAGGGGTAATGGTATGGGGTTGTTTTTCAGGAGTTGAGCTGGGCCCCAGTTCCAGTGAAGGTAATACTTCAGCATACCAAGAAAATGTGGACAAATCTATGCTTCCAACTTTGTGGGAACAGTTTGGGGAAGGCGGCCCCTTTCTGTCCCAGCAAGACTGTGCCAGTGCACAGTGCAAGGTCCATAAAGACGTGGTTGGGTGAGTTTGGTGTGGAAGAGCTTGACTGGCCTACACAGAGCCCTGACCTCCACCCCATCAAACACCTTTGGGCTGAACTAGAACTGAGATTCTGAGCCAGGCCTTCATGTCCAACATCAGTACCTGACCTCACAAATGCTCTTCTGGATGAATTGGCAAAAAATCCCACAGACAGACTCCAAAATCTTGTGGAAAGAAGAGTGGCAGCTGTTATAGCTGCAAAGTGGGGACCAGCTCCATATTGATGCCTTTAGATTTAGAACGTGATGTCATAAAAGCTCCTGTAGGTGTAATGGCCAGGTGTCCCAATACTTTTGTTGATATAGTGTATGTACATGGACATATACAGTCCTACACAGACGATTATCAACGCATTCAAAAATACACAGACAGGCATATACACAGATGTAGACAAAGATACATACACAGAGCACGTCCTGATTTAGCCGAGTTCTACATATCCCTGGGTCATCATGGGAGTGGCTTGCGTTTCATTTCTTTAACCAATCACAGTCTGACACATTATATGACATCACCACATTTAATAAAACTGGTGTTTTCTGATAAGCGCGAGGTGCACAGATTTGTGAAGTATCTGTATGCTATTTGTTAAGGAACATGTCATAGATACAAACATAGCAACATGCTTACCTGCAAAGGCTGTATGGAGCAATGTAAGGGAGTGGCTTCATTTCATAATGATGACGATAATAATAATAATAATAACAGCAAGGCTTGAACCAGCAACCTTCTGACAACAAGTACAGAGGCTTTGCCTGCTGAGTCACGCACCACCTTATGGCAAGTAGCTGGAAGCTTTGAGTGTGAAAATGAGACAAAAATGGCCAAATGGTGATGTCATACAATAATGACTGTGATTGGTTAAAGAAGTGAAAGGCAAGCCCCTCCCTTGTTGACCCAGGGATACGTCGAACTCGGCAGAATCAGGATATCCCAGGCGCACGCGGAAATACACGGAAGCGGACGTGCATGTAGAGAGACACAAAAACAGATGTAGGTGCAGAAAGGACAGGTAGATGTAGGAATGCACAGAGATCTGTAAGAGGGCGTCATTCACTGCTGTTATGACTGGACAGAGACAAGGCTAATGGGGGCAGTTTCCTTGCTGACGTTCTAATCATTTCCTATCTTTCACTTCGCATTGGTCCATGGGTCGGTGTGTGCGTGAGTGTCCATGTTCCACCATTAGCATGTGTTGTTAGCATTTTTTGTTAGCTTTTGTTTTGCAGTAGTTTAAACAGCAATTCCAGTGGGACGATAACACTAAACACAGACCTGACGGTCACCTTGGCGCACGATACAAAAGTCAGATACAAATGTCAGATTTGCACGTATTAGACATAGAACAGCGTTGCATTAATCATGCCTCATCTAGAGGTGGCAGGGCGGTACCCGAGTGTGACACATGCTGAGTCACGTGTCGCTAACCTTTGCCTGCAGGTGGCGCTCTCCCTGACGTTACGGGGCTGGCTGTGACAGCAGACCTACATGTGTTTTTGACTTCTCCTTTAGAAGTGCCGCGATATATATACACACACACAGGTCTCAGCTCGCTCTCAGTCTGAGAAAATCACAGAGCTTTATTCTGTAGGGATGCATTTAAAATTCTGTGTGAGTACAATCGCACTTGCTCTTCAGAATATATCACATACGCTCCCCAAATAAGGTGTTAGGTGCCCTCCCAGGTCAGTAGATCTCCGGTTTAGAAACTTCACTCCGTGTCCTTACGAGCTCCTGTTCCCCTTGGGTTGTCACACACCCTCTGTCCCTGTAAGGCAGCCCTCCCTCCCCCGACGTCACACTCCTAGTGATGTGAGAGTAATCTGGCTGCTCAGGATCGCTCACTTTGTGCTGATGTCAGACGTATCAGATCCCGGCGTCTCTGCCACACCATGGGGGGGGGGCTCTTTGGGAGCAGGACTGGCGGCCACTGGCGGCTCGGCAGTGATCGATCCTGACGGACGTGCAGTGACCCTCTGCCCACCGTGGCTATCTGTGTTCCCCATGGCTCTTGAGGCCCGCTTGTCAACTCGACGGCTTAGCATGATGTCATCGGCATCGCCGATGGCTGGAGGGGTTTGCTTCCCGTCTCCGGGCTGCTCGGCCTGCCCCAGGCCTGCCTCCCCCCCCCCCGTGCTCGCTGGTGCTGGTGGCTGGTGACCCGAGTCTCTGCTTCCCGACGCTGCTAATGTGGGTCATCCACTCCTCACGGCCTGCATTTCTTGTGCTCCGCAGTCACACATTATTTTTTTCTGTCCTCCCACTGCACTGATTCGCGGTCAGCCGTTATGTAAAACTGCAGTGTCCCCTTTGCCTCCCCCCCCCACAGACAGGACGTGTTTGCCAGCCCTGGATCGGAACCTGCCACCGGACAGCTCACCCTACTGCGGCACCGCTGCCACGGGTGCCATGACCCAGGAGACGCGTGACGCCGTGCCGCCCACGGATGAACCCTCGCGGACCACGGTGGACGGGGCGACAGGCGGCTGCGAGGAGCTGGAGGTGGCAGTGGAGAGGATGTGCGTCACAGATGGGAATGAAGTGGATGCCCATGCGGAGGGCGGACCGAGGGATGACGACAGCGGACCTGCGCAGGAAGTGCACCAAGAGACTTTGCACATGTGCGACCGTGGCCTGAGAGATCCTGATAGGTCTGCAGATATTAAACCCCATTGTTGTATGATGATGCCTGCTTATGTTTACAGAAGTTTATTAGAGCACACCCTGGTGGCAGGAGGTGGTATTGTCAGATGTATTTAGAGCAGCAGTGCAGTCCTTTGCTGGTGCAGTGTTTGGCACGCCACTGCATGTGCTGGTGTGTGATCTGTCTCTGATCCATTCTGTGTCTCAGCAGGGAGAAGAACGGGGATGTGGAGGAGAACGAGGAGGAGGATGAGGAGGAGGAGTGCCAGGTGAACGGGGCGCAGGATAGCCAGGACAGTTTCAGCTCGCGCTTCGAGTGCATTGTGGAGGAGGTGGACCTGGAGGTGCTGGAGGAGGACGAGGGAGAGGCGGAGAACCGGGACGGCTTCAGCTCCACGTTCGAGCGCATCGTGGAGCAGGTGCGGCTGGAGGTGGAAGCAGAGGATGGGGAGGACGAGAAGGAGGAGGCACGGGAGAACCAGGACGGCTTCAGCTCCACATTCGAGCGCATCGTGGAATCTGAGCTGCTCCGGGGGACCTGCTACAGCAGCTTGGACTCGCTGGACGTGCTGTCGCTGACGGACGAAACGGACAGCTGCGTCAGCTTCGAGGCGCCGCTCACCCCGCTCATCCAGCAGAGGGCGCGAGAGGTCCCAGAGCTAGCAGAGCCACTGGAGCTCCCCACAGTGGTGGAGCAGGAGGGACCAGAGGCCGGGATGGAAGCCGGCTCGGATGAAGGGCGGGGCCATGCAGATAACATGGGCAGCCCGCTCCGGAACTCCATCACTAGCAGCCGGTCAGAGAACGTGCTGAGTCGCTCAGCGTTCCGCACCCTGCCTAACGGGTTCCACATGGATCCCCACGGGCCGGCGGACAGCGCCAGCATCTTTCCTAACTCCATGAGGTAGGGTGTATACCTTTCGGCATCACTCGCAGGCCGTCGGATCCGATCGCTGTTCTGATTCTTAGCTCTGTGGTACTAGGGTGTGTGTCCTGCTTTTAGCCCGGTATCTGAGGGGAACCACGCAGTGAGGACAGTGAGCCTGATAACTGGGGGCCAGATGAGACAGAGCACAAAAATCTGCAGTGAGCAGTGCAAGGGGCAGGTGGGACACATGAACATGGAGAAGCGCCTGTCGCTCAGGAGTCCTTTTCTGAATGATGGTATTTTTATGCCTTTTTGGAAAAAAACACAGATGCGGATTTTGAACTGGATAGCGAGTTATGCGAGACGCCGCATTCTTCGTGTGTTTCAGCATTCCCAGTATGTTTTACCGTTTACAGCGTGTTTATGTATTGTCAGTATGTTTCAGTATTTCCGGTATATTTCAGCATTCCCAGTATGTTTCAGCATTCCCAGTGTGTTTCATCATTCCCAGGTTGTTTCAGCATTCCCAGTATGTTTCAGCATTCCCAGTATGTTTCAGCATTCCCAGTGTGTTTCATCATTTCCAGTTTGTTTCAGCATTCCCAGTGTGTTTTACCGTTTACAGCGTGTTTCAGCATTCCCAGTATGTTTCCGCATTCCCAGTGTTTCAGCATTCCTAGCATATTTCAGGATTCACAATGTGTTTCAGAGTTTACAGCATGTTTCAGCATTCCCTGTATGTTTCGGCATTCCCAGTTTGTTTCAGTATTCCCAGTATATTTCAGCATTCCTAGTGTGCTACAGCATTCCCAGTGTGTTTCAGCATTCCCAGTATGTTTCGGCATTTCCTGTGTGTTTTAGCATTTACAGCATGTTTCAATATTCCCAGTATGTTTCAGCATTCACAGTATATTTCAGCCTTCATAATATGTTTTAGCATTCCCAGTGTGTTTCACCATTCCCAGTATGTTTCAGCATTCCCCACGTATTTCAGCATTCCCAGTGTGTTTTAGCATTCCCAGCATTCCAGGAAACATGATGGGTTCCTGATTTATCTGAGGAAGCCCTGTGTGCAGGGGTATCTTAAGGGGGCAGTTAGGACGATTCCCAGGGCCCTTGAGTGATAGGGGCCCTAACAAATGCAGAGCAATAATTGGATTGGTCTGGGTTGGGCCCAAATTGTAGTGCTACCCCTGCTTGTGCGGCTGGGCTCAGTTTGGCGCCGTGTGCTGAAGCCATGGCAGCCATAATTCAGGCAAGACAGACTGGAAGCTGGGAGCACAGAGGAGACAGGCTCCTGGGCTGCTTTTAGAGACAGATTGATGTTTTGGGCAGGGGAAGGTCTGAGGCGATCTGGATGGTCTGTAGCAATTTTGCTAGGGGGCCGTGCTCCGGGATACCAGCTGTGATGTCTGTGAAATGGAACGGTCTGCTCCGTCGCTGCTGGTCTGAGCTGGCCTTGTCCCGGAGACTCCTGGGGTCTCCAGCCCGATACCGAGATACATAATTCATGCAGCTAACGCCTGAAATAATCAATAGCGTTGCTGAAGAACAGCAGCCGGTCCCCTGGGCGACTCCCGGTCCTTACTGCCTTCCTCCACAACGCAGTTTAGCATGTTAGCAACTAGCGGAAATCTGATCACCTGTCAAACAGGATAGTCCCGAGCAGATCTCAAAGGCACGTTTAGACGATCACATGATCCGCGCATTACCATAAAAGGCGCCTGAGAAAGGGATGCATTTTTTAGGCCCGACCACCGGGCAAGTGGAATGAAACACAAAGACACCCGGCGAAGACTACGCTCTGAGTCTGGAAACACCGCGTATGTGCCGGTGATTCGGGGGGAGGAAGGGGGGAATGGATAACAGCGCACATTCTCCGCCGCCTGCCTCCCAGTCCGTACCCCCGCGAGTGTTATCTGAAGGCATCTGCTGCCGCTGATTAACCTGGCCTGTCAGTCTCCCTGCGTGAAACGCTCGCCTGTGCTCACTTCCGCGGCGAGGGGATTTCTGTCTGTTGCCATGGTAACCCAGGGGCTGCCATACACAGGCCGGCGCTCCCGAGAACTTGCCGCTAGACGGAGGAAGCCTCGTCAGGCCGTGCCGGGGAACGTGGCCGCGGTGCTATAGTGACAGGGGCAGTTGGCGAGTTCTTCCAGCAGGGGGCAGACAACTAGTAGGTCTGCCCTGATTCACACTTACACCACAAGGGGGCCTGTAGTGATTGAGAAACTCCCACCAGGGGCCTGAATGAAGCCCGGTCACGGGGTGGCGACACATTCCTGCCGTGTGACACGCGACACGGGTCATGCTGAGGAACAGCGCCAAGCGCTTCGCTACATCTGGAGCTCGACACGTCGGGCTCCCGGCGTGTCTCTCATGTGACTGGTAATGCCTTTTTCATACCCCTGCATCTGAATGCAGCCCAGCCTCTGAGAAACTGTAATAATCTGAAACGGAAAACCTGTAATCATCAGCTCATAGAGAAAAAAAAAAGCATTGATAATACTGCTTCAACTTAACGACAAATTCTTAGCCGGGCAGACTGCGCTGTATTCAGTGAAAAGACGTTTGGCACGAGATGCAGCCTTAAGTCTTATGCCCCTATCAGCTTTCCTCATCATCCTGTTAGCGCTTCTGGCTCTTTGTCTTTGTAGGTTGGTGCTGATGTTTGGGCTGCTTCGCCCCCCACCTTTGATGGCACCTTTTGAACATTACCATGGATTTCCATTGGTGTATAAACTGTCAATAACGAGTATGTTGTCCAGCATATAAAAATTGACACAAATGAAATATACACTGGTAGGATTTTGCTTACTTCTTTGCCTATCTGGGCGTATTTTGACTGCTTCTACAGCCCCCTACAGAGTTTCTGATGCCTTCTTCCCCTGTGGACAGAGTCTGCTTGTAGTTGTTCCGCAGCTGTAGTCGTTTAAACAAGCAGGGACTTCCTGCCCGCCGGGCCTCTGAATGAGCCATTGTGTTCGGGGTGACATCAGCGGTTTCGGCCTTCCTCTCGCAGCACACCGGCTTCCAGCTCCTGTACGGATGGCCATGGTACCTCCCTCCGCTACAGGGGATGGAGGCGGGGATTGGAGCAGCCTGCTGTTTATCCCGAGACACGCAGGCGAGTGTCTGTGAACCAAGCAGCCTGGTCGATTCAGTGTTTCACGCCACGAAGGGCAGTTTCCCCTCTTTAGCTCTTAGCTGAGATTCCCATCCCTCCCTTTTCTATCTGTCCCTGAGTTTTCTTGCAGCCTGGCATCCAAACATCAGCCGAGCGCAAACACCCAGCCCACCAGCCCCTCCCTCTCCAACCGGTCATGCTCCTTTCCAGTCCATGGGCCTCATTTTGCACATCTGCACCACAAAACCTATGGGATCGGGGGTGGAGCATCGGCGCTGCTCCGTCTACAGATCCGTCCAGACGCGGGCCCAGGAGCGCCCTCGTTAGGAGTCCCGCGTTTGCGTTTGTTCGGAAGAGCGTTTCACAGCTGCTGAGGCTCAGTAGGGCCTCCTGCCAGTGCTGATGTGTCATTTTAAGAAATAAATCCTAGGAAATTCTGTCTGCCTCCAGAGTACCAGCCCTCCTCGTTTTCTCACAACATTCCCATCCCGAATTCAGTCCATCTTCTAAACACTGGTCCAATAAAAGGCTGCAAAAGATAGGCTGACGGCTACCTAAGCATTTCAGATACCTGTCATTGGCGCTGAATCTCTAATGCTTTAGCCAGCATTGAATTAAAAGCACCGCCTTGCTCTGATGTAACATACACCCGTCATTATGTTTTTAGGATTATCACATTCAGGACTACTGCTTGTTTTGAGATGGATTTATTGAGTTATTTTGCAGGCAGTTTAATTCAAAGTCACTTAAGCTTGAGATTTCACACGGCTGGATACTAAAAAGCAATTTGTGGACCCTTTGTTCACAAGTTCAAGTACTTAACCATGGTGCGGCTTGCCGGGCATTTGTCACAGCATATTAAGCCCTGTGCTTGGAGGGGGAGGGGTGCGAACTGGGGTTAATCGGTGGGCTCGGTGCTTTGCATTTATCTCGCCGTCTCCTTTCTCATTTGGATGACGGTTAGCAACAGAGGCATGCTTTAATGTGTCAGACCCCGGTGATGCACATCTGCCGCCATGTAAAAGTCTGGAGACGATATCTATACCCCTCTCTTCCCTCCTATCGGGTCTGTTCTGCTTTCAGGAGGTGAGTCATAGCTGGGACACTGTTCCCTTCACAAATACCAAAAGTAGAAAGAAAGGATTTGTATTGTGCAATAAAGTAAACAGGCATAGTGTGGATTCATTATATCAGATAGACCAAATGCAGGATTTGTTAGCTCGATCTGTATGACGGTGCTTTATCTTTGAGACGTGTATCATCGTTCATTCCCGGTTACTTTGTCCTCTGATATTCCAAACAACGACACTCGTCACGGCGCCCCCTGCTGGTGTCTGAAAGGAGAGCAGAGGGAGACTAAATATAGCAACATTTATGGATCCGGTCAGGTTCTGCAGTTTCCCCTGTTCGATGTGCAGTGCTTTTTTTCCGCAAAGAAAGTTACAGATAATTGTGAAATGAGGCACCGTTTCATCATCTGTCTACGAAACTTAATTAAACGAAAGGGCAGAAACAAACATCTGCACAGGCCCGATATATATTAAGGGGTAACGGGCGGAGAGAGGTCCCGGTGCTGTGCCAGGATGCCGCTGCGCTGCGCCTGTCTGCCGGGCTCTAATTCGTTGCAGATGGGGGACTTCTCCGTATTCGGTCAGCTTTCCGTTTCTATGACTGCCAACAGGAAAAGTCCAAAAAAATTACGGTGAAACCTCGCATTCCTTTTTCGAAAACGTAGAACACAGGAACAATTTTGAATAATAAAATTATTTCAATAATAATACACATCACCGTAATGACAAAAAAAGTTATTATTAGGGCATACTTTGAACGATATGTAATACGAACGATATTTAATGCAGCGTGTTTAGTATTTTTCCTAGGAAGCGTTCCTGCCTGCAGTGCAGTGCAGCCAAAGTCGAGCTCTGCAGCTGGATTGCGCCACTGGAAAATGAGAAGCAGTGTGGTCCGCATCACGGCGTAAAGCGCAGCGCTATGCGGGACACTCCGCCCCTTCCCCTGCTGCTTAAACGTTTAAACTTTAACGAAACAAAAGAGAAAAAACGAAAGCTCGTAATGAGTAATCCGGCACGGCGACCCGGGTCGTACACGCGTTAATCTATGAACTATTTTTATGGAGAGCGTGATCTGAAGAGCGCCGCGCATCATGCAGCCTTTCCGGGCGCCTTTCTAGCGGGGCGACATGAGCCCCTCTGGCCGGCTGCGCTGCTTCGGACGAGCGCCTTGGCGGCGCCGAACATGGCTTTGAGCGACCTCTGCGCTGGGCTTTCACCGTGCTGTCCGCTCGATCTAGCGGTCTGAAGGCGAGGAAAATGTGGAAGGAGGAGTATGACGTGCATTTCGACTTTCTTTTGGAGTTGCTGTAAGTTACGGTCTTTTTAATGCAGGAAAGGGGCTGCCCCGTAACACTCCAGCGTGCCTCCGTTTGTAGGACAGGAATGCGTAAAATAAAAATTAAAAAATGGAAATTAACTGTAAAAATATTACTATGTACAAACTTTGCTTTCACCACATACAATAATAAATTGAGAGAACGGAGTTTGACATTCTAAAGTAAAATAAGCTTTTAAAATTGAGGGTATATGATGCAGGTTGAACCTATTTTTTTTCCAAGCAGTCATTCATCCCATTCTTTAACTTAACTGTTTTTCTCCCTCTCATGAAACGCAGATTAAAATACGTCAACTGGAGATTAAGGGACAAGGTGGTGGGTAGTACTCCTGGGTTATAGGTTTGAGTCCCTTCCTTGCTCTGTGTGTGTGTGTGTTTTGCATACAAGGTCTCTGAATAGCCTGTAATGATTGTGTGTAGCTTGTGATGAGCTGGCAGCCATATCCAGGATGCTCTCCTGCCCTGTGCTCTGTGCTGCTATTGCAGGCTTTAATCCCTCCTTCGGTCCTTAATCCTGACCAGGGTAAGCGGCTGTTAGGTGGATTAATGGATAAACTTTTCGGAATGTGTAAGATTTTTCATCCAGTGCAGAAATACCCTTCAGAGCAAATTACTGCTGTGGATATGACAGAGAGCACCTTGATGGGCATATCTGTTCACATGAATTTACCCCTGAAACATATACTGTATATGCCAGTCATCCAATAGCATTTAGTAATACTTTTTGTCCTTTCTTTTCACTTTATATCTTTTGTTGTGCAAGTTTGGCAGAGGGTACCGCACCCCAGCAGGTAGTCTCCCATAATTTAAACCAAACTAATAAAATTAATAAATTATAATCAGATTAGATTGAATCTGTTAGCTCTCTGCAGGCTTTTGGTGTCGGGAAACTGCATGGTCCCAGTCTCCCCCATTCCAAGAGTTATTCTGGCCTCTAGCTAAAGACATGAGTCGATATGCCGCGATATTGGCATTTAGACGGTGATATAAGTCCATGATGGATGGCATGGTGGCTTAGCAGATAAAAGTGTCACCTCACTGCCTTCGGGTCCCGGGTGTCATCCTGGATTTGCCTGTGCGGAGTTTGGATGCTTGGCCTGGGGGCGTTTTGTGTTGTCTGTTGGGGGCTCTGGGTTCCTCCTCAGTTTTGAGTTTCTTGCTGGGAACTCTGGTGTCCTTCTTTACTTTGAAAGCGCCCAGTTCTGGCGACTCAGTGGTGTGCGAGTGTCTGTTCAGGATGTGCCCTTCTGTTTGCTTCCCATGTCAGGCTCGGGATGATGGTGACCTGAAAGAAGTAGAAATTATTTTAATGGATGAAACTGAGCACAGGCCGTGAGGCCTGGATCTGTTCTGGACCAGCACATCTGGGGCTAAACTGCGGAGCATCATTAGCAGCTCTGACAGGGAACTGAATGGGAGCCCATCATCCCACTCGGAACTTTATTTTTAACAACACTTGTCACACTTATTTCTGACTTGTTTAACGTTTGGCCTGAAGGGGGGGGGGGGGGGGCTGCCGCCAGTCAGGCTTGGACTCCAAGGCATTTTTTCCCTCCAAACCCGTTCCATAGAAGTTTTTTCCTGCCTCTGTTGTCTTTTGGCTTTTCCACTCGCTGGATTTTCCATTCCTTTAATAGCATATAACAGCAACTTATGTTATATCTATCAATGATGCTGCTGAATTTTTGTTAAGCTCTTTGGGACGACTGTGTTGGAAAAGGATTATGTAGGAAAATGAATGGAACTGAACTCAGCTGAATTGGTGGTTAATAGAAGAAACTCTATTTTACAAATCAGGTTTAATTTTAGATTAAGATGAAGGAGATTTATGTAGTAAAAGTGAGTAGACTGAGGATCCCAAGGCAAATTTAACCCATAAGCGCAACTGTAATATACTGCTGACCCTTCTGCATCTCGACTTTCCCGATCGTGGTTTTGATACATCGTGGGGTTGGCATAAGAGATTTTTGTGAAAGCCGCAGACAACACACGAAGGCCAGCAGAGGACACGCTAAAAGTTTAGTAACTCATAAATGCATAAAATATATGTACAGTGTTTGCTGCGAGGAGACCAAGCGTGTTTACAGCAACCTCTCATGTGGCAGCTCGCAGTGAGCTCGCAGTGATCTACGTATCTCGCATTTCTCATATCCTTTCGTGCCGTTTTTGTGCCCCAAACTGTACTAAAATCCGAAACACTTCACATCGCTCGCCAAGGAGACCAAATTTTTTTTACATGGTTTCTCCAGATCGAGGGGGGCCTGCCCCCTAATCCCCGCAGTGTGGACGGGTCGACTGTACTGTAAATGACAGTTAACTTTAAGGTGAACTCATAGCAATGTCAGATGCTGCCCTGTTTAGGAAAAATTATTTTATGGTGCTGTTAATTTCTGTAACTAAGGTAACAGCCGTGAGGTTTGTGAAGTAAGCCGTTACCGATTACTGTACAGTGACAGCGGTCGTTTCTCATTGGTTTACCTTCATCACAGCCTCTGCACTTTGCCTCCTGGATTTGTCGATTTTAGACACGTTTTGCAATGCAGATCAATACCGTGGTGATGAAACCGTTTGCTTTGTTGCCCGGTGTTTACCTCCCGCTTGGGAACGTCACGGCATATGGCCTCGCTGAGGCGAACCAAGCCGGAAGGTTCGCTGTTTTTGTTCTCATTTTACGCGTAATTCTGCGATGAGCTGGCGGGCAGGGATATGGGGACAGCGAAGCCAGATGGGCCTCCGGCAGTGTATGGAGATGTAAATGTTGACCTCGAACCTTTTCACTGACAACTTGTTTATGGCAGGGAAAGGGCACTTAATGAGATACTAAGTTACAAGAACAGTCTCTGCCTGCTTAATCCATGATTAAAGACTGTATAACTTTATAACTTGCAGTTACTCTAATTGGTATTAGGTACGTGACACTTAGTTCCAGTAGATGGATGACATGACTTATTTCTGCACTGCACTCGTTGCTAATCCATCACCAACCTCATCTCTTGGTAAACACGTCTCACATATCAAGCCCTTTATGCTTCTAAATCCCCCAATTCCTTAGACTGACACTGTAGAATTGGACAGATATTGTGGACAGATATTCTCCTGCTAGCACCGGCGAGTAAATGCAATAAGGACTCTGGAGTTGTGTCTGAATGTGGCTGACACGCTTGTTTGGGTGAGAGCAGCATGGCGTGACTGGTGTGAGACTGGTCTCTGAGTCACTGGCTCTCAGTTTTTCCCAATGCAGACCGCAGCCTATGTTGGCTTAGCATTCAGCTACGTGTGCAGTGAAAATGCTGTAGCGTTCAGCTACGTGTGCAGTGAAGATGCTTTAGCGTTCAGCTATGTGTGCAGTGAAGATGCTTTAGCATTCAGCTACGTGTGCAGTGAGGATGCTTTAGCGTTCAGCTGCATGTGCAGTGAAGATGCTTTAGCGTTCAGCTACGTGTGCAGTGAAGATCTGTCACTGTCTACTGATAGCATTTGACACCTAATTGACCAATAAAAAGATGTTTTATGAAGTCATCTATTTAACTAGGATTTGTTTCTACTAATGAGTAGAAACATAAATACTAGTTATCTAAGTCAAGTACTTTATATGGCTAATTTTAACAACTTAGTATTGATATCTAGGTAGCTAGATAACATGGACATATTTGCCTCACTGAAAACAATCCACATAAGTCCATTTAAAACATTAAACCGTTCACTGACAGTGTGTAAAGACAGGCTTCTATTTGTGATGCTAAGGGTGTCTGATTACGATGGTTTAGGTTTACTTTGTAAAATAGTTTCTGAGAAAATGCTTTTTTATGCTCCTGAAATAATGGATTTTTGGAGATATGTGTTTCTAATTGGACAGCTATGATGTGTATCGTCAGTAATATGGCTGATGCCCTCTGCTAACAGAAGTGCTGTGTCTGGGACGGGCAGAGGTGGAAATTTCAGGTCCAGAAAGTACGAATCCACACCAGGATTTTGTTTCAACCAACCAGTGGAGTACTCTGTAACTATGACTCTTTATACTCAAGTGGTTGATTGACACTAAATCATGGTCAGGATTTCTACTTTCTGGACCTGAAATTTCCACCTCTGGGGACGCCCTCTTCAGTTCTTCTCCACTGAGAGGCGCCAGCGGCTGTTGCTTTATTTGGTCCCGGATACTCGTGTGACTCTGCGTTATGCAGTGATCTGAATATTCCAGTGGACAGCAGCCCCTCAGACTGCCGTGAGTGTATCTACTGAAGAAGGGAGGGACTGCTCTGTCACCTGTCATTTACATCCGGGCTGAATGGCCTTCAGTGGCATTGCGGCCTCGCTCCTCCGGAAATGGCCCTCGATCCTGTCCCGTGTGTGTGGCGTTTGCTTGTTGTAGCCCAGTCAGCTGGAGCCGTGCTTCTCCTGCAAAGACATGCAGTTGGACTCCTGTTGCTTGGCTTATCTAAATTGTCAATTGTGTGTGTGTTTGTGTGTGTCTGTCTGTCTATCTGTCTGTCTGTCTGTCTCCACAATGTCATAAAAATCTGTTATTCTGAAGTGGGGAGCATTTTTTCGGTCTTCACATGGGGAAACTCACAACTCACAAATTTATAAAAATTTGTGAATGTAATCAAAAACCCGAAAATGCAAAAACTCTTGTATTTTGCTTGGTTACTTACGGTTATGGTTAGAGATGGGTAGGGGTTAAGGTTGTCATGTTGGTATTTAGGGATTTGCCCATAGAAATGAATGGACGGTCCCCACAAAGAAATAAATGCGGCCTTTAGCTGATATTTTAATGTTTTGTACAGAGCATTAATGGTGGTACTAGATAATGTATATAGCCGTACTGCACCCCATGCTCGCTTTGGGAGCTACACCTGCTTCTTGATATAAACAGTGAATCTTGTGTTTTGCAGCTGAATACAGGCAGGGTGAGGTTCACAGCTGAGGCATGTGATCCAGTCAGTTTTAGACGCGGTGTGATTGTTAGTGCCAGACATACGGGTTTGTAAATCTCAGAAACAGTCACCCTCCTGGTCTTCTCACTCAGTACAGTGGCTTGAATTTACAGAGACCAGTGTGGGGGATAAAAATGAGCCAGTCGGTGGCATTTCCGTGGCCTGGTTTATAAGAGAGGTCAATGGAGGATGGCCAGGTTTGTTAAACCTAAAGGAATAGGTACAAGTTCAAAATGAACCACTCAATACAGCAGGAAAGCTTCTGTGAACCGTAACTCGTTTAACCTTGAAGCGACTCTGGACACAAATAGGGGTCCTACCTGATACTGCTGTGTAGGATAATGTAATAAAGTAACCTCAGAGAGTATAATCTGCACATACTTTGGACCTGATGTGGATATTTACTGTTGGCTGCAGTGGTGTTGTTTAAACAGTACCTTGTTGGGTAACATCACTGCTTTTAGGGAACGCAAAGGAGCGAGGACACTGGCGGTGATGCGTTCATCCTTCCTGCCCTGTGATTGGTCACAGGGCAGGGAGCATGATATTCCTTTCCTCCATGGCAGAGGTCTGGTTTACATTAGGGGAGGAAGGGGCTTCTGGTGTGTTGGGTCGTAGGAGTTTGGGGAGTTTTTGCTGAGCGGTGTTAGGCGTTGTAGGTTTATTGGGTGTTTCTGTGGAGTGGTATAGGAATGTATTACGAAGTTTGTGTAGTTGGGTGTTAATGTAGAGGGTTCCACTGTTGAGCTGCCTAGGCATGTTCCTAAACTGCTGTGGCCATTTGGGTTCCGTTGTGGATTTTTCTAGAGAGCTGCATGAGTTTTAGGTTATAGCAGCGCCTCACGTTGGTTTCAGAGCTGTGATTAATGCCCCACTCTTGGGTCAGCCAGCACGCGAGAAACCATGGCAACCGACACATCACTGTGCTATATTAAGTTTAGGCATAATTTAATTGCACTGATTAGATTTAGCTAAATATGTGAATCATTCGGTAAAAAGTGTAAAGGTTTTAGTTGTTTATTATTCTGTATTCATGCGTGTTTGTGAGAGAAGTATGGGAGAATGTACCAGAACATGGGAGAATGTGTGTGGGGGGGGGGGGGGGGGAGGGGGGGGACCCTGATCTCTTGTCCTGTCTTCTCATACACTCCCAGTCTGGCAATTATCCATTATACACTTCCTTACATATGCATGCCAGTACATTACGCTGGCAGATATGCTCATTATTTAGTAATCAGCCACTAATAAAATATTTATTAAGGTTACTTCTGAGCTTATAAAATTAAAATGTGCTTTAAGTCGATGGCTGACATATGCATGACGGAGCCTTCCTCTCCGAATCAGCAGGTTGCGTGGCAATGAAAGCTCACGGGAATGGTGTTTTCGTCCCACTCAAACGGCGTTAAGTATTCCTGCTGGACGGAGCAGTGCCCATTAAGCTGTTAAAGTCGTTCCCAAAGCCAGCTCATTTGCAGCATGCAAAAACTTTGAAGTTTAGTAACCCTTGACAGCTCCATGCTGTTCTGGCAGTATCGAGCCGTCCTGATCAGCCTAATTAAAAACCTCAACAAGATTTCAGGAAAGCAACATGTCTAATCCAGTGTTTCCCAGTCAGTCTTTGGGGATTCGCAGACGGTTCACGCTTTTGCTCCTACTGGGAGCTGTGAGGGAGCAAAAATGTGGGCCGTCCGTGGGTCCCGAGGACCGGGTTGGGAAACACTGGTCTAATCCAGTTTTAACAGGTGTTCTGTAAAGAAGCTGTTTCTTACATATTTCAGACCATTCACATGTGGTCACACACCCCCAAAGTTGTTGGTACAGTTCCTGTCTGGGGGGGGGGGGTTAGGGAGGGGGGGGGGGGGGGTTATTTGTACTCCTTCTGTTTCTGGGTCTTTTTCCACAATCCGAAAATAGGCAATTAAGTGAATAGGCATCTCTGAATTGGCCACTGTGTGTGTGTGTGTGTGTGTGCGCGAGCGGGTTTACCTATCCGTGATAAATATCCGTTTTTTTTCCCATATGGGGACCGGTTTCCTGGTCCCCATAAGGGAAAACTCTATTTTATAAAAATCGGTGACTGCTATGAAAAAACTAAAAATGCAAAGAGTATTTTGTTTGGCTACTTATGGTTAAGGTTAGGGCAGGGTGGGGGTTAGGGTCGTCATTGTTGGGGTTAGGGTTATGCCCATAGGAATGAAAGTGTGTGTCCTGTGAGGGACAGACAGGCTGCCCTCCTGCCGTGTGCCCCGTGTCTCCCGGGGTAAGTGTCAGCCTCACTGCTGCCCTGTAATGAATAACGGTTTATGGAAAGCGGATGGATACACTGCAGATATATATACTGGGTAATACCTTTACACAGACAGACCGGGCACTAAATCACGACTTACATTAGTTTTACATTCTTAGCTAAGGCTGTACCGGAATGATGTATGGGGAGCCTCTTCCTGGCTCGACTCCATGTATCCATTTTCAGTAACTGCTTATTCACGTAGAGTAGCGGTGGCCGCAGCCTCAGGAAGCGCCCAGCCGTATACGGGGTCCACCTCGGGCGGCGTGCCAGCTCTCAGCGGCGCTTTCACACGCCTGCCCATTCATCCACTTAATCAGGCTCCCTGAATGGTGTTTTCTGTGCTGTAGGGGGACGTCTGTGACTAGCCAGGCTGCGGGACTGAATGCGAAACTAAGTGTGATGGTCCAGCACAGGCCTGTATGCTGTGTATAAAACTCATTTCCGTTTCGAAATCTCATAGTAATCTGTAATCTGTTCTTAGGGTTAAGTATTTCAGACCCTTAGTCTACTTCCAAAAAAGCTGAGTGCTACTTTTGATGACAGACAACCACGCAATATTCACAATTTACAGAGACACCCCCCCCCCCCCGCCCTTACATCATCAGTGTAATTACATGTCTACCTTCTCTAACAACTTAAATTTGTGCCTGAATTTATAAATGATATAGATTCCGGTGTGATGTGCTGTGTGGTAATGCTATGGATGGACAGAGGAAGCCAGATCATGCAGGGAAATTCCTCTAATTTTCCTGATGATGTAAAGCTGACCGCAGAGAAGGTGGTGGACGACTTCTTGCATATTTCACATTTAAGGAAACTACATCTGCTATGATGGAGATAGATTGTTTTATGAAGGCAGTAAGGAGCCAGTGTGAATAATTCCTTCAAAACGTAATGTACTGATGTCCTGGTATTGAATTTTTTTTTTTAGCTTTCGTCAATTTGCGCTTTTGCGTTATTTTTCATGTATGTGAAATTAGTGCTGCGGATTTGATGGGCTTTTTGGACAAATCATTTGCTATTTGAGATAAGCGTCATGTGATAAACAGATATGACTAATGAAAATATGAACAGGAGGGGTGTTCCATTTCGGCGGGGGAAGAGGGGTGGGGGTATTTGAGGTTTAAAATCTTTTTTGCAGGTAGTTAAGTGTATTAGCTTTGCATTCTGTGGCATATTATTCTTTTTATTGTGAAATGCTTTGCACCCTTAGATTTGTTTAAAGGCTTCATTTTGCAGTAGCAGCTGATCATTAATGGAGTGAATGTGCCAGATTTAAAGGTTCCCACACTGCTGCTGCGACAGAATGCGTTATAATTCATGGCGAGCTTTAATTGTTGCTAATGGAATGCAGTAATGTATGAAAGTGCAGCGTTGCCTATAATCGCTCGTTCATCATCCAGCAGTATTGTTATTAGTTACGATTTTGTCGCTTTTCGGCCGAGTTTCCTTCGGTGAATTAGAGAAACAGGTGCTGCATGACACGCACCGAGATGATGATACCGATTAAACCCCCAGAAGCCGTGATGTGGGGCGGGGCGGGGGGGGCGCGCTGCGGGAGTGACGGGCCTGACTAACGGCACCCACCGCCTATGCCCTCTGCAGCGACGCCAACCTCGCGGACGTCCTGTCCGACTCGGATGCGGAGCAGGGCAGCACGGACACGCTGGCCAACGGCTGCCGGGCGGACGGCGAAGCCGCCAAACGCCTGGCCAAGCGGCTCTTCCACCTGGAGGGCTTCAAGCGCTGTGACGTGGCTCGACACCTCGGCAAGAAGTAAGTGCGGCATCCGCAGTGTCCCCAAGCGGTCGTGTCCCTCCCCCGCCGCCTCCCCTACGCGATAACGCCTCCATTTACACCTGCGTCTCGCTGCGTAAGTGCGTCTCTATGTCCCCCCCCCCCCCCCGTGCTTCTGCTCCCCCCCTGACGTCTTTATTTCACCTGTTATCTGAATTTTGTCGGGACCCCCTGGACTTCAGCTGCAGTGTTGGGCCTTGTTTTGCGTGACGTCGTGGGCCCCACCCCCTCACCGTACATCTGTCTCTTGCAGTAACGAGTTCAGCCAGCTGGTGGCGGCAGAGTACCTGCGCTTCTTCGACTTCACGGGGATGCCCCTGGATAAGGCCCTTCGGTGAGGAGATCACCTGCACTTTTCTCTCATCTCACGAAATGATTTCTGGAGACAGAGCTTCAGCTTACACCCCTATTTGTGCTGCTGGATTTTTTTTGCTAAATCCATTTAACTTTTTTATGGTTTAGCACCTTTCACAACAAGGTTACATTACATTACAGTATAAGTACATAAATAACTGAATTGTTAATGATACAAGGAAACCACGAAAAAGGAAAAATGTCAGAATTTATAATGTACATTTAAAGGTTCCTGGGGATACTCTGTAATCTGTGAGGTTCAGTTTGGATGTTGCTGTGACGCTTGGTTCCTTGGGGCGTCACGCTGCTCCATCTTCCTTCCAGAACATTCTTGAAGGCCTTTCCACTGATGGGTGAGACGCAGGAAAGGGAGCGTATACTGATTCACTTCTCCAAGAGGTTCTGCTGCTGCAACCCTGAGACGCTGACGTCCGAAGGCAAGCCTGCTCTTCACCCCCCCCCACCCCCCCTGCTCTTCTCGGCCTAAAAGGGCTTCACAGCTCAATTACAGAATAATTGGACAGTAAATTTCTATCACTCACCCAGTGCATGTATTGTTTTTGAGACAAGGCTGCCAGTGACCTAAAGTCAGGCTTCTGGACAGCCAGTCTCTACGGTGGGAAGCATCCCAGCGATTCAGAGGCTTTTGATCTGCAGCTTCCTGATTTTACTGCATTACTGTACTAGGTACCAAAACTCAGTCCTCAGGTAATCCATCAAAGAGCTGTCATTAAATTTCCACAACTCACTAAGTCCACAGAGATCTTCCTGTATCCTGTGGGCTGGGTGAGTTTTGGAAATTTCCTCTTCGGTTCAGTTTTTGTTGCCTTTTAAAATTGACGGCTCTGCTTGAGACACCGTGGTTCCGTTCCCGCTTTGGAAGGCTTCCCCTCATGCTGAGGTTCTCCCAGCGGTACCCTCTGGCCCCCCAGTCGTCGCGAGTGCAGACATTGTGTGTCAGCCTTACCTACAAAGAGGCTCTCTTGCTCTTTCAGACGGCGTGCACACGCTGACCTGTGCCCTCATGCTGCTCAACACAGATCTGCACGGCCATGTACGTATACCCTGCTTTCGGCCGCGTCTGACCTGAGCTGACGTTCTCTCCTCTTTGCGCGAACATACGTTTCTGCTGCCATCTGCTGGCTGTCAGGTGCATTGCGGCTCCCAGAATGGTTTCGCTGTCGTCACCTGGCTGCAGACCTGCTCTTACTCACGCCTCCCACCTGTACAAAGACTGACACATCCCTGTCAGCACACTGATCTGCCCCCCCCCCCCAAATGGATTCTGCTCACAACACGTCCCCCCCCCCATTTTGTCCTAATGTTTTACCTCTGTCTTCTTTTAACGCTACTTCTGGACCCTGAAAGGTGGTAAGTCCAGCCTTCTTCACTAGAACTTGGGTCACTAAGGGGCTGGAGAGACTGAGAGCCAAACCTCTCTCTAACCTGACTGTGCGCGTGTGTGTCTCTGCATTGCAGAATATCGGGAAGAAGATGTCTTGCCAACAGTTCATTAGTAACTTGGATGGCCTGAACGACAGTGCTGATTTTCCGAAGGATTTATTAAAGGTACTGCAGTCTGTGTTCCACCCTTGTTTAGAATTCTCTGCCTTCCACAGAAAGGAGGTCAGGGATGTCTGTAGTGGCTCCTTAGCCACCGTAGTTAAGAAACAGTCAGTCAGACCGGCACACGACGCGTCCGACAGCCAGTCTTCACGAAGGGAAGCATCGTGGCGAAAAAAGGAGGCTTTCGAGAGGCATCTCGGTAAAGGCGACGGGTGACTCGCTCGGATCCCTCAAAGAGGCGGCGGCCGTATGATATGAGTCATTACGTTTCTGAGTCCCAGTACGCGCTAACCTAAATATGCGAGCGGCTCCGCAGTCTGTCGCGTGGCGGCTGGAGGTGGCGGCGGCAGCGGAGCTGAAAAGCATCTGCCCACCCGGCTGTTCCTGGGTCCGCCTCCACTGATGAGGCTCCTCTGGAAGACGCAGCTCGTGGCTGCAGGCCAGGCGGCATTAATTAAACCTTCCGAAGGAGCGCGCTTCACTTATGAACGTCTCCTGCGCTTTAATTGAAAGAGAATTAGTTACGTCAAGCAGCCTGAGTCCCCGCAGCAGGCGCTCAGGGAATGTTGTTACCTTTTTCTTCGTTGTAACAATCGGTAAATCAGAGCATTTTTACGGGAAAGCCCACAAGAGCGAAATTTAACGCGGTAGATTTATTGTTATGATGCTGTTTTGAAGCACCTGTTTATATTTGAACGAGCCAACATCTGTATGGACATCAACTTGCCTAAATACACACATACTGTACATCGAAGATTAATAGGTAACGGACTGACGTTGCCTTGCAAAACAACCTTTCGGTTTTTACACTTTCACCCATTTTTCGGTTGGTTATCCAGTAACGCTGACGTGGTGGGTTAGGAGCCGACAGCCAGTCCTCATTTTTAAACTCAGAGGACCACAGTGGTACCTGCCGCTTGAGCTGATGGCCGTTTAAAAACATCTCCTGATGTTCGGCCTGCTGACTGACTACAGACCTGTCTGAGCGTCAGAATAATCCAGCAGTGTTTGCAGCTCGTCTCTTTAAATTTTCTGCTTTGTCATGCTCTGATGTCATAATCTCACCGGGGTTTTCTCGCTGGCCACGTAACACAGAAAATGGGTCAAAGTTACCCATGTCCAATTTCTCGTTTGTTCCAGAGAGGGACCGACATACGAAACGTGGTAGAACTAGCTCACGCTGCTCTGGAGGAACATCAGGAAATGTCACATTTATTCACTTCAGTTAAATTTATATGAATATGTGGGGTTGTAGGAATGTTGCTTGCTGTATAAATCGCAAATCATACACAGTGTCTATGAAAAGTATTCATCTCCTTTGGACTTGTATTGCTGTTTCACAACATTGAATTTAATTGTACGGTTTTTTTTAACACTAATCAACAAAAAAAAGGTTCTGTAATGTCAAAGTGAAAAAACACTACAACAGTATGTAAATGAATTATAAACAGAAAACTCAAAATAATCTTTAATATGACACCTAAATCATCACTAGTGCAGCCAGTTGGTTTTTGAAACTGTGTAATGAGTTAAACGGAGATCATCTGCGTGCAGTCAAGGTTATTTAAGTGGCTGTAGTATGAATACGCATATATCTGAAAGGTCCAACTACTGTTCCATCAACTTCTTGGCAAGAACCGCACCATGGAGACAAAGGAACATCAGATAACTCCATGACTGTTATTTTTCTCAGAGTCACTGAATATCTCTCACACTGCAGTCACGTCCATTATTTTAATCTACCGAGGGCAGGCTGGCCTCAGAAATGGAGCGAACGTGTAAGGAGGGCATTGGTGAGCAAGGCCACCAAGAGTCCCCTGACAGCTGTGACGGAGTGCCGGGGATCTGCGTCTGAGGTTGGAGAGGCGCATGACGGTTCTTCCCGGAGTGGCAAAGAGGGGAAAAAAAACCATATGACATGTCAGCTAGAATTTTCCAAAAGGCATGTGAGAGAACCTGAAATCAAGTGGTAGAAGGTTCTGTTGTCTGATGAGATTAAAACCGAGCTGTTTGGTCATGAAACCAAACACTATATTTTGTACCACATACCGAGAACGTAGCGTCCCCACGGTGACGCCTGGTGGTGTCAGCGTCACGCTGCAGGGAACCTTCTCTGCTGCAGACCCTGGAATGACGGTGAAGGTGCAGGGTAAAATGAATGCAGCAAAACATGGGGAGATCCTGCAGGGGAACTGGCGACAGCATGACAGCGACCCCAGATATAAAGCTGAAGCTGCACAGGGATGACTTAAAGACACCAGAGTTAGTGTTAGAGTTAGTGTTAGAGTTAGTGTTAGAGTTAGTGTTAGTGTTAGAGTTAGTGTTCTGCAGTGGCCAAGTCGGAGTGCGGACCTCCAGCCATTGGCTCTTCTCTCACGGTCCCCATGAAACTCAACAGAGCATAAGCAGCTCTGCAAGAAATAATAGTAAGAAATCGCTCTGTCTTGAGGTGCAAAGCTGGTAGAGACCCATCCACAGGCTCAAGACAATTGCTTGTGCCAGGGGTGACTGTACTAAATTGTGACATTTATTTTCGTTTTACATTTGTTATTATATCACGTAGAGATCTGATTTCTCTTTGACATTAAAGAACCATTTTTTTGTTGATCAGTGTAAAAAAATGCATTCCTGATTGTCCCCAGTCGATAGATGTTCCCCTAAATTCTGATATTTACAGAGAGATGGTCCCCCTACCCCAGAGGTGATCAGTCTTATCCTCAAAGGGCCGGTGTGTATGCAGGTCTTTGGGGTCACCTTTAGGGCAGCAGTTCAAACCCAGGTCTGCGGAATCTTCATCCAATCAGTCCTCTAATTAGTAATCTAATTACGGAGTTGCAGCAAAAACCTTTTTGGATAAGCTTGGTCACCCCTGCCCTACCGATTTCTGCTGTTTCCTTCCCTCAGCATAATGAGACTAAATGGGTTGTGTAGTTGAGGTTTAATGCTCTCAGTACATACCATACAGTAAAAATGCCAGCTCCTGGCTTCAGACCATGCTGTAAAATCACGAAAGAAAAATAAGCATTTTCCACAGATTTCTGCTACAATAAATTAGAATAAATTCAGTGATTACATTTTCCCTTAAAACCAAGCCCTGCATACTTTGTGACATGGGCATCTAAGATAATTATTTTTAAGTGGTGATGGCCAAAATTATGCTTCATGAAACATTTGCTGTGTTTTTTTTGACCCCACTAGATGGTGCTCTCTGTTCGAAAAGGAGCTCAACACATGCCCGAAAGCAACCAAGAGCACCATCTAGTGGGGTCAAATAAAACAGCAAATGGTTCATGTGGTATCACTGTCTTTAAGTTAAGCTTTTCTTTTTCTTTCTTCACAAGTGGTTAGAAGAGTGTGAGATAAGAGTCTCTGTACTGTTCTCATAATTGATCCCCAGGATGTCAGTGTGCCACAGCATGTATATGTTTCCCCTGAGTTCTGGTATTATAGGATGCGTGGTTTCTGGGTGAGGTAAGAATACATCTCTATCCTGGTCTCTGTATGTATGGCAGGGTCACCCTGGAGCTCTATCTGAGGCACAGGGCAGACAGAGTAACTGAGAGCAGCATGTGGATCTGATGTCATTTGCCTCCTTGTGTTTTCATAGGTCCTGTACAGTTCAATAAAGAATGAAAAACTGGAGTGGGCAATGTGAGTACCATTCAATACTTTTTCAGTATTGCACCCCTGCCCCACTAGAGGGTGCTGTTTTATGAAGTTTAGGATTACTAGGTTTGGTTTGATCAAGCAGCTACTCTGTGGAATTCAATACCTTCTATAAGTCTATTACAGCAGACTGGTAATATTGTACAATACATAGGATTCATTTTACTGTAACATTTTAACAGATTAGTTTATAGTCACTATTGGTTAGGAAACACTGTTCTAGGGTATCTGAGATACAGGAAACACATGCCACTTCCTATACTGTACATGGAAATGAATGTGCATGCGTGATTACAGTGAAGAAGAGGAGCTGCGGAAGTCCCTGTCTGAGCTGGTGGAGGAGCAGTGTGACTGCGGAGGTAAGCGGGTGGCACGGGTCACAGATGGCAACAACCCTTTCATCGCCATCCCGCTCCTCCTGAACGCCATCACCTACAAGCACGGTGTCCTGACCCGCAAGAGCCACGCCGACATGGACGGCAAGCGCAGTGAGTGGGGGCCGCGTCTGGGGCGGCAGGGGGCAGTAAGGGGGGGCCGCGTCTGGGGCGGCAGGGGGCAGTAAGGGGGGGCCGCGTCTGGGGCGGCAGGGGGCAGTAAGGGGGGGCCGCGTCTGGGGCGGCAAGGGCAGTAAGGGGGGGCCGCGTCTGGGGCGGCAGGGGGCAGTAAGGGGGGGCCACGTCTGGGGCGGCAGGGGGCAGTAAGGGGGGGCCGCGTCTGGGGCGGCAAGGGCAGTAAGGGGGAGCCGCAGCCGGGGCAGTAAGGGGGGGCCACGTCAGGGGGCGGCAGGGGCAGTAAGGGGGGCCGCATCTGGGCGACGTGGGTGGGGTCACTAAGGGCTGGGGGGGCATAACCACTCTACAAATGTCCACTTTCAGCTCCAAGAGGTCGCAGAGGCTGGAAGAAGTTCTACGCTGTGCTAAAAGGCACGATCCTCTACCTGCAGAAGGTAACTATTATAACCACATAACCCAAGCAGGATTATTTAGCATATTGTTATGTTTGTAATGTATGATTTACCTCCCTAGTGCTTTGCTTTGAACAAAAGTATCTGCTAATTAGAAAAAAGGTACAGAATACTAAATTTATAGTCACGTCTAAAGGAGTCTGTCTCCCCCTTGTGGACAGGATGAGTACAAACCAGACAAGGATCTGTCTGAGGTCGATCTGAAAAACGCAGTACGGATTCACCACGCCCTCGCCACCAGAGCCAGCGACTACAGCAAGAAGCCCAACGTGCTCAAACTCAAGACCTCGGACTGGAGAGTGTTCCTGTTCCAGGCCCCGTAAGGCTCCAGTACACGACGTACACTGACACAAAATGAAAAGGTCGCATTTAATAAGGCAGCACTGAGCCCTGGGGGATGGGGTCTGCGGGCTGCTCTTTGGTGATGTTCTATGTATCAGTGGCAAAGGTGTAAAGACCTCTCTGCTCTCTCACTTGTGTTAGGAGCGAAGAGGAGATGATGTCGTGGATTTTGCGCATTAACTTGGTGGCGGCGCTGTTCTCAGCCCCCGCCTTTCCCGCTGCCATCGGCTCCATGAAGAAGTTCTGTAGACCCCTGCTGCCGTCGTCCTCGACCAGACTGAGCCAGGTGACTCCGACATTAATCACGGCACGCCCACTCGTCATGCGCCTGAGTCCTCGCTAACCGCACGCCAGCTATAGGTGTTCTCACTTTCTCCCTCCTCTGCTCTATCCGTACCTTTCGGCTCTCTCTCTCTGTAGAGCCGCCAGCCATAAGATGTCGCTATGGTAACCAGCTCCCGTGTGTGTGTGTGTTTGTCTGGTTTGCTGTGAGAAACGCACATAACAAACCGTAAATCACACACAAGTTTGTACATTCGACCCTTCCACATTTCAGGGGATAGGGGCACAGCCTGCCCCCCCCCCCCCCCCCCCCAGGCGATCTGGAAAAACCACGTAATATCGCGGTCGTCTCGGTACCCTTGGCGAGCGGAACGAAGTGAAGTGAAAAGATACAAGAAACGCGAGATACAAAGATCACTGTGAGGTCACTGCGAGATATCACATGAGAGGCCGCGTAAACACACTTGGCGTTCTCCAAACCAGCACTGTACATATATTTTATGCATTTGATAGTTACTGAATGTTTTGTGTGTCATCTGCTGGCTTTCGTGTCTTGTTTGCAGCTTTCGCAAAACTCACAAAAAAAATTCTCCTTTAATTTCTCATTCCGACACCGTGATGCGTGAAACTGTCAGGGGAAACATCGCCTGCAGAAGCGTAGCCTGTCCTGCATGCTACAAAAGACATGGGATGCTGTGTAAAATGTAAATAAAAACAGGATGCAATGATTTACAAATCATATAAACCAATATCTAATTGGAAATAGAATAAAAACAACATATCAAATGTTGAAACTGAGAAATTTTATTGTTTTGTGACAAATATATGCTTAATTTGAATTTGATGCCAGCAACACGTTTCAAAAAAGTTGTGACGGGGGCGTGTTTACCACTGTGTTGCCTCACTTCTTCTTTTAACAACACTCTGTAAACGTTTGGGAACTGAGGAGGTCAGTTGCTGGAGTTTTGAAAGTGAAATGTTGTCTCATCCTTGCCTGATATAGGATTTCATCTGCTCAACAGTTCAGGGTCTCCTATGTCGTATTTTTCACACCATGATGCAACAAAGGGTGACAGGTCTGGACTGCAGGCAGGCCAGTCCAGCACCCGGACTCTTCTATTACGGAGCCATGCTGTTGTAATATGAGCAGAATGCTGTTTGGCATTGTGTTGCTGAAATATACAAGGCCTTCTCTGAAAAAGACGTTATCTGGATGGCAGCACATGTTGCTCCAAAACCTGTATATATCGTTCAACATTAATGGTGCCTTCCCAGATGTACCCAAACCATGGGCACTAATGCACCCCCATACCATCACAGATGCTGGGTTTTGAAGTGTTTGTTGATAACAAGCTGGATGTTCCCTCTCCTCTTTACCTCGAAGGATGCAGCATCCATGATTATCAGAAAGAATTTGAAATTTTGATTCATCAGACCACAGGACAGTTTTCCATTTTGCCTCAGTCCATCTTAAATGAGCTCAGGCCCAGAGAAGTCAGTGGTATTTCTTGATCATGTTTAGATCTGGTTTCTTCTTTGCATGGTACAGATTCATCCTGCATTTGTGGATGCAATGACGACCTGTGTTCACAGACAGTGGTTTTTGGAAGTGTTCCTCAGCCTATGCAGTGATTTCCACTATAAAATTGTGTCTGTTTTTAATGCAGTGCCTCTTGACCACCCGAAGATCATGGCTATCGAATATTGCTTTTCAGCCCTGTCCCTTGTGTACAGAGATTTTTCCAGATTCTCTGAATCTTTTATAATATTATGTATTGTAGATGATGAAATTTCCAGATTTGCAATGTCACGTTCAGGAACATTATTCTTAAATTGTTGCACTACAGTATGTGCCCACGCAGTCTTTCACAGAACCTGGTGAACTTCTCCCCATCTTCACTGCACAGAGACTCTGCCTCTCTGGGAGGCTCTTTTTATACCCAATCAGAGACTCTGCCTCTTTGGGAGGCTCTTTATATACCCAATCAGAGACTCTCCCTCTCTGGGAGGCTCTTTTTATACCCAATCAGAGACTCTGCCTCTCTGAGAAGCTCTTTTTATACCCAATCACAGACTCTGCCTCTCTGGGAGGCTCTTCATATACCCAATCAGAGACTCTGCCTCTCTGGGAGGCTCTTCATATACCCAATCAGAGACACTGCCTCTCTGGGAGGCTCTTCATATACCCAATCAGAGACTCTGCCTCTCTGGGAGGCTCTTTATATACCCAATCAGAGACTCTGCCTCTCTTGGAGGCTCTTTTTATACCCAATCAGAGACTCTGCCTCTCTGGGAGGCTCTTCATATACCCAATCAGAGACTCTGCCTCTCTGGGAGGCTCTTCATATACCCAATCAGAGACACTGCCTCTCTGGGAGGCTCTTCATATACCCAATCAGAGACTCTGCCTCTCTGGGAGGCTCTTTATATACCCAATCAGAGACTCTGCCTCTCTTGGAGGCTCTTTTTATACCCAATCAGAGACTCTGCCTCTCTGGGAGGCTCTTTTTATACCCAATTATCTTACTGACCAGTTAACCTAATTACTTGTGAGATATTCAAACAGGTGTTTTGTTTTAGCATCACACAACTTTTCCAGTCTTTTGTTGCTCCCGTCCCGACTTTTTTGAAATGTGTTGCTGGCATCAAGTTCAAATTGAGCATATATTTGTCATAAAACTATAACATTTTTCAGTTTTAGCATTTGATATGTTGTATGTGTTCTATTTTCAGTTAAATATGGGTTTATATGATTTGCAAATCATTGCATTCTGTTTTTATTTGCATTTTACACAGCCTCCCAGCTTTTTTGGAATGAGGGTTGTATAAAAAACATGATGAATGTTTAAGTTACTGAAATCGAGTTAAGACGCATGGAATCCTGTGGACGAGCTACTATTCACAAAATTCACACTTTTCAGCATTTTCAATGATGTCACTTTGTTTTGTCCAGGTGCCAAATTATAAGCCACCAAATAACTTTTTTGTGTTGTCATTGCTGTCAGTATTATCAGATCACTGGTCAGTACTGTCATTGCTGTCAGTATTGAACAGATCACTGGTCAGTACTGTCATTGCTGTCAGTATTATCAGATCACTGGTCAGTACTGTCATTGCAGTCAGTATTGTCAGATCACTGGTCAGTACTGTCATTGCTGTCAGTGCCGGGTGGATCCAGTCCAAGCTTTTATAGCTGTCAGTTCTGTTTAGTGTTTTCATTGCTGTCAGTGGCAGCTGGTACTTCCATTGCTGTCAGTGCTGGTCGGTGCTTTCATTACTGTAAGTGCCAGCTTCCTTTGTTCTGTGGTCTGTTTGTCGGTGTGCTGGTGCAGGAGGAGCAGCTGAGGTCCCATGAGACCAAGCTGAAGCAGATCACCTTGGAGGTGGAAGAGCACAGCCGGAATCCCCCTGACCTGACTCTGAAGACCAAGGAGTCGGAGGAGTACAGGCTGAAGGAGCACTATCTCACATTCGAAGTGAGTCATTTTTATAACGATATAAATAAGAATTATAATTATTTAACAGTTATCTAATCAGTGTCATGCACTTGTAAAATTTAAACAAGAAAACATAACAGAGCGCTGCCTAAAAACTGCAAAATAATGCGAGTATCACATTCGCTTCAGATTGTTCCACCCAAAGCCACTTACAGCTGCAGTGTGAGTCATTTTCAGAATGGGGTATTTTCTGAGCAATCGGTGCTGTGTGCTTTCACACAGGACACAGTTACTGGCTCTGCTGGAGCCTCAGACGGCATCCTTGGGGGTAAAACACCAGATTATTAATCTCCATCTGCTGCCCCCTCCCCCCACCCCCAGCACTTACAGACCCTTCCCTTACGTCATGGTGTTAGCACACTTCTGCTCAGCAGCCAGGCCATTGTGCCACCTGCTGGTGGGTACAGGGAAAGCAACAGTGAACAGGGTGAGGGGTTAATGTGCTGTCTGTGTGCTGTCTTAAAAGGGTTCTGAGCCTGTCCTGTCCCGTTTGCTGAGCCGTCCTCTGAGTCCCCCCCGATTCACTCTCTCCCCCCTCCGCAGAAAAGTCGGTACGAGACGTACGTCACCCTGTTGCAGACCAAACTGAGGGCAGCCAGCGACGACCTGGACAAGATCGAGGCTTACATCCTGGGCGGCGAGGCCCCAGACGGGTACCTGCGTAAGACCCAGTCCAGCCCGGCCCTCAGCCACGGGCGCGGCTCCAACGGGCGGGCAGAGGGCAAGAGCAGCCTAGCTGACCAGGAACAGCGGAGCTGAGACTGCAGGACTGCACATCCTAAAACAGTGTTTCCCAATCCGGTTCTCGAGGACCTGCAGACAGTTCACGTTTTTGCTCCCTCCCAGCTCCCGGTAGGAAGCAAAAATGTGGACTGTCTGGCAGGGAGCTGGGAGGGAGCGAGAACACGGACCGTCCCCGGGGACCAGACTGGGAAACACTGGTGTAGAGTATTATTATGACTGCTATCATTAGTTTCTTCATTATGATTATTATTATTGTTGTTATTAATATCATGTACATATATATTGTGCCAAAAATGAAAATGAAAAAAGAAGAAGAAATAAAGCCTAAAGCTGTATCCAGTGACAAGGGACGGCCAGTGCGAAGGAGGACAAGGTGCTGTGCGCAGGTGTGTGCAGCTGTGCCATCAGGCTGAACACTGTGCCTGCAACTGTGCGCTTACGCAAACGCGTGCACTCACATGCGCGGCTGACAGGCGTGCAGCTTGCAGTGCGTCATAAAGGGCTAAACTGCATGCGGCTCGGGATGAGCGCGACTCACATGAAGGGAGCGCATCCTGTCCTGGCTGCCGCTGTCTCTGCAGTGCAATACCCAAGCAGTGCCAGCAGAAGGCGGCGCTGAGGTGTTTTTTTTTTCTTGTAGCCTAATCATTGCACTTGATTGGGTTTAGGGTTTAAGCCAGAGGATGTGCCGTTTAATGTCGATCATATCCGCAGCATTTGGGTGCGGGACTTTGCTAAAAAGCCAGCCGCAGTAGGAGGAATTCCTGCACTTTGTGGATATGTGGTTCGAGTGTGGGGCCTGGCTGGTTCATGTGCATGTTGAGGGACGAGTGAGGCATGGATGTGCTTCTGACAGACAGGGCAACGCGCAGAGCATGGTCCGCCTCTGCTGCACGTTTCAGATCCCGGGTAACGTGACTGACTTGCTGAGTTCCTTCCTCCCGTCTTAACGTGATTTGTCGGAGGCCTTGTTCACACGTGGGGTCGTCAGCAGACGTGAAACGGACGGCTCACTCTTGTCACGGAGGGGTGTACGTGGAGAAAGAGAGAGCACGCTTCTCTCGGATTCAAGAGAAGACAGGATGTGGTGGAGGTATGAGGTGTCTGATACGGCTGCTGTCCCTGCTTCCGCCGGGCGCAGTGTCCGACGCCGTCCCACAGGACGGGGACTCTGCCAGACTGCGCGTGGTGCTGGGGACCATGCTAGGCTCAGTATTTTGCCAGGGTTTCCCTGGAATGAACTGTTGAACATTTTATACCTTCATAATAACCTTTCATATTCTGAGAGTCACATGTTGTTCCCTGCTCTAGTGCTGGCCTTTGTTTTCCAGATGTTTTAGATGAGTGATGTTGTCATATAGAATTGTGGCATTAATTTAAAATGTTTTTTTTTCCCTTAAGGAATCCCCAATACCATTAAATTGGGTTTCCCTTTTGACTGTTTTTTTTTTGTATATAAAAAAAAACTTTACAAAAATTTAAGTGCACTTTACGCTGCTTTATTTTGTCATTTTTTAATCTAATGCAATCATTTTTTCCCTTAATTTATCACTGAATTATCATGTAAGGAAATGCATTTCTTAGCATTAGTAAAATTACATAATGAAGGTTCTTTTATATTTACTTTGGATCATTTAGGTCACGTATTTTAAGAACATGCTTGGAAACGGTTATATGCAGATTTTGTTCTATTTAATACCGTTCATGGACTGAATAAACCTATGATACTCAAGTGCAGATGCTAGACGGTGCATATGATGGTGCCATGACGCTCTCTTAGAGAACCCGTCCGCGCTCCCATTCCGAAACTCTATAAGTGCCTGTCATTCCTGATCCTGCCGTTTCTCCCGTCCGCCCGTCACACAGCCAGTCGGGTGCAAAGCGAGTAATATTCACATCAAGTATTAATGTAAGTGATGTAACACGGAAACTGAAGCGCCTGGCGCGAATGCAAAGCAGACAAGCTGGTCATGCAAAATCACCCAAATTAAGGAACGGAAATTTGCCAGTAATAGGTGAGATCTATCTATGTGTCTGTCTGTCTAATCTGTCTGTATCCATAAGTATCACCTAAAAACAGTGGGACGAGTCGCAACATATTTTGGGACGATGAGAGAAAATCGAGTGTCGGCATCAGTGTCACTTAAAAATGACGATTTTCTGCATAAAGGAGTACTTTTTACATTTGTCAAAGCTAGCTGACAAGAACTTACGTGCACTGAGAACAGGGACCGTCAAATTGTCCGTATACTGACAACTTAGTCCGTGACGCGATGTAATTGTCTGTGTCCGTGGCAAAATATTTTGATTGATAAATAATCCAATGTCCATGTTAAAAAATGAATATTGATCAAAATATCCATAAGAATTAACCTTGGTGTTGACCCCTTTACCAACACATCTTATTTTGTGGTGTTAATTTATAGGATCGTCGTTCCACATTTTAGGTAAAACTTTAAATTCAACATTATTTCTTACTGTTCTTACACATGATATGGATCTAGTTAAACTATTGCTGCTAATTTTCTTAAAATAACGTAGGTATCTATACGCCGTGCCGAATTCATTTGAAATTAATTTTAAATTTAAACTCATTAACTGAAATCTCTAATACCTCACCCTGGATTTACGCACGTTAACGTACCTTAAACATTAGGCCTATGCAAAATCGGAAGAATAACGAACTTTTTCCCATGTATTTTAATTATTTATTTGCAAATGTACATAGAAGTTAGACTATAACTAATTTTTCTATGAAATTATTAGGAAAATATGAATCATTGCATTGCAATGCATTTTTTCATTTTTGGTGGGCGTCACGTGACAAAGGAGGTGAGTTGGCATTTCATTTTCAATATGAATTCAATATATTGCAATAATATCGCATGTCGTTCAATGATGAGATCACAGCGTTATCTTCAGTACCCCGGACAGCGATCGACGCCTTGGCTGCCGGTTGTGTTGCAAACATGCACTTTCTGAGCATTGTTCGATGACGAATTCAGCTTTTCAATCAGAAATATTTACGAAATGCATCGATGTTTGGTGCCTCTCGTATTCTAAAACACTGTTCATAGTTTATAGAATGATGATCCTTTCATTACGTGCTAACAGTGAAGAAGAAAAAAAAAATCATTTGCTCGATCCCGACACTGTAAATCGCTTTTTTGTACGTCATAGCATTGGCTTGTGTCTTTGTTTGGTAAACCTGACCAGGTAGCTCTAAATGTCTTTCCCTGAATCTATTAGCAAACATGATTTTAAGGAAACTAATCAGCTTCAACATTTCCATCCATCCATCCATCCATCCATCCATTATTTACCTAGTACAGGGTTACCTTAAACCTTAAACTTATCCCAGAAAGCATAGTGCACAGGGCAGGGGAACAGTCATGGAAAATTTTAATGTAAATATACACCAATGAGCCAAAACCATTATTATGACCATCCCTATTTGAACTGAATAATGTTGACTACCTAGTATAAACAGTGCGTGTCAAGGTCTGGGGTGTATTGGACAGTAAGCTATAACATTTGGTGCTCCTAGTCAGCATGTCTAATGCAGAAGACATTGGCAGGGATGAAGATCTGGGTGACTTTGACAAGGGCTAAATAATTATGGTCAGACGACTGGGTAAGAGCATCTCAGAAATGCCAAGGCTTCTTAGCTGTGGTACCTACTGAGACTGGTCCAAGAAGGGAAAACCCAAGATCCACTGACAGGGTGTTGGGTGGCGATGACTCATTGTGGCGAGAAGTGAATGATGGCTATCATTTGTGGCACAACCCAACAAGGCTGTGACACAAATGGCAGGTAGTTTTGAGAACGATCATGGGAGGAATGTGACACAACACACAATACTGAACGTTAACTTACCATCTAATACAGCTCTGGAAAAAATTAAGATGCCACTCCATATTTTTTAAGAATCTGCATTTTTAAATCCTGGTTTAATCCCGGTTCTGCTGGCAGAAGGCAACACTGCGAGGCAGGTTGCTTCCAGGCTCAAGATTTCTAAGACAGCAGTACACAAGAACAAGGTGAAATAGGACACACTGAGAACGACCAAAATCCAGCCAGGCAGAGGGTGGAGGTGACTTTCTAATGCCAGAGATGATTGTCAACTTATCCGACAGTGCCCCATGAACTGAAGGATGATTTCAAGTGACAAGAATGGGAAGCATTAAGTTGTGTGTAGTGCACTGCTAAGACAAGTTCATAAGAGGCTCCTAGAAGCAGGACTGAAGACCCATAAAGTAATGAAGAAGCCCTTCATCAAGGAGAAGCAGAAGACCCGGGTTGGAGTTTGGAAAAAAAATGTATATTTTACACAGAAGCATACCCATAAATTGAGAAGTGAGTGAAACTAAAAATGTGAATGTGGTCTCTTCATTTTTTCCAGAGTTGTCTATGCCAAACCTTGACATGCACAATTTTTAATAGACAGTCGACATTATGTGTTCATAATGTTCTGGCTCATCAGTGTATATACATATAACTTAATTCATGAAGATGTTCTAATCCAAAAGCATATTACTACTTAGCATTCAGTTCCTTGAAAAGTACTGGGAGATATGGCACTTCAGTCAGGGGCACTGGAGGGTCTTCTGGCATTATAAGGGCCTCCATGCAATCTGAAGTCTATCTACTGCTGGACCTCTGTCTCTTTAGATTGAAAGTACCAACCCAAGTGGGATTCTGTCGCCAATACATTAAATGGTGGTTAATATCACACACAGTCAAATGGCACCTTATGTCAATGTGTAAATATTTCTGAAGCTTGCAGCAGTGTTGCTGTACCAACAATGTGCTTGAACTATTTGCGATCACCCAGGGAGCATCTGAATTACTGCATTGACTATTTCTGTAACCTGATCCATTTTCAAGGTTATCTGCACTTGAGATATGAACTCATTGATTTAAAATACATGTATTTTGGCTTATTATAAGTAATTTCCTTTATTAAAAAGATGACTTGATACCACTGAAGTTTCAAAGGAAATTTAATGAGATGAATGTACATAGAGCAGCAACAAAAGCAGAGGCGGCATGAAAACAAAAAAAAAATTCTAAACCAGAAAAGTACCACAGTCAGGTCAGGAAAGGCAACCATTCAATAATAAACTCTTTAAAATATAAGTATCCAGAAAGACATTGTTAAGACTTTTAGCTTATTTGGACAAAGCCATTTAAAATAATCAGAGTATTTTATCATGCAATACACTTTAATAAAACTGCACAAGACAAAATATATTACTGAAAGTTGGCATATTTTTCTGCAACAGTAAAGACACAAAGCCTTGAAAGTATTTCCTATGCTGTGTAGGACCTATCAAAAATATTTGGAATTTTCACATTTTAAAGTGCAAATGTTAATCCATTAGTTAAGTTCTTTGAGTATAAAATATTACAGATAAAACTATTTTAGTTATATTTGCTCATAGAGGGACATCATACATAATAAACAAACCATATGTATGCACATCTTACACAGAGATTTTTTGTTTTCCTTGGGGGCAGGGGGGGAGCATAATTGGAATTGGAGTATAACAGCCTAAGAGAATCCGTGAATACGGTGTGGAAATTTAAACACTTCTCTGATGCTTTACACACACGCGTATGCACTCACAGTCACAGAACAACACAGTGAAATCAGCCTTTGTAAGTAAGTAACTCCCATTGTCACTCACAAGGGATTGGCGTTATAGATCAGGCATACTGGGTAAATGGGAAAATCACAGAAATTGCTCTGTAGGCCCTTGCCGTTCTCATTAAAGCAGCAAGACATCAATCCAATAGATGATCCCACTTTATTAGTGACGGCAGAGATCCTCATTTCAGTGTTACCATCAACATTGAATCTTAATCATTGTTGTGCTTTGTTTTCTGTCGTGTTTTGTTAATAAATCTGGCTTCTCTGGATACTCAAATCATGTAACATTTAGATCTGATGTATGAAAGCACAAGTATTCACATGTGAGTTATAAATTCCAGCGGAGAGAGACTTCGATAAATCTGCTTCAGTGGGTATTAATAGGTTAAAGTGGTAACGTTGCATGATATGCATTACATATGTTGTACTACATGGCACATGGTGTCTGTTGCTATATTACTGACTTTAAACCTCCTGGAACTTAACTTTCAATAGCCTGTTGAAGGCACTGAATATCTAAGAGAAGAATAGAAAATTGCTCTATATTAAATGACAGCAGCCATTTTGAAAAACAGCTGCAACACAGCACCAGAGAGTTAGTAGCACCTAAGCTGATGAAAATTAAAAAAAAAGACTAATTTACTTCTTCATTTTAGCTAAATGTGTTAGTACTGACACAAAATGTTTTATTTTAGGATGCGTACACAACTTTGATGGTTTTATTTACTGTGTGATTTGTACCTGCAGGAAGTACAGAGGCAGCACATGGTACATCAGATCAATAGTAAAAGTGGGGGGGGCATGTGCTTTATAAGTGACAAGATGTCTACTTAAGTGGAACACCCTTCATTCTCCGGTCAGGGTGTGCATTTAGAATTCAACAAGCAATTTCCCGCATGAGCTCACAGCACATCTCAGACAGGCAATATATGTAAGTTAGCAAGGATGGAGACCACACAAAGCTTAAAAAAAGAAATCGCCCACAGATAACCGGATATATTCCCTTTTTAAAATATATTCCAGGTGGGTCTGCTGTGGCTAAATGCTAAAGATGGCACACAAAACAGTCTAGTGGTTCTAAACAGTTTCAGCCTCAGCATCCAGAAACAATTGGAAACATCTGCCACATATTCATAGTCACTGCATGTAATTCCTGTGAGGTCATTACACAATAATTACCACTGTTTTCAACAGTAAGGCAAGCAGGTAAGCTGTTATGTTTCAGATATTAGTTTGAGGCATTATAGGATTATGTCAGAAAACAACTAAGAGTAAGACATTGTTTCCAAGTGGTTTCCATACAAGTACAAATTAAACACAGAAAAAAGACGTGATGTAACACAAACATGGAGTAGCAATGAGAGCAGTGATATTTTTACCCACATATAATGAATAAGTTGACAGCATAGAGAGTTGTAAGATAACTACGTTACACATTTATAAAAAATTAAAAAAAAAGCACCTGTGACAGAGATCAGACACACTGTGCTGCATCCTTTTAACGTGAACTGTAAAGGGTTCCTCCTGCATTCTGCTACTTGACCTGCGAGACCAGTACTGCTTTAGTGATTACATGCTGGAAGGTGAGTGCTGGGTAACCTCTATACCAGTAAGTGGCCCATACTGTAGGTCACTTGGATTGGCTGCTGGATTCCTGGACCCCCCAGGACTATCTGTCTGTCTAATCAATTCAAGCCTTGCTTAGAGCTCCAGAACAGAACTATTGTATTAAAAAAGATGACCATATGGAACCCCATGGGAATAGTTATTTCTTACTCACTGGTAGTTTTCCCCCCCCAAAATACTGACCATCAAATACAATCCCTTTTCTTTACCCACTATGCCAACAATAATAATAATAATAATAATAATAATAATAAAATAACAATAATAAATAGCAGCAAACAAAAAAACAAGCTTGCATCCAGCTGCAGCAGAAAGCTGACTTCAGTCAAAACATTTAAATAAAGTAATGCTATAGAAGCAGTACATATATTTGAACATAAAACAGACATAACAGAAAGCAAGATTCACATAGAAAATACCAGGACCTTTGTTAGTGATGACAGTTGCAGTCGATCCAGTATTCACCCAAGAATTGTGGCATTTATATAGAGAATTTTAATATAGAATTTCTAAAGGTCCACACTGATTGAACCCTGTTTATGCAACATTTACAGACCAGTCCCCATTAAAACTGAAGACACATGCAAACATACTTAAAAAACGCTTTCAAATAAAGGCTAATTATGTCATATTTAGCAAACCTTCATAAACCTGTATTTGTCAAAATACAAGTTAGTCAATTTCATTTGAAGGAAACTTAAAATTATATGTACCAAGATTTCCCCATATATATATATGTTAGTTTTGAATAAATGAAATGTATTTCTGTATTGGTATAACTGTGTTATAAACATTAATATCAATAAAATAAAACAGGAAGCATATAATGCAGAAATAAAAACATAACAAAACCTCCATAATGGAAGGATCAGTCATACATATTTCTGTAAACTTTTTTTTTTTACTTGATGCATACCAGGTAACACAGCAGCATGTCTCAACTGTATGTGCCATTCATTTTTATTCTTTAAGACACGATATGCTACATATTCTCACACAAGGGATGCCTGCCTAGCTTGAGGGACAGAGAGCGAGACAAACCCTCCAAGCAGCACAAGCCGCACTCCAGCTGTACAGGGGATTTGCCGTCTGTCAGATACTGATAAGTGAGTTACTGATACTGATGAAGTAACCCTAAATACTGCTGATGTTTTCCCCTCAAAGAATAAGAAGAAAAATCAGCTTCAGGCTTTCAAATATTTAATATACATTAATTGCCAACATTGGCACATACAATATTGCACAGAGTAACAAAATCTAGCACTGAAATTTTTGTGGGGAAAAATAAACCAAAACATTCAAAATGAAAAATAACACAGTAATTTCTTTTACGGGGAAAAAACAAAAATCAAATAGATCCCCTACTGGAGATTTTTAATCACATAATACAGCACACACTGTCATAATGATTCACGCACAGAACACAGAAGGTGCGTGTGAGCTGCGGTCTCCAGACCACTGCACGCTCACTTCCTGTGCTCTTTGCACACTGCGCATGGGAGAGAAAAGGAAACACAGGCGAATACACCTAACACGATAGCTCCCATTATGACGTGCGGCCTTCTTGGAAAGCAAATTAATAAATTAAGGGAATATAACATTTTTATCATGAAAAACAAATGAAACAAAACAAACCATCTTTGGGTTTTTTTTTTCTTTTGAAGGTCTGGTAAATGCAATCACGCGCAAACAAAAATAAAACAGCCCTCCAGGACACCAAATCAGTATGTAAACATGAGCACTGTTTAAGGCACCAGATTGTTTAAACGTAGACCTATGCTCTATGAGCCTCAACATGCACCGGTAGCAGTTTCCCGTCTACCTGAGCATTGATAACTGGACCTTCTCGTCTCCTTTTTCAATGCTGAATATCCTTTAAATTATTGTTTCATCATTACCCACAGAAAACGTGGGTGTTTCTTAAGGACTGAAATATATCTGATTCACAAAATCATAGTTTTTATATATATATTTTTTTTTTTAAGTTGACACTTCAAACCATTTGCCCGACATTTCTATAGGGTTGACAATCTGATAAGAACAACAGTGACTTTAGTAATCAGAACAGCAATGCGTATATGACAGTCCTCCAGCCCCAAGACTCTCTGCAATCCTCTGCACCTCTAAATCAGGTATGCCTATAGCAGGGTGGACAAACTCCTTCCGCAGGACCACATGTTCCTTGAAAACCAGGTGGACAATTCAGAAAAAGCAATAAACCTGCAAGTGCCATTTAAAAAGTGTTCCCGTTGACAGAAAAGACATAAACCAGCTGAATGAGTCCAGAGCTGAGGCAGAGATGCATATTGTAACACACGGAGTTTCTAGGTACCTTGAACTCTATAGAGATTTCTGCATAATGCTACAACAGACCACCGACATGCCTAGCTTTCAATCACATATGGTAGACTCTTGGTACAAGAACACAAAAAATTAAAAATACCGTCACAGGACGCTTTAAAGCCCTTTCCTAGTGGCGTTATTTTGTGCACAATACATTTTTATCTTTTTTTCGGGTCATAACTGTCCACTGCAGTTTAATTTCAGTTCTCTTTATAAATGTATATACTCATACGTAAATATGGTTGTAAATATATTAATATAAGTTATTTAAAAAGACTTGTTTTGGTAAAAAAAAAAAAAGTTTCTAAAATATTTGCTTTGTGCTAAAGTCAAACGTAATACACGAAAAGCCCTACTTTTCCATGTCATCTCAACACCACAATGTCTGACCACTGAAATTTCTTTAATAGCTTACACGTGTAAAAATGTTCGTTAAGTAGGGAAATAAACACTAGGCTTTTTTATCAAGTACGAAACACAGTTCATATATGCCGTTACTGTAGCAGCCGCTTACTGTTTTAATGATGGATAAGTGGGTAACATCCAGCGATGGGAGAAAAGCCGTAACTGTCAGTCTGTGAAGGTTTCTTGTTGGTTAAACGATGACCGCTTAATATAAGTTTGTCTTCTTTTTTTTAATAGATTCTCCTCCTATAGTTCTGTCATTAATTTATTTAGATTATCAATCATCGTCGCCGTCGTCGTCGTCGGCGCGCGGCTCCTCTGGATGCTGCTCGCACGCGCGCCTCTCGCGCTCCTGGATGTGCCTCATCTCCTCGGCGTATTTACAAAACGTTTGGCCGAACTTGGACCACACCTTGTGGGGCACGGTGATGGAGTTGCGGTACGTGGGCTTCACTTCGCTGACTCTCATGAAGACGCCGTACTTGTTGGAGCCCACGTCGAAGAAGAAGCGCTTGTTGTCGACCGTCAGCGAGGTGCCCTCCGGCAGCTCAACCGGCTCGTCTTCCACCCCGTAGTCGTCGATCAGCTTGGCCAGAGCATCGCGGAACTCGATGAGTCCCTGGGCGGGAAGAGCGATCGTCTGGCCTTGAGCGAATCCCAGACCGGGCCCCCGGTTGACGGTCTGCCGGATCCGCAGGAACCTGCCCCGCTGGTTCTCTTTAAGGTCCATGTAATATTTCCTATTCTCCCGGACGAGAAATTCACTCTTCAGTGCCCTACGCGGTTCGTCCTGCACTTTGTCCGGATTGCTGGGCCCTAACTGAGCATAGTGCTCGATGAAGTCCCCCAGGTAGTCCCGAAACTCCACAGCAACCGACATAGAGAGAGTGAGGCGGCTCTTGTTTCCTGCGGCCCCAACCTCCGCTATCTTTAGGAAGCGACCCTTTGCGTTCTGCTTTACGTCCAAGTAGAAGCGTTTGTTTTGGATGTCGACTCGTTTAGAGGCGAGCTCTTGCGTTTCATGCTGCAGCCCAGGAGACGAACCCGCCCCTCCTAGAGATGGGTGCAGGGGGCCCGCAGCTGTCGCCGCCGCCGCCGCTGCTGCTGACTGCTCCAACGCACTGTCTCTATCCGCCATGATGCTACCTCCGTGCCCGCTGCTCACACAGCCCTGCCTGTTGCGGCCCAACTGCCAGTCAGCTGCGTCGCCGCTGTTCTCGCGAGATCTGCGGAGAAACAGCGAAACCCTGATAAACATCCTCAATACCCTCAACTACGACTCAGCGCGTTTGTGCTGGTCGGATTTACATAATATACCGCCCTTTCTTATTATAAAACATAAATAAACAAACAAACATAATTGTCCGCAGTTTGTTTGTGAAGGTTAATATTTTGTCATATCTATTATAAAAGACAAACACGTCCACTAACCAGCTACCAAACTACTACTATTAGAGTAATAATTATGTCACAAAATGTAAGTTCCTATACATCGACATAAGAGTATACATATAGATATATGCTTAAAACTGACTCCAATTTAAATGCATTGCGTCGAGCTTATTAAACAGTACAATTTAGTGCGCCGAGAAAATAAAATACTGTCTTTACAAAAAATAGATGAACGAAATTATTTTTAGTTTTAAATATCGTGTTAATAACCACAATTTTTAAAACAAAAATATATAACGATAGAATACAGCTATTTGTGTGTCTTCAGATTAGAGTCTTACGGACATTGGGAATTACCTAAACCGTATATCAGTTCAGTTAGCAAATAAAGACGTTTAACAACGTCAAAGGTCTCCAGAGTTAACTGATTATTCAACTTTAAAATTAAATAAACCAGTAACGACAGAATAAGCCTGCTTTACATTTTTAACAATTACTCGAAAAATAATTGCTTTACATTTATCATCCTATTGTATAGATTCTCTGAGCATTTAAACAATTACTTATCCAAGCGCGATGAGAGGTCGGATCACATCTCAACAATAACAATTCCATTAAAATTTTATATACACAGAGAGAGGGCGATTAGATGAAATCGCATATGGACAAACAAAAGACTGCAAAACATCTACATTGTTTTTATATTTACCCTAAATATTGTACTATTTGTGAAATATGTACGATTGATAACACTACATTATATGATAATCATAATGCATTCATTTTGGATTTGAGAAACTTTTTTTCCCTAATGTTATTATAACGTTTTCTAATGCTATGTTTCTAGTTTTTAAACGTTTTGCAGCCAGAACCTGCCCATAATTGAATTTAGCAAAATTTAGATTGTTTCGTATATTACAGTCATTCTCCCGTCACATTTAAAATCGCAGTCTTACACTGAAACAAACTATTTCAGTATTGTATTAAAACAACAAACTGTGTCCCATAAAATAAACCAAGAAACGCCTATCCTACAGTCTGAAATTACCGTTCGAATATTCACACATATCATACATCAAACGTATATTACAAAGGTATACATGCAATCGGGAGAGCAAACTTATTTCGTGTAAATCATTAATGATTTTTTTTCTTTAGGACCTTGACAGTCCTAAAGAACTTATTCACAGTCGGAAGATCAGACTAAATGAAACTGCAGCCAACTGACAAATCGGAAAATGAAAAAGTAAAATGTTGTCAAGACAACTGTTAATGACAATAGTTCTTTTTTTAACTTGATTGAAAAATACGGCATATATTTGCAACACAATATCCCTGTCAAATGAATTATTCATTACTTGATAAATTAATCCTAATCTTCCACTCCTTCATTTATTATAATTCTTATTATGCATTATTATTATTATTACTATTATAATTATTATATTAGTAATAATAATACATGTAACAATAACAATTATGATGATGATGATGATGATGAAGCATGAAGGCAAGTGGATTATAAAATAATGCAAGTAATACCTAATTATCCCGTCAAGACATTTTAGGTTTACAAGGACAATAAGTCTCTTCTTAATTTGCTTTTTCTAACACTTCGAATTTTTTTCCTGGAAGTGACCCATGCATAGTCATCTAATCCATAGTCATCTAATCCCTTTTTTGACTGAAATTTGATATAATTCATAAAAATAAATAAGAACTATCCTAAATAGTTCAAAATACAACGTAATCATCGACGATATTAAAAAAGAACTAAGAGCGAAAAAATGTTAAGAGGTGAACACAGCAACAATAAGCAGTAGTAACAATTAGAAAAAATAATTAGGCCCTATTAGTAGTTATTAATACAATTTTTATTTTATGTAATGCCATTCAATATTTGTCATTCAAAACATTTCCGGCACAATTTTTTTACACACGTTTTTGGCTATAAAATATACAGACCATTCAGAGGACAATTAAGTGATTCATAATATTCTTCGATTACCAACTAGCCAATGATAATTCGTATAGCCGACTAGGTCGTGAACTCAATATATTTAGAATGAGTTCATGTGCAGACACCATCTTCGAAAACTTCTCTTCTGTGTTTAATTCATTTCAAGTTGCTAAACTACTGACCGGTTAGTTTTAGAAAACAATGCATGACGATTTCTAGAATGCTAGAACAAGTCATCAATTAACATAATATAAAAATGAGACACCCTACTTGACAGATGACATCCTGAACATGTACTGACGTGCATGTCACTGCACGTAGACAATAATCACCCAAGTAATTTAATATGTAGTCTGACCTTGCTTATAGCACATATATATTAAAGCATATGCCGAAGCGATGTCAATTAGGAGAACAGTAAGGGATTTGAACCTGATAGTTTAGGCAGAACTATACAGCACTTATCAATTACTGTACCGGCTGGCCTGCTTCAGTGATGGAATACAAATATATATAAATTACAGGCCCGCTTCCTAAAGTAACACATAGTCAGGTAACCATTACTTTACTTGAAAGTATTTAATTCAAAGAAGCATTGATTTAACAAACAAGCAAATTCATTCTTATTTATGAAAAACTGATTCAATAACACAATAAAACATTCTTATATGTAAGCCATATTTTATTGCAAGACATATTAATGAAACATTGGTGAAGATAAAATGCGCGACTGCAGTTGTCTACTTTAACATCATAGGTTTCAAATTATAAGACGTATATTAAACTTAGATATTAGAAAAAAACATCTGAAGTATAATAGCACTAGTTAATTATACTGAATGGTGCATTAACGCAATTTAAATTATTTTAAGCAGAGTTCTCTAGTGAAGTTCTCTCTCATATCTGCTTATCTATTGTCAAAGTCATCTAGTTGGTCAGTTGTCCAATACCAAAGTTGCAAGTCTAATATTAAACAAATAGGTCTCTGTGTCGTGACTGCGCTGACGTTTGACACTTCAAACCATTCGCCCGACATTCGTCTAGGGTTGACAATCTGATAAAAACAACAGAGATAATCGCCAATGACGGAAATTAGCACATATTAGGATGCTTTTAATCGATATCAAAAATGTCCCTTTGTCTAAGCAAAGCTAGCGATGCTCTCTCAATTAGGTCAATCCAGACTTTGGACTTTTGGATCTTCACACCGTTAACTTCAGTCGTCCTAAATAACAATAAATTAAGGAATACTACTCCGAGATTGTTTACAATGAGTGGAGGATAACGAGAGAGGCAAAATCTGAAATCTATAAGGAACAAATTGAATGGTTTAGGCAGTGTTATCAAAAGTCAAATTCAACACGTTTTTACGCATAATCACCTAAAAAAAACAAGCTGAAATGTTTTTACAATTAATGAGTCTGATTAATTAATTATACATACACAGTGTATATATAAGCAAATATGTATTTATGTATGTATGCATATATGTATGCAAGAAATGATCATCATTTAATTTTTAAAGCTGATCGAAGATTTGATTTGACGGTTATTAAGAACATGGATTCATTCGGGATTTTCTCTTTTTGAAATTCTGGGCGGGAATAAAAAATATGTGTGCCCGATCATACAATTGCATCAACTCTCTTTCGAAAGTGATGTTGTCACGCGAAACACTGACTTTTGAACCTGCCACCGAACTGTCACCATTCAATATCTCTTACATGAAGAGTTAAACATTTTGGAAGTTTGATACGTAGCTCTTCACAGGTCAGTGTTATGCAAAGCATGACAGATTTCGCCAGGACATTTGAAGTGCAGTACGCACGTGAATAGGGATGTGAATATTAAAAACAATAATTCGAGGTATATCAATAGCGATTATTTCGATTGCAATTTGACAACAAGGTACTGTAAATATTTTATTGATGCATAAAATGGGTTAAACAGCGACAAGGTTCTGTAAATCCTACCTCAGTATCTCTACAGGCTGAGCGCTCAGAGCCTCTGGACAACCCGTCGCCGGCAGTTACCACTGCTGACAAGAGGAGGACAGTACTGTTAACTGGGCAGCCATCTATTACTGACGCTACTAAACTCCTAGCATCAGTTGCTATACAAGATGGAATGAAATAGCGAGTCGTGGCATGGAGACGGACGCACGCACGGCTATAACGACGCACGTTTGTTTCTCTGACGTCAGCACGTAGAGTTCCCCGGGACTGCAGCAGTCTTACGCCTCTTGCTGTGACGAGGAAGGTATTGCAGCTATAGGGTTCGAGAGGGTTGGGCGCCTGAAGTTCACGGTTTGGAAATCCAAAAATCCGAAGTCTGGATCGACCTAAACGAGAGAGCATCGCTGCCTCGTCTCGAAAATGTCCGTTTTGCTTAGACAAAAGCACATTTGCGGTGTCGGTTCTGAAAAGTATCGTTATTTTTGCTGATTTTCGTAATTGGCGAGTATCTCTGCATTTCGGGTTTGAAAGACGTCAGCGCAGTCACGACACAGAGACCTACGGCGGCTTTTACTGCGGCAAAATAAAAGGAGCTGTTTTACTATCTCCGAATAAAATGACACTTGTACTTGGCAATGTAACGTTTGGTTAACTAGCTACATTAACTTAAAACATGTAGACAGATTAAAACAAGTGTTTAAGAAGGTCAAATTACAATAACTAATTATATGGTGGTAGAGAGGAGGATTTATCTATCTATCTATCTGTCTATCTATCTATCTATCTATCTATCTATCTATCTGACTGACAGTGACTGTGTCAATCTTTTCGTATCCTGGCTACGTACAAAGGTACTGTTGAAATGAAATGATTGCAGCCTTACATGACATCAGTTCTAATTATTATTAATTTTTAATTCGACTATAATTCTCCTTGTGTTAATAGTTTCTCTGACGGTATTCGTCTGCAGGAAGTTCAGCAATATTTTAAAATAGCATATAGCTACACAGTAATCGAAGTAAGTAAGCTTATTAAAAACTGTAACCGTTTTTATAACGATCGGAATATCGATTTTCTACTCTTTTTTTCGCCCACTGTCTTTTGGGAGTAAAAAAAAAAAATCAAAGTCAACAATTAAGATTGATGTAGACTCCATTTCTTTAGCCGACCATTTAACTCGTGGAAACTACAAAAATAATAGAAAATATTTTTTTTACTCTGTGAATGGGCAGAAAACATTACACGTTAAAATATAAATGCGTTATGATGCTGTCATTCGTATGATTTCATGGCACAATATGCTGCAAAAACAACCCCAAAACAAACGTAGATGCTCTATGACTGTCTTTATGGGAATCAAAGTCATGTCAAGTCTTGGTTGTCAATAGGGCTTACCATGTTTCAGTACCATGGACAGCACCCACGCTCTATTTGCCACTGATACTAACCAAATTTGAACTGTGGTTATTAACCTCACATTATGGTCAATAATTTGATATATATGCCCATGAATTTCCACATAGTATTTGGCATGGGCATGTATGTATCTTTGTTGCCTGATTTTAATTGTTTCAGGCTTTTATAAAATGTTATCACTGGGGGGGGGTTTGCATTCCCCATTGTGGAGTTTGTTCCACCATGTGGGACTTCTCCAAGTACTGCAGTTTGCCCCCACAGTCCTAAGACATGCAGTAGATTGCAGACTCTAAAGTGCCCATAGTGCGTGCGTGTGTGTGTATGTGTGTGTGTGTGTGTACATGCATACATACACAGACAACACACACACATACACTCCTTTACATATGTGAATTTTTGGATTCCATACAATAATGGATTAGTAAAGAAAACCAGTACAACTGGATTTGAAAGAGAATTACTTAATTTAAATATTCATGTAAGAACATACTGACTTTCTTTAGATCAAGAGCAATCAATAAGCAATTGGAATGAATTAAGTATCGTTTCATGAATGCATATTTGTCAGAGGTTCTCATTTATTTTCATGTAGTTTCAGTATATATGGTGAACAAATAGGGTTTCCACAGCAATGACGAGTTTACATTAAAGCGTGTGGTGTGTTTACTCCTCTCCGTTTCATGCTGTTCACAAATCCAGACCCCAGAAAATAAAGCTGATGTTTAAATGAAGAGAACCCACAATGTACAGAACAATGCGCATCATGAGTCCCATTACATCGTCTTGCGATGTTTTTGCGATGAAAAAAAATTTTTTTTTTGATTTATTTTTTGCTAAAAAGTGGCAGACCTAAGATCATGCTGGTGGTAAAAGATTATTCAATTGACTCAGTTTTGTTGACAGTAGCTTGACTGAAACAAACATAGCATCTAAGAATTTAATTTAGTTATGTATTTATAGATATATAGTAGCATCAAACAATATAGGCCTACATCCACAGTATGACATCAAGGACATGGGATGAGCACCTACAGTTTATGCTCACTGTAACTTCTCCCCTACCCTTGATATGATTAAAAGTTTACTTAATAAACATACAAGTTTTCTTCCACTGATAACAACCTTGATATGTATATAAATATCATAGTAGTATAATATATAGGCACTGGGCCATAGTCAGGATTTTTTAAATACTGAGGCCAGAAGTGTTAGTCCTTCCTAGGTGTGCCCTGTAATGGATCATGGTTATTGCAGTTGCAGAAAAAACACTTTGGACTTGACCTCGGTATCCTCAGTGGTAGGTGCGGGCATGTATACGCAGTTATTACAACTGCAAAGATAATGGCTGAGTCAGTGAACGAGAGTGAATCCACAGGGTTGGTGGATGGGGTCTCTCGGCTGATATCTGCCGTTCTGTCCTGCTATTGTCACGTTGCTTTTGAAAGCTTTAATGAACGTGACTTAAACAGCAGATGTCGCCCTTTACGAATATTTATCCACTTTCCCGCGACATGACGGCATGGTTACACTGCGTTCCGGGTAAATCGTAGATGCCTGGGCTGCGCTAGGTATCCTGGTTACCTCGCATCTGCACCTTCGGCATGAATGGTTCTGTATGACGTATTCATACAGGAATAGTATGTTACATGGTGTTTCCCACCTATAGCAAACATCCTAACGACCCCCTCATGATGTGACCGTTCATGCGGTGATGTCTTTGCATATAATTCTCTGAAAACGTGCATTTAGTACTTGGGGTTTGAGTGAATTCATTCTATCTGTTAGATGCAGCGGAGCGAAATATAACCTGAATGTACGATATATCCTGTAAATTAATGATGAAAAACGCGAAACCGTTTCGGGAAAAAGAATGGTTGAGTTGAAATCGCTTAGTCTGGTTTGCAAGCGCAGGTCGATGTATCCAGCGCGGCAGCACGTCTGTTGAGTCACTCTACAGTGAGCATCTTTCCATCGCTTTTTTCTGAGAAAACTATTCATCGCAAGACGATGTAATGGGACTCATGATGCGCAACACGATGCCTCAGTATGTAATTTTACTTTGATTTACTGAATAGTATGATATTGTTGCGAAGATGCACAGAGCGCCATTGTTTTGCAGGTGGTTTTGGCAACCTGTAGTTCTGAATCGTTCCGTCACATAATTTCTCCGTTTTTTTTTTTTTGTTTTTTAAAAAAACCTGTTATCTGGGTTTAAGTTGTTTATGATACCGATTGGTAGGATATATTTGCTCTCGTAAGTTATTCGCTTGAATAAGAAAGAAGGGAGCTTTTGCTGAAGGGCGCGCTGCATGGTTGCATTGGCAAAGCAAAAATATTTCGCGTTCTGTTTTTGCCGAGAAAATATTTTTTTCCCCAAATCTTTAGCTGGACAACAGAAACGGACATATTCGCCTCTCTGCATAGTACATGTAGGTTGTTTCCAATGAGAAGCAGCGCGATCACCTCGAACGATGGCATTCTCTGGATGAAGACAAGCGGCGTCTTGCAGAAGCTGTGATACTGGATGCGTCCATTAAGAAAGGAAAAGACAAATATATGAACGTAACACACAGCCAACAAGAATGATATAATCTGCTTCGTGCAATGGATTTTTAGCAGAATACAGAGACTGGATTTTTAACCCAGCATCATTACGCCGTTTCCGGTTCCTCAGTGGTGTTTCCCCATAGCAAACTGTATCGGAAAAGCAGCAGATCCAGATGGCATGGACACTTCCGCAAGGTCTGCCGCTGTGCCGTGCTGCTGGAGCTTTCTTGCAGTCTCCTACTCCAACTCAGCTCCATCATCATCACCCAAGCGCCCCGAGAGCACTGCAGCAACGCGACCAGCAATCACAGAGCCAAAGCAGGCGGCATGAGGCTTGATTCAGTACATTTCTCCATGCTGGTCATCGGGGTCTCCTTCGCCTGCTACTCCCCGAGTTTAAATTCCCTGCAGGACCAGGCTTACAAATCAGCGGTGGTTATAGAAGGCAAGGTGCAGTCTGTGCCTGTGAATGTCTCAAAGGAGCCGTACAGTGTGAATGTCAAAGTGCTAGATGTTTGGCCGCTGAACAGCGGTGGCCTGGAGCGGGAGCAGCTCGTCACCGTCGGGGAGTTCGGCTCGGAGGCTCCGTGCACCAAAGTGAAAAAGAACCACAAATATATTTTTTTCATGGACCCAACCGACGAGCCCTTAGTATTTAAGGCATCCTTTGCTCCCCTAGATACCAGTGGCAAGAATCTAAAAAAAGATGTTGGGAGCATCTTGTGCGAAGACTGCGGTAAGTTTAATCCTTATTCCTCTTTGCGGTGTAAGCGCTCGGTAATGTTTAAGGATAAATACCTGTCAGTCCTTTCACCAATTTTATCGCGCCTTTTTGTTGTGTGATTAACTGGTGTAAAGCACGATTTTATGTTTTGGTGATGGAATGAAATTCTAAAGTGTAAGTAACAGATGGGTGTTTGTGGGGCGTCTCTGCAGCATTGCTCCAATTAGGGTAATGTAGAAATGTCCCTATTAGACTCACAGGAAATCTGAATACACGTGCATATATTAAACGCTGGTACTTTATGGGCATTTATGTAAATATGACACCAACTTTTATTAAACAAACACTTATACCGTTGTAATATTTGTTATCACCAAGTGGGTGATAGGGTAGGTTGTGGGAACGCCGATGTTGTGCATAATCGATACGAGCATTTAATCGCTCTGTTTTAAGCCATTTTAGTTATATGCTGTGGAATGCACATAGGGCAAACGTGGTGAGCATGAATGGTTTTACTTAAGAAATTACTAGGTAAATTTGGAAATACATGGAGTCCGTCAATCTAGTAATAGTTATTTCTCAGAAGAAAGGGGAAACTGGGAAAAGACCACCCTAAGCGAAGTCCGGTGATCTCAGTGCGGGTATTGGCGCTGTACCCCCTTGTGAATGCTGGCCTCCACACTGGACTACCGGAGAAATGGGATCCGTAGGCGATTTGGCGAGCGGATTAAACCTGATTATAACCGGCACCGTGTCACATCTGCTGAATGCCCTTTTTAACCAGAATAGGATCCGATATTATATATATATATATATATATATATATATATATATATATATATATATATATATATATAATATATATATATAATCTTCTCCTGTTAATCAATAAATGAACGATTGTCCTGGTATATTTAATCTTTTTGACTTTTTTTTCTCACTAGCAATTCATGTTTCTCTGCAGTTTAAACATGACGACTTTTATCACAACATATAGGACAACGGTGTTATTACCCAGAGGCGAGTCCGACGCCTTCACAACTCATGTTTATCATCATTGTAGTATCCAATTTCTGACTGATATCACTCTTTATTAAGAGTACATCACCTTGACCGCATGACTGTTAGGCTAATAAAAATGTGCAATGCTACATTTAACAGATTTCAAGTTTGCGGGACCGATGTTGCGTCTTCCTCATCGGCCTCGGTGTGTTCATGAGAATGTAGAAGGTAGACCTTTACCCAGTTATGTATGATGCTATGTATTCAACAATGTGAGCAGACATATGTGTACTTTAATCTGTGGGAGTGTTGCTCTGTCCAGGGTGCTGGAGCACTGCAGAACCACCACGTGGGAGCAGCAAGCAGCACGAGGGTTCTGTTGCTAAGCGCTGTGTTATGAAATCTGCTGGAGCAAAATCGACAGTATATCCTCCTCATATATATTGTATTGAGAGTTAAATAGCTCCGTTTTCATTCCTAATCCCATTACGTATACATTCATAGTTGAAGGAAATGAACAAAAATGAGCAGTCATTTCAGAATTATTATGACAAAACTGATGTTTAGAAAGGCTTGTTCGTTTCATTGAAGATTAGCGCAGATTTTTTCTTAATTCATCTTTAGATTCTCTTCCAAAGAAAAACACGCTTGTATTTTAACTTATCTGTTGAACAATCAAATGGTCCTCTGATCATCTAAGCAGGGATTTGACCCCTCTTTGCCTTTCCACAGTCTCAACGAGGCTTAGCTCTTAGTACGTTTAATATTCAAAGTACTTTTGAAGGAGATCGTTTTACAGTAGATCTTTTGAAATGTCCTTGGGATTCAAGAACTAATTTGCTCATGCAACATTTGCAAACTTTGGGTTCATCTTTATTGCCCTTCAGAGGTGTTGTGTCCCACGCTAGACAAGCTTTGTATTTTTGCTATCTCCCCGCTCAACCCTAAACGCTAAAACATGGACTGTCTGTGGGTTCCTGAGGACTGGATTGGCTTAGAGTAGCTTTACGTCGGAACATGCTAGAACAGGCTCCTAAGCCATTTCCTTTTGTAGGTGATTTCAGAAGTTTGGGATTTTGCCCCCTTTATAGGCAACAAAATATCACAGGAAGCATTTATGTATTTATGCTAGGCCAGAGGTAATCTTTGTACACAGCTCAATCTACTCTCTGTTCCCCGTTCTAAAGTAACCTTTACCAGCCACTGCAGAGAGAAAATGGCACTGATAAATCACGCAGATTGAAGTGAATGTTTCGTGAGGATTCCTTCTGTTTCTGTCACTGCATTATGATCAGCTTTGCTCACTGCGATCACACCATTGCCGGCGTCGTCACCTTTATTTTGTAACTGTTCCTGGCATGTGGACACTTCTTCTTCCTGCCTGAAAGGAGTCTGAGCACAAATGCATGAGATCTGTCTGCTAAATTGAATGGCGGAGATAAAAATATGTCTGTCCCTCATGACGCACCCTACATTGACTGGCGGTAGATGTTAATTGCGTGGAATGTCTGCGTGCTGGTCCTGTCCGTCAGTCACTCCGTGTTAGCTGGAGCCGGATGTAGACTACCTCTGCACCTGTCTCTGAAATGTGCAGGTGAGTGTGTGTGTGTGTGTGTGTGTGTGTGTGTATGCATTTACTTGAGTGTGTTAGAGGTGCTGGAGGTGTGAGATGTGTCTGCAGCATCGCGGCCAATCAGATGATCAGTACCCAGAGCGCCGGACGACCCTGGTTTTCATTCAGACCTTGAGTCTGGCTGGCCTCCGTGCTGTTTCTTTGAAGTAACATGAATGACCCGTGATTAGTGTAAATTACATACATACTCAGAACCACAAATCAAATTTACACCGTCTGCTCTTTATTGTTAGATTTTTATTCATGCCGCAGTTTGACCGAGATGTATATTTTTCCAATTTTAATAGTAAGGAGCCCTGGTGCCAGACTGATATCTTTCAAAGGACCGTAAGGTTTGTGACCTGACCTGGCAAATCTCCTCCTCCACAACTATGGTCTGCGATTGATATTGACATTTTATTATTTCACTGGAGTGGAATCCACGCCTGTTTCATAAGATAGCTACGAATAAGAGGAGGCCATTCGGCCAATTGAGCATGCTTGGAGGGAATAAAATTATTGTGAAAAAGTACAATATAACATTGGTATTTAAAGGTGTGACTATGTGTTTTATTGGGGAAGTACGGTACTTTAACAGTACGGCTTGAGCCAGAAATGGTGCTAATGGACATCTTTGCACTATTCTGGACACTGCAAATGCTACACCGTAATTATGTTGTTGGCAACACTTTTTAATTTAGAAACATTTTTAGGCAACAGCATGGTTATTCTTTTCTTTGTTCCTTTCATCCATCTATCCATCCATCCGTCCAGCCATCCATCCATCTATCACTCCTTCAAATGGCCATCCAGGGTTGCATGGGGCCTGATACCTGTCCCTCGCTGCACAGGTTTGGGGACAGTAACATTACTTAAAGACAAAATCCAGCACTTCAAATACAGCACAGCAGCAATGTAAGTCAGCGTCTTGGTAATGTTCTTTCTCATGAGTTTATGGGGCACCTGCACAGAAGAAACCGCAGGCAAATACTGTCAGGTAATTATACCAAAAGATTCCGATAAATCTCTGAAGACCTAAAGCATATACGCACCTAAACAAAAGGTGTGTTTAGTAGTAGTGTAACTTTATGAATTTGTTGTATTTGTGTTATATAGCAAATATATGCAGTATAGTACAAATACTATAAGGTGAATTCATCCTATGGATGACACAATTGCATAAAAGTACTAAATAAAACCATGTCCAAATGATTAAATCATCTGTGTCCTGGTGGACAGTGTTGTTTTTCATTTCGGCTGGATCCTCGCTGTGACAGCCTAGGCCCTGCCGTGCAGTGGCAGCAGCTGCTGCTTGTTGAGGAGAGGTTGCCAGGCGCTCCCCGCCTACGGTGGCTGAGAGGGAACATTCCAGTGCTGACCTTATAGCGCTGAATGCTGAAGCGGCTGCTGCGAGAGACTTTAAATAGAGCCAGAGTGAAAAAGCTCTGTGCAACAGTGCCTGTGGTGTAAGAGGCTTGTGGAAGAAGTTTTTCGCAACGACCATCTTACCTCACTCATAATTAAAATAGGTTTGGTATTGATTAAAACGTGCCTGTGGTTATATACATGGGACATTTACCTGTCAGTCAATTAGCATTTGGTGCTCTGTGTTATGAGGCAGTGTTTCACAGTCCAGTCCATTGGGGACCCCCAGACAGTTCAAGTTTTTGAACAAAAATGGACTGTCTGCCGGGGAGCTGGGAGGAAGCAAAAATGTGGACTGTCTGCCGGGGAGCAGGGAGGAAGCAAAAATGTGGACTGTCTGCCGGGGACCTGAGAGGAAGCAAAAATGTGGACTGTCTGCCGGGGACCTGAGAGGAAGCAAAAATGTGGACTGTCTGCCGGGGAGCAGGAGGGAGCAAAAATGTGGACTGTCTGCCGGGGAGCAGGGAGGAAGCAAAAATGTGGACTGTCTGCCGGGGAGCAGGGAGGAAGCAAAAATGTGGACTGTCTGCCGGGGAGCAGGGAGGAAGCAAAAATGTGGACTGTCTGCCGGGGAGCAGGGAGGAAGCAAAAATGTGGACTGTCTGCCGGGGAGCTGGGAGGAAGCAAAAATGTGGACTGTCTGCAGGTTGTTTCACCTGAATCACTTTGGTCGGCAGTCCAAAGTATTGTTATCGATATGAGCATTTAAATGCTCTGTTTTAAGCCAATTTAGTTATATGCTGTGGATTGCACATAGGGTAACTATTTACCTTTTAGCACACAGCTAAACGGTAAATACTTGATATTGTCATAGGGTGAAATAAACTGAAAATGAAATGCTAATAGCATATCTAATTGCGTTCCAGGATATAGTGATTGGTGAATAGTAAAGTATGTACCTTTCTGTATAGGAATTCATTACTCATTCATGTAACAGGAGGGTATATTGTCAGAGTATGTGAGTAAACATCTAAAAACCTGTCTTGCCAGTGTATGTGGTATGTTTTTTAGGTATGGCTACCATAAGCATGTGTGCTGAGGATCATTATTTTGAATGTCTGCAGATAAAAGCAGCTTGTCAATATAGAGACAGGGCTTTTCCCCGGATCGCTGGAAGATGGCAATGAAGAAACGCATCAGAAATATAATATCTGCAAATGCTTATGCTGCAAATCGCAGGTACAGTCATAACGAGCGTAATGATACTGTCTTGATTGTTCTGATTACGGCTGGGTGATGCATTTGCTGGAGGCAGGGCACTGACAGAGGGCTTGATGCAGATGACTGCATATTTGTAATATGTATGTTATGCTTTGTATTACTTGATAAAACTTTGGGCCTAGATTAATCAATCTCTTACACTTGCCAAATTAGTGGCCATTTTCGCTTGAAGGAATGAATGTAAAATCACCACAAGTACAAACCCTGCAATCTGGGCAGGAGTGCCATTTCTATGATGCTTTCATACCAGGACATTCTGGATAAGCAGATATGATTCATGCATGCAGGGATTGCTATAACTGTCATTTCATTTTAAATGTACATTCTAATTTTTTTGCTCAAAAAATCCTTGCATAGAGAGTGAAGATGTGCATATATTTATATACAAATCTTTCTTCTTGATGCTGATTTGATTTATTGTTAAAATAGCAGATTTGACATCTTTATCAGAGTCTTTATCCAAGATTTTACAGTTTTGACTTGACTGAAAGCATGCCTTAGAACTGCTGTCACACATGAAATGAGATCATGCGAGCCTGATTAGTCATTGTATGTTTTCCTGTTCATTTTGGCATTTTAGTCACTTGGCCTAAGGCAGAGGTTCCCACATTGGGACACTCGTCCCAACAGCCGAACTAGTGTAAATTTTAATGATGAAAAATATGATAAACTTATTACTGTTAAAGGAGACTACAACAAAAATTAACATATGAAGCCAAAAACAATGACTAAAAACCAGACCAACTTGACGAACTTGATATATCCAATAAGAAGTAATATATTTCATTTGTGTCTAATGGAGTTGCACGTGATTGGATAATATAACCGGCTTCAAGCCCATAAACCGAGCATTGATCTGACCAATAGAAACCGTCCGTCTCTACTAGAGCTGGGCGATATATCGAGTTTTTAAGATATATCGATATATTTTCTTGGTAAAATAATATATGCTTGTAGTTTATTCTTGAGCCATTTTTTCATGTACATGTACAACTGTCTTAATAAAAGTGCATGTGTGACATTGGGAACATTTGACTGTAACTTGGAACTGTATATTTGTTATTACTTAATGGGAAAAAAATCGAGATATATATCGTATATTGGCGTTCAGCTAAAAAATATCGAGATATGATTTTGGCCCATGTCGCCCAGCCATAGTCTGTACCACAATCAGCTTTAGGGAATAATGGATAAGTTTCACGATTTATGCGAAAGAAAACTAGCCTCATACAAATCGTGTGGAACGGAAGTAACGGAAAAAAGTGAAATAGAAACAGATACTTAATTTTTCTTTTAAGGTGTTTGAAATATTCGTTGCCATTTAGGGGTGTAACAGTATGCAGCGCTCCGTACAAACTTCGTTTAGGGTTTATGGTTTGTTGCAGTTTCCGCAGAGAAGGAAAAACCTCATTTGTTTTGAAATTGAATTGTTTTGAATTTAATTGTTTTAAAATTAGGAACAATTGTACAGTTAAGTTAATGCGTTAGCCGAAGTCTCAATAAGAAACCTAAGTCAAGCTTATTTGCACATTGCAAAAATCAGTACAGTTGTGTGTCGTTTAACTATGGGGATATGTCCTGAGAAATGCATCGTTTGTCGATTTAGTCGTTTTGTAAGCAGTGTATAGTGTACAGACTGCCAGGGGCGGAGCTACGTGGTGGCATAGGGGGCGCTGTCCCCCCCCCCCGGTTGAATCTTGGCCTCCAGATCTGTTGCCCCCGACCCCGGACTACACATGACTGCAGGCAGTCTCGAAAAAATAACAGTGATTGCCCTGTACGTGCATGGCTCTGATAGGCTACTCTTCCGATGTGGATGGGTGGACGAGGCGGCGCGAGATTTCGATGGTACTGGACGACCCGCTAGCCAACGGTAAAATCAGGTCAGGTGATAACAGTTTGAACATTAACGTCATTTAAGGTGGTTTCTAAATGTAATTTAAGATGGTGGAATTTGTCATGGCAAGTAACCTGAGTTGGACTGTCTTTATAGCTAGCGGTATAAAGTAATGTTAGCTATCCTAAAGGTAGCTAACTGTCCAATCTCACATTTACCGCGTTTAGCAGACGTTCGTATCGAAAGTGCCTTCCATTGCCCAAATACAAGGACAGTGTAAAATTTGAAAGATGAACAGATAAACAGTATTTTCATAATCTGCCAAGTGCCACCCCCAGTAAAATGACTGGACCTAGATGACTCCCCCAGTAGATAAGTGCTGGTTACGCCCCTGCCTGCTACACAGCTAGGCTACAGTAAACATTTTTATAGCCTAAGTAGAAAAATTACAGGAAATATATAAACTGGTAACATAGCTGTTAAGTCTAATTATCAAGTACATAACTGTATGTGCTATATTTTGTATGACTGGTCACGCACTCGGTTTGTTGGCACAAGCATCACCATGAACGTGATAAGAATTTTTCAGTTCCAGTATAAGCTCATGGGACCACTGTCATATATGTGGTGTTGAACAGCTACTTGTGAATTTAGTTCCTCCCGTGTCAAAAATATATTTATTTGTTATATAGTGCTTACTGAACTGAAAATAATGTACCAAAAGGTTACAGCCCCACTGCCATTGAAATTCACTGCCATGGACTGAACTAGGTGTAGAATTTAGCACAACCCACTCGAGTTTCACTAGTCTGATATCAACTTGTTTTCATTTTTGTGAGAGGACACTTGAGTTTTCTTTATTCAAGGTCTACATGCAGGCATTTTTTTTCTTCTAATATGAAGTCCATTGTTTGAGACTAGATTTCATTTTTGTTTTGTTTAATGATAAATTATGTTCATGTAAAACCATCTAAGAATTAGTGCAATGTCTTGTATTAGAACTTTTACAACTATTAAAGTCTGTGGCCTTAAACATCACATGTTCACACTTAATGGCATGCCATAACAGCGTTTCCTTTGGGAATCTGTGTGTGTGTGTGGCATGAAAATCTTATCTGCAAGGAGGAGGGGGTTGACAGGAAAAGTGTGACAGAACCACTGGCTTAAGAACATTATGAATCTGGAAAGGGGACTAAGCACTAAACCTGGTCCTTATGTTCACAGTGTTACAGGACACACGGGGAAAGGGCTGATCTACCCTCGCAGATGTGGCTGTAGAGCACAGCCATCTGCCATGCGGACAGGTCCTTACTTTATAGATTAGTCTGACCTGACAGTAGTGTGGATTGGAACAGATAATTGGAGGTGGACAGGTGGGACTGTATGCAGTGGCACCGAGGACAGATGTGCAACAACAGACTGCTACATCTGTCATAGAGCAGCGGGGCTGCAGTAGGCTGGGTCAGGAGAGACAGGAGCAGTTACCCTCTTCAGGGCTGACGCCTGCTGGGACTAAAGCAGCAGCTTGCAGACTCCGTGTTTAGGGGAACATATACCTGGGCTCCCTCCAAGACTGTACTTGTCATTTTGAAAGACTCATGACTGGCCTCAATGTGGGGGTTCTCTTTGAAAGGCCACCTGCACTTCATTGTTTGGAAAAAGCAAACAGGCCGAGTGTGTCTAGGTTTGCTGCCGATGGTGCAGCTGTTTGCCTGCTATGACATTCAGATTCTTCTTAATTACAGTGTGCTAAGCTCGCCTGTTTCATTCGCTTTTGTATCTTAGCTGGAATGGTGAGTCTGCTTGGTGATGGGTTGGTGCCCCATCCAGGGTTATTCCCTGTGTTGTGCCCTTTGCTTCTGGGATAAGCTCAGGACTCCCGTGACCCTGCACAGGACAAGTGTGTATAGAAAATGAATAAATGAATCAATGCATCATAACCTGCTCTTACTGAACTGACAACATACTCAGCACGTGTGCTGTCAGACCTGCATTTTATATGACTAAAAGTTAACCTCAGCAGTGGCATTTTACAAATCAATGGGATAATACTGCTCCATTAAAATTACAATTGAAAAGTCAGTTGTAAAGATCAAAGTGATTATCATTACTGGTAAATACTTTGTCAGGTCGGCTGTGTGCTTTTGTCTGCATGATGATGCGTGATACTATGCGTGTCACTGTAAAAACAAACAGGATTGTCACATTTTTGCTGTGAGGGTTAAATGAATAAGAGTGAAATACAGAATCTGATCTTGTCTGCTTATGCACTTTTATTTTTGTGCCAAAGACAAAACTGTTGGGACATGCAGTATAAAGTATTTGTGGGTCTCTCAGCTTCTAGTGATGTCCATTGATGCCCATTAGTCTGCCAGTGTAATGCTCTATCAGAATAGCCCTATATTATAGGTTCTCTGAGACTATTGTGCTTGGCGCCCTAGTGAATGCTTCCAGTCTGCAGATATAATGGGGATCTTCATTGGTTTAGGTTTTCCATTTCAGCTGTGACCTTGTAAATACTTCACAGCATGAAATCTCCACACCCTTTTTTAAAATCAGCTCTCATACATTTTTTTTTAGCAACTGGTTTACAATATTTATTTGACCTATCGCTGTTATTTGATACAGTTCCTGTTCTATTTCCAACATTAAAAACCAGGCTTTATGGATTTCCAGTCAAAACTTACTGTAGGCTCTTGGTGATCACTGGGGTGGAGACTCTGTGCAGAAGTTTTGGAGACCGTATGCTTTTGGGTGAAAGTCATGAGAAGGTTAGTTTAATTCCGTACCCATGACTTGTGAGAATTTTATGTAATAAGCAAAGGGTAAATTAAAGAGATTCTGCTGGAGAATGTGACATAGGTCAGGGTATTCTGCTGCTCTGTAATACAGCATAGTAATGCTGGACAGCTAATAATTATGACTGGACAATTTAGGGCAGTAATTTTTATCTTGTCTGCTCTGTATCCTTAAGCCCTTCAGGAAATAGGGAGAGGTGAGGTCTCAATAGCGGACTGTAGATAGAAAACAATCTTGTTCTCAAACCATTATTTTAAAGTAATAATTTATTTGCAGGTTACTGTAAAATGCCTTGCTATTAAACTGTGCAAAAAAGGCTTAAATGAATTGATTGATGTTAATGTTTGATTTGATTGTCTACATGGATGCCTTGTGAATTATGACAGTCGTGTTCTCAGTCCCTGTTTTAATGCTGCGGTGTGGTTCGAAGCAGGGTATTCAAGGAATATCTCCCAAAAATATACATGAACTGAGACAGTTTTGTTTACAAGAATGGACCGAAATACCTCCCAACTGCCGCACAGATCTGATCCGCAGATTTAGAAATGTTTGGCTGAGGTTATTTCCAATAAAGTAGGTTCCACTTGCTGTTAAATATAATGGTTTTGCATAAATGACCTTGACTGGTTGTACCTTTTGTTTATTAAAGACATGGTAATGTAAATTGTTGTGTGTACTGCTAGTTAAATGAGACACATTATTTTGTGTTTGTTGAAGATTGGGTCACAGTTTAAGAGCCATTCATGGAGAATTGCAGACTGTTTGAACTTCAGACTTCCCACAGCTGTATATAAACATTACTGAACCTTGTAGTGCTGAGGTGGTAGCTTGAAGTGTTAGCTAGTTTTTTTGGCTTGTTGGCTGAAGGACAGAGCCTCCTTTTAGTCATTGTGAGGCAGTACACAACTCTTTTAGCTCAGTTAAATTGCTCGTCTTCAGAAGGGCAAAATTAATTAATGAAAATTTATCCTAATCTACTAGTAAAACCCTCCTGCATACTTTGAATTTTGAATACATTAGATTAAATTATGCCCTTATCCGACATTATGGGTTTTTGTACGTGTTAGCATTGTAGCAAAGCAGCTGTGAGAGAGATACCCAGTGACTGGGAGAATATCACCCTCAATCTTCTGTGTTAATTACATCCCATGAGGTTGACTATTCTATATTTTTATTAAAAAGTCAGGTTGTTATTCCAGTGTTGTAATCAGTACATGTTTCGTAGTTGTTATCTAGGTTATTTGGGATTAAGTATATAAAATGTGATTTTCAATGCCAAAAATTCACTTTTTTTTTTTTTTTTTGAAAAAACACAATACAAACTGGTGACACATGATTCTGTAATGTGCCAGAACACCTCAGCAGGTTATGCAGAGACCGTTTAATACCAGAATGCCCGAGCTCATGGTGCGTCAATGACAAACTTCATTGAGAATTCCCATCCAGTGTCATGTGCTGTATTTCGTATTCTGTCACTGGGGTCCGTCCATCTGCCTTTGCATCATCTGGGGGGGTGCAGGGTTTCACATGTGTTTAATGCTGACTTATGATCATACAGAGCAAGCCAGATGTATGAGAATGGGTTTGAAAACACAGAGCGTAGCTTACTGGGATGGGTATTCTGGTCATCGTGCAGCCCTGCTCAGACTGGCTTTCAAAAAGTTCAGCATCCTTTGCCCTGATTATAAAAATAAGGTGTGTTGGGCGACAAGGGGGGGGGGGATCTCGGCCTGTGAGGCAATGACATCATCCCTAAATAACATTGCACACTTCGCAGATTAGTACCGATGTTGCTGCTGCAGTCTGTCCATTTGGTGAATATTTATGAGCAAATTTGCGTATATGATGAATGTGGGTTTAAAACAGTATTTTATAAATGGAAAGGTGCAAAAAAAGTCATGCACCAGGTTTAATGCCTTCCCCTGTGAGTAATAGGCTTCTTAGGTAGGAAACATTTTTTAAGGACCTGGATGTTATATCCTGTAAAATCTAGACATATGCGGTCTGTGGATTCAGACATGGCGGACTAATTGTAAAGCTCATTCATCCCATTAGCCTCTTTCATAAAAAGTGTTCCCTTACTCCTGCTTTTGATTTGGAGACCATAAACCAGCCCCTGAATGCTGCTGCAAACTGCACTCTGTCATTAAGATGAAACTGGCATAATCGCCAAGTGTTCATCCAGTCACCCTCATGATTGTTTAATAGTTGAATCACTTTATGCATGATTAACTCTTTGCTGGAAGTGTCACAAATGCATAAAGTGCTTTCATCTGTGGCCATGTTGAAAACATGTTGGTAGTTTTCACATAAATCATAGTTTTGCTCAACTGGTGATTGCTGGCTGTTTAGTCATTATTGTGTCATAGTGAAATATGGCTGTGAGTGCAGTGGAATCAGTCAATATGCTGCTGGTGCGACATCCAATCAGTGGGGACCGCTGTGCTTTCTGTTGCCCTCAGTGATGATCTCGGTGTGGCGTAAGACCACCTCAGCATTAAAGTCCGAATTTGCATAATCCTCTGGAGAGGGGGGGGGTATCTTCCCATTGTTATCCTTCATCCTCATTGAATTTTATTTCTCATTCCATTAAGCTGTAGGTTAAATATCCTACTGATTAAAGAATTATAAAGCCAATGGAATCATTTTTTAATATTTCATTTTACATATGTCTTGTGTTAGGTAAGTGAAAATTTAATTGTTAATACCTAATCATTCATTCATAATATTTTTGATTAACCAAATCAAAACCAGAACCATTGCCAACTTGGCACCGTATTGAAAAACAAACTAATGTCTATAGGGCCCGTTTCTCTGTGCTTGCTAATGGTACAACTATGAATGTTGCTAAGAAGTGGGTTGTCTTGCTGATTTGGGTATTTCATAAACAGCTGCTGTGAGATGCTTCTCTTAAGTTAACCTGAATAAATCTGAAGACTGGGGACCGACTATGACAATACGTTTACACCTGACCCCCAGCTGCCCTCTACATGTAGCCTCGCTCTCTTAAATCTGTACCCTTCAAGATTAAAGCAGTCTTCACACTTGACCTTCTCTGTCCCTGTTCTGGAATTTCTTATAGCCGGATCATATCGCCCAGCTGGTTAGGCGTTGGTGGTAATTTCGGGCCGAACACCCTCCTTTCTGCTTTTCGTTTGACTTTCTCTGAACCGCCAATCCCTTTTTTAGGGCTTGCATGGCCGTTCCGCGAGACAGGCCATGCGCGATCTAGCAAAACGAGAGCTCGGCACTTGAAAGCACTGATTGCTGTTTCCTGTGGTGGTGGAGAAGTATTTCTTGTTGACGGTCACCTTCTTGGTCTCAGAAGGGCACAGTGCTAATTCCTCTGGGCTTGGTCCCCTTGCTTTCCTCACTAGCTATGGCCAGGCCCGAATTTCCCCACACTCTGCTTTGTTTGGGCATAAAATCATTATCCTGCAGACTGGATCTTACAGATGGGGAGGGAAAAGGGAACTTGCTAGCTTCTAAAGAGCTGCTTTTCCCCTGGCTGGTCGTCCTGCCTGGGCTCCCCCTGCGGTCATTACCACGCACACATGGAAGACATGGACGCATGCTGGTGTGAATGAAGCCACCGTCACTCGCCCTCTCCCCTCCTGCGTGCCTCCCACCGCTGCTGTCGCTGGCTCCTCCCACCAATCCTGCCTTGTTGTGTCAAAGCCGGCAGACATTTTCTGACCGATGCGTTGGGAAGCCTCAAGCTGCATTTAAAAATGGAAAATGAGGAGAAAAAAAAAAAAATCTTGATTGTGCTAACCAGGCCTGGGAGCTCCAGTTCTGGGTGGGTGCCCGGCTGTCAGGGTGCCCCCGGCCAGCTCGGTGCTCGGTGCCCTTCGCTGGCAGCCTCAGCACTCCATGTCTGACGCTTCATTCTGCTGGAGTCTGGGATTTTTTTCCCCTGTCCTCCACAGCTTCCAGACGTATAATCATCTCACAGATGCATTACAGTCGACCGGACGCCACTTAGACCATCACCCAGCTGACTTTGACTTATGTGCCGGTTTGTGCGAAATCTGGGTGGGGAATAAAGGGGGGGGGGGTCTCTAGTTAGCGTTTTTGGGAGGGGAGTCACGCCATTTCGCTGCCGGATGCTGGAAACACCAGCATCCAGAAACATTAGGGGTTAGGTTTCGGTTCAGATCGGGTTTAAATCAGTCATCCATCTCAGACCACATATGGAATATCAAAGTATTTAGCTGTATTTATCATCTCTTATAACATGGTGTGTAAGTTAAATTAAGAGGACATGCCTGTGATTGGAAGGTAGCCTGTCAAAATGCCAGGATCAGTAGAGTGGTTTCACCTTTGGGCCTTTGAGTAAGACCCTTAACCTTCAGTTTCTCCGTAGGCTGTCTGATCCTGCTGTCATAAAACACATACGCTTCTTTGGATGTAAGTGTTTGATGAATGTGATATACATACCTCTAGAGGGGATGAAGTATAAATTTAGTGCCAATAGTGTTTTTCTGTGCAAGCAATTTCCATATATAAATTATATTTAAATCCTTGTACTATTCTGAGGCACCCATCAGAGCAACTCATCAGAAGGACCTGTTCTATTAATTGCATCTTGCAGATCGAGTTCAGTACAGTTCAGCATCTGGAGTTCCTTGTGGAGACTTCCATGCTTGTCCCATGAAACCATGTGCTCACGTGTCCTTGCCTGAATGGCTGAGTGACAGCTCATTGGCCAGGCCCAGAGAGCTCACTATCACGCCACCTTATGTTTAACCCCCGCAAGGGAACCTCCCTCCTGTCACCATGGCAACCGGTGCAGCCCCTTTCTCTACTCCCCAAGTTGTCGCTGGCTCTTGGTGGAGCCTGGTTTGCGGAAGTGATACAAACACTGAACACCATGGAAATGCCACTGAGGGGTGGCTCTGTGTGAAGGAGGGCTCCCCCTGGTGGAAGACTGCAGGAGTCGCCCGGGGCCGCTTGCCGCATCTCTGTCCCTCGGCACTGCGGGATATTGGGATACCGAACTGACGTGATTAGGGGAGCATCCAGTGACACGCAGACGGGATGCTGGACAAATCCACATGCCCGTGTTTGGTATGAGGGTGTGTGAGGTGCAAACATTGACATCAGCACTGAGGTTTCCCAGCCGTACCCTGCCATGCCCTCCCACTCGCACACGCTGCTACATGCTCACACTGTACCCCCCTGCCCCGCCCCCCGCCCCCGCAGTTTAAAGCACCCTTTTTTTTCTTTCAAGTGTTAATGAAAGACTTGAGAAGTGGAAACACGCCTTCTTGCGTCTTTGTGCAGCCGTCTTTCACGTCCTTTCCTGTGCACCCATCCTGCAGGCTTCCTGTCCTGTTAATGCCAGCAAATATGCTGTCTTCATGGCCTCATCTCTTGCGAGCATCTTGTACTTATTTGTATCTGTTTGCAGACCTGCTGTGTTGATTAATATAAATTGGAACATAAATATGCTTTAAATAATTTAACTTTTAAAGATCAGGTAACCAGCTAAACGCCGTTGCTTTAGCTGCAAGTCATTCGGGCTGCTGTTTGACCTGCCGCTGTGGTGGAATCCCATTATGCACTGGTCCCCAGCATAAAAACCTGCATTGGTGCAGCTGCAGCAGTCTCTTTCCAGTTTAGTTAACAATGCTTGCATGTGGATATTTGCTATTCTGGTTAAGTGCGAACTGGAAGATAAGTGCAATGATTGCAGACCAATTTAAGCCTGAACAGAGCAGGTTCTGAATGAATGTGTCTGCTGTGTTATTGGGCTGGCGTCCAGGTCAGATTGTGACAATCTTTACACCCCTTCAAAGCTGGTTTTGGCTTTGCCATGCTACTCAATTGTGCTTGTGTTGTCAGGTGTGTATGCTGAGTAGCGCAACTGTTTGTGTGCATTAAATTAAAAAAATCACTTCAATAAATCTGAGATGCACATACGCTGAAGAACATGACATTAAACATGTCTCATTTAGCTATTTAAGATTAGTTTCATTGTGCTACTGAGTGTTTGTCCCTTTGCTGCGTCTTTATGCTGTTATGGCACTGACCAGGTGCCTCTATCACAAAGCAGGTTTTCTTACTTAGCCGGATAACTTGTTGGATTTAAGGTAGTCTGGGCTAAATTTCAGTGAACAAAGATAAAGTCCCCTGTTTAAATGGGGGTACCCTAAATCCGACAAGATATCTGACTAAGCAAGAAATCTGGCTTTGTGATAGAGGCCCCTGTGACCGGCTCCTTCAGTGGCTTCTGGAGATCAGTGTTGGCATTTTAAGTGTTTCGACAGCTTCAGCATATGGATTTTAACACTGGAACTGAATATGTTTTTGGGCTTCCTGATAATGGAAGAAAAATGACATTGCGATATTTGAAATTTTGGTGATGCATACTGTAATATTTACAAGAGCCAAAATAAAGAATAGCCAAATAGTACTTGATATTATCTGCTGATAGTTTCTGTCAAATTAGTGGGTGGTGTTGCGACGAGTCGTGCCGACACAAAGCCATGCCGACAAATCACTTGCTTTTGTTTGATAAAATCGTCTGTATGGAATCCAAAACATTTCCATACTGCGGAAGGCGAATGTCTTTTGGTGATCAATTCTTGTTCACTTTTCTCCTCACTCATTTTCCTTAAATTTCTGAGTCTGAAAGCAAGGACGAAAATTATTACGATTGGCTTGGAGAGCACATGCAGAGCTCATGCAAATGCAGTGGCAAAGCTTTATACTGATTTTCTAATGTATATTTGATAATTTTGAAAAGGACCAATCATTAAAATTGCAAAGCTTGTTTCCTATGACAGAGTGAAAATATTAATCGTCTCAACTCCACAGGCTGTCACAGTCCTTTGCCATGTGGCATTTGCCTGTGCAGATAATGCGATGTCAGTATTAACATCGCACATTGTGCTTGCTTAGTACATTTCCTACATTTGTATGGAAGTCTGTGTACAGTATGTGACAGAAGGTTATTTATACGTGAGGAATTCTTGGATTAAGATGAGCAGGAATGACAAAGGACTTCGATGCATAATTTATCGATCCTCTAGCTGTTTTAGACATCTGAGTGACCGGCAGACAGTCCTGAACTATACATGTCTGATGTGCTTTATTATTAAGTAGTATTATTATTATTCATAGAGTTCTCCAAAGGAAGGTTCAGAATGAGAAACACAGTTTACCTGGGTGTTTTCCTATTGCGCCTTGTTCGACGTGGACGTGTAATCGTGGGGAATCTGCTGTTAGCGGTAGCTCTGAGAGAAAGCAAGCCGCAGCAGCAGCTGCTCGTTCAGTAGGAGTTCAAGCATGTATCACGTTCACCACATAGAGGGCAGTATATGAAAGGGAGTCCAGCACCCAGCAAGGCCCCCTCCTCGGGCTTTTAGTGCTCAGGCGCTCGCTCTCTGCTGAGAGAGGGTTTCCCTGTCCTAGGCCCACTGTCACACCAACCCACAGGTGTTGCACTGTTCTGACCTTGTGACCGGATTCCGGCCCGGGGGAGCCAGGCGTGGGATTCGGCGCCCCAGCTTTAGCCAGACCCCAGCGCCTCGGAGCTCGTCGCTGCTTGTGCTCGCTGCTCTGCAGAGTCCCGTCAGTCATGCTCTGCCGCAAAGGCTCATTGCTTTTTGGAGCCCGAACAGGGGCAGTGAAACAAGGGTTGGAACAAAATAGGTCCTGGGGGGGGGCTGGCAGGAAGAGGGGGGAGCAGTGGTGCCGTAAATAATCGAGACAGCTGAAGATGCCGGTGATTAAACGGTGGAACGCCATTTTGCTGCCCTGCTGGATCATTACTGAAACAAGACCCTGTGAAACACCCTCTTTAAGGAGCCATTTCAATATTTAAATGGACCTTCTTCGCTGAGATGGGAATAATAAAGTCGGGACTTCATCCCCCATGACAAAATATGACTATTACTCAGCCCTTAGAGATATCATCTATCTCAACCACATACATACACACACACACACACACACACATATATATATATATATAATCACACAGAAGTACCTTAAAACATACTTCGCTGCTAATGATAGTTTCAAAAGGCTACTTAACACCCAGCCTATACTGTATATACGCGCACACCTAGTATTTCACGTGTGCTGTGACAGCTTTGAATTTTATCTGTTTTCCCATGAAAGAGCTGTAAATAATGCTGCGTTAGGTCTCTTGTTGGGATATGGACGTAGAGACTGCTGTTTCTGGGTGCTGGGGTAGGAGCACCTTGCAGAATGTATCTGTGCCCGTATAGTGGAAAAGGGATGTAGGGTGGTAGCCAAATCTCAGGGTGACGATACACAGGGCAATTTTTTGAGCAATGTTGCTGAGCAGTGTTGCTGACATGTTGTTCAGGCACTTTCCCATTGATTTTGGGCCACAAATTTCTAGAACTTTTATCGGCAGTGGGCAACTTTTCATGATCATCCAGATCCAGATGAGTTGCCCCTTGTCTCATCTGGTGCACAGTTGCCCGGCAACATTGCTCAAAAAGTTGCCCTATGTATCATCACCTTGAGAGAGCCTGTCTGGAGGGCAAGAGAGAAGTGAGAGTTAGGGGTGGAAGGTGGAGCGAGTGAGTGGGGTCAGAGTGAGAGGAAGACAGGAAGAGGAAGTGATGGTGCTGAAGGAATGGAGAGATATGTAGAGAGGCAGAGGAAGGGGGCCAATGTGGCCGGAATGCGCGCCAGCATGGGGGGGGGGGGGGGTGTTTCCTGACCAGGCAGCCCGAAAGCAAGCCCCTTATCCACTATCTGTCACTAGCTCAGGGCCGCAAAGTCCCCACAGCTGGCAGTCACCACAGAAGTGCTTAAGTGGCACCCCGGATCAAGCGGGGGACACGGACGCCTCGGTGAATTGGGGAATTCTGGGTTACTGGGGTAACCCTGCAGCCCCAGAGCGGGCCAGCTATTGCAACACACACCCGTATCACGTGATTCCTGCTGATTCATGGGCTGTTTTTCTTGATGGAGATTCGTCCACTGGGACACAGAGTCGTTAATCTGAACAGGAAAGACGTTTCGTTTGCCGTCTCTAGCGCTTATTATTCTACACCTCTTTATCTCGTTGTCTGCTTTGTGAAAGAAAAAGCCAGCACCGTTTAGCTGAATTAAGCCCAGCAGACGGTGCATTTGTGTTCCTAAAGCTCACCAGTTTTTTTGCATTTTCTAAAATGACAATTGTTCATTGTTCTTTATCTGAAAGTATTTGGATGCCACACCGTGAGGTTGGCGCTAAAGGCAGTAATCATTTTAACAAGGCTATCCCTGTGATTGCCACTTTTTAAACTTCGTCAAGGCCTTAGTCCCGGATTAGTCGTGTGGGGAAATCTAATGAATCCCACCTGGCCTGTCTCCATTCAGCCCTTCGCTTGGCATGGACAGAAGAGCCGCTTTGATCTCGGGTTGTTTCACATCACTGCGGTGTTTAGTTTTGCATCCTCCAAGCTCGTTTATACAGCTGATCGGCCCACCAGGAGCACGAAAGCTGAACGTGCCCTGGCCGACCTGTGGAGCCTTGCGGAAAGACCCCCACAGTCTGGGCCGCCCTGCTGTTCTTGGAGAGCCAACAGATGAGCGTAAGCACTCTGATGCCCGGCTGCTGCTGGACTTCCTCTCCCTAAACTGCAAACCAACCATAACTCAACATTTCTGCAGTTAATTTAGCCTGTTTTGTCACCATTGACCTGTTGGAGGCCCCTCCACAGGGTGACCCCTCCCTAATGTGTGGCCCTCCTTTTTGGAGGGTGGCAGCAATTGTTGCCCCTCTCCTTGATGGGGCACCGATGGCTTTCCCAAGAGTGATCGTGGGTAGCTGGCTGGGTCCCGCCATGGTCGGTGTCCTGCCAGTGATCCCGAGTCAGGCAGTGTCTACAGAGGCAAAGGCAGTGGCTTTTTGCAGACGCACAGGGGCAGAGGAGGAGGTGGCGGAGCCCCGGCGCCGCTCCTAGAGGAGGCACGGGATACCGGAGTGTTTACAAACATGTCCGGCCTTGTCCCGCCGCGCCAGAGCTGTGCTCTCTGCCTATGTTTATCTCTGCAGGTATGTTTTGTAGGTGTGGGCTGATTTATGTCTGAAAGCGAAGTGGTTTGGAAGGCATCGGCGTGCGCCCCTTGCTGGTGGGGGGCGGGGCTGGCTGGCAGGCGGGCAGCCGCTGATCACGCCGCCGGCAAGCTCCGCAATGTTTACACAGTCCCCGGAAAAATGCGGAGCCGTTTGGCGTAGGAGCGCGCTCGCAAGTCCCGACTTCTGCCGCTGCACTCGGCCGCACTCACGGATCTCACGGCTTTTTGGAATCGCTCTCCCGTGACATTTGTTTTTCCGCGTCAGATGGCCCTTCCCGGGCCTCCGGGCTCAGCTCTGGAGAGCGCCCGCCGCGGCCGGGAAGCACGCTGCCCCATCTGAGCACGTGCGCTCTTAAGGTGCTGCGTTTCCCACCAGGGTCGGGGCTGTGCTTTTCCAACGGAAAAGTCAATATTTACATGCAAATTGTACGTCAGCGCCCCGTAGAACACACGTCCGCTCTCTGCAAAAAAAAGGGCAATATGTTAATTTAAACACCAGCAGGTATTATTTTCAGCTACTTTGCAAGGGCTAACTGTTTTGAGACCAGTGTCTATTTTTCTGCTGTCCTTTTCACTTCTCCGCTGTCTGTCCTCTTTCCTTCCTCCCTCCTTTTCAGCTGCTTAATAGAGGGCACCCCGTTCTGAGAGGATTATGTTCTTTTTGGGTATATTAACATGAATGAAATTATGCCACATATCCAAATACTGACCTTGGCAGTGTCCACACGAGCTGGATAATAGCCTTTTGCTGTACTTTGCAAAAAACTATATAATTATTTGTTCTGTTGCAGGTTTATTCTTCCAGTTTTTGCAAACTTTCTACTGCCAGCAGCATCCAGTGACATCGGTTTCAACGGCAGCGATTATTGAAGGAGATGGACCTTAGTAGACGAAACATCTTGTAAATCATTTTGCAAAAAACAGGATGTTGAAAACAATCGCCTTGGGGTTTTCGTTTTGGCTGCTTGCGTAACTTCTCGCTCTTAGTGCCAGAGTGACACTGGGAGACAGCTCCATGACGTCAGGGACATTTGTGTCCCTCTCAGCTTTTGGGGATCCGTAAGCAAACGCCCCCGACACCACTGTGGCATTTTTGGCATTTGGTTTTGGAAAGGTCACACCAGACCTGATTCTAATGCACATATGTGCTCCTGTATCCTATGGAATAAACAGCGTAGCAGAGAGTAGTTCACGCTGCACTAATCTCTCTATCCCCCTGGTGAACAGAAGGCGTAGCACTCGCATATTCGCTTGCAAGCACCACGATCGCACCTCACAGGCTCGCTTCTACTGATTAGTATGTTGTGATTCGCTGTGCGTTACTGTAGCTAGCAGGGGAGATGACTAGCTTATGACTGGAAAGTGAAGGGGTAATGACTGGGAAACAGCCCGGCAGTGACATGAGCACACCTGGTCGGAGAGTGACTGATAGCGGGATGAAGGCAGCATCAGGCCAGTATGGAGAAATGATTATCTGCCATTCGCACAAGAGAATGTTTCTTTTCACGTAGCCCATCATGCTCTCCTTTGAGGCACACAGTTGAGAGCAATGCCGGGTCAGTCATTTATGTAGCAGCCACTTGAGTATTTCAGGGGACCTTATTCGAGGGCTTGACAGATATGACTATTCTGCCAAAGACAGGATTCAAACCAGCAACCTTCCGGTCAGTGGTACTGAGGCGTAACCCGCCTAGCCACACGCTGCTGCTGGCGGTCTGGGGCAGGTTAAGGGTTCTCTTAGTGAAGAGTGGTGAATGGTGAATCCCAGATGAGGGGCAGTTCAGGTGCAGGTAGGGAGCAGCACTAAGGAGCCCGATGCCGTGACAGTGGGGCGGGGGGGAGCGTGTTTGTCCGGGCAGCGTGTCAGCCTGTCACCTCTGAGAAGCTGCAGTCGCCTGGGCTTCCTGTCCTGTCAGCGAGCGGCGCGGCGTCCCCGGTCCTATCGGCCTGCGCTTCTGTCCCTCTTATCACTGCGACCCGCGGAATGAGCCGGACCCATTCTGTCTGTGGGCTCGGGGCCTGAGCGTGCACTCGCCCGTGTTATTCAGGAAATGCCTGCGTTGGGAAAATATATTTAAAAGGATAAGTGGGCTGGCCGATAGGGGGAACAAACTCAGACATGCAAATGGGGGTCAAGATGTCTTCTAGTCTCCATCAAATCTGTGAGGGAGGGGGTCTCGTCCTGCGCCGAGACGTGTGACACGTGGTGCTGTGTTCACAGTGCATTCCTCAGATAAGGGGTGAGCTCACCATTCGCAAGGAATTTGGTGTGACTTCAGGAACATGGAACTAAAACAATTCTGCCAGAAAACAAGAGGCTCTGAGGATATAATGTCGATAGGATGAGATAAAGAGCCCTTGTGGCTGGGGGGGGGGTAGAGACAGCCTACCGATAAGCAGCACTGAGGCGCATGGCCGTGGTGTTCCAGGTACGGGGGCAGCAAGTGTGTGAGGGCCTGAGCCCTCCTGCCGCGTGCTCCGTACGTCATGGGGCTTATCCCAGATATTCTGCCGCACCATCATCTGGCTGGAATGGTCTTTGTTTGTGTTACGGGGAGTTTTATAAAGGTCAAAAAGGTAGCTCTTCAATCCAACAAGAGAAAGATCCGGCACATAATCTGCCCCCAGCTGGAGAAATGGATGGAGAATATGCAGGTTTGCATGCGAAGTCTCACCGGTCCGTCTGACGCCATCTTTCGGGTTATCAGAGTGAAATTAAGAGATCAAAGTGGCGAACGTGACAGAACATCTACAGCACTGTGTCAGCGAGGAGCAGATCTGTGCAGGCAACCCCCAGAGAAGATCCCAGGCCCAGACGGGGGGGTGGGGGAGGGGGATGTGTGTGACTAACAGGTGTGAGATCTGAGCCACTTCCTCAGACGGAGGAAATCCGTGTCAGTGGCTCGGTGAAACGGCGTGTTCTTTCGCGCTTCTTTGAAAGGGCGCGTGAGATGACGCCAAGGTCCACTCAGCCTGATCTTACAGATATTTCCACCATATTTCGGCATCGGTGAGCTCACCAGTCTTGACAGCCGGCCCTGGATGATGGAAGCTCTGGTTTGCCCGTGTAGGTGTTCCGGGTCGGGGACGGGAATGGGCTGGCGTCCTGGCTGGCCGACAGAGCTGGCAGCGCCTGCCCTGCCATGTGTCGCGGGCTCTGCGGAGGGTCCCGGGTTTCTCTCTGACACCATATGGGACTAAATGGTTCTGGAGAGTGACTCAGTGAGCTCAGAAGGTCAGCGAGGAGCGACGGAAACGGCCCACTCTCCTAAAGACTTCCAGCACTTGAATCTTACACGTCATCCACGTCGGCCATTCCGCTTTCATTTTTTTTTATAGTTTCGCATTTGGTTTAGGATTTGACCCCAAGTGTACATATAAAAGGCGCTATAAGAGTGCTGTTATATTTCATTCAAAGTGCGTCACTGAAGGTGTGCCACGCGAAAAATCTAATGTTAGCTGCACCCAAGTTAAACGAGCACACAAGGCTGGTAGAGCAGTGATGGCTGATAAAGCCGCACTAATGACGAGCTCAGATGTCATTACAAGGCACTGTCACTGTTTCTCACAGTATGTCCGCAAACTCCGTCATTGGCGTCTCAGAGCCCTCTTAGCTTGGCCTTTCAAGACCTGTGAAATGGTCCAGCTTAGCTGCTGCTGAGGGGCAATGTGTGTGTGTGTGTGTGGTGGGGGGAGGGGGGGCAGGGGTGTTGAATCACTCTCAGGCGGGGGGAGGGGGGTGGTCTCCCTTAGGGTGAGGGTGAGCGCCTTCAAGCCATGTCAGACAGATGGAGAGGAACAGATCACCTCACTACTATTGCCTGGATGGAGAGAGAAGCACAGAGATTAACTGCCTCGGGCTTTATCTCATTAAGCGCATCTACTGGTGCATCGCCAGTCGGCCTCGGGTGAGACTTTGTCACTCATAGACTTACTGTAGCTGGCAGGCTTTTATTCCTGTCTTCAGTTTGTGTGCTCTTTCAGTTGCTTGTACTGTATCTTAGAGGGGTGTAAATTCTATAGTGTGTAGAGGAAGGTCATTTATAACGTCAAAACCCTGGAAATATCGACAATACAAGGTGAAGGTGACCACAGGCCAGATTAAACTATATGGCTAAAAGTTTGTGGACACTAGTTTCTCATTGTGAAATCAACACACCTGCTAAACCTGGCAATTAGTTGGTGAGCTGAATGAGGTGAGTTTCAGCAGGGAAATTTGCAAGCGGTGGCACAGACTGGCCCTCCAGGACCGAAACCCTGATCAACGCCAACTCAGAGCAGAGTCATGGGGAGGCAGACAGGTTCAGTTTAATGATCATGTGTCCCTGAGGTTGCGGGGGGTAGCAACTATCTCCTGTTGGAGGGGCACAGATGAGGGACTGTCTGTAGGGACAGGACCAAATGGGGAAATGTAAACACAGGAAGGCAGGGAACATTTAAACGTGATGCAGCTGCAGCCAGAACATCATGGAGGAGACCATCTCGGGAGCTTTGTAAGGGGGGGGGGGGTGTTGGAAGCTTAGCGGGTCAACGGCGTCCTTGGAGGGTTTGAGGGTCGTCGGGTTTTGTGGGCCGGCAAACTCACAGGAGGGGAGTTGTGGGCCGGCAAACTCACAGGAGGGGAGTTGTGGGCCGGCAAACTCACAGGAGGGGAGTTGTGGGCCGGCAAACTCACAGGAGGGGAGTTGTGGGCCGGCAAACTCACAGGAGGGGAGTTGTAGCTGTGAAGGGGACGGAGGCCTTCGCAAGACACATTGACATGAGAGAAGAAGCCCTCTACTTGAAACAGACGGCTGGGATGGGGATGCACATCCATAAGTGTTTCTCACAGTTTTTGTGGCACACGTACTGTGGTACACTTTTCTGGGACCTCATGAAGGAGTCTACGTGCATTGGCACTTTTCCAGGCCAAAGGGCTGGTTCCTATCAGGTACCTTCTTGGAAACATGCATTAGGGCTGCCATTTACATGTGCTGTAATGCCAAAGGAGATTTCATTAATAAAACGCTCCTAGCTTCTCCGATCTATTCTACGGTAATGAAGAATCCATTTTGTTGGTCTGCTTCCAAGACACAACAATTAGCATTTAATTTACTTCAATTCTGTGTATGATTTTGAAACTAAATATGGCCTTTAGTCTCTGGTTCTTGCGGTAACTAAAAGGTGCTTTGCAGTCAGAAATATTTTATTATCTTTAGAAACGGAATTTGCGCAAAAGAGTGTCAGTGTGTCTATGTTAAAGGTCACCATAATGAACAAAACAGATCTGATGTGAAAATCCTGTCTTCTGTCTGCGCTTGACAGAATTGGCTCAGACAGTGGTGTGGGAATATTTAATTATACTGTGAAATGTCGATGATGTTAAGGCTAGGGCAGAGGCTTGCAGTGTGCCGCGCTAGTCTGACTTAGCGGCCATTTTAAAAGTTTGCACGGGAGGAAGCGTTCACGCGGCATGTGGATGGCAGTGATGGTGACACGGTGCAGGGTGTTCTGGGAAGACTGTAAATTAATATTTTACAACTGAAAACTGAAGGCAAGATAAATGTCTGAATAGGTCAGAGGATAAGAGTGCAGAGATTAAAAATAACCAACAAATAGTGTGCTGTTTCCTCTTACTTGTCCACACAGATCCTGAAATGCACAAACACATGCCATGTCTGCACAGATCCTGAAATGCACAAACACATACACAAGCCATGTCTGCACAGACCCTGAAATGCACAAACACATACACACGCCATGTCTGCACAGATCCTGAAATGCACACACACGCATTTATATTGTATTCATATCTTTGTAGGGACCATCCATTCATTTTTATGGGTATAACCCTAATCCCAACGATGGCAACCTTAACCCCGACCCAGTCCTAACCTTAACTATAAGTAACCAAGCAAAATACAAGACTTTTGGACCATGGACCAGATTGGGAAACACTGTGTTGGAGAATCTTTTCAGTGGTTATGTATAGACACACATACAGGACAGGCAGGCTCTGCTAACTCTGGGCCACAGCCTTGAATTTACAGTGTGGGAGTTCATCCCGCCGCCCTCGTCCAGCCCTCTGCACGAGGGAATGCTTCCCAACAGGCTGAGCACTGGCTAACGCCCGCACATCTGTGTTTGCATGTGGCACGGCAGAGCGGTGCTGGCTTGCTCGCTCTCTGCCTTCTCACTCTCGCTCCCTCTCCCTCTCTTTTTCCACACTCTTCCCCTTGCTGTGGTTTCCATGGAGACAGCTGTGTTCCGCAGAAATGACACAGAGTCGTAACTATGATGGGGCTGCTGTCCTTACGTGCGCCTTGATTCTCCTGTTCGGTCACGTCGCCGTTTCCTTCATGTGATGGGTGACAGCCGAAATTATGATAGTTAGGCTGAATGACATCGTTCTTACAATTATTCTTGTCGATTCGGGTCTGTTTTCTTTCTTTTCAACTTTCTGAATGAGGGTGTGTGTGAGCCTGTTAGTATGACCCAAGCGAGCCTGTCGGTGGCGCTCTCGGGGCGTCAGTCGTGTCTCTTTCAGCCTCATCGCCGGCACGCTGCAGCAGGGCCCTGCCGGGAACATCACCCGGATCTGCCTCTCGTTACCGAAGCCGCAATTCAGGAAATGCGACGTCTGCTGCACGGGAGGCGGTTCGCTCGTGCTCTGCGGGTGAACGCGGGTGCTTCCTCGCACCAGCTTCACGGTATGCCTGGATATTGAGTGTCAGCGTGCAGGCAGAGAGTCCAGAGTTGCTCCCCTTTCTGGCAAAGATGGGGAAGCGAGAGGCCGATGTCGCCTGGGGATGTGCTGCTATCAGTCAGACGCATGCGCCGAGTCATGCGATGAGGAAATGCGATCAGGGCAGTCTTCGCTCTCCATGGTATCCACTCATAACCAAGAATTGGATTAGCATGTCACTCGGTTAACTGAGCATGCAGTCCTGCACAATCATGACAGTTTTAATTAATTATTTTAAGGTTTGCTTTCACTTATTGGCAGTCTTTTTGTTGCACCAAACCTTTAGTGCATGGCGTTTATGGGATGTAATATTTGGAAGCAGCTGTATATGTATGGCTTCCTACTTACATGCGTATTACACACACACACACACACACACACATATATATATTTATAATTGTGTATGTATATAGTGGATATATTTCTAAGTTTAAATGTGCTCAGGACATATTAAAATCAGTGAGCACATCTGTTACATTTGTTAATGCTCCTGATCTCCAGTTGCTTCACACTGCTTGTATGACAGCGTGCTTCAGTAAAGCAGACTTTTGGGGTGACGCTGGAATCCACAGGGTCTCTCCTCCTCACTCCCTCTCTCCTCTCTCCCTGGTGAGCTGCCCTCACTGCACCTCTCGAGCCTTAAAAGCAGACGGGAGGGCTCACCTCCAGCCTCAGTAAGAGTGAACACACCTAAACATCATGATGGGGTGTTTAAAACCATTAAGTCATGTGGATAAACTGCAGCGTTTCTGTAGTGTCACCCATGTGATGCTGTGCAGGTGACAGAGCCGAGTAAACAGTCTCTGAAGCTGCGGGCCTGATTTAGAGGCCTTTAATCTCACCCCCCCCCCCAGAACAGAGTTGGAGCCCTCTGGGCAAGGCAGAGATAGGAACAGACAGGCCATCATGATTTTGGGGGATGGGACGAAGAGGAGTATTTCGTCTCCAGGAAAATGTTATGGACCCTGATCGAGGCTCCTGGATCTTACTTAATGTAGTTGAAAGACATCATGCTCTTTCATTTCTTTTTTGCATACTGTTTGAATATAGGCCTGAATGCCCAGCACAGCAGAGTAGGGGAACATCAGCTGTTCTCTGTAGTGTGTCCATTTGAGCAGCTGGAGTTTTACAGATGGACCATCTGCATTTAACTGGCAGACTTCACGTTGAACTTCATGTTGGTGTCCATGACCAGCACCTGCCGCTCTCTCAAGCTGAAGAGGCGAGCCTCTGGGGATCTTTCATTAAGGCGTGTCAGACAGCAGGCCTGCCTCCCGCTCCACTTCCCCATCTTTCAGAAGCTCGCCCAACAGTGGGGACACCTTTGAGGGAACCGCACCTCCGTCCGTCGCAGGAAACCGCGGCTGTCATCTCAGCCCGCGGGGAGAGCTCCGCCGCGAGGCACCGCTGATCCGGCAGGTGGTTGCGGTTCTGTTGCATTTTTGCCGTTGCATAGCAACCGTGCTGGTAGCTTTGGGCCAGGAGCGTGTCGTGCAGGAAAGTCTCTGGTGAGTGCAGCATGCTGTAGGCATGCCCAGATGTTCTCTGCAGCACACGCCCTGTTTGCCTTGTGATGGATAAGAGCCTCAGGGTGACAGGCATGGATCCTTCCGATGAAGCCTGCTCTCACCACAGGGTGTGGACGCGTCTGGCGCTGGTCCTCTCTGCTGTCCATCTCCCTCATCGGTGACAGTAAGGAGGACTGACAGGTTCTAGGGGGGAATGACAGATTATCTCTCCTTTTTTTCTGAGAATTAATCAGGAATATTCTCAGGTCTCGAATAGAATCTGCGTTAATACAAACGCACTGCATGTTTTACAAATTAGGGAAAAATATCAGAGCAATTTTTTATGTAAATAGATATGCAGAATGTGTGCGGCTGTCCAGTGTTCGGTGGTGGATGTGAATCCTAATATCTCCGATGGGTTTTAGTGAGACATCCTCCTGTGATGATCTGCAGAACATGGAGCCACAGTGCTTCATTGGGCCAACGTCTCATAGGGAAGTATCATTAACCACAGAAAAACAGGAAATGTGCACACATACACACGCATGTGTAAATGCACAGATACACGTACACATTCACAAACACATGCGTCGTACACGCATGCGCATACACAGTCCAGGTATCCTTTGTAGGGACCGTCTGTTCATTTTATGGGAAAACCCCTAACCCCAACAAAGGCAATCCTATCCCCTACCCAGCCCTAACCTTAACCATAAGTAACCAAACAAAATACAAGACTTTTGGCATTTTTAGTTTTTTGATTTCAGTTGCAGGTTTTTATAAAACCGAGTTTCCCCTTGTGGGGACCAAAAAGGTGCTCCCCACAGGGTCAAAATAACAGGATTTTTGTCACATTGTGGGGACCCACAGTGTAATATATGCATAACACACACACACACACACACGCTCAGAGACTGCGAGCCGCAGGTCGGTGCAGGGAGCCGCAGGCGGAGCATGAGCAGGGCCTACGAGTCCTGGCTTGTTCCTGCCGAGGGGTCGGCGCCCCCCTTTCCTCTACTGGCTCCCAGGTTCTGGGGCCCCAGCGCCAACAGATGACACCCCCGTGGATGGTGCGTGGGGGCGACCGGGGGGGCAGTGGACAGTAGACGCAGTGCTGTGGGTCTGCGGGGTCTGTTCTCACCCCCACCTCGGCAAGGTTCCCTCCATGTCCCGGCATGTTGGGAGCCGCCCGGCCTGCACAGAGGTGGGGGGGGGGAGGTGAGGGCAGGGGCAGGAGTGAGGCTGTGCAGGGAGAGCCCCTGGAGGTCCCCCAGTGCCTACTTGGGTGGTTAGTCATACGTGTGTTTTTTTTTTTTTCTGTGAGAGACGGCCCCGTATTTGCTGGGCACTGCCCCCATCTTTCACCCCTTCACTCAGCCTGAGGAATTCAGGTCTTTCGAGGCTGTAACAGGTTTTCCAGAGACCTGGGCTGCAGAGAAAGAAGGAAACAGGAGCAGTTTCTCTGGAGAGAGAAACTATCCTAGTTATTGGTGGGGGTGGAGGATGAAAGAGCTCACTGCTGCTCAAGTCTAGCATGGCCTGATTTTGAAGTTAAAAGGTCCCTCATGTTCAGAGCCTAGGAACATACTGTATAAGTACTCAAACCCAGGGTAAGTACTCAGGAAGAGTGCTTCAGAGCCTGAGAACATACTGTATAAGTACTCAAACCTCGGGTAAGTACTCAGAACGAGTTCTTTGGGGAGCTGAACTCCATCCATCAATCGGACGGCCTACCTGTTTATCAGTTTACCACCTCTGTTTGTTTAGTGCTGTCTTATCACTAGGGTTTCCTATGGGATTCGTGTTTATTTTTATGTGTCATATGCTGAGTGTTACATGTCTGAGGAGTTCTTGCTCTTGAGTTTGTTCTGGCCTAGCAGTGTTTGACAGCACACTTGAACCCTTGACCTCGAGTCCTAGACGTCTAGCTGTCCCCATTAACAACATGCTCTGCAGGCGTGGCTGCGGCACATCGCCCGACTCCTTATGCCTGAAACTCGTTGGCGCCCCCTTATGATTCCCAGAAACGCCACACCGAACGCTTCATGCCACCGGGCCAAGCTGATATGCACTGATGCCCAGTAAATGGGTGGGCATCTCTCATCTCTGATATTTTACGCTAGTGGCAGAGAAAAAGTTATATCAGGTCTGTGAGGGGGAAAAAAAATAAAAGGCTATGGGAAAGCTTGATTGCTTGATTCACACTAGGTCTGTGGGTCAGGGATAAAAAAATTAATGTATTTTATGTGTCCGGAAGAAACATTCCAGACATGGCTGTTCCGTTGTTGGTAAACAGCTTATGGCGAAGTGTTATTGCCTTTCTGCAAGCTGCTCCTAAAAGCTCGCGAAGCGGACGTGGGGGACGTGGCCTGGAGCCGCCCGGCCAGCTGCACGCATGCAGTCTTGGACGGTGTCTCTGCTTTTCTCAAATGTGGTCTCCTGGTCTGTGTGCGACTCGTTTAATGGGGACACTGAGGCTTGTGCTGAGATCATCAATTAGGCTCCCATCTCTCACACAAACACAGAAATTGGACTGTCCTCAGTGAATCATAACGACCACGAGGAAAATGTCTTAAATGACTTAATGTAGAAATTGCATGTCTCTGTGTGATTCTCTATGTACTGGGGCAGTCATTATTACTTGCTTTGTCTTTGCTTTTAAATAATTTATCGATATGTGGGTTAATTTTTTGTGAAAGTACAAATTGATAGTCTGCGCTGTGCACATTAAAGGAGCGTTTGTGGGTTTTTATAATCGATTTTCAGTATATTATCGTTTTCACTAGCCCTCCCTGTCAGGCACTGACTGCATACAGAAGGTTGCTGTTCTTCGATACCGTCTTGCGAAGTTAATGCTCGGCTTGTCCTTGAACTGATTTCAATGGTCGGATTTTTTACAGATTACAAAAAAAAAATATTCTTATTAGAGCCATAAATAAGTATCATGTATGTAAGTTGGCTAAAAGTGCAGCCTGAAAGTTACATAAAACGTTTCATCAAAAAACTGAAAAAAAAAACTGACTCAGATTAAAAGTAAAATTTATTAATGCACCTGGCTTATCAAATGCACACAGAACTCCAGACGGGTTGGGTCGGGGAGGCTGTGGTCTCAGGCCCATCCACAGCTGGCGGGCTGATCTGTGGAGTCGTCATGGAGGTGATGATCGGTCCCTCCTTCGTCGGGCAAGACTGCCTCAAGCGTCGCATGTCACACACAGTCTGAAATGTGACACAGGAATTTGTTGCCCTGGTGGACTCAGGCGGTCGAATTGCGGGATCACCTGAAGCCGATGCGTCTCGCATAAGGACCGGACGTGGGGAGGTCAGGGAAAGATCGGCGGCGTTTTCTTTTCGCCGCCTTGTTTGCGGTTTGACGGATTGTTGCGGTAAAGGAAACGCTCACATCTGACCCATGTGTGAGCTCCCTGTCAGGGATTATTGAAGAGAGGCAGTGGGGTAGGCAGGCTGGGGCTCGCCTGGACTCCAGGGTGGGAGGGACAGGAGTGAGGGAGGGAGGCAGAGTGTGCAGAGAGCCATGTGTCATCTTAGGGAGGAAACTAGAACCCCCTCTCACTGAATGGAGCCTTTATTTTTGGTCAGGTTATTTGTGTGGCATTTACAAAACATGACATTAGAGATATTAAGTTTAAAGGCGATTCGATGTAACGTGAACATGGCACATTGCGTATCTACGTGCGTGTGGGATGAAGGAGAGCCGCCCGTAATCGGCCTATTTTGGGTGGACCGTTTGGCACGGGCGGGTTATTTTGAAAAGGAACGGGCCCATTATAGTGGGTTTGTGGAGGTTCTGACGCCAGTGACCCACCGCTGGTGTTTCAGAGCCGGTCGCTCGCTCCCCAGCTGGAAGAGCTCAGGCTCGATGGGTCAGGGTCAGGCTGCTGTGGGGGGGGGGGGGGCGCACTGCGTCACTGCAAACCCCGCCCCTGACCCCCCTCCCCAGCTAGAGTGTGTGTCACCACTGGTCTGGCTGGGAAGCTGGGGAGGTAAAGGAGAGCGCTGGTGTTTCACCACTGGTATTACTGGAGGGAGACCAGCAGCCTAATGATGCAGGTCTGACCCAGAGGAGGGGTGTGTTTGGGGGGGTGGTTTAACCTCGCCAGGCAGTTATAGCCAGCAAATAGTTAAACATCTGAAGGCAATGGGAAATGCCCCCCCCCCCCCAAGTAGGTGTATCCCAACTGTGTGATGAGGGTTGCTCTATATAGAAGGAGAGCAGTGAGTCAAGTTCAGAGAGCCTCTCGCAGTCCCGCCGCCCTGCCAGGATTACCCGTCTGTGGGATTACGCCTTACCGCTGACAGCATGTCCGAGGGCAGGAAGAAGGAGAGGAAGGGGAAAAAGAGAACGGGCGTCGCGGAGAGGAGGGACGAGACGGACCCCATGGAAGGTAACGGGCCAGTGGGCCGTCCATGGGAGAGCGGGGGGGGCACTGGCGCTGCCCGCTGTCACCCCGCCGTTTAGTCCGGGCGACGAGAAGGTGCAGAGCTGCGGGCGCTGGGTTGAGCTAAGCGTGGAGACTCCTCAGCTGCCCCCACGTGCAGCCTAGCGCTGTTCCCACGCCTTTTAAACGCAGCCCTGGTGTTTCAGGAATTATTTTTTATTGCTCGGAAGTTTCGTGACTGTGAGCTGGCGTCCACACGTAGGTACGTGTCTCTGTGCGTTGTTTGATCTCACATCAGCAAGCTGAGCTCCCTGCTAGTGGCATTAAGGGTAATCAAGGGTTCACCGTTTATCGCATAGCGACGGTGTCTATAGTGGTTTGTAGTGATAGTGTCTGTGTTGGCGATTTGACCCTCCATAGACCCCCAGCCCCTTCATCCCACGGTTCTGCTGGGCCTGCGTCCCGTCGGGCTGCTCCGAGTGTTACTGAGTATATAAACGTGGTACTGTGCAGACATGCAGGCTGTGAATCCCTGAGGCAGGACCTGACAAGCAGTGTTACCAGTGATACCAGCGCCGTGCTTTTCTCAGTGCTCTAATGCACTCATAAATAAACCCCGCCATAAGCACAACGTACTCCTATGTTATTGTCCTGTTTTGTTTTTTTGTTTTCATTTTTATCACGGAAACTGTAGCTCCTGCCAAGATTAACGGCAGCCAATCTCCGTGGCTAAACTTTTAAATAATTTGCTGCACTTTGAAAAAAAAAAAAAGTTCTATATTTTTGTGAACAGATTTTTTTATTTAATAGCTGGACACTGGTTTGGACAGGTAGCATTGCATATTGGCAATGCAAAGTAATATCATCAACACCATGGCTTCCATTACCACATCATCATTAATCATTATGATGTTTATGAGGTTTACAGTATACTTGATGAGGCTATAAAATGCAGTTGGAAATGTGGTGGTTGGGAAATTTAGAGGATTGAATGTTTAGAGAGATGGTAGCAGAGATGGGAGCAGATGGGTGACTTGGCAGTCTGGATGGATGGGATTGGCCAGCCGGGGTTGTAGAACTGGGCCTTTGGACCTGGGACCACTCCCCTGCTGATTGTATCGTTCTTTAAAACAAGAATGGTGGAACCCGTCAATGCGGGTGGAGTGACCAGCATAAGCATCACTCCCATATACCTGACGTGCACTTTAATAGCCAGCTACTCCAGGTGTGGGAAAATGGATGTTGCACACTCATTTTTTTCTGGGCAAAATGGAAATATCTTAATTTTAGTTAAATTGTTTTATTCAGAATTTTGAGGGAAAATACCCCTCATATATAGAATGTCGGCTGCTTAAGAAAAAAATTTGCAATATCATTTAGCATATGCATTGTTATTAATAGACCTGTTTACACACACGCACACTGGTTTGTAATTATATCTTTGTGGGGACTCCATTCATTTCTATGGGGAAAACCCTAATCCCAACATGACGACCTTAACCCCTGCCCAGCCCTAACCTTAACCATAAGTAACCAAACAAAATATTTTTAGTTTTCTGATTGCATCCACAGATCTTCGTGGGGACCTGGAAAATGTAATATAAACCTAATCCACACACACACACACACACACACAGCTCATGCTTTATCCCGGGACGTGTGCTGTTTTTTAAATGCACGCTGCTCCTCCGGGCCGCTGAAATGCTGATTCGCAGATTCCCTCCAGGTGCCCCCAGCGAAGCCGTTTCCCCCAAGCTCCACAAGGAGCTTAATGAGGGCTTCTCTGTTGTCCCCTGGCCTCTGATCACCTGATCTGTTGGCTCGCCACGGCAACAAAGCGAGGCGGAGGGTCTGTACATGATCCTTATCTGGCTGCTTTGGCTAGTGGGGAAAACATGAAAGGGTCCTTTTATAACCAGAAATGGGATCCAGTCAGTCTAACACTTCGGAAGTTGTGTGCAGTCTTTCTGCCGCTTCCGTTTTGTCATCTTCATATCTCTGTGTGTGCACTCAGTTTTATCAGAAGTTATCTGACCAGGTAGACAAAATTTAAAATCAGTGATGTACACCTCTGGAATATTACCGGGCCAAAATAAGACACATAGATGATAAGACTAAGGTGATCCGTTCTTTAAAAGTGACACGAACGCATAAATCAATGGAATCATCACTTTTAATGGCAGCAGTCAATGTCATCACTGTTGGTCATAAACGTGATATGACAGGAAGCGAAGCCGGGCCCTCAGAATGGGCTCCCGGGTCCCCTTCCGCTTCCGGGCCCTCAGAATGGGCTCCCGGGTCCCCTTCCGCTTCCGGGCCCTCAGAATGGGCTCCCGGGTCCCCTTCCGCTTCCGGGCCCTCAGAATGGGCTCCCGGGTCCCCTACCGCTTACGGGCCCTCAGAATGGGCTCCTGGGTCCCCTTCCGCTTCCGGGCCCTCAGAATGGGCTCCCGGGTCCCCTTCCGCTTCTGGGCCCTCAGAATGGGCTCCCGGGTCCCCTTCCGCTTCCGGGCCCTCAGAATGGGCTCCCGGGTCCCCTACCGCTTACGGGCCCTCAGAATGGGCTCCCGGGTCCCCTTCCGCTTCCGGGCCCTCAGAATGGGCTCCCGGGTCCCCTATCGCTTACGGACCCTCAGAATGGGCTCCAAAAGTCCCCTACCGCTTCCGGGCCCTCAGAATGGGCTCCCGGGTCCCCTTCCGCCCGGGGTCTTCCAAACAACCCGAAGATCCCGCAGTTCCTTTTATTGCATTCCCAGTCTTTTGTTATTCATCGCAGAGGCTTCACCCGACAGCACGCTCTGTCCAGGTCAGCTTCTCTCTCTCCCTCTTTCATTTTTCCCCTTTTTTAAACTTACGGTCATACTCATGATGGATCTTGTTGTCAGTTATCATGCAGACACTCAGGGGTCTCTGGGTGTCTTTGACGAACGTGATGGACCTTCAGCTGAAGATGAAAAGTGGCCCATATAATGCAATGTATGTACGTATGTATGTACATATGTATGTATGTATGTATGTATGTATGTATATATGTATGTATGTATGTATGTATATATGTATGTATATATGTATGTATATATGTATGTATGTATATATGTACGTATGTATGTATGTATATATGTATGTATGTATGTATATATGTATATATGTATGTATGTATGTATGTATGTATGTATATATGTATGTATGTATATATGTATGTATGTATATATGTATGTATGTATGTATGTATGTATATATGTATGTATGTATATATGTATGTATGTATGTATGTATGTATATATGTATGTTCCTTTGACTTTTCTGTATCGGATTATTTATCCCTCTTGGTGGCCCAACTTTAGGGAAGGGAACTCGTGGGGATTTTAAATTACTGGGAGTTTTCTGCACTCACATGCAGTCCTTTGCAAATGCATATAAATATTTCCAGTGTTTTTGAGATGCTATTTATTGAAGCTCCTGTTGGATCCATATTAAATGACCTTGGACTGACAAAGGCGTCGGCTGTCCTTGTATTCATACTGTGATGGGGAGGTGAGGTGACATGCTGAATTTGAACAGCGAGCTTATGAATATGATCCTTTCATAAGGATCAGCCACTATGTATGTAAAAACCTGTTATTTTGACATTGTGGGGACCATTTTTCAGGTCCCTACAAAGTTCTGTGAATGCAATCAAAAAATTAAAAAAGCCAAAAGTCTTGTTTTTTGTTAGGTCACTTATGGTTAAGGTTAGGGCAGGGTAGGGGTTAAGGTTGTCATAGTTAGCGTTAGCATTTTTCCCATTGAAATGAATGAGCGGTCCCCATAAGGATATGTTTACCCTACATGTGCGTGTGTGTGCGTGTGTGTGTGCGGGCAGGTTTGTGTGTGTGTGCGTGCGTGTGTGAGTGTGTATGGGTGTGTCTGTGTGTGTGGATATGTACGTGTGCGTGCCTGCATGTGTGTGTTTGTGTGTCGGGGAGGTGGTTAGCATATTCTCCGATTGTGCTGGTTCCCTCTGGATGCTCCAATTTCCTCTCACAGTCCAAAAACATGTGGCTAGGTGAATTGGCAATGCTCGATTGCTCACGGCACGTGCGGATGTTGTAGTAGAATGTAATATTTTCTAAAATAACACGTCTCCTTGGTTCATGAGGGAATATAAATTTTCCTCTTATAAGGTCTGTATTCTCAGTAATAGAAAAATGAACTAAGTTCTAAACTGTATTTATTTAAAAAAAAATAATATTTTTTACTTAATTTGAGGAATAATCAACAAATCACAACTTTTAATAGAAGTTTTGAATGTGAGGTTGTATGGGTCTACAAGCATGTAAACCTCCTTTTTCAACTGCAGTTCTTACATTTGCTTAATTATGGCCTCAATTTAAGGTTTGGCACTCATGGTGATAGTGACAGCAGTAAGGCAGCAGAGTGGTTAGTAACACAACCTCGTGAATTTGCTGGTTGCTGATTTCCTGAAGGATACAAACCATACCACCCTGGAGCAGATACTTAACCTCCCTTCTTTTAAAAATATATTCGACTGAACAAACATGTTTTTTCTTTATGCGTGCCAGGTAAGTGAAATTAGAGGACGATAATGATTTCACATTTACTCCTCACGAATACAAATTACTGAATATTTCTAGGTAAGAGGAATGACAAAACAAACACATGTTTTATCTGAAAGGACACTCCTTTGTTTTGGTTGCAGCCCATAGCACCTTAGGATGGAAAGTTCCCGAGAGGCTTATTTGCTTGTAGTAAAACTTATTTTGGCATTTTATACGATAGAACATAATACAGGGATATCATGTATTTTGACTAGTATTGTGTGGGTTTAATGACCTGAGGGAGATATTCTTAAGATGACTCAGCAAGTACATTTTTAGGGTCTGAATCAGTAAGTGTGTTTAATAAGGGCTTGTAAGTGAGGACAGGATGGAGATGTAGACTATTTCATGTGTATTTCACCGCATGTTTTATGGTATGTTCTGCTATCTTTGCAAGAGTTATGTTTCAGGACTTCTGAGTTAAAGTTAAAAGCAGTAACATGAGATGCACCAGTCAAGATTACCGAAAAACAGAAAAGAGTCGACTAGTGTAATATTTCCCGCCGATTCGCGGTCCTGCTACAGCTATGTGTCTCGATCTGCCATGGACTTATTTTCATAAGTACAGCTCCCGAGGACGCGTTGAAGCTTTCTGTCAGTGAGGATATTTGTTGGTTTATGGAAAGATAATTAATTTTTCCTGAAATGCATTGCCAGTGAAGAATTCGATGTGTGGAAATTAAGTGTGTATTAGCAAAGCATGACTCCAAGAGAATCTAGATTACATTTATAGTTATGTTTGATCCATTTATCAAATATAAATATATTTGTATTTGTATTTTTTATAAATATATATATATTTCATAAAGACATGCTATTTACATTAAATGATTATAAAATTCCCCTGCAGCCTTCAACAGGATAATGGTCTGGAAGATGAATGAATGGATGATCAGTTCCACAATATTTTATGTAATGTTTATGGACTTTTTATACAGTTAACTCATACTCTGGCCAATGTTCAGCATGTCCTAAACGAGGTTTCTGTACTCATATTAAAATCTACTTCTGCTGTGATATTGATCATACCCGTGGAGGTTTACAGGGCAGTGAGATGTAAGCCCTACTCCCCAGCTACGTGTAACTGACTTTATAAGCCAGAGTATTGGACACAGTCTCATGGTCACGTGACCTTGGGGTCACATGGGACAGAGCCAGCGTGAGCCTCAGAACTGTCAGCCACCGTCTGCATCCAGGTCAGGGGTCGCAGAGGCCAAGCGCCCTCAGTGGCCGCAAAGCGACTGCACGTGCGTGCGTGCAGTGACGCACCGTGCTCAGTGCCATGTGTTCAGCATGCTCCGCTCCCTGAGGTGCATGCAGCTGCACTTCACAATCCAGTGGAATTTTCTCGATATCGACCCGGAACCCGCTAGAGACGACGAGCTGTGCTACAGAGTAGCGCTTACTGGGCTGTGACTGGTGTAGCACGGGCCCTTGGTGAACCCAGGTCAGTGAGCAGTCTACCTGAATCATGGGCTCATCCACAGTCATGCTCACTGTGTACAAAACATTAGAAGTGACCTCACGCCGCTTCCATATCGCATCGTGAGACTGGAAAAACTGCTCATGTTCTCCGGGTTGGATCCGTCCACTGTTGCTATCTGCCATATCTGTCCTCGCTTTCCTCTGGGAATGTTTCATAGCTTCCTCAGGGTGAGTAGAATGCAGTGTAATCATACGAGTGGCATAACAAACGTCAGCAGATGGCATGGTGATCAGGCGCCTGCAGAAGCTGCCCGCGATGGCAAGGAAGGGGGCTCCGTGCCTCGCAGGAACAGGCTTCACCGGGGCAACAAAATGGGTCATTCCCATCCGAAACAGGGTGTCATTACAATGAGGGTTTTAATTGGAGTCATTATCCACAGATGGCTTTTCGCTCTGCATTTTCGTTCCATTAGTATGCATTGGCATGTGTATTAACCTAGCTGCGGTGCAAGCAGTGAGAAGAAAAATTGTGATTAGTGAATTTTAAAATAGTGAGCCATTTAAAAAGTTGGGGGGTGGGGTCTTTTTAAAGTTCCCACACGATAAATGTAGCTGCGAAATCTGCATTTCTTGCAGGCTTGACTATTATGCATTGTGGTGTCTGTTTACCACCATCTCCATTGTTTTCTATCAGCATGGATAACCGCCCCCTATAAATAAGTGAGGGAAGTTGTGTGAGAAACGGGGGTGTGCCTGTCTGGCTGTGTGTGCGCATGCAGAAGCACATGGCAACGGTGTGCGTGACAGTGCGAGCAGCACGTGTGAAGGCCGGGGGCGTGCGTGCGTGCATGCGTGCGTGTGAACATGCACGCATGCAGCCACTCGTAGATAATTCGTGACAACTGAACTGATGTAAGGGACCGTCTCAAGGAAGACGTGGAGCGGAAGGCGAAGTCGAGGCTGTCCCTCCGATGATGAAAGCCGATCCTCGCCTCACGTGTTTCGCATTCCCGCTCGTATGCCGTTCCTGCGCACTAAAGAGAAGTGAGGCCTGTCGTTCCTCTGACACCCACAGAGGGGGACGTGCCAACTATTCAGACTGAAAGGCTTGGTAGCCCCCCCACACCCCGCACCCCCGGTGAACATGCATCGCAGACGGAGCTGTCTGCTTTGGCGTCGGGCCCATGCATGTAGGTAACCGCTGCAGATCATATACCACATTCACATCTTGTATCACCTTATGTGTACCAACATGGCCGCCGTCCCGTTTCCAGGGAAACCTGCGATGAGCGGCTAGCCGCGTTAACCCCGCGTGTGTCAGCCGCCAGACAGCACCACGCTCGTCCTCTTAAAGGATTCGGTTTTCCAGATCGAGTTCCAGATTCCGTTATATAACTGCTGTTTAGTCAATAAAGAGCTGCAGAAAGGCTCAGTCAGAGAGAGTCCAAGGGTCTGAGTCACATTACACTCATAACAGTGGCACATAACTGGCACCGCTCTGCCACCTGCTGCGGGTGAGAACATTATGAAGTGCCACCCAAAGGTCCTGTGCTTACAGGTAACTGATAAGCCCTGCATGTGACCCTCAGTCATGCAGATCGAGCCATGGGCTTGCTGTGAGCGTGTAGACTACCGCTTATTACTCAACTTATTGCTTATCTGAGTTGAAATGGAATGGAAATTTCTAACATCCAGACAGGACTTTTCACAATGAATTCAGCCTGAGTACATGGAAGTTTGAAATGCAGTTTTGACACGTCTTTACAGAGTACAACAGAGGTGCACCTGGGGTGCCGTCTTACACACTCCTCCTGACCCCAGAGCGCTCCGTGATGAAATGTGTGATAGACGTAGTTGGGGGGGGGGGGGGTGGGGGGAGGCGGGCTGGAATGCGGAGTGCGGCTCTGGATCACCTGCCCCGTCCACCGGGGAGATTTCCTCACCGTGAGGAGCGTGGAAACGAGGGCGCTACGCTAGCAAATCAGACACAGAAGCAGGGAGACACGAACATGTGTGCTGGAGCGAATTCGAAACATCTGATTTGTCCGACACTTCAGACCCCACCCCCTACCCCCGGTGTGGACGCCAGGACACAGATCTTCTCCAGCGCTGACCGGCTTTCTGATAGGATGCCGTGCGTCTGGCAGGGCACCGTGTATGCAGGCGGAGCTCCTGCGCAGGCAGAGGCAGACCACTCTTTACCTTGACCTTCACCTTGTGGTCTGCGCCCCGTCTGCTCCTCGTCACCTGCAGGATGTATGATCTCGCTTCTTCTCCCCTTTCTCCTGCATCTTCCCGTGCCTCTCCTGCAGCCGCAGCCCCAAAGTTAAAACAGCTGAAGAACCAGGCCGTGTCAGAGGGGGGGAAGCTCTCACTTAAATGCGAGGCCACTGGGAACCCAGCCCCCTCCTACAAGTGGTACAAAGACGGCAGGGAACTCAAGAGGAGCAAGGAGATCAAAATAAAGTCCAACAAGTAAGTAGCAAGTCTGTCTGAAAAACAGAATGCAGACCACAGAATGCAGACCCTATTGAAACATCCCGGCACTTTGTGAGTGTTATGAGCTGACAGAAAATTCCTTGATTCTCATGCCAAACTTGCCATTTAAAGCTCTAAACACATGATTGTTGGAACCAGGGAAGTGTGTCCCAATTTGATTGCATTTTTTCGCCATTAGATGGCTCCCATTAGGTAGCTGTGTATTGAAAACAATGCTGCAGTGAAATTGGTTTTTGCACTTCATCAGCCTGTATATAACAGAAGCAGGCGTGGTTCAGCATGTGGGGAGAACAGATCAGTTGTTGACACTCTAGGTTACTCACACAGAAATCAACCTTTGCGGCTGATAATCGCGAATTTCTGAAGATTAAATAATTGCTTGCTGACAGATGACAGACACTTTGTCAGTTTGCACGCCTGAGCCGTAACACCGTGTCAAACAGACTGCAGAAAACAGCAGCAGTAAACTCCTGTTCATCCCAGATTTAATCAACAGGCTCTGCCAGTTTCACCGTGAAGCCATTTTATGGCTCGACTTTCAGTTTCATTCCTCTTTCTCTGCTAGAACTATCATATTGTCAAATCATATGAGATCAATACAGTACCAGTGTTATCCTGACGTTTAAACTGATTTATAACATTAAAGCCACGCAAATACTGCAAAGTTAATTTAAAAGCTCATAATAGAAGATAGATTAAAGGGTGTTTGACATGCTGACTAAACAAAGTTTGAGATAAAGCCAGTGTCAGGACCAACCAAATGACTACATTACATAGTTATTACTCTGTTCCAGGCTGAAATTATGACCTTGTCTCTTGGCAGGAAGAACTCCAGGATTCAGATCAATAAAGCAAAGCTACAGGATTCTGGGAATTACATGTGTGTGGCGGAGAACATGTTGGGAAAGGAGAACACGACGAGCACCGTCAATGTCCAAAGCAGTAAGTCTTAACGTTTTTCCTGGGAATTTCACGTGCAGGAATGAAATCCATTTTCTTTTCTGTGTATTGTAGAGGTAGACCTCCCTGGTCCTACTGTGAACATGCAGGTCTAGGAAAACTCACTAAATCACTGAGCACCTAAAAGAGCCACTAACCCGCGTCAGCCCGTAAAAATAATCAACCTGAATGAGGGCTTTGTTTGAAATCCAAGCCAGAAACTTCTCCAGCAGACCTGAATTAGCGTCGTCCTTCCTGGGAGAGCGGAGTGGCTCACCGGGAAGGAATGTTAATTTCCTTTGTGTTTTCCAACACAGTTTGCCATCCAGTGAGTCAGCACGGGTGTCGTCCACGTGAGCGTGTGTGAAGGGTTTCCCCGGCTCCCGCTCGCGGGCCAAAGGCACTCAGTGGCGAGCTGTAGGGGAGCCGATCTCATCTGTGATCTCAGTCCCACATCACGGCTCTACCCCTGCTTTTTAGAGATTATCTGCTGTTTACTGCATCTTATGCATTGCGTATGAAGAAAATATTCCCAGTAGGTAAAAATGCTTGGAAAACTGAAACTGGGGACTGGAATTCTTTGGGTAAATTTATACTGGTGCTGTTGGTAGTACTTTTGGGTCTTACTGCGATGTTACTACAGTATGTGTTATATGTGCTTTCTGTAAGTGCAAAGGGAATGTGGGGAGACATAAGCAGTGTATGTTTGTGGGTGGTAAGTCAGGGTCTTGCGGAGTAGACAGATCTCACAGACAGGTTTTATTGTATTTAAATGACAAGTTTTACTCTGCAGGGCTCCTGAACAAAGGCAAGATCGGACATATTCGGCTCGGTTTGGCTTCGGGCAAGGGAAATAATTGTAAGCAAATGTTCACTGAAAGACAGGAATAAGGCGGTGAAAAATGCGGCAGGGTTACGTGAGTGACGTTTAAACAAACTTGACGAGTAGAACATTTATAAAGACGACAGGAGCAGAGAAGCACCAGTGTCTGAAAATATTTGGTTTGCTGTGTCAATGTGCAGTTCATGAAGCAGCCCAGCCATAAATGGACAAATGCATTACCTGATCTAAGATGATATATAGAATGCATGTAACTAAAACTGATGTTCACCCCTTAATCTGCTGAAGAACTTTGTGGGAATTTGAGTTTGACTAACGATCCGTTTAACTGTACTGTATGTCCTGAAAGGTTTTGGGAGCTGATGTATATGCAGGGGCGATTTTTCATACCGTCCAGACATTACACCATGATATACGATATTTTGACAGTATTTTCAAATTAAGTAAATTTGTCAAGCCCGGACAATGTATCATATCGGCACAATGCATAACAAGCCCATTGGTATATTCATATATTACTTTGGTATTGGGTATTAATGCGTTATATCTAGCAGAAGTTATATTTTGCTAATATCTTATAGTAGTATTGGCCTGTGTCAGTAGTACTGCGCCTGTGTGACTTTACATGGCAACATGTGTGAGTGGAGCTGCAGTGTTGTGAGGGTTGCAGTGATGTATCGCTGCTGTTTTCCAGAGCAAAGCTGCAGCACTGTGTGTCTGTGTGTGTGTGTGATTGCAGTGCTGGAGCAGTTTGCAGTTTCATCCTTGGGTTACAGCAGTGTCTGCTGCCTGATACAGTGCCGCCTCGGTATTAGTGACGCGTGACTGCACAGGTGAAAGCACCTGCTGTCTGCATTACAGCTGCGCATCCGCATGCTACTGCTGTGTTTCTCTGAGTTTTACAATAGATGTGTTGCTGGGTGTCGCAGAGGCAAACATTTCACGGCCGTTTAAACAGAGATGCGGTCGACTGTTAGGAGCACATAGAAACCAATGATCTGCCGATTCCGGATTAGTAGCCAATCAGGCACAGTCTCTTAGTGTGGGCAGATCCACAGACTGACAGCCTCGCCCTCTCATTTGCACTGATGTTGTGCGAAACAGAAAAGGGAAGCCCCCTTTTCCCATGTGACTTTGGCATCACTGAAATGCACTGTAATATGATTCATTGAGGTGACGGAGCTCTTGGAGGAGCATTTGCTGCATGCAGTAATTGAGGTCATTAATAACGGCCTGTGGTTTGATCGTTTAATGAAGGTTAAAAAGGGCCGTGGGGCAGAGAGTCACAGGAGGTGGACTTGGGAATCGCCGCAGCGGCTGGTGATGGCAAGCAGCCTTTTTGCCAGGCTAGTGCAGCCGCATGACCAAAGAAAGGCACCTCACCTTTAAGGGGCCAGCAACCTTTAAAGGGACCAGCACATTTCTTGTTGACACACGTCCTGGGAGATCATGTGATGTTTAAAGTCATGGGACAAGCTCCTCCTGGGGGAGACGGGCACTGAGCCCAGGGATGATTCCTTTGGTGGGAAATGACTGGATGCAAATATATGCGTTTGCATTTGTAACAATATATTATTGTAAAAGCAGAGCCATAAAGATTTTGGAGGGAATCTCAGCTGATGTGTTAAATAAATCAGTGGCTGAAGTCTATAGCTGGCCAAGATAGTCCTGGACAAGAAAAATACTGGACAATATATAAAATACAAATCAAAAAGTACTTTTTTTTTGAAGGAAAGTGTTCCAGTTTATAATATTTCAAAACCAGCCTCTCAGTTTTGTTTGAAAAGTTAATACTCGTTTATTCGCATGAACTTTTGAAAAGGATGCAGTGGTGCTCAGAATGGCTTGTGGATAGTGTGTGAGTGACTGCGAGATGGTTGAACGGTTGGTGAGAGACTGCAAGATGATTCGGCGGTTGGTGAGAGGCTGTAAGACGATAGGATGATGTGTGAGAGGCTGCGAGATGATTGGCCGTTTGGTGAGGTTTGAAATGAGAAATGCATTGTTGATTGAGAATATGTTTATGTGATCGGATAAGGGCACTAAAAGGGGCGTGTGCTGTGTGTTTGCATTGTGGGATTCTTGCTTTTTTAAGGACCCATCTGCAGATTTTCAGATGTCTCACAAAGGTTATAACTCATTAAAAAAACATTTCGGAGATGTTCCTATATTTAACTTTTGACAAAATTGCCACTGCAATTGTTTTGTTATCAGTTTCCTTCTTTCTGTGTATTTCTGGAATTGCTATAGGAATCATTCATCTTACAGTTAAACTGTCGATGATATATTTTAATATTCGTTGTGATTTTAATCTATTTAAATCACTTGCCTTCATTAACACTGCATGTACCGTGTCAGAGTTTTATTCACAGTTCATCGCCTGCGAGTTTGCATCTATCTCTGCCTTTGCCCAGGAGCCTGCCAATATGAACCAGTTACCATGACCAGTTACTCTCTTTCACTGTCTGTACCATGGTTTCATCAGCTATAAATGGGCATTTCGCAGAATCAGCACTGGCACGACAAACCGGGCTGTAGCTGCTTCTTTTAAAGACCCTGTCCCATCCGGACCTCCCTCTGAGCTGCTCGGACACCAAGAAGACGGAATAGGACCGATTGGGTCTGTGAGGATTAAAAGATGTGAAAAACACTAATACGTTTTGTTTCACATCCAGGATCTCACACACCTGATGTTATGGAGCTGATTATGGTGTTAAATGTTTTTAAGGTATAAATTAGGGTTTCCCAGTTCTTATCATGAAGGGCCAGTTTGCAACACAGTCTGCAGATTTCCCTGCTCAAACACGCTCACTAAACCTGATAATTAGCTGGTTAAGATGCATTTGAGCCGGGAAAGCGGGACCAAAATTGGGGAACCCTAGTATAAATCATTCTATAATGATGCCAGCAAGTTATTTTTGATTAAATTCTAGCTTTGTATCTCTGGTGATGTGTTTTCCGCCAGTCAGGAACCACCTTGTCAATCTGATTTCACGGGAGTTTACCATTTTGGCTGCACCTCTGGGTGGCGCTGTGTTTGCTGTTTCAGTGTGTGGGACAAAGGGAGGTGAATTGGCCTGTAAAACACAGGATTTGAAAAAGGGTCTGCGGGGTGTGAGTGGGGTGGGGGGTGGGGTTACAGGGTGTGATTGCCCAACAGTATTGTTGGGGTTGGGTCTCTTGGGGGCGCTGTGCCTATTGCCCTGGGGAGTGCTTGAGCTAGGAGGAATGCAATGATGTGAAAGGCAGCTGGGGGAGCGAATGTTCCAGCCTCACTGGTCACACCGGGGTCCGCCAGCAGTCACACGCGCGCATGCACACACACACACACTCACACACACACATGCGTGCGCACACTCGCCCACTTCCTCAGCATGAACTGTGCACATTCCCTCCCTGTTACACAGACCGGACACCTGTTTCTCCTCCCTCTTTTGCTCTCTAATCCAAATCGCACACCTCTCTAATCACACAGACCCAACAATCCAAATGCCAGATTTTAACCAGATTTTTGCAGCTGTTTTTTTTGCAAAAAAAAAACAACAACAAAAAATTGACAGCATTCGATTTACTTTTCAAGCTGTCATAATATATTAGCATCTACTTATAGTTAACACTGAAGAGTAAAGCAGAAGCTGTGAAATGTTGACAGCAATTGTGCTACGTCTCTTTAATCACCACTGGCCCATGATGTCGTTCAGACTTGACAAAGTAGCTGTACAATATGTACAGTACCAGTCAAACGTTTGGACACACCTGCCAGTAGAAGGGGTTTATTTGTATCATTCTCTACATTTTAGAATAATTTCCCTTACAGTCCAAAAACTTGCTAAGGTGAATTGGAGTTGCCAGATTTGGTTGGTGCTCCAGCCTTGCACCAATAGCTTCTGGGATAGGCGTCCTGCATTGGACAAGCAGGTATAGGAAATGGATGGATGGATGGATGGATGGATGGATGGATATATGTAAGATGGAGCAAGATATCAAGAGTTACTTCTCTGCACGGAATGGTTTGGCAGGAATGTTGTGCCCAACGGTGTCCTGTAGATTGTGATCCTAAGCCTTGTGGACAAGCACCTTAGTCTGACAGTGGAAGCCAGTAGATGGTTTTGTATTTGCCGAAAGGATCTGATGTCAAACTCAAGAAGCCAGCCAGAGATTTTCAGTAGCCAAAGATGAGCCAGAAACTAGATCTTGGAAGTAAATGGAGATGTTGTGAAAATGAAGCAACTGTTGCTGTGGAGGAAGAATCTGTATGTTCCGGCGGGGGGGGGTTATAGATGAGAGGGAGCAGCTAGTCAAACGTGATGGTTTGCTTCCAAAACTGTTCAGATATCATGTGTATGGCTCTCTTTTTTCAATCCAAACCGGTGTTCTCTCTCATCCAAAGAGAGACGGACGGCTCCCTGCTTTATTTTCACCTCCAACCTGGCATCTTCCTGTGTGTGTCAGGCATAGTCTCACACAGGATTCCCAGCGCTGACTGCAAGACTGACGTGTCTCTTCATCTGGGAAAACTTGCAACCTGTAGGTGCCTTCTGGAAGGTCTTAGCACAGCAGGCAAGCCTGAAGACACATTGAACTGAAGACCCCCTGACCTGAAGATGCTCTGGCTTGAAGACTCACTGGTCTGAAAATGAAATGAAAATCATTAGAAACAATGAAATGAAATGACCATTTATTTCAGATTTGTGAGTACAGGTACACTGGAATGCTTCTCTTCAGATGCTCAGGCTTGAAGATACTTCACTCAGGCCTGAAGCCGACTGGGCCTGAAGTCACACTGTCCTGAAGATGCTCGGGCCTCAAGTCGCTCTGGCCTCTTGTCGCTCGGGGCCCAAATGGCTCCAACCTGAAGATACTTGACTCAGGCTTGAAGCCAATTGGGCCTGAGGTTACTCTGTCCTGAAGATGCTCAGGTCCCAAGTCGCTCAGTCCTGAAGTTACTCCGCCCTGAAGTTACTCCGCCCAGAAGTTGCTCCACCCTGAAGTTGCTCCACCCTGAAATGTGTGGTGCCACTGTGGAGCTCAAGATGAAGGCTTTGCTGGCAGAGGTCCTTGGGATCTACAGCGGCCTACGTTATTTGCTATGTGAAAGACTCTTATTTCTCCATACACGAACCATCGAGCTCTCTCACTGTCACCGGGCTTGCAGGCTCTCTCTCTTCTCTCTCTTTCTCTTTCTCTCTCTCTCTCTCTCTCTCTCTCTCTCTCTCTCTGTTTCTGATGGCACCAGTACTAGAGAAAGCCAGATATCTTTCTCAATCTCTTTCTCAGAGATCAAGCACGGCCACATATGGATGCGAAAGTGCCCGTATAGGGGTTGATGTCAACGAGCGACGCTTGTTTGAGTGGGCAGGGTGGCGCGTATGATCAAGCCCCCCCCTCCCCCCCCCCCCCGGCAGGCCCTCAGTCACGAAGAATTATGTCAGGCACGACTGGGCCCGCAAGTCGACTTCGGCGGCCAAAACCGGCGGCCGTCTTAATTACTCAGAGGCTGACGGGGAGTGGAGCCGGTGAATCAGCAGGGCCAGCGTGCATTAGGGCCATTAGTGCCGTAACTCAGCAGCTGCTGGCCCGCAGTGTTCTGGTCGGGCCAGATGCTAACATGGCCTCTTAATTTAAATGCACTTAAACTTAGATAGTGTTTTGTTCTAACAATCAATCACACGCCTTTCTCACGCTGCAGTTTTCGACTGGTGGACTCCTCGGATTTCGTAGCCTTTCACGGCATGACGTGGAATCAAGCGAGTCGGCTTAGAGTTGGGGCCGGGAATCCACCAGGCGATGTAGGAGGTGGCCGTCATTTCCTTCCATATGGAGGGACTTCCTGCTCATCCCTCCGTTCAGCCTCGGATGGGTCGTCTCTAGGGCTGGGCTGCCCATAAAGGCCCCGTTTCTCAGCTCAGAGTACGCCAGCATTTCGATGGTGACCTTGGGCCCAGAGGTCGCCCCTCTCCACACGACCCACGTCAGCCCTCTTGCTGGTGGTCCTGCTCTGTTCACCACTTGATTATGGTTAGTGGCAGGGTGGGGGGGGGGGGGGATTCTTCTGAGGCCTGTTTTCCACATCATGAGGTGTACAGGGAGCTGCCAACTCTCTCCGCGCCCCCCGCCCCCCACTCACAGCTTCACCTCTTGAGAGCGAACTGCCCGCCCTGATTGCTGGATCAGACCCAGCCCCCCTCCACCCCCATCAGCCTAATGCATGTGGAGCCGCTGGGGGGTAGAGGGTTGGGGGGGGGTGGGGGCAGGGGCTGCTCCCTGGGGTCTTGTCAGAGTGAGGTTACGGTCCGCCACGCGTGCGCCGGCCCTAATCAATTGGTCAGCGCTCCCAGCAGAAGGTGGCGAGTGGCACCCCCTGGAGGGGGACACGCTCTGATTTCTTACAGAGCCCTTCCCTTTGGGGGGGCAGCCTGCCCCCGGGGGCGCTGTCATGCCTACGTGTGGAGGCCGGCCTCCCTGAGGATGGGATTTCCCTGAAGCGTAGAGCAGAGCAGAGGTGCCTCTTCCTCAGATTCCCAAGTCAGCTCTGCGAGGCGGAATGCAGGCGTTCTGGCTGGATCCTCAGGATGGACGTGGACGTGTCCCTATACCCGCTGCCCATGCCTCCTGCTGTGCTGCTGGTGTCTCTGTGTGTCGGGCCCGGCGGCGCAGGGGGAGCCATCCCAGAACGCTTGGCTCCTCTGGGACCCCCTTTGCGGGCCCCCAGGCCCAGCTGCCACTGCCCGTGCTGTGGCTGCAGGCGTCTCCTCCTGGTCCCTGTGCTGCTCCTCCTGCTGGGCCTGGGCTCCTGTGTCCTCTTCCTCCTCGTGGTGCTGGAGCACGGCGCCGCCGTCATCACGACTCCCAATCTGCCGGATCAAAGGTGGGCTGAGGGGACCCTTTCCACAGAAGGGGGCCGTCAGCTGCCTCTCAAGCCTCTGGAACCAACAGCTGCAAGGGACCCCTGGAGCACTGGCCGCCCCCCCCCACCCGGGATGCCCTCGGCCTTCCCGCTCCTCCCGTACCCTTCGTCACAGCCCGTTTCCGAAGCCGTGTTCTCAGGCAGTGGGCACGGCCCCTCCTCGACCTCCATGCCTCCCCCCACCTTGCTGTCGCCCTCGGAGACCGGCAGGTCCCCGCCTCCCCCGGGTAAGAGCACTTGGCCCTCTCACGTCCACTTGTGCAATCGCACGCTTCCTACCGTCGTCGCCGCCACTTTTCATCTCTGTGTTTTCTGCTAATGACTGTGCCAGGCAAGACCAGGCACATTTGGGGAGCTTCTGTCAAAGGGTGACAGCTCAAAAGTAAATGCAAAGAGACGTTTCCTTGAAGGCAGTAATGCGGACAAAGTTCACCGTGGGCTTTTTCCGCCTCCCTGTTCTCACGTCCGCTCTCTCTGTGAGTCGGCCTTGCGCGGAGTTTGCAAGTATAATGAGTTCCCTCCCGTCCTGCAATTTATAATGTGCCATCATTAATAATATGTTTACCCGTCCCACTCAAATTCTTGGTGAAGATAATATTCTTTCTCGCTGGCCCTCTGCCTGTCTCGTGATTTAAAGCCCTCCCTGCCGCTTGTCACGGATTCCTCGGTGAGCCAGCAGAACCAGATGTGCCTTCGCTCCGGCTTCTGGGAGCCCGACACGTTCCGGGGACGTGTAAACATTCCCGTGTTTACGCGCGAGGATGTTCAGGGTGGGGCGGGGGGGGGGTTGGGGGTGGGTCACCCCAGCTGGTGTTGCACGTTGGGCAAAGCCGATTGGTCAGTGTCTCATTCAAACAGGAAGTCCGCAATCCCAGCCTCCCGCTTTCGGTCATTCACAGATGTGATTAAGGTGCTGTGAACCTTGAAGACATGAAATGTCCGGCAGCTTTAATCTGTACTTTATATCTTCTAAGGCTGTTTTAGCTCAGTCCACCTTTGTCCTATTCCTCCCCTGACTTTTCCGTCCTGTTGAAATGTACTGCATGTGAAAGCAACTGTGCAGCTGCGCAGGACCAGTTCATTCCCGGTTACTGTGTTTCATTTACCTTTAAATACAGATAAATGCAATCTGAAGTAGCGAAAACAGAACTTTACTGAAAGAAGCAGCTTCTAGCAGATGTCAAGAACATAAGTCAGAGATATAGATAACAGAGAGTACAGGCAGCCACTTGAATAAGGGGACGGAGGGGGATCTCTATCAAGGCTGATCTCTCTGTGTTACTAAAATAGACATGGCATAATAAGAGAAAGCAAAATTTGATTTCTGGGTATGTAAGAGAGCCGCTTGTACTTTATAGGACAGATGCTGTTCCCAGGCGAGGCTGGAGAAGCGGGAGGGAATGGGGGGGGGGTTAACTGACCCCCTGCGAAGTGACAAGCTGGGTTTGTCCCAACAGTAACCTGAGAAATCTCAGGGATTCGGGAATAGTGGGGGTGAGGGCATTGGGCGTGGGGAGGGGGGGGGGGTAGGAAGCTGTACTTTTTACTGTTGCAGATATCCTTTGTTCCCTTGTCAGGAAATGCTGACCAAATGTTGTCACTGGAACACTTTAATTCCGGGACGTCCAAGCATTACCCAGATGGAGACGTAGCGGCCGTAAGTGTGTCTCCTCGGAGGACATTAGTCTGACAGCAAAGAGAGGTCCACTGATCGCTATTGTTCTGGGCATTTTCCATCCTGCTAATTCCTGCAGTGTGTGCCAGTGCATGCTTCGTGGGTTTAAACGGCATGTTTGAGCTTTTAAGTGACCCCTTAAGAATGCAATGTGCACCACATGTGCAATCCGCAGTCAGCTTGTTTTCGTAGTTTAAGTAACCTTGATAAAGGCGGAGGTTGTTCCTGGTAGATTCCTGCGTCGGATATGGCACTGAGCAGCGATATTATATTTCATGAGAAAAACACTGAAGGAGATCTTTGCTTGCTGCCAGAGTATCTGCTTATGAAGGACAGAATCATGAGTTTCTCCTCATAATGTTTATATCACTACTAAAAACATCCAGTACATCATCATATATCATTCGTGCGATCATGTAGTTTTGTACATGTGCATAATTTAAAAAATTGCAAATCTAGTTATATATCTTTTTCAGTTTAATTTCACATGCACGTGTATGCAAGTGGCAGAGGAATTTAAAACGAATAACATGTGAAAGTTAGAGTAATGGATTTCAGATGAGAGGAGGCCGCAGGTTTCCACGGAGGGTCACATGTCTAGCCCATGTTTCCGTTGGCCGCTGCTGGCCTCCTTCAGACAGAGGGGCTGGTGTCTCCACCCCGGGGGCCTTTAGGAAGCTGAAGTTTCGCCTTGGGCGTGTGCGGCCGCTACGGGTTTGGCCCTGCTGTTGTTTAGTCGCGGTGGTCATTCTTTAGGTCGGAAACGACAACAGTGGCGGGCTCTTGTGGCACTCCAAGTTTGGAAAAGCGACTGGAGATCAGAGGGAGGATCTCCCACAACTCCGCCCCTGTTTCCACATGGGATTATGGGATATGCGGCTTCCCGGATTTGCCAGGGAGCCTTGGAGGGCGCTGAAAGCCCGTACTGCTTAGGTTCTCCAGATGGCCTTTCTATCTTCCCCTTTTCAGTTTTTCAGGCCCCAATGGATTGATAAGGACCCTACCCCCCTCCCCCCACCACCACCACCGTGGGCAGCATCGCTACGGACCCACAGGGCTGCCCTAGTTTCAGCCTGTGTTTCCCCCATAGAGCTGCTGAATGCCAAACAGTGGGAGGCAACACTTCTGCAGAGAGAAAGGCCCTTTTGCTTCTTTCATTCAGTGACAGTTTTAGCAGTGTTTTAAAATAGACTGAGCAGCATAAGCAGGAGCCTTTAAAATTTTTGACTTTCTTTTGGCGAACAGGTGAATGTTTGTGTGAACGCAAGCTGACGAAATGTTGGGAGAGCTGAAACAGGCAGGGAAATCCACGTCTCTCTGCCGAGGACTGTCTGTGTGTTGCTGACGAGCGCAGACCCCTCCCCGCTTCGTCATCGTGCAGGATAGGGGGCTCGCAGTCGCCTTTCTGCTGCCCCCTATGTCACACTCTTGTGGGCATCAGCGGCCTTTCTGCACGAAACTGGAGGACACCAGGGGGATCCTGATAGACAAGCCACCCCCCACCCCCAAAATGACTTAATTATACTGCTGTATTACAGAGCGAATGTTTCAGCCCGCCTGCACAGTGCGTGAGGGTTTCATTTACATGGGTTCTCAGAAAAAATCGGTGAGTTGAAAGTGCCATTTAGAAGAGTCACACTCACAGTATCCCTGATCTATGCTGCCATGCAAAGGTACAACAGAGTAACTGCATATTTTTATCAAAAATTAAGTTATGAGTAATGTCGGGTATCTCAGACTCTGTTTTATCCCATGACAAAATATCTTTGCTCAATATTGAAGAAAAATAGAGTGACCACAAAATCCACACTAAAATTTAGTGTGTTTTTGCTATTCTAGGGTAGTATATATGACCTTCTGTGGCATTATGTGAAGCTTTAAGTATTTCTGGAGTATTAAAATCAATACCCAGCTGAAGTGTCTCTGCAGTTTTTGGAGCTCCCCCCCCCCCCCCCCCCAAGGTTCACTGTGCATGATTCTGGTGTTTTGTGGCTACTGAGGGATAGAGGACTGTGCCAAATGAACCGTGATAACAGTGCGCAGTCAGTGAGAATAGTGACAGGTGATGCCTTCCTCATGGAGCAAGTCTCTACGCGCAAATATGTGAAATGGCTAACGGAGGTGCACATTTCCAGTGAATTGCAGTGGCGTGGGGGCAGATCAGGGTGCTGTATACCCTGACAGTGAGGACCCCGGAATGTTTGGGGAGCCGTCGGGCTGTGGGGAGAGTTGTTCAGTATGCGCAAATACAACCAGCCAGGAAAAGCTGAAAAACGAGACCCGGCGGACTGTTTAGCCACCAAATCGGCTCACTAGATCTCAGAAAGCTGCGTGCGGCGGTGTTCCTGCACGTGGTCACCATGGCGATGCTGGGGAGGAGTCGGGACTGAGCGCCAAAAGAGCATGCAGGGTCACAGAGTCGTAGAGGCCGGGGGCTGTGTGTCCTCTCCCCTCTGTCCCGCCACCTCGGAGAGCAGCGCTGCTGAACTCAAGCCGTCTGCGCCCCTCCACAGTAAACAGTGCAGAAACCTGTATAAACGTCCTCTTGGCAGGAGGAGAGAGCCTGGGGAAGCATCTGTGACTGCCAGCTACTGCTGGATGCGGGCCAGCGCTTACAGCTGGGTACATGAATATAGGAAGTGAGCGAGTTCAGCATGGGCTCCCACCTTGTGCTTCTACAAATGCCGTTTGTGCCGCGCTCCCGCTTGTGTGTTCGGCACCATCGTTTGTTTCCTGTGCGCGGCTTTCAGCAGCCAGAACGCACTCTTCCACACTGACGCCCAAACTCTGGAGTCACGAGTTTTCCTCATTATTGCCATCAGCTTGACATATGCAAATAACCCTGTTTCTGAAGATGTCGTAATGTCGCTATTACAAGAACAAGGAAACGGCTCGGTAAAACCCCATAATAACAGTTATCCTTTCTAATCTCATTTTATGACTTCACATATCACCGCCAATAAAGGTAATTTGACTTTAAGAAGTGTTACGCCAGTGCCCACAACGGTAACTTTGCCAGAGAGGTGCTGATGGAAAAACAAATAACAAGCATGAGAAATTCCATCCTGTGATTTTTTTATGCATGTTTGGCATTGAATGTTATCAGATCTTTACCCAGAACTGAACATGAGAAAAAAAGTGAACTTGAGGGAAGGAATAACAAGAGGATAAATATGTCATTCATTTAGAGCAGAAAGTTTTACCTAACTGGTTACACCATCTTTGGCAGAAGTAGTTATTGATTGATCCCACGGTACCATGAAGAGTTTTAACCTACCTGCTCCAAGCAGAACCGTTTCAGCTCAGTAGCTTCGCATTTTCAGTTTCCTGCCACAACATCTCCGCGGCAGCCTGTGACTATGATTATCTTATTCTTCAGCCATTCTGGTCTGGTCTGGGCTCTGTTAGATTGTTGTCGTCCTGCTTGAAGCTGCTGAACCTGGGATTGCTGCAGAAATCTCAGGTATCAAGCCGGTTTCTTAATGTGGTAGCAAATTGTCATGGTTCTGCAAGAACATCCAAACCATGACACTACCATGACCATATGCTTTAATGGCCCATGTTTGCAAACATCAATTAATTTAGTATGAAATTTGTGATTGTGATAAAACAGGCAAATGACTAAAGTAGAAGGATGTTTTAAATAAATTTTTTGTATTAGCCGTTTAAAGTAGCGATGGGGATAGTAGCTGTTGTCAGCTGTATTTTCACAGTTAAATTGGAATTAAAGAGTACACCGAGGTTCCCTAATTCTGATCCTGGAGGGTCAGTCTGCAACACAGTTTGCAGATTTCCCTGCTCAGGCACTCCTACTAAACCTGCCAATCAGATGGTGAGCTGAATAAGGTGTGTCTGAGCAGGGAAATCTGCAAACTGTGGTGCGGAATGGCCTTCCAGGACCGGAATTGGGTAACCCTGGTGTACACTAATCAGAATGGTATATCCAGTAAATATACAACTTAAGGGAAAACCCAAAAACGGCCATTGAAACATTGCATGTAGCCCACAAATATAGCAACAAAAATGAACAGTCAAGTTAGGTTGACTTTATATAGGTGATGCTGTATGGTTAATGGTACAAGCCCTTTGAATAAGACCATTTAAAGGTTTTTTAAATGGAAGCTAGACTTGAGAGATGAGCAGGACTCACCAGCGCTGACCTGCCAGTCATACTCTCCAAGTAGAGCAGACTGGGGCTCTCAAAGTTCTAACTGTAAAATTCAGGCACCGCTTGGTGTCCTCTGCAGCTCTGCATGTTCTTTCACACTGTGGGATGCCGTGATGATAATTACGTCCCACAACAAAGCACACTGGAGAACTGCAGTAGGCGTAAAAACATGTAGGTGTTTCTGGAGCCTTCGCATACTTAATTTAAGGAAGACTCCAGTCCAGAGAGCATGTCTCGTGTCCTGGAGTTATTTGGAAAATTTTAGCCAGATTTAACCTTTTTGGTTAAAGTACTTTTCGGTTTTCAAGTGCTTTTAGGCAGTATTTATTACCATTTTTAATATACAGTAAAATGTTGTTATTCTGCTGTTCAGAAGAAGCTTGATAATGTATCACGTTTGTCTGTGTCTGTGCTACGGCATATCAATAATAAGTGTGAGCTGAATAAATCTAATAGGACTGCAGCTTCAACAGAAATGTGTGCATTATATAATTAACAACATAGTGCATTAAGGATGCACTTAAAATGGAAGCTTAATAATATGTAAATCCTCACAACATTAACCATTGATTTTGTTTTTCATTTATAGTCAAAGAATTTGTATGGAGAAAGAAGAATATCTGCAATAAAAAAATTATTAAAAAAAAGTGAAGACCAAAAACAGCATAATGCAGCTTTTTTTACAGTTTAAGAGGCATATTCATCTTATATTCATCTCATTGTGGGGTCACAGTGGTAACATGCCGAGCAGGTCAGAGCAGATACCACGGACTCCAGCTCCTCATGGGATTCCCTCGATGTTATCGGGCTAACTGGGAAATATAATCCCTCAAGCAAGTCCTGGGTCTTCCCCAGTGCCTTCATCCTGTGGAACAGGCCCAAGACAGGTTCATTGAGAAGTGTCCTGGCTGTGTTCCATATAAAACGCATCCTTAACCGCAAATCTCACTTCTCCATGCTGTATAGCTACTGAAAATGAAAAGTACCGCATAATTAGTCTGTTTGAAATCTTCCAGTATGATCAAGAGCAGGCACGTCAAGGTAAGTTTGTATCATATATAAAGCTGACATGGGAATTTAATTTCGGTTCATTAGACGTGAAGTGTACTTAGAAGATACCAGAGCCATGTCGGCGGCTTTTGGTCAAAAGAGCAGCAACTGTGTCGTGAGGTCCCTCCAGATCTCCAAACTTCTCACTCTGTCGAAGAGAATGGCTCCAACAACCCTGCAGTGAAACCTTATTTTGGCCACTTGCACTCACAACCTTGTTCTTTTGGTCGTTACCCACATCTCATGACCATCGGTGAGGATGAGGACGCAAACTGAAGTGGGAGAGATGGGAGGCACCCTTCAGTTTTGTGCCAAGAATGCGGACGCAATTCTAATTGCATTAATATAGGGACTAAAGAACATGCAGCAGCACAGCAACACACCATAATCCTGGCTGGCATCCGCATTATTCCTGCTGAATCCTAGGCTCACCAAGTCTCCTCTCCAGTACTCTAGGCTTTCCCAGCAATGATAAGAAGTGTTATCACTCTATCTTTGGTACGACACACTACTTTTTGTAAAATATGGACCACCTCCCCATTTGCTAATCCGGAAGTATTACCCGCTTTTCATGTGACATTGAAGAGGCACGTCAATCGTAACCCCCTTCCCTCTGCAACATCTAGTGCTTTCAACATCTCTAGATGGATTTCCCTGCAGCCTTTCCACTACTGAGGCCCCTGACCACTGTAGTGACTTCAGCTGCAGTGAGAGACTCTGATCTACCTGAAAGTTTCCAACACTACCTACCTACTGGCAAGTGTGTTAAGGAATTCCTCAAAGTGTTATTTCCACTGTTCTACTGAATCCTCAGAACTGGTCAGCACTTTCCCATCTTGGCTGAGCAGCAGCTCGTCTCCCCATCCTGAGGCATTGAACGGTTTGCCGAAATGTCCTTGGAGCCACCTGATACTCTCTCAATAGCTTCTCCATCTCCTCTCTTGCGAAAGCTTTTGCTACTGCCTTTCTGGTCTGCCGACAAGCTTTCAGTTGTGTTACGAGACCCTATGCAAGAAGGCTTCCCCTTCAGATTGACAGTTATTCTCACCACAGGTGTCCACCACTGGGTTTTATGGTTGTCTTTGCAACCACCTCCTTCAACATCCTTCATTCATACTTGATGTCCCCAACCTCACTTGGCACTTGGGAAGTTTTTTTTTCCTGAGGTGGAACTTGAATTCTTCTTGTAAAGAAGTTTTAGCCAGATGCTCCCAGGAGATCCTGACTGCTTGTCTGGGTTGCCCTGGTGCTTCTGGCCTCCTCCCTGTCCGAGTCCAACTCTCCACCAAGTGGCCATCAGTTGATAGCTTCCTCTCTTCACTTGAGTATCCAACACATATGGCCTCTAGTCATATGACATGATCTCTGACCTTTGGCCTGATCTTAAGAGCATTTGTCACGTACTGGTCAGTCAGGATGTGGGAATACTGTGGTGCAAAGTGGAGCTCTTCATAGAAGGAGGTCCTTCAGTGGTGTCCATCTAAAAGCAAGGCCCCCGCCCATGGCGCGTTCCTCAGTGTGCTGTTCTGGAGAGGTCCCTTTATGGCTTGACGTGGTGATGCCGCTGCCGCAGGGGGCCTGCGTGACACACGCTTTGAGTCAGAACGCAGGCTGGCACGATTTTAATGGAAAGATTTGAAAAGGAGGCTGTAAAATACTGTGGAGAAAAAAAACATATTGGAGAGCGAATGTGTGAATGGTCCTGGCTGGGCTCACACGACAGCTGCAGAGTCTGCTGCCCCGAGGGAGGGAACATGCCGGGAAAAGGGAAAGCAGCATGACACGGGGTATATATAGCGCTGCTGCGAGAGGAGCCCCGCACACACGAGCCCGCGGCCCCGTCCATCGCCTGACGTCTCCCCACTGTGTCGTCTTCCTCTGACTCTCTCACTTCCACCCCGTGTCCCCACGTGGACGCCAGATCATCGAGACAGAAGAACAGGCGAAAGTGCGTTCATGAAGCGTCCCTGATCTGTGACATGAGCTCCAAAGTTATTAACAGCTAGTAGAGTACGATCATGTAAGTCAGCATAATAACCCAGAGTGCATAATAAAAATCTGGCGTGCTGGTTGTCATTGTGAAGTTGAGGTTGCGATGCATTTCCTGTGCAAGGCTGTTCGTTTTTTCCAAGTGTGGTGAAACTCTTCGGAGTAGAAGAGAAGAGCAAGTAGAACATTGACAGCTATCGCAGGCAGCATGCGCAGGATAGGGCCTGGGCCAGCTGTCATTAAATCACCGGGCACACACAACCATCGGCTACTCGCCAGTTAAGACCTAACTGCATGTCTTGGGACAGTGGAGGGAAGTGGGATTATCCAGAGGAAACTCGTGTGATACTGAGAGGACCTGCAACCTCTGTACACATAGATGCAGGATGAGGTTCAAACCCAGCTGTGAGGGAGCTGGGCTCTACACTGAGCCAGGATGTTGCCTGAAAGGATGATCGTGGAGAATGTCAATGACACGTGATAGATTGTCGCTTATATCATGTCTGACATAAGCACAGTGTCAGTCAAATGAGAAACAGCTTTTTGGAAAAACTACACTGTATACTCGAGTTCTTACACTTCACCTCTGGGAACAACTGTACGTAGATTTAGCCTGACAGCGGCGGGTCAAACACATATTTTGTTCATTGGTTCATCCCTTTGAGTTGGCATCGCTCGTCTTGAAGAGCACTCTCTCGCCTCACACTGACTTTTCATGTAAAAGCCACACTTTTCATCGGTTTCAGTTCTCACTTCACGTCTAATGAACCGAAATTAAATTCCCATGTCAGCTTTATGTGTGATACAAACTTACCTTGACGTGCCTGCTCTTGATCATACTGGAAGATTTCAAACAGACTAATTATGCGGTACTTTTCATTTTCAGTAGCTATACAGCATGGAGAAGTGAGATTTGCGGTTAAGGATGCGTTTTATATGAAACACAGTGTTATTAGTCCAGAGCCTTGGAGCTCCACATGGCTTGTTTTTCTTGGCTTTTAACAGTGTGTGTCAGGGCTCTACTGTACAGAATGGATTTATTGTTTGGCATGCTGTGACAAGGATGTGGGCCCTTACAAGCTTCTGCCGAATCCTACAGGGAAATTGTTTTGCAGTATGAAACAATACAAAGGCTACTGCAAGAAACAAGTGGATTGTTGACAGTTTTTTTTAGAACCTCACACCTCCCCCCCTCATTTTACTGACAGACATATGGCAGAAAAAGAGACTTAAATTCTGTAGCACAGCTATTCATTGAAACATTTCAGAGACGCTGATGATGGATGTATATACGGGCATGCATGGAGGAGCAGTAATCAGCTGACCTGCTTCCACCTGTCGTCTGCCTTCAGCAATCTCCACGTTCAGTTTAGCTACCTCCCAGAAGCCAAACTGAACTATTGCTACCGCGTCCGAGTTCGAATTGAATTAATGCCAACCACCAAACCAACTTCTTGATGCTCATGCGAGTTTCACTTATGCAAAATTGTTGTGAGGGCAGAAGGAAAAAAAAAAATAGTTCAGAGAGATAACCAATGCCATTGTAGATGAGGTGGGACCAACCAATCAGATGTCTTGGTCCCGCCTTCACTAGTTGCTTGGACCCACCTCCTCTACAATCTGAATGGTTATTTCTCTGAACCAATCATTCTCCCTTCTGCCTTCACAACAATTTTGTTAAAGTAAAACTCCCATGAGCCTACTAGACTTTCAAGCTTCCTCTTGTGTGGTTTTGGCCGCATCCCAACTCATTATTTGTCTTTCCATATAAAGGGGAAACTTTCTATTCAAATTGATCACTTTCAATTATTCATGTCACTTGGTTTTATTTACCGACTTGATCTGAGATGCCCTAAGAGATTATCCTGTTAGTTAAAGCACTATGCATCCATGATGAAAATAAGGGTGATAGCTAACAAAAAATAACAATGTGATACTTTAGGCTTTGATCGTGTTAACACATTTACAATGTACTGTACTGTTATGGACTAATTATAAAATCATTGAATGTGTTACAAGTTATATGAACAATGCTTCGTATGTTGTCATGATTGTTGATGTAAGTGTTTATTAATATTTAATACCTGTTAGGGCATCATCAATATTCTATGTAAGGCATGTTACAGTGTTACCCAGATGCTTCAGATTTCTCCTCTTCGATTTGTGCCATCATTTGTGCAATGGATTGGAAGTTCATGTCACATTAATAATTGCCAGCTTATGCAACAATATTTATTTTACTGTCATTCGTCCTTTTATCCTCTCTATCCAAAGATTTCCCTCTCCACTTGCTAAATATGTGCAATAATATATTTGTGCTTGTGTGGAATCTACAGTAAAAGTCAATTTCCTGTTTATCTCTGTCACAGTCTGGAAAACTGTAGCGGCACTGTTAATGACAAAGACATTGCTAATAAACTAAAGAATGTTTTCTGACATGACGGAAAAGGTCTGCGGGCTGCATTTCCCATCAGTAACTGTCCGTCATAAATCCTGCAGGATTTTATTGAGGTGCATTGCGGGGCTTAGCGGCAGACGACAAGCTGTCTGTGGCTGCATTTTCTGTGCAATTTACCCCTTGTAAACTGAATAAATGGAGCCAATTTTCTTTTAGGGTCACTTAGAAGCGCTTGAATCCCCCAAATCCATTTATCAGCGTTCATTAATCAGCAAATATCGGCATATATTAGAATATGAGTAAAATATGTGTAGGTCTTCTGAAATTGTTGGTATATTTGTAAGTGGTCATTTTTATAAAGTGGTCAGTTCCCCTTTAACCGTGATGATGACCACATTGGATCACTGCCTTGGTCTCTCATGTGCTATCATTCACAGACACTACTTTAATTATCCTGAGTGATTCTCAAAGTGATTGCTTTTTTCATGATGGTATAATCCATATATTACAAGAGCGATGGCCTTACATGATAAGGCTTTAGATTTACTTACCCTCACATTATTTGGTGTACATCCTTACGTCGAAACACTTCAGACACATATGTTCCCCCTGTCTGCTATATGTTGGGGAAGCCTATATTTTTAATTAATGCATTATTTACTTGAATTTGATTATTGTAATGGGCACTTAGCTTAGCATGCGAGCAAATTGAAACCCTAGAGTTATTGATTTATTGAATCCCCTGGTTTTGCTGGAATCTCCAAAAGTACGGCGTGTCAGCCTGTGTGTCAGTTTTTTTTTTCTCCAAGCTATAGCATTTTATGGCATTGATATGGACTTTGAGTCACTGCAGTGAAAATATTAATCTGAAAAAAATTGTATAACCTGTAAGTGAAGGATCCCAAGAACACTTTGTAGTATCCAGCGCTTAATGCATGCCTTTTTTGCAACCCCTAGTTACCACGACGCTGTCCCCAGGCTCCGGTCACACCAGGGGATGCAACGAGACTGAGAAGACTTACTGTGTGAACGGCGGTGACTGTTACTTCATACACGGTATAAATCAGCTGTCTTGCAAGTAAGTGAGTGACCTCCTGTGCTTCTGGATCTTTTTTTATGATTTGATTGCCCGTCTTCCCCTCCTGTTGTGAAGTACAGTATCATCCTAGTACTTACTGTCTTCCCAATATGATTTGAAACATAAAAACAAAATATGTGTGACACTGATGAAGATACAGTCAGCTTAAAAAGTCCCGCCCACTTTCCGTTAAATTACTTCATAATGGAGGGAAACAAAGTTGTGATAATGCTGACATTAGATGTGTTTCCATGGTGATACTCCTCCTTCACCTGCTCTTCACTACTCTCTCATTCCTCTCTGTTACCCTGCCTTCATAAATCTGTGAATCTGCTTAGACCTGTCATCTCCGTCTTCTCTTTCACACATCCTGTGTTTGCCTTCTCTTCTATCTCCCACCGTTCCACCTTTTTTTTTCGCACTCAGTCACTCCTGTCTCTCTGCCAGATATTTTCCTGAATAGCAAGTTTCATGCACCTTGCCTAATTGTGATTATGTATTACTAAATGTTCTACCTGTTCTGTTTTGATGTTTTTAGTGTTTAGCTAAGCAGACGGGATAAACGTCTCCGGATTGCTTTTGTTGTGCATTTCAGGCCCAGTAACCAATAGTGGACTTTAAATGCCATGTCATGCTGGTTTTAGCAGGAAACAAATATTTATGGTAGCTTGAAGCCTCCTACAAGGAAAATAAGACCATTGCTTATGTTCAAGTTCCAGGAATTTGGGAACAAATTTGCATAAATCCTTTTTACGTCAGTGATGGTGAGCAGCGTTTGTTTTGGAAGCCGAGAACTTTTCATTAGCAAGAAGATGTACCTCTAAGAAGGTCTGTAGATATTCAGGCCTTGTGAACTAGAGAACAAAGGTTCCTTCAGCATGCATTATGGGATATTTGTAGAACAAAAGGTGAAAATGCCAATTTTAGGGCTTCCAGTGTGCAATATAAATTATCTTAGATGGTGTCCCCTTTACTTCTGGTAAAGCTCTTTATTTAGCTTTTAATTGGCTTGTGTTTTGTCAGGAACTTGAATGACAGTAGACTCGAGAATCCCCTCTATCTGCTGGCACACTAACACACTGTATCTGCCTTCTCTGGGATAACTGGGAGGTACTGGAATGACACAGAAGCACAGTAGCTGCCGTATTTAAGGTCACTCACTTTCCCAAAGGGAGTTACTGTAATGGAGAAAGTGGATATCTGTTTTTTGGGGCCTGTCCTCCAGTTTTCGGTTCCCGCTCTGCCCTCTGCGGAGCTCAGGAAGGCACACGGGGGCTCCAGCAAGCTGGGAAGCTCTCCGCGTACCAGGAACCCGCCTGTGTCCAGAGCTCGTAACTCAGCCGCTGCGGCTAATTCACTCACAGAAGGGCAGAAGTCCAGGAGGGCTGATAATGCAGTCAAACCCTGCGGGGATCAACAAAACCAGCAGCGCTCAATAACGGCTGGGCCTCCGTGGGTATTACTCACAGCCAAACAAGCATGGCCGGCGGTCCCCTCCCCCGCCCCCTCCACTGTATTTATGTGCCTCTCATTCACTCTAAAATATTAAGTTCTTCTGGGCTGACCTGTAGGCCACTCTTATTTGCCATGTAAGCTCAGGTGCAAATTTCATATTTTATCTGTCAGAAAGTCAAAGTTTCACAACATGAATAAACTTTGCTTGAAAGCTGAGGGTCAGAGGGTTGGGAAAACGTGTAGCTCTCGCTGGGCATCCAATGTTGGGTTTGGGGCTCTACCTGCCTCTTCACTGTCCGAAAGCCCCACCGAACAGGGCACTTACGACCCAGAGTCCCAGAGCCGCGCATTTCTTTTACTAAAAGTCTGCTTTGATGGATGTATACGCGGCCAATTGGATTAGATACAGGTGTTTGATGGAGTGAAAGTTCACTGCCAGTGTAAATCATGCAGTGTAATTCCGAATCGCACGAATACTAGCCGCTGGCCCGTTTCAGCTCGCTCTCACCCATGTGAGCCGTAAAGCATATTCTTGATGGTATTTCGGTCTTTAGGGATTCCAAGCCTTGCCAGTAATTATCCTCAACAGGACATGTGAACACAGGCTTTTAAGTCTTTCCAAAGACATTTCAAGGAATTAAATCCAAGTCTGGGCCATGCATTCCGAAGCCGGATCCACTTTAAGCGTCGCTGTCAGCAGCATTGGGCCAGCGGGCTCCCATTCCCTCAGCTGGGAGACGGAGTTGTTCCAGAGTCAGTTTTTTATTTATTTTTTTGGAGACATCACGGGCACCTCAGAGTAAACGATACGTGGAGTAAAGTGCATCGAGGAAAAAAAAAACATTTCTGAAAGTCACACACAACTTTAAAAAAGTTATGATGTGACCAGCTGTTCTGGTAAATAAAATGTCCCGATTCCTTCAAGCGTCCTTTTCTTTAAGTTATAAATATTTAATTGTGACCATTTGTAAACAGTGGTAAAACATATATGTTTAAACTGGCTAGCTACACGTATAGTTCAACCCTGTGCATACAAGTAGATTTTATTTATAGACAATTTATGTTTCTTTCTGTTTCCATCCTGGATAGCTGTATTAATCATGTTGCAAAATCAAAAAAAAATTGAGTTCAAAGTATTTTGAGTTATATGTTATAAAATACAGTGAATATGTTTTTAAAATCTTAAAAAACATAACATTGTTTACATATTATGGACAGTGCACCTGAATATATATGGGACTGTGTTGCTGAATTCGTTTAACGTGCATTGGCATCTTTGTTAAATGTTCAGTTTTGTTTGTTAAACCAAACAAACCCCTGAAGTCCAATGGAACTTCCCATGTTTGAGCTCTTAACGGTCTAGACCAGCAGTAGCCTTGACACACCCATGTTTTTGGGCCTTATTAATCTAGACGCTTGGTAAACAGGAGGGCCAATTGAGTCATACCCAGCATCTACCTGGCCCGATGCACAGAATAGCCAGTAAAATGGTCAAGGGATGGGCAGGGGGTGGATCAGGGTGGGCAGAGTTTATGTCTGGACTGGCTCCCATCTTGGGCATTAATCATAGAGCCGACGGGGGCATGTAGAAAGGGAGGTATGTAGAAATTTAGCAGAGTGTAAAAAGAGCCGTGTGTCACGCTCTGGCGGGAGAGAGAGAGCTTCCATGTGGTCCTTGATTAAATGGACGGGTGCTCCTTACGAACACGCCGGCTTCGTAACTCCGGGGCAGATCGAGCAGCATCACAGGCGGCATAAGCGGTGACTTCCCCTTGAACACGGCCCGCCCAAAAATAAATGTCGCTAGCCCCTCTTAGCTTTAAATCAGCCGATTAAAGGGGGAAGCTCCTCTCTGGGGAGAATTACCACAAGAGGATACAGTCTGTACTCGCTTGATGCTGGAACAGGTCGAGCAGGCCTTCCCGCCCCGTTCTTGAAGATGACATCGTGTTCACAGTATCAATGAAATCATCTCCTACTTTTAGCATCTGTCACTTGAAGTAATCACAACAGAGTGGCTAATCCAGCCCACTGTCCACATATTACCTACATTTTATCAGGTGCTAAAAAGCGGCATACAAGTAAGAGCAGGATCAGCCAATGTCCCAGGAGAAACATGGGGTTAAGATCCTTGCTGAAGGAGCCGGCGGTGAAATCACTACATCAGCCAATGGGATCTGAACCGGAAACCTTCTGATCAAGGCACAGAGCCACAGAGTGTCCCAGCTCAGAACCCTGGCACCTGATTTTCTGTATTAGCTGCTGTGTTTGTTAATATGTGTGCAGTATGTGCATTTTCCTGTTTTCCTATCAGCCAGGTCTGCTCCCCGCCATTCCACAGACTCGTTTGTCTGTCTGTAGTGTACCGGCCATGTGTGCTAAATTGTTTCCTGGGCACTTTGTAGATGATGCGTATCAGCACTGACATGGCATGTGTCCAGCGCAGGTTGAGGGATGAGAGCACGGCCTGAACACCTAAGCCACAAGGCATTTTGTATCCCGTCTGAGTGAATACTGTCATGGCCTCTGTTGTTCCCTTAAATGTTGCCATTCACAGCTATTTGTGTAGTTTAGCCGAATCGCTTTGAATCACACCAAATACCAGCTGTTAAGATAAAGGTTCTGTTCATAAAGCATTAATGCCATCATAGTCTTTGTCCCTGCAAAAATTCCATTTGAAACTCTTCTTCTGGTTTACAAAATCAGAAGTATATATTTTTGGAGCTAAAAGTGTTTAAAATGTTAATGCTGGGAAATAAATAAATTAATTCAATAATTATACGTGTAAAATGTGTATATATTAACAAACACAAATTAACAGGTCATCTTTCAGCTCTGTTTTGGAAGAGAAAATGCATTAAAGCTTTATGAATGATTTATTCACGGGGTAAAATGTGATTTAAAAGCAGCTGCTACATTTATGGTAAGTACACAAATATATAATCAAAAATATTTTGTGCCTCTCCTTGGAAACCAAGGCGGATACTGACAAGCAGAAAACATGCAATAACAGCATCTACTGCTCAAGCGAATCCCTTTCGTTTGCAATAGCCAGTGAGAGACTGAAGTGATGGCTTCGCTGACACTGGCAGAAGGCCTCGGATATTGCCCTGTACCCTAAGGTGGCTGGCAGCAGAAGGTGGACAGATATCTCAGCTTTCTGTATTGTATCACTTATCCCCTTCTCCTTCCCTCAGATGTCGCCCTGGATACTTCGGGCCACGGTGCTTGGAGATAGAGCCCATGCGGTCATACATGCCCAAACCTTCTGAAAGTATGTTCACATAAAATGAACAACAGAAACCAGTAACATGGCACTGAAACCTGTTAGCTTCCTCAGGTCAACAAAGATGACCAAAGGGAGCTGTGATTGGCTGGTTGGCAGTGTGTCACAGTGATGTCGCCGATGGGATCACTCTGCCTTTACCGTCTGAGTTGTACTCTGTTCTAATTCCATGTTCTGCTCTCTCTCTCTTTCTCTCTCTCTCTCTCCCTCCTATCTTTTGTGTTCCCCCTCTCAACACACTCACTTTCTTTTTCTCCTCTGCCCCCCCCCCCTTCCTGTGGTTTTGTTCCCCTCCATCAGGTGTCCAAATGACTTTACTGGTGATCGCTGTCAAACCTACGTTATGGCCCGTTTCTACCGTATGTTCATCTCTCCTGTTCTTCTGTCTGTCTGTCTGTCATTGGAGTTGCATGCTGGAGCAGACCCGTAGCATGCTACCCCTAACTGTCGCCCATTCGTTTGTCTGTTGACTCATCAGTCATGCTGCTTATCCCAGTAACCCCATTCTCAACATAAGAAGCGACATAGCAGTTGCTGCTTTACTAAAGACTCCATCATGAACGGAGCGTCGGCTCGCAAATCCATGCGCAGATTTAACACGGATGTCGCAGCATGCCCTGCCGGTCTGCCCTCTGTTGGGCGGCTCACCGCATGCATAGAGAGCGATCATTATGAATAATAATCTGAAGACAAACGCCCCTCGCACTTGAGTCTATCTCCAGTGTCATATGTAAGTCTATAAGGTGTCACTGCACCCAAGAAAATGGTTACTGAAATTTCGAGCAATTGCTTGATGGCATTTGAAAGAGAACCAACATTTTTTTTTTTTACATTATTTTACTTGAACCAACCTTTAAATAATTGATACACAAATAGAATATTTTTATTTAATTATTATTTAATTACTATATTTATACAAAGTTATATGTTCACATTATTACTATATACAAACATGGAGGTCACTGCAATGAGTGCAGTAGGATATTTTTAGAAAGCAATGCATATTTTAATCAGACTGCATGACTGGGCATTAGACCTGATCTACCCAGAAGGCTTCGATATTATCATTTTGTTCTGCAGTTAACTACATGCATGGTCTCCATGGCATGACTACGATGGCCATCGTTTCATACCAGATATATGCGTATTTACCCTCAAGTCCAAACGCTGGGCCCGATTCTGTGCAGAGCATGAGAGAAGCATGTGCTCACAGAGTGTCACTGTCACGGCCAGCCTGTCCCGCGGGTGGCATATCCGGCACAGCGCGCGGACGGGCAGCGGCAGTCGTGACTGTAACAGGGCTGCGGGGCGGAGGCATGGTGCATGACACTAAACCTTAGACTGTCCTCTGAGAGCGGGCATGCTGGAGCCGACACAACAGCGGGAACCGGCGCCTAGGATCGGGGTGGGATGCTGCCGTGAGAAACAGCAACTGCTATTTCAAGCGGGGCACCCATAGCCGTACAAGACAACATTTACCTTGTAAAACTAGTACAAAAAGAACCTGATTTTTTTGGTCATTCGTTACACAAACAGAAAACAAATGGGATAATAATTGTGGGAGAAAAGGGCCCAGATTGATTAATAATGATGAACACATTTCTCTACCACAGAGCTGAAAATCAACAAAATACTTGTTTCTATGCATCATCCTTTGGAAGTAGTTTCTGGAACTCGAAAGTAGTACATTTGGTGTGATAGCTGCGTAACCCCCAATGGTAAATGCAGCGACTGCCTTTAATTTGTCCCTAAAAGATACCTTTAAACAAGAAGAACGAACGACAGTGAGCGGAAACACAAACACGTACTGTGTCAGATCGCCTAGTTCTGATTGGTTGCCGCCATGTTGTCATGGTGAGCTGTCGCTAACCACGGTTTCATTAAAATAGTCCCACAGTCTGAAGAGCCTGTTGGGCCACCGGCCTTCAGACCAAGGAATTACTGATTTGATTCCTAGCTGTGGAAATTATGTTCTACCCTTGAGCAAGGTAATTAAGCTGAATTGCCCTAGAAAGAAAAACAGCTGTGTCAGCTGTGAAAAGCCATATTCAGGGCCGGGCCCTGCTCACGGGGGTGGGACTCGGAGCGACGTGACGTGAAGCTGCTTGACAAACAAGCATGCCCTCCGGACGAGATGCTTCTCAATCCTCCATTCGTCTCCTTTATGCCCCTTGCCAAGGAACTGCCCGGAAGCACTTGGCATTTTTCTTGCGCACGTCCTTGGAGTGACTCAGCTCAGCCAGTAACACCGTGCTCACAATCTTCCGTTATCAAGCTTGGCACAAACTTCAAACAGCTGTGGAAGAGGCTCAACTCATTTTGCCTTAAATCTCTTCTCCAACACCTGAGCCTGCATTGACCAACTTCAACTCATCGGTCCCCTAGTAGAGCAAAGGCCAGCTAACTTTGCATTCCCCGGAACACTTCTTAACTTCCGAATTTGGCTGTATTTATGTAGCAACCACTATAATTGGTGCCCCAAAAATCATACAACATCCCCTATAGATGTAGGATTAAGTGCATCAGGTGCTGGAGTGATAAAGGAACCACAACTGAGATGGGAAGTTTGTGGGTAGCCGGCTGTGACTTTGAGTGAAAGGGTAGTTATCCAGAGCGCCTTGACCAGGTGAATAAGTGTAAAGATTGCGAGGGTCTTCTGGCACACATCAAGCTTTCCTGGATGTCTGAGCGCAGAGTCACTCGTGAAGTCCGCACGTCAATAATGGAAGACCGGCAAGGATGCTCCCATGAGCCATCACAGGAGATCCAGGCTGCAGTGCCTCCAGTGCACCACCTAGAACCCGCACAGATGATGCACCTCCACCTCACCCACAGGAGGTTGAAGAAGAAGAAGAAGAAAACACCCTCGGTGGCTCAGCTGGCAGCAGGCAGTGCGTTGTCATGGCAACTGCAGGAGTGCGCTTCAGACCGCGCTTGGCCGGCGATCTGCCAGCGTGAGTCCCGCTTGGGCGGTCCTCCCCACCTTCCAGCGCTCCATCGTGTTCAAAGGGCAGAAAAACCACATCTTTGGTTGACTTCCCAGCCATGAAATGCTATGCAGATTCATCAGCGATTTGCCCTTTTCCATGTTTTTCCTTTCTATGCGTTTTAACGCTAGAGGCCCTTTCTGACGTAGCGTTTTCACTGGCGAGCTGCGCAGAAACTCGCAGGGATCCCGTCGCAGTAACACAAAGCGATCCATGCATGGAGTTGAAGGTGATGGGTTATAAATTGATTTTTCCCGGTAAAAAGGATGCTGGGGGCAAGAACAGCCTTAATTTGGCCACAGACATTAATTCTAAAACCTTACAACAGTGTTTCCCAATCCGGTCCTCAGGAACCCACAGTCAGTCCATGTTTTTGCTCCCTTTTTTTGGGAGCTAGGAGGGAGCAAAAATGTGGTGGACTGCCTATGGGTCCCCGAGGACCAGTTTGGGAAACACTACCCTACAACAGGCTCTGTGTGAAGTCAGCATTGTAATTCCCAGTCAAGCACAATAACCACTGACAAAAATAAAAATCCACATTCACTATCGTTGGTGGCAGGTGACAGGTGACAGTGATGAGGCACAGCATGCCAGAGGGGAGCACTTTAAGTCTGACTGCAGAGTCTCACGTTGGGGAATTTAATTTGAAACTTTGCCCCATCTGTCTTTCGTTTATTTTTATCACAAGTGTAAACACAGTATGACAACTTAGATGTAAACCACATCACTCCCATGTTTATATGCTGCTGCTCTGAATAGAAATGTTAATATAAAGATCTACTTTCCTGCATTTTTCTTATAATGCCCGTTACATCACAGTTGGACAGTATATATAAGGCCAATTACAAATGGTTGTATTGAAACTCTGCCGTGCCCAGTGTTTTCTAGTTACAGTAAATCGTAAATAAAATATTTATCTGAGATCTGCTTTTATCCAAAATCTGCGATAGACAAATGTGACAAATCCAGGACGCCAAAGCCATATGTGTCTCAGCTTTTTTCAGCACGCCTTGAATAGAGCTCGCGGCAGTAAAATTTAATAACAAATTAAACTACAGGATAGCGATAAATTAACCCTAAGTGGTCACATTAGTATGCCAGATGTACCATATCAGGTAAGACGCAGGCATAATACGACGTGCTGTGCTGTGTTATCATGTCTAAACGTGTTTATTGACAGTGAATCTCCATGCTTGGGATGTGTCTCCTGTGTACAGCTGTGCTGTTAACATGCCACCTTTGGACTAATCTCTGCTACAGTGATATAATGTCCAAGTCCACGTCACGCTTCCCGCAGGTCTCAGCCAGCCGCATACACACACGTACTGAGTACTAACAGAGCTCCAGCGTACACAAAACATCTGTGCCGACCCCCGCGTACAGTGCTCTGCTTCTGTGATGGAAATTACTCTATGCTTTTTAATCTGTCTTCTGTGCCCCCGCCCCCCACCCCCCACCCCTGTAAATGTTAATCCAGAAATCAGATCTAGTAAATACAGGAGTAAGTCATGTGACTGTTCTTGTTTTGCATGCTTTCAGATGCTTGTTTTCTTCTTTGACACCCTGTTGCAACGTGCATCTCTTACTGGTCCTGACATCTAATGAACTCTCACACTAATCGATATTCGCACTAATCACATGACTCATTTTTTTTTTTTGGTTTGTTTAACCTGCTGGAAGATCTCTTTCTGAAACTGTTTTCTTTTCCCCCCCCTTTATTTTTTCGTCAACTTTCTGCATTGGCAGAGCATCTTGGAATTGAATTTATGGGTATGGAAACAATCATTCATTTCAATCTCAGAAAGCGTTATGAGTTGTTTAGGTTCACTTAAGCCCCACCTCCTTCCATTGAGAGGCTGATTAGCCCCCGTCGAAGCCGGTTAACCTGTTAATCTGTCTGTCATTCCCTAACCCAGCTGCGTGCGGGTGATGTTCTTTCATCAGCAGTGCTCTCCTTGCTTCAAAGCTGGAAAAAAAAGCTGTCAAACTTATAAGCTTCTTACTCCGAACACTCATAAATGCTTGGCGGGGGGGGGTTGCTGTGACGGATCGGTGGCGGGGGCCCAGCGGCGGAGCCTGAAACACGCAGACGGGAAGCAGCGTGTTTGTGCTCCCGCTAAATCGGGAGCGCGTGTGTCCACACCAGCAGCCCGCTGCTCTCTGCCCAGGCTGTGCCAGAGTGTCATCAGGGGGCCGACATGTGGGCGCTGGAGCGGCTGCCTGCGTCTCCCTGACACCCCGCGCCTCCACGCTGCGCCTCCACGCTGCGCCTCCACGCCGCGCCTCCACGCCGCGCCTCCACGCCGCGCCTCCACGCCGCGCCCTCGCCGACTATCTTCCAGCACATATATGAACTGGGGCTGTACGCGTTCAGAAATATGTTCAGTATTTCTGTCACCATCTCACTCCTCTGACAGACAGAGTCGTCCTTCCTGAGACGTCACAGGCGGCCACTGCACCCTGACAAAGACGCAGGGCTGCCTTTGAAGAATACCCCACTTGGCTTTGTCTTGACCCAGCCTTCCTTCAGCCCGAGATGTAATCAGTACATGAGCGTATCATAGGTGTTGTCCCCCATCACATTAATTGGCGCTGCCCATGTGCTTTGCGTACACCATCTCCTTTCTGACAGACCAGTACCATTTGGGCTGAATGATGGGGGGGTTTCATAAGAGGCTGTTGGCAATGGAAGCAAATGAGTGCTGCTGATCGAAAACCCTATGTCTTGTGCCTTATCGAACCTCCTGCGTATCTCTCCTAGTTCGCCTCATGGTCCCCTCTTCTTCTATTGCCTCCTGTCGTTCCTCTTTCCTAACAAGTGCATGCAACGCCAGGCTTACAGCTGACTTCTTCCTCTCTGATTAACACCCCTCCTCCTCCTTCTTCTCCTCCCCCCCACCCTCCATCCCTCCTCCCCCCCCCCCATCTGCTTTCGTCCCCCTAGTTCTTCTGTCCATGTTCCATTCTGCTTTCTGCTGTGGTTAACCTGCATCCACAGGATGTTTCGCAACATTGCTGTGGTTCAAACCGGGACACAAACCACACATCTGACATGACTGTGTCGCTTTTTTCCCCCGTTCTTACTGAAATCATTACTAGTTAATATTGCTATTTCCTTGCATTTATGTTAGTTCACTTTACATGTGCGTGCCCCTTATTTGGTTGGTCCTTGCCCTTTGGACCACGCGACCTCTGTCACCTTGAGTGCGTCCTGTGATTGTCGGTGTTTTGGCAGGATTGCCGGCCCAGGAGGCTGACGTACAAGTAGGATGTTTCCCAGAAGCGGCGAGACTTTACATCCCACAGTCTCCTACTGGCACCCCCCCCCCCCGCCGACACCCCTGCCTCTCCCCCCCCCCCCCCCCCTTGACAGAGCTAATTAGCAGGCCCGTCATCCTGTCTCTCTTTATAACGAGACCCTAAGGCTGATTCTGCTGGCAGCGCCTCATTCACGCACTCCCTAAAAATCACCTGATCATCACAGGACGATTTTAGCATGGAAAAAAAAGAACGACTCTAAATTAAATGTTTAATATATATATTTTTTGTCTGTGCATGCATTTAATCTGTTTCTGCAGCCCGCCTTGTGTGCAGTGGTACCTTCGCGATCGGGGTTAAACTAGCAGCCACGTGACCTGTTGCGTTATGGACGCCTGTGAAGTTCTACCGGCCATTAGTATCATTATCTGAAATCTGCTCTTCAGACACACAGGGTCAATAGCGGGACCAAGCTGCGGAATCAGAGCTGCGTTTTGGGCTTCTCCTTAATGTCCTGCCTCTCCCTCCGTGTTGCTCGTTGGCTTCACACCCTCACAGCAGAACTCTGTCACGTCTCCAGCACAAGTTACGACGGCATTCCTGTCACAACGCTGACCTCCGTTCATTCCCACACAGCGCCCCTGGGCTCTCTCTGGTCATTTAGAGCCATAATCACGTCGCAGTTTTATAACACGATTAACATCTGAGATTAAGCGGAGACATTATGCAATGAAATATCATACTTTTTTATATTTCTGTCATAGATCGGAACATTTTTTCATGCCAAAGAGAAATAAAAATGAAGATAGTTCATAATCATTCATATCGGGTTGGACAAACATGTCCAGTGATTGATTATTTCAGGTTAAATGGATTTCAATAACTACGGCCTATCTGATAAGACCTACATGTGCCTTTTGACAGATATACAGTACTGTGCAAAAGTCTGAGGCAGTCAAACGAAATGTTTAAAGCTCTTTATCTGAATAATTAGTGTACATGTCCTTAGGAAAAAAATACAATTTAACATTAAGAGTAACACAACAAAAACTAACAATTTCTTCTCTTCTACCAAAAGTTACTGATATCTTGCTGGATGGCTAGATGAACAGCACTTCAGTTCCCACACCTCTCCTCGGGGTCACCCCAGCCATTCCATGCATTTGTTGAATTTCACTAGTTCTCTTAATTAATTAACTTAGTTAAATAACTCAATGAGGTACCGATTAGTCATCTAAGGTGTGCTACCAGTCAAAAATACATGGATGTATTGGATGGTTACTACAAACACTGGGGTGACTGGGAGAGGTTCTGAAATGGACACGATGACACACTTCGACAGGCATAATACCGTAGTTCTACGGCAACATGAAGATCATTTAAACATGATTTTCTTTGACTGTCTATGACTTTTTCACAGTGCTGTACATTTGCGTTAGTAGGGCTAGATACGTGAATACGGTGTGTCTCCTGCTCCTTTGCGTTAAACGCGAGGTAGTCAGACACTGGCCGGCCCGCTGTCCCGCTGACTCCGCCTGCCATTGGCGCTGACCCACGCAGGACGGCCGGCTGCCACACCGTGATGCGGGGCCCCGAGGCGCCGGGTCCTGGGGCCGCAGCTGCACGCCCTGCTTACCCGCACGCAGCACAGGGCCCCTTAAGCCTTAGCACACCTGCAATCCCCCAGCTGCGGCTCGGTCCGGCCCATTCTCAGGGTGTCGGCTTACGGTTTCAAATGGTCCCTGAAACGCTGGACACTAAGGCCCACGTGCCTGTCAGCCGTGGGGCCGGGGAGGGCATACGCCCATAGGAGGGGCTGCTTAAGGGAAGGGGGGGGGCAGTGCTGCAGACGAGCTATGGCCCCACGGTGCTGAGGAACGACACACATGCTCACTCAGTGCATGTCAGGCTTCCTCGTCACGTGTCACTCAGTCCTCATGTAATGCAGCGGAGAACTATTCGTCAAAACTCCGCAGAAGTATCCCATGGACTGCTCTTCAATTGGATGGGAGTCCATGATGCACTATTAAGTCAGTAATTACCAATTGGCAGTGGGTAGTTCAGGTCCAGAAAGTAAAAATCCAGGCCAGGATTTTATTTCAACCAACCAGTTGAATATAAACAGTCGCCGCCACAGAGTACAGACAGTAATCCATGTCAACGTCTATAGGTAACAGTGGCAACATAAATGGGAAGAAGAATGACAGAACCAGGGTGGATGGGGAGGGGGGGGGGGTTATTCAACGAGCAGATGGGTGTTAAAACTGTGCATAGCGGTGGGGGCCACTTAACAGGGCAACGGGCTGGTTATACCGCACCGGGGCGTTGGTACCACTGTACAAGAGGGGGTGTGTGTCGAGGGGCCCGTGCTGGGGTACTGATGGGGTTCCTGCTGTGTCGCCGCCCGCAGAGGCCGAGGAGCTCTACCAGAAGCGGGTCCTGACAATCACCGGCATCTGCGTGACCCTGCTGGTGGTGGGCATCGTCTGCGTCGTCGCCTACTGCAAAACCAAGTAGGTGGGGCGTGCGGCCGGGCCGGCCAGAGTCCCTGAGGGGGGAGTCAGTCTCCCGTGAGGCCCCAGCGTTCCTCCGCTAGAAGGAGCTTTATGGATTTCGGAAATCACCTTGTAGTTAGTCCACCCTGCCCCGGGGGCTTCTGCGCAGGCAATCGCAGTGATTTAATGCGCTCTTCGGGGATATGGATTTATGCCTGCGGTCCAATTAGCTCATTCAATCCACATGTCATGGCGACGCTCCGCACGCGTGTGATTAACGGGCCGAGTGACGGCCTCCTCGTGCCCGAGCCGCTGCTGGGCCTGACCCACGCTGTCCTCCTTCAGGAAACAGAGGAAGAAGATGCACAACCACCTACGGCAAAACGTGTGTGCCGATCATCCCAACCGCAACCTGGCCAACGGGCCCAACCACCCTGGCCCAGGCCCGGAGGAGATCCCCATGGTCGATGTGAGTCATTGTTTCTACAAACGAGGCAGTCTACGTCTTATCAGGCCTGCTCCATTATTTGTCAATCAGTATCTAATGTACAACAGCTTTTCTGTGTTATTTTGTTTAAGATAGTTAATGGTTAATCTGTAATATAATGGTTCCCAGGTCTCCTCTCTACTTAAGTAGCATCCTAAAGCATAGCTAATGGACTTCTACTGTGAACAAACTCCAGCTGTTTAAATCAGACAAGTCGTACAACTTTATTAGCAGACCGGCTTAGGAGCAATAAGAAAAATATAAAAGACGCTTATTAAGTGACTGTCACTGTAAAGGTGAGGATACACAGGGCAACTTCTTGAGCAATGTTGCCAGGCAACTGCCAACCATGTGAGACAAAACAAGTCATCTGGATGATCGTGAAAAGTTGCCAGCTGCCGATCGAAGTTTTTCAAGTAGAAATTTGCTGCTCAGAATCAATGGGAAAGTGCCCAAGCTGCACTTTTCAGCAACATCAGCCGGCAGACAGCTTGATGTGGATCAGCAGCAGATTCCCCAGCCCTGGTCAGGGAGCAGCCCTGTGGCTCCACGTTGTGACAGCTCTGGCTCTGAGAAGATCCATGTCTGGCTTTCCCTGATAAAAGTCCTCTGGCCTGGGTCCAGCCACAGTTATTCAACAGCTCTGTGCTGCAACGCGAGACGCTAAGCAGTGAGATGGTAGCAGACACTGTGAACACACTGACGGCTACCTGTGGTGCTTCCGTGCCTCCCGCTTTGTGAGGCAGCTTAAGTCATACTTAGCGCTAATGCACTCACGAGCCAATGTCTGCCCAGTCCCACCCGCTGTTGTTCTTTTGTAGCGACGCATTCATTTCTTAGGCTAGTTTAGGGATGAACACGCCGTCCTATTTATGATTGCGGCGTAGCGTGACTCACAGCGATGTAAGCGTAGCCAAATTGCCGGCGGTTATGGCACATAGGGTGCCCAGGATCCTAGCTGAGGACGCCCTGCACCGTCCCCGCCCACAGGTTCGAAACAGCAGGCGCCGCCCGCACCCCCCCCCCCCCCCCAGCTCTCCTCAAATCGCTCACGGTGCAGCTCTCTCTATTGCAGTACATATCAAAGAACCTTCCGGCGACGGAGCGCGTGATACGGCACACGGCGGAGACATCCTTCTCCGGCAGCCACGCATCTTCCAGATCTCACCATTCGTCGACCGCCACACACTCCTCCAGTCACAGGTAACCCCGCCCTCTTGACCGGGACGTGGATGACTCCTACCCGGCATCCAGGCACGGGGTGGGGGTTGGGGGGGGGGGGGTGACATCCACGCATCCAGCCTGGAGGCCCCCGTGGCTACAAAACAAACAAACAGAAAAATCAGACACATCTGTCATTGTGAGGATGTTCAGCCAAAACAGCAACCCCACCCACATCCAGCCTCTCTCACAAATACCCCCTCACCTTTGCACGCCTCCCCCAGCGGGCTCCTCCCAGATTTGCTGTTGCTGGCAGCGATGCCCGGTGCCAGGGTAACCGCTGGCTGCGTCGCTCATGCAGCTCACGCCGTCGATGACCACCCAGAACCAGGGGAACGCGGGGCCAAGCACAACGTTTATTCCGGGTGTTGAATTTCAGCCTGCTCAGTAGCTTTCGGGAAGGTAAATACACAGACAGTGTGAAAGTCTTAAAGGAAATTCAGAATAATCGTTTTTTTGTTCTCCAACTGGATAACAACATAGTGAGATACGGGAAATGGATTCGCGTTCCTCAAGGTTTTAATACAGCGATATCGCTGCTGTAGTTGTGCTACGTCGACTTCATAAATAGATTTTTTTCACCTGCCGTCCTCTCAGATATTAAAGCTTCATCTTATTTGGCCTCTTGAGCCGTGACAGGAGAGCGGCCAGTTACGGGGTGAGCCCTGAGAGGGTGGGGTCGCCGGGGGCTTGACGTCGCCAAAGAGGTGGCACGAACACTGCATAGTCACATTGAAGACACACAGTGGCGCCATGGTAACGGAATCGCTCCCGCGCTCGTGAATCATTTAAAAAGAGCCCCATTAGAAAAGAAACATTGTACATAATTGCGCCCATTTATGGTGCCGTGCTGCTAGCTACTGCCCCGCCCACCAGGCCCCGTGTTCCAGCGCACCCCCGACCTCCTGACATTCCCATACCGGCCCCGTGCTTATCCGAGGAGCGCCTTTCCGCAGACGCGGGGGATTGCTTTGCCCCCCCCTCCGCTGGACAGGCCCTCCCCTGCCTGTCTATCAGTGGTTTATATCTCTCGTCCCACAGAGAGTGAGATCATTTGTTACCAAATAAGAGTTTAAGCCAGTCGCTCGTCCAGCGTGACTCAGGATGTTGTCTGGGGAGATTTAGGGCGATACATGTGTGGGAGGGGAGGAGGCCAAGGAGGCACAGTGCTGAGCTTCAGCGCATACAGTCACTGCAAGTGAGTCGCAGTCATTGGAGGAAGGTAGGAAGCTGATGGTGCTTTCAGCTGATGGTGCTTTCAGCTAACACCACTGAGTTGATAAGAAAGGACCAAACATTTTTACATACAAATTCACACGCAACACCTTGTTAGGGAGTGTGACACCTGGCTAGAGGTCCTTATTTAGTGTTTGAGCTGCCGTTAAATACCCAGTATATGTCTGCTTGTATCACATGGATTATTCTGCTGTACAGTAAATTATCGTTTTGCTGGAACAACACTGGGCAAAGTGAATTCCTTACACACGTGAGAATACTGGAGCAGAGACGCTTCTCCAGCAGTGGGGAGCTCTGTGTGTGTGTGTGTGTGTGTGTGTGTGTGTGTGTGTGTGCTTGCAGGTTCTCACATACGCGTGTAAGTGCGTGTGGGCGCATGTGCGAGGTGAGGGTCACAGCATTCTCGCTCTCCCCCGCACAGACACGAGGGACATACGTGGAGCCTGGACAGGACAGGCAGCGCCTTGTCAGGCCCCCCCTCAGGCATGGGGTCATCCTCCGTGGGGACCAGTAAATGCAACAGTCCTGCCTGCATGGAGGCGCGGGCCAGGCGTGCAGCACACTGTGGCATTACTGAGCCCCAGAACCCGGCCTCACAGTACAGGGACTCCTTCGACTCGCTGGGGGACTCTCCGCACAGCGACAGGTGGGACGCCTGCACCATCGGCTATGGCACTGCGCACCCCCTAGTGGCGAGTCCTTCTCCCGCGGGCCAGCGCTTTGAAAGGTGCAGCAGCAAGCGCTGTAGTCGAGCTGGAACCACGAGTGACGGGTGGCGCTGTAAAGAGGGCAGTACACAGAGGGCGGGGGGGGGGGGGGGACCAGCTGCTCGTGGTCTCAGGGAGTCTGCTTAAGCACTTATTGTGGGGGGGGAGGGGGGGTCACATTCTCACTGAGAGGAAAAACGAGCATCTGCGTCCGTTGGTGGATGCTGGTTTTCATTACAGCTCCGCTTTCAAATCCCAGGGCTGCCCGAGCTGTTGTTTCCATCAGATACTTCTGCGCCGTTTCCGCCTACTGGCGATCAGGCCTGAGCGCTGACCCGACCCGGCCGCACTCACAGGATGTCAGCAAAACGAGAGCCAGTGACGGGGATTCCAGGGGCCAGTGAGGAGGCTGAACTGATTGATCAGCACAAAAATAATATGATGACTTTGATTTTTGAGGGAAAGTAAATTATTTAATAGCAATTAGCTAGAAAATAGTTTAATAGTAATCAGCTTGAAGATTACTAGCGGGATGTAGAGGGATGTACAGCATTGAATTCAAGCCAAAACATAGCTAATTAGTACCAAAAGTAGAGCACTAATCTCTTAAAGATGAATTCGTATAGCAAAGTAAGTTTGCTGGTGCACCTTTCAGACGCTGTGCTTTAACGCCCACCTCTGTGGTTGCTCAGTGCCATAGGACACGTGGGGCTAATGACTCCACGTGATTCACGACAGATCACACGTTGGAGGCGGGGCCTCAGGACCCCATAGCCTATCAGACCCTGATGATCTGCTCTTCCCCCCTACACACACACACACACACTTCACACCAGACAAGGCGGGGTCCCAGACCTGTTGGATTGTGTTTTTTTTTTTTATTATTATTATTATTCTGCCTGGCGGGGGTGGGATGTATGTTTTTGTTGTGTGTGACCACCCCCATCTCCCACAGGTACATGTCGGCACTGACGACGCCGGCGCGCCTCTCGCCCGTGGACTTCCATTACTCACTGCCCCCACAGGTGCCTACCTTCCAGATCACCTCCCCCAACGCCAGCCACGCCATGTCCTTCCCGCCGGCCGCCCACGCCTCCTACCAGCCAGAGGACGACCAGCCGCTGCTCCGCCGCTACCAGGTGCCGCTGCAGGACGCCCGGCAGCACGAACCTTACCGCCAGCGGCGGTACATTGGTGACAGCACGAGCAGCCTGCCCTCCAGCCCGTACCGGCCGGCGGACGATGACGAGTATGAGACCACGCAGGAGTACCTCTCCTCGCGGGAGCAACCAAAGAGAAGCGGGTCAGGCAGCAGGCGCTGGAGGAGGTGCAGGCCCGACGGGCACGTGCTGCGGGGCACCATGCTGGCGCGGGACTCCGGCTCGCGGAGCCACCTGTCGGACAGCGAGTCGGAGGAAGAGGACGGCGAGAGCACGCCCTTCCTCAGTATGCAGAACATGAACACGGAGCCATGCAGCATTTACAGGCCGCCGGAGGCTCGGACTTTCCGGCCGGGCGGGCGAGGAAGCGTGCCCAGCAGACTGACGCAGGGCCGCTCTAAGCAGGACGGCGTGCCCCTTTAAGAAGCAGCTCGCCCCTTTAAGAAGCAGCCCGCCCCTTTAAGAAGCAGCACGCCAATAAGAGTAGACTGTAGACCCGCACCTATAAGAAATATTTTTATTTTATATAACAAACAGATATTCCGAACAAATGAAATATTTATTTTCATTTTAGCAAAAGTTGTCTACTAGCTAACTGCAAAGACATTTTTATAGGGAAAACTATTTATATGTAAATTTTGATTTACAGCATAAAGAACAAGATGTGCCAATTTTTTTCGTAAAGGAAATAGAACAATATTGTGGTGCCTTTTGCTGTATGCCGATGCCAGAGGTCCAGTTCAGTTTTTTGTAGCCTTTCTTATATGGACTCCTATTTTTTATAGAAATGTTTCTCTTTTTTTCTCCTTTGGTCTTTTTTCTTTGTTAGAACTGTGATATTATCGTTTCATCACGCAATATATTCCACCGCGGCATAAGGTGTATGTTTACATGATTATGATTTGCAGGCATGTTCACCTTCATGTCTCCCAGACAGGAAGTGCAGCGGGGTCCTTGTTGTGATACTGCATTCTCGTTACAGTGCTCGTTGCCATGACTCATACCTGTCGGTTGTTCCCTCGCGGGTGACCGGCATGTGCGGTTCCTCTCCAGAGGAGCTGGGTGCGTCACGGATGCGGTGCCCCCTCAGAGAAACGCTGGTTCTGGGTTCTCTGCACGGTTCTGGGTGTGTCGTGTCGGGGTCTTGGGCGGCCCCCCATTCCCTGGGAGTCACAGCCCTGCCTCACCTACAGTCATGGGCCAAGATGCTGCCAGTGTGGGGATCACATCCAGCCTCGGCCTGGTTCTGGCCTGCTTGGATCATCGCCCCCCCCCCACCCCCAGCACCCCGTAATCCCAGCATCCCCACAGCTCCAGCTCAGGGCCACACAGTCTCTCAGGACATCCCATCGGACAGAACTAACTACAACGGGCTCCGTCCACATCCTGGCGGTCCGTGTCCCATCCGAGGTGCGGCGGCGGACTGCGAGACTCGGGGAAGGTCAGAAATGCCAAAATATGCAAACTTTGTATGTAGGTCTGTTTGATGACATCATTTTCTACAAAGTGTGATGACCGCGGTGGACCATGGTCCCTCACGCGATGTCAGGTGTCGGTGTGAATGTAGGCCACCAATTGGGTCAGAGACACGGAACCAACTCCATAAGCACCACGAAACTGCTACTATTATTATTATTATTATTATATTTACGGAAAATGCTATGATTTTCTTAAATCCATTATTTATAATGTTTATTTAGCCTTTTCTGCATCAGTTATCCCTGTTTTGTGCCAGAGCTCGTACCCGGTACCATGATTGTGCACTGTTCGACCCGTCCCTGTCTCAGTGACACCTGTGCACTTCAGAGCCCATTTTTTTCTGTCCAGTTTCAGTCTTAATCGTCGACCAGCAGTGGCAGACCATTATCGATCTTTAAAACTGTACCGAAATCAGAATTGTCGACGAAGCCATTTCACAAGGAAAGGACAATATCCACTGTATTTTTTTCCCCAGTTTGGCAAAACTATAAGAAAAGCATATTTTGGCATTGTGTTTTTATAGTGAATCAGCTGTAAAACAAGTAAGGTAAACATGTGTTTACAGAATATTGACCATTTAAAAACAACCCCCTTGATTGATTCTGAAAAAAAAGAACATTAAATAAGTATTGCTTTATGAGAAAGCAGTGTGTATTGGGAATTATCTTTCAGAAATTATACTACAGTAGGTATGTGTCCATTCTGTCCCTAATTCTGTATACGAATCACTTGATTAATGCAGATGGAGGCACTGTGTTTCCCTCCTTGTTAAATGTAAAATTGCCCCCCCCCCACCCCATTAGAATTCCCTGCACTTTTGCCCAGAAGGTCTCTTTTCATGTGATTTATTTTTTTTATCTCATTGCCTGACCTTTTGAGCCCTTAAGCCCGCCTCCCCCCCCCCCCCCCCCCCCCCATTGCCTGACCTTTTGAGCCCTCTAGCCCCCCCGCATGCCCTTGTGGTCCAGGTACAGTAGATGGGTACATGGTAAAGAACAGAAACCAAAATGTTCTCCATTCAGTGAAAGTGTGTCTCATTTAACATTAAGCAATAAATCCATTCTCCATGTTCATTCTGGATTAAAAAAAAAGAAGATTGAAAGTTTTGTCATAAAAACTTGTAAAAACAAAACCATCCCACCTGTTCGTATAGATTAAAATAAATCTTTATTCATACCATTTTAATACAGTGTTGTCATCTATATTTCCTACGATTTGCCTTGTGTTTGGGAAGCGTATGTGAGGAGTGAAAATGAGGGTGTCTGATCTGTTACCTCTGAGTCAGGCCGTGTAATACTGACTGACGCCGATCCGTCAGCTCTGGCACCGTGTCCATGGTCTACGTTTGACCTTTAATGTCGGCTGGCGCTGCCTCGGGGATCTTGCCCCCTCTGACTGACATTGTGGGCCTGACACTTGTTGGTGGATCTTTGGTCTTTGCTTTTACTGTAAGTAAATGCATCTTTCTGAAAATAAGGTGTTCGCTTTTATAAAGAACGTCTTACGAACCAGTCCCGGGAGAACCTGCATATGCTGTGACGGGGATCATATGTCCCAAGCAAAGGAGACATAGTGTAGGGACTCAAGAGGGGAGGGTTACAGTCACCCGGAGTACCAGAACAAGTGAGCAAGCAAAAAGCAGGAGCGAAGAGCGGAGCAGTTTCCCGATGTGAGTCACGTTTCCACTGTCTTGCCGTGTTTGAAAACAAGTTCTGGTACATTCATTCCTGCAGAGTGAATGTCGCTCTATCGGTCTGTTTTTTGTGACTTAACATTTTCAGCAAAGCGTAAGCCTCCGTCTAAGCACCTTCCACACCACTAATCCGGTGCAGGGTCATACTGAATCCGGAGCTTATTACAGAGCACAAGTGGGGGGGGGGGGACACCCTGGATGAGAGGCCAGTCCATAGCAAAGCTCACACTAAGGTTCCGCGTAGCCAAACCACATGGCTTTGAACTGTGGGAGGAGAACCTCAAAAACGACGTTGAGAACATACAAACTCCACACACAAAGCTGGGATTGAAACCCCTAACCTCGAAAGTATGATGCCATCGAGTCACCCTATAAAGCAAACATTTAAATCCAAAACATCCATCGTTTCATCCACCCCCCAGCCGCTTGTCCTGGTCAGGGTTGTGGGAGGGCCTGCAGTCTGTCTAATTAAAAACAAATTAACATTTATTCAACACTTTTATCCAAAACCACTTACAATAGGAGAGAGGGCTACAATTTATACCTGCTCCATGGGATTTGACCCCACAACCATTTCTTTGTTAGGGCAATGTGCTACCTGTTGAACCACACAAATAAATGTGTTGGCGATGGACAGAATGGCAGTTCATCAAATTTATGGCATGAAATAAGTGTGTGTTGACTTATTATGGATCATTTCTGTTTTGTATCTTGCGAGAAGGTAACATGTATAAGCAGAGCAGCTGGAGAGAGTTGGCTCTGAACAGGGCAGTGCTCTGAGCTGCTGAGGGATACGCTGGAATCATCTGGATTGCATCGCTTCTTGACCCAGTGACCCTTGATCACTATCTGTTTTATGTTCCCCTTTGTGCTGGCCGGCCATTCCCTTCATGCTCGCATCCGAACCATGTGTCCCACTTTATTTTATGGCCTGTCAAGTAATCTTTGAGTAAACTAATATATCCTGCGTGCAGTTGAAAGAGAGACATTTTTACAGCAATCTGCTTGTGTCTATTTTATGTCCCCAGCACAATATTCATAAGTCCAGAAACACCCGTGTGGTTAAATAGACTCCCTATAAAAAGATCATGTACTTAATTATTAATCAATTTTTTTTAAATCGCATTTTTCGATCTGCATGCTGAAGGAGATCCCAGTGGAATGCCGGAAAGGAAAAACTTGAATAGACTTTTCCTTTTTTTTTTTAGTTAGGTGGGTATTTTTCAGCTGTTTTATATGGAAAACATACTTAAAGTTTCCGAGGAATGCAGTGACTGTATTTTCGCAGCAGCTGAAGTGTTAAGATCAATTTGGCATTCTGTGCGGGAGCCCCAACACATCTGCTCTGCGGTTACTCCGCAATGTCAAAGCCCTTGCTAAGTAAGTCCTAGGGAACATTATTCTAAACACGGTGTAAGGGGACCTGCTCACGCTCCTTCGAAAAGAATGGTTTACGCGGCCTGACTGCTGGCTATTGCTTTTAAAAAGGATAGCACTTCATTAAGGGAAAAAAACTAAACGTTAACGAGTACATATTAGAACATCGTCACCACTGAAATTTCTCCTTATATGAAAATGCACATATTAATGCTATAAATTTTGATTTCTCTGAGCGTTGCTATGTTGATGATTAAGTGTTGTTCGATTAGCTCAGTTTTTAAGATGCACATTACATTGGCCAGTACATTTAAGGCATATTTTCCTTTAAGTTTTAAAAAGTAAGAAGCTTTTATTTTGTGCTCGACGATTTCCACCACATTTCTCATCATGCTGGGGACATACTGAGAGTTAATTTCGCTTGGCTAATGAATCAGCTGCCGCTCACTATTTAATGAAGTAAAGCACTCAAAAACAGCTACAACAAAGATATTTAAATATCAAAGTAAAAGATACGATGAAATAGCTTTCCAAGGGAGAGTGAAAATGTCCCCCTACCATATTAATGGTCTCCTTAATTACACCCTAGCATGGTATCATAACTCCACACCCAGGTGCTACATGTATTTGTCAGAAAACAAGATTTATGATTTCTTAAGCATAAAAAAAACATAATTTGCATCTATACGTGTCAGTGATTCATTCGTATTTCGCTTTCTACAAAGTCCGTCATATGGCATGTTGTTTATGATGTTGGGTTTTTAATGGAGCATAAAGCACTGTCTTTCAGGACAAACTTCCCAAAGTCAAATGGAGATAAAATCTGACGGTTCCTGCCCTTCGCTTATGAACTACACAAAGCATCACGACAATCGTTTGCACAGACCACATCACACCCCACATGCCCCGTGTCTGCTTTGGAAAGACGCGGGCAGACCGCCAGCCCCCTGCTGCTCCTACTGGCTTTGGGACACCAAAAGCAGCAGGGTTGGAGAAGGTGCCCCCCCACAACGGCGCCCAGTGCCCAACAGCCTCCGCACGACGCCTTCCCATGTCTCATTCTGCGTTTTCATGCTCAATATGCTCATTAATTAGGAATGAACTTTTCATACCTTGCCAAAATGTCTGTGAAGACATTTTCCTGTACTGCTTTATTGGAAATATAAATTACATATTGTATGTTACGCAGTATTTCTGTATTGTATGTTCTAACGTCGGCTGCTCTCAGCATCAAACCCCACCATAGCTACCATGTATTAACAAGGGTTCAACAGCCCCCCAGTGGACAATAGGGCACAAGACGTTTCCACACTTTTTTGGACAAAAATAGGCTGAGTATCTTGTTCAAGATTCCAGCAGCTTGGAATACGGGAGAATAATTAACCGCTGGGCTGCATTATGCTGCCACATAGTAGCATTTGGAAAACAGGGATTACATCATAATATACTTAAGGACTTCTATTTAAGTGGTATGGATTAGAACATTAATTACCTGCACATGACTGCCCCCTACTGTACATCACAAGGCAAGAAAAAAAGAAACGACGCAAATCGAAGGTGGCAGGTGAATGCACCTGACCTTTTTTAAAAATAGATTCCGCATAAAGGGAAGATTTGATTCCAGATTCCCTTAAGCCAGACCCTCTGACCTTGGCTTGTGTGAAAAGATGTTAATTGACAAGAAGGCGATAGCGCACAGCTCCAGGCTGAGGGATAGACAGGGCCTATTATGCTACATCTGCAGTCTGGACAAAAGGCTGTAGTAAATACTGTCTTGAAGAGCAGATCTACAGATAAGGCTGCACCCCCAGGGACAGCAAGCAAGGCACTCTGCTGACCTCAGGCAAATGCACGGTTCAGTCGACCGATTTCCAAATGGCTTGCAAATGGCTCGCTGTCTAATTCTAATTGAGATTAACTGCTCTATGGGTTGAACGTGTCGGCAAAGATTTATACCGCCTTTGCTGTGGTTGTAGTCATTCCCCTGAAACTATAAATTTTTCTTGAAATACACAAGCCTTCAATAAAGTCGGCGTGGCGATTGGATTTTGGAGTCACATCAAGTGAGAGTGATGACAGAAAAAATCCTACATTGTGTATCAGTGGTGTTTTATCACCTTGACTTGGCCGGCCAGATCTGATAAACTCAGAACTAATTGTTACCGCACCGCCAGGTTATACAGCCAGAACGGTGCAATTGGCCAGACAGAAAATGATGTTAATATTACAGACTATGGTCGTTTACTCTGTTATTTTTAAATGCATAACCTCACAGCCTACAAGGTAAGAGAATACAGTTCTGCTTTAATGTTTGATATATGACAGTAGAGCACAATCTGGAGGAGAATCTGCATTCTGTGCAGAAAATGCAGTGATCAAAGGTATTGCAAATGCTGTATTTTACTTTGCCCTAGCAAGCTAAATTATCGCACGGCATTTCCTGTGGCTTTCTGTTATGCTGGCACACGAAACAGTGTGATTGTGCTCATTTTCACATGTGTTCGTCCAACATCAAGATAATCTGTGTGACGTGTAGATTTACCAGTGGCCAAATACCTTAATCAGAGGTGCTGGAATATAAGTTAAGCAGCTCAGAGGAGCTCAGTCTGGCCCCAAAGCACCCAAGGGGAAATCAGGCCGATTGGCAGAATTCCATGTCATTACTTTTCATGGAATCATTTGCTTACAGTCACATCCTGAAATATTTAGGTTCGGAGTAGTTGCTACTTGGCCAGGATCAGGAGTTAAACATGTTTCTGGACCAGAGTCCGTAGCTAGAGAGAGGCCAGAAGAGGGGAGTGATGTGTGCAGGACACCGAAATGTAGTAAAGGGAGATGGGCTACAGGAGACTGTACACATAAGTGAGGGGAATGGGATCCATGCAGGAGGGGACTGGGAACCAGTCAGGGGACCAATATGACAGCATCCATCCATCCATTTTCTGTCAATGCTAATCATGTTCAGGGTTACAGGGGGTTTGGAGCCAAGGGGTGCAAGATACAACCTGGGGCGCGATTCACGTACACACACACACCTACGGACAATTTGGTTACTCCAGTCAGCCTCAGCGTGTTTTTGAACTGTGTGGGGGGGGGGGACCCCATGACGACACGAGGAGAACATGCGACTCAAACCCAGGCCCCGGGGGTGTGATGCCACAGTGCTAACCACTGCACCACCAGGCTGCCCCCGCCCCAAAATCCATCCATGCGAAATAAAAACTCATGCAGGGTTGTGATGAGTCAGAGTTTCTCAGTAACTTTAAAAAAACATAAAAATTCACGACTTTATTGATGCAAGGGGAAATTCTTGATATGGTCTTTTTATTCTTCTCTATTCTACATATATATCATAATGACCAAAAGTGTCAGAGCTGGGGGAAGTTTAGAGAGAAAGCATGTGGCGCTGTAACTACAGTACAGAGTGTGAGGCAGGCCGTCCCAGCGCCCTTTCCAAAACACAAATGCTACCTCCATATTTCTCCGTTTGACTACACAATGGCTACAAACATAGGAAAGTACAGGCAAACCTTTGAACACCTTTTGTGGTTAGAATCCCAGTCACTGTGAGTCTACTCTTGAATATTCTTAAATTGTTCTTGAAACCTGTACTTTACTCATTGTCTGATATAGCTGCAGAATTTCTCCATGGAATTAGCATCAAACCCCAAATGCTGAAGTCCATCCTAATCTTAATCTGATAAACATGTCACTAAGATTGTGAAAGGCATGAAAACAGTTTGCTAGCCCAGCATTTGCCAATCCGGTCCGCGGGGACCCACAGTCGGTCCATGTTTTTGCTCCCTCCAAGCTCCCGACCAGATCGTCCACATTTTTGCTCCCTCCCAGCTCCCGGGAGCAAAAACATGGACTGTCTGTGGGTCCCCGAGCAACGGATTGGTAAACACTGTGCCAGGCTAATGTCTAAGGGCAATATAACCTAACTGCCTATATTTGGACTGTGAGAGAACACCCACACAACACAAGGAGAACATGCAAATTCCACACACAGTGGAGGCAGGAATTCAATCCTCAATCACAGAGGTGTCAGGCAGTGGTGTTGCTCACTGAGCGTCTGTGAAGAAGGTTAGACGTTCTCCCAATTATAAATACAGCACAATTACAATTTAAGTGTAAGTCGAAGAATATAAAGGTGGTTTACGTGACATTTGGTTTGGACGGTTCCCAGTGCTAACCCATCCACATGACCTTTGTTGGATTGCAAGTGGGACACTTTGTCACCGATCTCATTTTCTCCGCAATTACTGAAGGGCACAGACCACCTGGTAAGCCATCACTGGGTCTGCACGGCCTACAAACACTACGGCCGCATGCACAGGAAACATGTCTTTTGTGAGTCTACAATCAGGTGTCCTGTTCCAGTCGGTGAGGTTGGTGAGGATGTCACCTCTCTCACATTCTCGGGCCCAGAGCAGCACAGATCGTATGTCAAAGAGCAGAGAAGTATTCTACATACAACACTGTGCTTCGGCAATCGAAGAATATGATGATTACACGATCTTCATGTTGGCATAAAACTATGATTTTTTGTCTGTCAAAGTCTGTTAGCTTAGCCATTTCAAAACCTCTGCTAAAGTCACCCCAGTATTTGCCGCCATCAAATACACGAATGTATTTTTTGACGTGATCACTAGTATACTCTGTCTGGCTAATCAACACCTCATTTTGTCATTTAACTAATAAAGTTAATCGATTAATTGAGTTGGTGGTGAAATTTAATAAATACATGGATTGGCTGGGGTGCCCCTGAGGAGTGGTTTGTGAACTGAAGTGGTGTTCATCTAGCCATCCTACAAGATATCACTACTTGTTACTCTTAATTTGGATCAGTATTGTTACTCTTTTATATCAGTTTGTATCTATTTCTATCAGTATTGTTACTTTTTATGTCAGAATGTATCCATTTGTATCAATATTGTTACTCTCAATTTGCATATTTGTTTTTTTCTGAGCAAATGTATATTTACTACCCAGATAAATAGCTTTAAACATTTTCTTTTACTTACTCTGCACAGAACTGTACATTACATACATAAAATGCCTTATGTTTAATTTATCATTTGTTTTCTTTCTGTAATTTCAATCTAAGCACCATTGTTTAGACTTATAGTTTCCCCTGATGTAAAGTATGTAATTTTCAATTACAGAGCCTTCAGTGTTAAATCACACACATACGTTTGCCTCTTTAGGCACTTTGTCCAAAAAATGTGGTCCAGTGGGTCCATTCTGCTGTATGTCAACAAAAGGAAAAATTCCCCAAGCATTCTAAAACCTGACACAGACGTCAATCTATGAGTCTAAAACCTGACACAGACGTCAATCTATGAGTCTAAAACCTGACACAGACGTCAATCTATGAGTCTAAAACCTGACACAGACGTCAATCTATGAGTCTAAAACCTGACACAGACGTCAATCTATGAGTCTAATACCTGACACAGACGTCAATCTATGAGTCTAAAACCTGACACAGACGTCAATCTATGAGTCTAAAACCTGACACAGACGTCAATCTATGAGTCTAAAACCTGACACAGACGTCAATCTATGAGTCTAAAACCTGACACAGACGTCAATCTATGAGTCTAATACCTGACACAGACGTCAATCTATGAGTCTAAAACCTGACACAGACGTCAATCTATGAGTCTAAAACCTGACACAGACGTCAATCTATGAGTCTAAAACCTGACACAGACGTCAATCTATGAGTCTAAAACCTGACACAGACGTCAATCTATGAGTCTAAAACCTGACACAGACGTCAATCTATGAGTCTAAAACCTGACACAGACGTCAATCTATGAGTCTAATACCTGACACAGACGTCAATCTATGAGTCTAAAACCTGACACAGACGTCAATCTATGAGTCTAAAACCTGACACAGACGTCTATCTATGAGTCTAAAACCTGACACAGACGTCTATCTATGAGTCTAAAACCTGACACAGACTTCTATCTATGAGTCTATCTGTTAATGGATGTTATAGCAGTTCCAGAGACCAGGTTCATAAAGTACCTGGGGAGTTTGTCCCTTTAACTGTGCTGCTTGTTGATGCCAGCTGTTACGTACAAGCAATACGGACAGTACTTTCAGTAACAGATGCATTCATGGTCAGTTAACTTTATGGTGACTGTAAAGATTTTTGTCCACACCAATTTATAAAAATTGTTTTATTATCTGCTCTTATATATCTCTGTACTGTTGACTTTAATTGATTTGCTTGACAATGTGTCAACTATTTAGCTGTTTTAAGGAAGCGCCAATGCATTTCTGCATGCACTCTGTCATAAATATTAAATAGTGCTGTATTTGGAGTGCTGCATCTTACAAGCTGGAAAGGGTGACCCATTCTAATGGTTTGCTTAACCTCCCTTTTTCAGTGGCATTGAGAATGGATTGTGAATTTAATGGTGTATACTGCCACCTACAGTAGTGGAGTAGGAACTGGACAGAACTGACAAAAATCTTATAAATATATTTTAATGAATTATACTCCATCACAAATTCCATTCCACCTTATAACTGAAAGAAGCCCAGTAACAATTTCCTAGTGGATTTGAAATTCAAACACTTGTGATCAACACCCAGAATTTTTGGTTGTACAGCCACTCATAACCACTAATCTGAATTTATGTATGTAATACATTCAGCTGTGGATGATATAAACTCGATTAGTTACAAACCTGAACTTCTATATGGAATACACAAAACAGTGGGACAAATACAATTACTAAACAAAGACTGGAGGAAAACAGTTACTGTATGAGATGCTCCATTCCCACAAGAGGATATGTCCTACCTCGTGTAGGTAAGCTGGGTGACGTGCTTTGTTCACAGTGAGCTAGTACTCACCATCAGCTGCGTCTGCAGGTTCAGGACTTGCCTCGAAATTGCCATTTGATTTATATCTGGAAGACGAGGCGCGATTGCTTCTCAACCTTAATATGTAGTTAATAATTATAACTTAAACCCTGCGGCTCTAGGGGGCCCGGAGCTGGTTTTCACTGCAGCAGGCGGAGCTTTTTAAATTAAAAATCCTGGATATTAAAGAGAAGTTTCTGGGTCAAAAATAACTCCTGTCCTTGATGATGTAATTAGCCACCAATGACTTAGACTGCCTCCTTGGTTATTTGTATCATGTCTGTATCTTATAGACCAGGGGGTTTATCCCCCAATATTTAATTTGGCTTCATTCGTTACCCCTAATAAACAGACCTTTGTATTTAAATTATGGAGTTGTATCGTCGTCTCCCCCCCCCCCCCCCCCCCAATGCCCTTGTTTATAGTTTACAGGTTGCTTGTGATTTAGGTGATTTTCTTGATTTATGGGTCAGAGTGATCACTGGCTGAATTGTTTACAGCCTCAGTTAAGCTAAACAGCTTACAGACAACTTTATCTAATAAGAAATATCCAATTTCAGGCTCTGCAACCGCACAGCATGCCCCTGTTTCTCTTGTTATGACCCTGCCTAGAGAGGGGGGGCATAATAGAATGGTGTGAGTGAAAATGTGGAGGAGAAAAAATTAAGGGGAAGCTTCACAGGACAGGTGGAGGGTAGAAGGGGGTGATTATTTGGGTGATGGCAATAGGATGCAACAAATAGACAATGATAAGCAAACATGTGGGCCGGCTGTGGGTCCCAAGGACCGGGATAGGAAGCACTGGTCTAATTTTAAAGGCCTGTAAAAGTCAGGCGTGGCTAATACAGGTGGAGGCTTGATGGTTAAGGAAATGCACTTGTAATTCAAAGATTGCAGGTTCGAATCCCCAACCAGCAAAGCACCACTGAGGTTCCTTGAGCAACATAACACCCCCAAGCACTGCTGCCCCAAGGTGCTGAATTAGCTGCCCCCTGCTATGTCACGAAAAGTGACATATGGGTTAAATGCAGAGGATACATTTCATTGTGGTGTGTTGACAATGACCACTGACCATTAAATTAAATACAGGCTTTGGTTATTGCGCTGAACTTCCGGTGATCTTTGCAAAACCCACAGGAGAGTATTCGCCATAAGCCATGCAGATGTTTGGTCATCTAGTAGGTACCACAGCATAAGTGTGTGTCTGTGGGTTATGTTTATATTATATTGTGGGGACTACAAAGTTCTGTGAACGCAATCAAAAAGCTAAAAATGGCAAAAGTCTCGTACTTTGCTTGGTTTCTTATGGTTAAGGTTAGGGCTGGGTAGGGGTTAAGGTTGTTATGTTGGGATTAGAGTTTTCTCCATAGAATAAATGGAGTCCCCACAAAGATATAATTACAAACCTGTGTGTGCGTGCGTGTGTGTGTGTGTGTGTGTGTGTGTGTGTGTGTGTGTGATTCATGATCTCCTGATGCTTTCTTTAATGGGATCGATAACATTAGGGAACACCAAGCAGTTTTTTACTACTTCATAGCCTTCTTTTGGAGAACTCACTGCTGATACAGGGGAAGAGAGATTAATAGGCACTTTGGGTGGAGGTTAGTGGGGACTCCGATGATGTCATAGGTGGGGGTGTTTGATTGACAGCTTCCGGAGGGGAGAGGGGTTGTTAGGGAATGCACCATAAGACAAGAAGGTAAAATGGGACACGAGCTTCTCCAATAATCTCGTTCCAAAACCAGGGATATTATAGTATGAAGTTGGTCGGTCGAATGTTGTTACAGTAGCCTCTGCTCTTTCTGGGAAGGTTTTCCATTGGACAGAACACAGCTGGTGGGATCTGCTGCCATTCAGGTTGGGATCTGATGCTGGGTGATCAGGTCCCTTTCTGTGGGCTTCTGTGGTCACTCACTTTGCAGCTGAATTGAATTGCTTAATTATACACCAGTGTCAGCAATGGGTTTGGCTTAATTAGGCAATCCTCTAATTATTAGTAATGTCCACAAATGTTTTGGCCATGTCCTTTGTCTTCCTCTGCCAGTCCCTGGAGGATGGGCTCCCCGTTTGAGTCTGATTCCTCCCAAGGTTTCTTCCTTCTGGGGAGTTTTTCCTTTCCACTGTCGCCTCTGGCTTACTCACTGGGGGCTTTGGGCGGGGATGCTGTAAAGCGCTCTGAGACAATGTAATATTGTGAAAATGTGCTATACCAATAAAGTTGAATTGAATGTAGTGTTTGTCTTGTCACATTTCTATTCAGCAGAAGAATCTGTGAGAATCAGTGAGGAATTCTTAGCTTTAGGCTATAAAACAGAAACAAGAGTGTCACATGTTAAAACGAAAAAGAAATGTTTCTTTTTGCCTTGTCTGTGAAATTCTTGCCTTTTAGTTTTCTATGTGCTCAGGCAACACATGCTAGATCAGTCATTTAATTCCCAGGCGGCCTTGTGAACTTCTTCATTATTGTGTACACAGTTGTTCATTCTTTTTTAAGGAATAGGACTGACTCATCACTCTTGGCTGTAGGGTACTTGACAGGAACCTTTAGCCTGAGTACGAGTTCGGGCATGATCATAGCAAGCTTTGGCTCTGGTTGATCAGCTCCTGAGTGCCACAGTTAATATAAGATGAAATGAAATTTGCATATATCTCAGACAAAATTTCTTGTAGTTAACAACTGGTTTATTGAGTACAATATGACATGTATGGTATTCTGAATACCAAAAGTTATATTTGATTCATAATTAAAGATACTTTCAGCCATATACACTGTAGTGTATTTTGTAACCAGCTTGTCCAGCATCTCATTCTGAAGCCATTCGTATCAAGTTGGTCAACTCATTCTTGCTTCTGGGAAGGCTTTCTGTTCGATGCTGGAGAATCGCTGGTGGGATCTGCTGTCATTCAGGTTGGATATTGATTCTGGGTGATCAGGTCCCTTTCTGTGGGCTTGTGTGTCCGACCGACAGCTGAACTTGCTCCCAGACGTTCTGACCTTCACAGTCGCTTCACTTGTGGTTGACCACAATAACTTAAGCTGGGCTAACATGTGAAAATCTGACTGATGGAAGGATGCCATCTTATGATGGTGCCAAGTAGGAAGGCACTAAAGTCATAAGAACATAAGAAATTTCCAAACGAGAGGAGGCCATTCGGCCCATCAAGCTCGTTTGGGGAGAACTTAACTAATAGCTCAGAGTTGTTAAAATCTTATCTAGCTCTGATTTAAAGGAACCCAGGGTTTTAGCTTCCGCTACACTACACTAGCAGGAAGACTATTCCATACTCTAACTACACGCTGTGTAAAGAAGTGCAAACCTGCACACAATATTCTAGGTGGGGTCTTACCAAGGAATTATATAAATGTAACATCACCTCCCTTGACTTAAACTCCACACACCTAGAGATATAACCCAACATCCTATTGGCCTTTTTCATTGCTTCCCCACACTGGCGAGAGTGGGACATGGAAGCATCAACATACACACCGAGATCTTTCTCGTAATCAGCTACCTTTATTTCAGTGGAACCCATAAAATATCTGTACTTTATAATTCTGCTCCCTGCATGGATTACCTTACATTTATCTGTGTTACATTTCATCTGCCAAGTATCAGCCCAGTCGCTATCCAGATCCCGTTGTAGCCTCTCTGCTGCTAGGTCAGTATCTGCTACACCACCCACCTTGGTGTCCTCTGCAAGTTTAACCAGTTTACTGAATGTATTGGTGTCAATATCATTGATGTAAATTAGGAACAATAGTGGTCCTAAAATTGAACCCTGCGGTACCCCACTATGAACGTAGGCCCACTGTGACATTGTGCCTCTAATAACTACTCGCTGCTTCCTGTCAGTTAACCAATTTTCGATCCAAGCTGCCACAGTTCCTAAAATCCCTGCAGCTTTGAGGTTTAGCAAGAGTCATTTGTGGGGGACAACATGAAAGGCCTTCTGGAAATCTAAGTAGATCACATCGTAGGCCTTTTTGTGATCAATTTCACTTGTAGCTTCCTCAAAGAACTCAAGTAGATTCGTTAAACAGGATCTACCTCTCCTAAATCCATGTTGGCTATCCCTCAGAATGTTATTTGTATCCAGGTAATCTACCATTTTCACTTGGATTATAGTTTCCATTATTTTTCCAGTAATGCTTCTATCCCCTTTTTTGAATATGGGTGTTATATTAGCATACTTCCAATCTGAAGGTACCGCACCCGCAGATAATGATTTTTGGAATATTAAAGTTAAAGGTTGGCTAATAATATCCCTCATCTCTTTTAAAACTATAGGTAAGATGCCATCAAGGCCCTGCGATTTATTTATTTTGAGTTTAGCTTCTCTACTGAGAACACTCGCAAAAAATAATCATTAAACTCATTTACTATATCAATTTCATTTTCAATTATAAGGCCCTTACTGTCCTGCAAATTAGTGATTTCAGCTTTTCAGCTCTTTTGGAGTTAAAATATTGTAAGAAACTTTTATTGTCATCCTTAGCCTCCAATGCAATTTTTCTTTTTACATCCCTCTTGGACAGTCTAATGTTATTTTTTAACTCTACCTGTAGACTTAGATACTTAATTTTGAAATCATTAGTTATTTTCCAATTGTGGAACAGAGCCCTTTTCCTCCTGACTTTATTCTTAATTTCCTTAGTAAACCACCTTGGTTGTCGTTTCCTAGATTTAGTTTTGCTGGAAACAGGTATAAAGTCCTCTTTCACTTGCAATAATGTGCTTTTAAAAAATCCCATGCCTCTTCAACTGTTTTGCTATTTAACTCCATCCAGTTTATAGTTTCTAGTTTCAGTCTCATACCATTAAAGTTAGCCTTCCTAACATTTTATACTTTTAATTTCGACTCTGCTCTTCGGACACTAAAATTAACCTTGAATTTAACCATGTTAAGTTCACTACCGTCCAATGGTTCTAAAACCTCTAATTTTCCAATCCTATCTTGGTTATTAGAGAAAACAAGATCAAGAAGGGCTTCTCCCCTTGTCTGTGCAATCACCCATTTGCTGTTAATATTTGTGGCAGGCATTTGTGTGACTGTATGCTTAATTATACACCTCTGTTGGTAATCCCGTAGATTAACTGAAATTTCTGTAATTAATATGGATGTCCACATAATTTTGGCCATATATTGTGGAAGCCCTCTGGCTATGTATGTTTTTTAAAAGTGTGTTACAGTGAGCTACAGTGTGTTACAGTGTGCTACAGTGTGTTACAGTGTAGCCAGTCCAGATTATTTAGCGACACTCCTTTTTTAATTCTTTGGCTGAGATAAAGTTAAAAAATAAACTCTTGCAAGCAGCTGAGGTCTTAATTTCTTACATTGCATGCATTTTCAAAAATAACTGAAAAATAAAAGCCACATATTGCGTGATTATTACTAAAATATGTCAGATAAAGGAATGATCAGTATTAGGTTGTGTCACACTGTTAATATCCTTGAACGTGTCCAGACACGCCAGAAGATGGTGTATGTGCCAGGAATCACTAGCAAACAGTCTGGTTGCTGAGGTAGATTTTCCTGCTTCCATACTGCAGACAGGTTTTTAATTTATTTTCTTAAGTCAAAGAATCTGTGCAGAAGTAAAGGTATAAACATGAAGCAAATAAGAGTGAAAACATAGCCAAAGAAGACTCTTAAAAAAAGCTGCTCTCTCTGCTGTAACACTGTGAGTTGATCTGATCTGGAAAGCTGAGTCTATTCTAGGGAAAATCCCAGTGTACAAGCCTACCTTCTCCCATGCCAAACTGGTCTCTGATTCACCAACTTCTGCAGTGACAATCATTCCTCAGTCAGATCTCTGCTGAACAGGAATGCCTTCAGCTAGGACAAACCTGAATACTCCTCCATGCCTGGTTACTAGTCTGATGAAGCTATTTGTCATGTCATATATTACTATAGGCTGCCTATGGATTTTTGTCCAAGGTCCAAGAATTTCTACCTGAGCCTCTGGATGAGATGGTACACGTAGAAACTCCATAACAGCTGGAACAAACAGCATTATGTGGATTAAGAGCAGGTGAAAATACAGTAATTGAATTAAGCCAGTTACAAATGAGGGGGAATTCAATTTTATCTACATTTTTGAAGGGGAAAATTAGAAGACTAATAGAACGGTTTAAGAATATAAGAATGCTATGGATGTGACATTTACACTCATACTGGCAAACAAAATGCCTCAGAGCACAGAAAAGATTAGTGTCAATGAATCATTTTGCATGTCTTTTCATGTAACCTTGTTCATTTACATTTTACATATTTAGCAGATGCTTTTCTCAAACATACAGCTGTCAAGGAATCAGCTAGGCATATGTGTCTAGGCTGAGCTTTCAGCGCATTCCCAGGTACAGGTGGGAGTAGGAGCTGCACGCCAAGTAGGATCTGCACGCCAAGTAGGAGCTGCACACCAACTTATAACAAAACAAGAAACTAATGAGACTATTCAAGGACTAGAAGTGCAACATCAGAACATTCAGGGAACAGTTGAATACAGAAAAGTCTTCAAATGTAATATATAATTTTACACAATAGAAATGCATAGCATTTGATCAGGGTTATGCTCGACATCAAATGGAGCTTTGCATGCAATTGGCTTTGTGGGGACTCTTAAAGTTTAATTGCATCCGGTGGCATTTTAGTGAGGTGGCACCATGTAACTCTTCTCACAGTGGAGGACGGCTAAGGGGTGTGCAGGATTCTGCTGGGTATAGTATTCTGCTTCCTGGTTTCAACCGGTCAGCCCAAAATAATTATAATGGAGGAGAATTCTTTACTAATCAGAACTAATCACACCTGCTTATTGATTACCTGCCTTATCTGTATGGGCAGATATGTCTGATTTCACTTGTTACGCTGAACTCTAACTAACATAGTGATCACCCCAGCGGTAATTTACACCAGAGTTTCATCAACTGTGGGTGGTTTATATTTTTGTAGCTGATCCAGCTTCTCTCTGCTTTGCTGTTAATTCAAAAGCTGACATTTGTTTAGGGAAAAGATCCGCCGGTTTGATGAAATTAAGCAGCATGTGCTGATATCTGTCTGTACTTATAGGGTGGCAGTCAACTGAAACTGTCTTTCCAATCACCAGGCAAACATATAATTAACTTTATTGGCAATATTTGGAATGTAAACCTGACTGTAAACCTTTATTATTTGACTTCTGATTACAGTGCAAGGCAGACAAGCCAAAACTACAGGATGCTTTGAGGTAGTGACAGATTGTGACAAAGGCAGTGCCTGATAATTATCAGCATGACTCAGTTATCAGGGTGGGAGAGGATGACAGATTCGGCCACGAAGGGGAGCTTCACGAGAGCACCAGAAGCGCCGCCCATATCCTTCAGCTCTGCTCCCAGCGGCTCTGTAATTTAGGACTGAGCACTGAGGGAAACTGCCTCCATCATTCTTCAGGGTGTCCTGAAAAACACAGCTCTTTTTTTGCAGTATGTCACAGGGAAAAAATGCCAAAGGCAGCTATTCAGGTAGGGCCCCTCTGGGGTGTGCAATCTGAACAGAAACGCGAGTAGAGCAGCATTGATTTATTATGCCAATCTGGGACTGGGTACTCACTCATTCACATTTTCAAATACCACTAATCCCCAAGGTACAGATACTCTCCCAGCAGTTTCTGAGTTCAAAAACATTTAGAATCAATACCATGCCGTTGTATATTAAAGTCATTGTATATTAAGGTGTTTTATTGCAAGCAAAAAAAAATAGTGGTTACATTTTTTTTGTATTTCTATTCAAAACCAAAACTTTTCAAAATGACTCTTGATTTTAGGGGAAATCAATGCACTGCAATGCAAACCCGTGTTTCTTCATGGTGTTTTTAAGTATCCATGGTATAATGGACGCTATGCTAATATTCTTTTTAGAAACAAACTCATCATTTGGCCAAAGAGTGCTGTGTGAGGGCATTGCTGAGGACAAACAACCCATCTTGCAGTTTTCTTGCAAGCTGGTGAAAACTCTGACATTTCTGCAGATTCTCAGCTGAATAAAATCGAGCTTCAAATGACAGCGCTCTTCAGGAAAATGTTCAGTGCAGAGAAACTCTAATCGATTGTACAAGGGCGCAGCAGTTGTTTGCAGCTAAAAGCTTTGGCCCTAGCAGACAAGTTTAGCAATGTAGTCTTTATTTCCAATTTAAGCAAAGTAAACAACAGCAAAGACCCTCTAGATGGCGCCCTTTAACAAATAAAATGTATTCATAAACTTCCGCCAATAAAGAATAGATGTAAAACCGAAGAATTATCAAGCGGCTGCATTCATCTGCGATCACTGGCCACTTACCCAGTGATGGATCTGAGATCAGAGGACCACCCTGAAGCCCATTTGCACCGTGCATGACCTTATGAGTGGCGTACATGAGACACGCAGGACGTAAAATCACCACTTGACCAGGATGCCCTCTGGAAACAGTATGGGGTGCATTTGCGCTTCTGGGAGTGTAAACGTGACACCCCAATGCTGGAACAGCGAGGCAACATCCCCCCCCACACACACACACAGAGCGCTAGGGGGCGCCTGCAGCACATGGAAAGCTAAAGCGACCCCCTATGTAAACCACACACACACACACACACAATGGTAATGGATCTGCCCGTAGGGGTCCAATGTTTGGGAATCTCACACTCGCACAGATTCTGCCCTGATTTACTACCATGTGTCTTCATACTTACATTTGCTCATCAACATCAGCATTTCCCGTCACAGTTATAACCACGGCAAAGGCGCTTTGGAACTGTTACCGCACATTATCCGTCACTGATCACATATCCTGCTTTGCATCGCTTGTTTGTAGTCGTTTGTGTTGTTCCGGACCATCAGTGCTGTTTTACATAGTCTGTATTGTTTGTTTTCCTACTTACATTGTGAACACTGTCTTGTTTAGTCTTTTTTTAATCAACAGGAACAAAGTATTACATTGCATCTGTTGCAGATGTCCAATAAAGAATTTAAAATCTTGCGGCAAAAACAAACGTTACAATATTTCTGTTATAAATATGACAACTCTTCTATATTGTATATGATTTGCAAAAAGCCTCATAACCCTGGATAACCATACGTACAAGTCCTGAAAAATAGAAAAAAACGAGTCTCCTTATCTGTCGCAGACCTGGACACATTGGTGAAGTAGATGATAGACAGACAGCGATAAATAAATAGACATAAATTTTATTAAACCCGAATAAAATTCCAATAGCTCGAAAAATACAATGGTAGAGACAATAGTACACAAAGTAATAGAATAAAATACAGGGCCTGCATTAAGAACCCCGGGTCAACAGACTCTGTGAAGGATAAGTGAGAGTTGGAAAATCCATTGAGTAAAACAATCCGCCTATAATTAATGTTGCTGGACAAGAAGTAGCATAATGTGGAAAAATTTGCCGAGACCCTTGATCATTTTCCTTCACTCCTGAAAGAACAAGTGACACGTGGTTGACCTCTGTTTGGCCACGAAGCGCCAGCGCAGGGTACAGAACTGTTCGGCTGTTATATCAGGAAATCTTTGGTAATTAACCTCTTAAACACACAACAATAATCATTCTCGCTGTCGTCGTTGATCGCTACTCCTCTAAGTGGTGTAGCTATTTACAAAAAAAAAAAAAAATGACGTTACTCCAGGATACAGGTTAACATATATGGTTATATGTTATATATATGTTATATGTTATATATATAGCATATATGATTAGATTTTTGAGACAAAAGAAGCATTTTACAAAACGACCAAAACAACGGCATTATATTTTTTAAGTGTAATAAGCTATTCTAATAACTTACACATTTTAATGAATGGCCCGTATTAGTTTTATTTATACGTCATAACGCTGTACGGCTCCGTTCAGGAATACAATATGTGCTCTACAGTATGTTGTTTTCCAGCGGCTAAGGATGGAAATAGTTGCGTCAAAGTGGCACAAGCCGACTGACTTAGGAGTGAAATCTAGATGCAGTCTGCTGGGGATTTAGGCCTAAGGCTAGGATTTCAATCAGGTATAATGCAAGCTTATGTTTCAAATGAGGACACGAAGCTAAAGGCTGCCTACTTATATAACAACATCTAATCGAAAAAAAAGAAAGTTAGGTATTAAGTGAAACTATTACGATTCTAAGACTGGGAGACTCCTCGATGTTTTATTACCCACCCCTCAAGGCGATCTACGGCGACAACATGAATGGTGCATTTGTTCTTTTAAATACAGTGTGGAAGAATGAACAGTGGCGATCTCCTCGGGTTTTAACCTTTTAGAGTCCAGTCCTTGGCGGGATACCCATGTCTGTGTCAGCTGCACTGTAAATGCAGCTTAAACTTACTAGAAACAGTCCCGAGTGTAAGTGGTTCGTTAAATTTGTGCAAAACAAAAGTTACAACGTAAATAAAAGAGAACCGCAAAGAAACAAGATTAAAACAAGCTGACGGTGACGTAAACAGAAAACAAAACGATTAATGGGATTTACAGACGATATACATGATGCCGATGGATTACTAGTTTATTATAAATGCTTTTAAAATAGTTTTATATGACGGAAAACATGTTTCGGTAATTTTCGGTTTCCGAGTCAACATGGCATTATGCCATTAGAAGTTCAGCAATACTTCTGTAACGTCAGTGTGTTTGTTTTTTTTTCTTTTTTCGTACCCATATGTGGCTGACATTAAAATCAGTGCGCGTTTCTGTAAAGACGCTGGAGTAACGACCTCGATAACACCACGAACAGCATCAGCGAATTGGGGGGAACTGGGGGTGTGAAGGATGGGGGAGGGACACATTTTTCCAGTTCTTTTGTAGGCTGTAGAAGGTGCTTAATAACAGACGGGAGAGGCGGGGGAGAGAGCGATCCGGGAGCCTCTTTTGTCTACCGTAGTCATTTAAGAAACACAAAAGCTACGCTTAGCGGTGCTTCAGTTCGCCACCTGGAGATCTGCGATTGTCCTGTAGTAGGATGGAGAATTTGAGGTATCCTAACCCGTAGCCACAGATTGGGATATGAAGTTGTGAAATCCTGGCAAAACGAAATCGTGTCCAGCGGTTCAGGACCCGAACTGTAAGATCTAAGGATAGGGGTGAGTATGTAGGGTTTTGTTAATGTAGGGTTTTACTAATACAGGCCACAAGTGCCTAAGAATGATTGTTGTAGTTGAATGAATAACTTAACCAAACACAATTTATGTAAGTAATGCGCTGACAATAGATAAGTTAAACTATTCAACAATAAAAACGCTTATTTCTGAATATACTTTACAGTACGTTTGATTGGGAAGGGGAATTACAGTCAATGAGATGTTTGATAATGTTTTTGTAACATCCTTTGTCTAGTTAAAATGATGCGCTTTTCCTCTGCCTAATTGTGACATCCTATCATTTATGTGTGCGGTTACTTCTAGCAATCTGGTTTGGGTAATCTCGGGGTCACAGTTGATTACACATATTGAATACTGGCGGGTTTCCTGGTGATATAACTGAACGCAAAGAAGTGAGAAATCCCGCATTTTCTTTCAATACACTTATCCAGCTAGAGAATCGTCCCCGCGTGTTTTTTTTTCGTGTACAACATTGTTTAGGTATTGGCCGCTCAAAGCAATGCTTTTATTGCAATGTCTCTCAAAACTGTAGTTCAATGTGTTGCTATTGAGGTTGCTATATGAATTAAACTAAAATTCACAGGACTAGCCAGCATGCAACCAAAATATTGATAAGCTAAATATGGGTGTCACCCCTGAAGATGGTTAAAAATACTTTGTTGTTAAATAATACATAGTTGTCCTGACATAGTGGCTCTTAAGCTGTGAATAATTTATGTGGAGAAAGTGGGCCTTGTTTTGGGGTGGATACTTATTTACCTGCAATTAAAAATTCATGTGACTCCTTCTGCACTATTACACAAATACTCTTCATACATTTCTGGTCACGGGCATGTATTTTGCATGTTCCATGTCTATCTGTGTGTGCCTATATTTATTGTTCTGTGTGCTGTACTGCTCTGTACTGATAGTACTGTGATAAATATTTTTCTTATCTCATTTTTTAAACAATATGCTCATAACCTTTTGCATATATATGCACTGATTTTATGGCATATATTTATATGTTGTTTCTATGTCTATGGATTAATACGACACCCCCAACGGGACATGGGAGGAGAAAAAAATAATGGAGATCACAGTTATTAATATTATCTACTGTGAGATAACATAAATGATTTGCAACTCTTTTTTTCCCCTTCCATTAATTTTTTTCCACTCTCTTGTGTCCTTAGGGGCTCCGTAGATTAAGAACTTTAGCATTAACTCTGTTCAGTGTACAGAAATGTAGGCTTTTCTCCTGCAAGTAAAGGCTTCATTCACCGCGCGTGTTAGTTTAAGGAGGACAAACTGGCTGATGACCAATCACAATTAGAAGCTTTAAGGCTAAATATAGGCCCTGGAGATTTTCAGGAGTACTTAGGCTTTACTGGCAATCCCCTGGATGTAACTTTCCTAGATGGTTTTCAGGGGGGGGGGGCAGGTCCTCATAAGATCTGCTGATTTTTAACAAAGAGACACCTGGAAAATGAAGATAAATTGTTTTAGTGCCTCCTAAATATTTTTCCATCCATTTTTCAATTACCTTTATCTTTATGGGGTTACAATGGTTTGAAGACTGTCCCAGAAGGTATAAGGTGCAAGGCAGGGCACACCCTGAGTGGGATTGTGGCTCATCAAAAGCCACTGATGCAAAAGCACTCAGACTACAAGGTTCAAGGGCAATTTTTACTCACATGCAGTTGGGCTATAACTGTCAATCTGACACTTTATTCCACTGATTGCTCCTCCAGTGTGTCTCTGGTACACACCCATGGCAGTGTTCTTTCAGTTATTTATTAATATCCGTAACATTTATTTAGGCCTGTTTCAGCTGCAATACTTTGTTTTGTACTTGTTAGCACTATGGCAGACAGCAGGGGTGGGCAATCTTATCTGCAAAGGGCCGCTGTGCATGCAGGTTTTCACTGCAACTCCCTACTGAGATTACTAATTAGAGGACTGATTGGTTGAAGTCTTCACACCTGGGTTGACCAGCTGACCTAAAGGTTACCCCCAAAACCAGCATACACACTGGCCATTTGCAGATAAGATTGCCCATCCCTAGCCTACAGGTAACTCAGAAGTAAGATTTCCGGTTCTGTCATGGCTTTCAGGAGGAGAGTGGGGTAAGGAGACCCAGGCGAGAAAAATAACTGGCGCGTAGCACGTATTTCGGGAGACGGGCGGCGATTAAATACAGTGATTGATACAGCTCTTGCTTAATTTGGCCATAATGTAAAGAGGTTGAAATATTAGTTATTGACATTAAGTAAATATACTTCACGTGAACCACAAACAAGCCGTTACAAACGTGAATTTTTGGGTAACTTCGATATAAAAAATACAAATTCATACGTATGTAGCGTACCTACATATTGTTTCAATTGTATAATCTAGGTGTGCATATATTTTTAAATAACACATATTCTTACAAGATATATAAACACGTATATAATAATATATAAGCATATATAATACGATTTTTATATAAATATGATTTTTCATTGTTGAAAATCACGGTTTATTTCTTTGTATTTCCTAACAACAGTCTGTCGTTTTGCACGCCTCATGTCCAGCGTCTGCTCTCGATTCGTTAAGCCTGCGGATCAGACGGGATCGAAATGGTTTTTTGATACGTATGACGCAATGCACTGCGCCCCCCACCCCGACTGAGCCTCCTAATCGAGCAAACGCACCCAGTGCCAGCGGGTCCTCCGTGCATCGCGGCTCGCTTCCAGCACGACCATGGTGCGCAGGAGCCGCCTCCCCGCACAAAGGGCTAAATCTGGGCTTTCGAGAGAGACGCTCCCACCGTGACAGTTTTTCGGCTTACGGCTGCACTGCACTTCGTCTCTGCGATGCTCCGTGGGTGCTGCCGCAAAGGGCTGCGCAGCACCGAAATCGGGCCGGTTCTGTCATGGCTTTCAGGAGGAGAGTGGGGTAAGGAGACCCAGGCGAGAAAAATAACTGGCGCGTAGCACGTATTTCGGGAGATGGGCGGCGATTAAATACAGTGATTTGGGATGGCCGGGACGAATCGTTTATGGTGTTATTCATAACAAAGGTTTTTGCTCGCCCCATGTATCTCTAATTCTAAATATCAAGTTATAAAACGTATTTTAAAATGCACATTGATGGAGCGTGACACTTCCTCCCTTTAACATTTTTAAAGATTGTAATCAAGAACAGCGTTAACGCACATTTAAAAGTCGATTGCAGTACAACAAAACTGTATACAGTATGGCTACTAAAATAGCTGAATAAACCACCGTGCTCATGTTCCTACTTACAATTTGTGTGACAAAAGACACAAATTTGTATGAAATAAGTGACGTATTCATACAGTTGCTTTTGCTTAAAAAGGACAGATTCGTTATAAGTCTACAGAATGTGCGTTATGCCTGCAGACTCTTGAGTATTTTGTTTTTGAGCATTTCATGGGCGGATGGTTGGGGGTTATGCATATTTGATGAGACCAGCACATGTTTTGACCTTATGTCCACCGCCCCCCCGCCCCTCACTGTTTGGCCAGGAGGATGCGGAGGCTTGGGTGCCATCGGATAGGTCTGCTCTGGAAAGGCCTCCTCCTGTTTCTTGCGGCCGCTTTCGCCGGGCAGCTTCTGGGCATCATCTTCAATAAAAGGTCAGCGCCGCCCTAAGCAGAGCACCTCCTGGTCTGTCTGGTGCCGTCGGTGGCCACGCGGTGATTTCTGATAACAGCCCGATTCTTTGTTCCACTTTCTGTAATGAGCTGGAGAATAAGCGTCCACAGGGAGTGACTGTGTCGGCACGGCGCAGGTTGATGCCGTTTCCTTTGCTGAAGCTTAATTTTTTCAGTTGGCAGGGCAGGTCAAGGAGGGAAGCACTATTAACAACTCTCTAGAAGGAAGTTTTTTGTTAATTAAATCTCCATGCCTTCTCAGTTTGTTTCATGGATATCGGATGCAGTCTTCATGTCCTCTTCTGTTACACCACACTCGGGGTTTCCTTGGCCTTATTCCTCTGCATCTGCCCCCCTTCCCCCCCCCCCCCCCCACAGTGCAGAGAGGCCCCCGTCGCTCTTCTCTCTGCCGTCCATGGACTCTCTCGCCCCTCCTCTCGGCTTGTGCCAGGTGCGCACCCACGTCATGTTCTTGAAGACCCACAAGACGGCCAGCAGCACCGTGCTCAACGTGCTGTACCGCTTTGGGGAGGAAAGGGGCCTTCAGTTCGCCCTGCCCCTTGGTTACCAGTTTGGCTACCCCATGCACTTCATCGCCCACAGAGTTAAAGGGTACCGAGGGCCGCGTGCTGTGGAGTTCAGCATCATGGGGAACCACATGCGCTTCAACAAAGTGGAGGTACGGTTACCTGAGGCAGCACTTGGTGCTTTCCGGCATCCTGGTTGGATCCTGAGTAGAACATCTGTAAAAAATACTTAATGCCAGAGAAGTCTATGACTATTCTTAGCTATTATTGATTACAGCTGTTTTTTCTGGGTTTATATATATTAAATTCCACGAGCCTTTGTTTACCTATGCTTTGCTCCTTCCCCTTCGCTTCTTCCTTTTCCTCCTCCCCTTCAAAATGAATATTTTTAGGTTGAGAAAGTGATGCCTGCGGACACGTTCTACTTCTCCATCATCCGTGACCCCGTGGCTCTGGCAGAGTCGTCATATGGTTATTACAAAGCGGTGGCCCCTGCATTCAAGCGATCGAAGGGACTTGCGGACTTCGCCTCAGACCCATGGCGGTACTATGACCCCCGATTGCGTAACAACCACTATGCCCGCAACCTCCTGTGGTTTGACTTTGGCCTGGACCATAATTCCAACTTCTCCTTGCCGTTAGCCAAGAGAGGGGAGGCAGTGGTGCGCAGGTCCTTCAGTCTTATACTGATATCCGAGTACTTTGACGAGTCTATGGTACTCCTCCGCCACGCCCTCTGCTGGCCGCTGGATGCTGTGGTCTCCTTCAGCCTGAATGCCCGGCAAGCGGGGGCCAGTAGGGGGAGCTTCGGCGGGAGGCTGACTCTGACAGAGGAGCAGAAGCAGAAACTCCGAGAGTGGAACGCACTCGACTGGCACCTCTATGTGTCCTTTAATCGAACCTTCTGGGAGAAGGTGGAGCTCTTCGGGAAGGCCCGCATGGATACGGAGGTGGCCCTCTTGAGGACCCGGCGGGGCGTAATGGCCCGGATCTGCCTGCAAGATGACGGGCGGCCTGTGGAGGCCAGTCGTATCCAGGACAAGGCGATCCGTCCCTTCCAGAGTGGGATGGTGAAGATTCTTGGGTACATGCTGAGATCAGACCTGGACAATGCAACCTATCATGCATGCCTGAGGATGATCAGGCCTGAGATCCAGTACAAAGACTTCCTTGATGCAAAGCAATTCCCCCGCCCTCTGCAGCCCTCCGTGTTGGGTGCTGGATCCCTGCGGAGAGAACTGCAACCCCCCAGGAGAGCTGAGCAGAGACCAGTGAGAGGAACACGGATCGACTTGGACAGGCTGGGTTTAGGTCTCAACCAGACTGCACCCCTGGCAGGAAGGAAACGCCCACTAAGATAGCTATAAAGCCTCTTCCTGTCTGTTAAATGCAGAAGCGACCTGAACTGGTTCTGACTGGCGTATGACACTCTGGCTCAGAAACACTCTATGACTGCTAATGGTAACTGGTTTTCCTCCCATGTTTTCTTCGTGTTTTAATCGCATCTGTATGCACTTTTGGAAAGAGAATCATAATGCAGGTCCCCAGTGTCCGCCGTGGTGTATTGCGAAATCGCGTCGAGGCACACGGTCAGCAGTTTTTCTTGAATATGGAAATGAGCGTTGAGTGCGTGTGCGGCGGAGGAGGCGGCGAGAACCGGTCGGCATCAGAGGTGCAGCATTTCGAGTGCCGTGGTGCATGGATGTGTCTGCTCGGCCTCCTGGCGGAAGCAAGCGGGAGATTCCCGTGCAAGTCCCCTGCACGCATTCGGCGAATGAGCATAGGTGTCCCCTGCCCCCGGGGGGGGGGGGGGGGGTGCCACTACACTGCTAACCTGTTACTTACCCAGAAGCTAATCCGGCGTAACGAGAGTGATGATGTGAACTGGGGTTTCCCAGCAAGTACCATGACAATCCAGCCGAATCAGTTCTCATACGCTGTAACTCGGCACTTTTAATTATGCGTAATTATGTCATTTTGTGTAAGAGGCATGCATTACGTCTAAGAAAATATTCGTGTTTCTTCGCCATTCACTGAAGTCCAGATGCTGTCAAAAGTTCTGCAGACCTCTGTGAATGGGAGGTCCACAGACCATACTGAGATGCCGATTGGCTCAGTGGGCCTGAAGGATGTTGGGATGGTTTCTACTCTGATTCCTTTTAATCGCCTGGTTCTTCATCAGCATAAACTAATGAATGATACCACAGGTGTTTAATATGATTAATTAATCCGTCAAGCTTCCTATAGTACGAGTATTTAAAAAAAAAAAAAAAAAAAAAAACTTGAATGATTCTTAAAAACATACTTAAATTTTTTAATTGTTATTGATAAGTAACATAAATGAGAATAATATGTTAAATCTCAATAGCATAGGCATCTGTTTGGTTTTTTGCACCATTGTGAAACACTTGCATGAAATTCTGATTCTTGAGTATGGTACATTTTTCAGTTACGTGGTAATGTTTCAAGTGGTTGTTTGTCCTTGTGGATTACATTTTATCTTGACATGGCTTTGAATGTGTTCATTTATGTGCAGAATTGCAGAAAGGTTGCAGTGTTTCAAGAAGCGTCACTCAGACTTTATTATTGTACAGAGTACAGTACAGCGGCTGCCCCACTACAAGCCCCAGAGAGGCGAGAACCCAGGGGATGTCAGGGCAGAACTGAGGTCTGGTGATGCGGGGGGAGGGGGGGGGGGTTCCCGCAGTTGCTGGTGATGAAAGCCAAGCATCCTCGCACCAAGCTGGGTCCGTCTAATAATGAGGGGACTGAGCAGCGTGAAGATGTTTAAATGATGAAACACTCAAATTGTTCGCAAGTCTAAAAAGACTATAATGTGTAGGGAATCGTCGGTTTCTTTTAAAGCTTTGCCAGTTAGGATGTATTTCTGCGTGTATGTGATAAAGGCAGTGCAATGGCACAGTAGGTCAGACTAAGGCCTCACGTATCCAGGTTCGTCACTAAATTAGCCACAGTGTGCGAGTGTGTGCGTTGTTTCCTGTAACCGGTTCCAGGCTCGACACAGTACTGGATAAAGAGTCAACGAAGACCGATAGACAAAACGGGAAAGACGTTTCTTCGTTTGACAGCACTGCCTCTGCCGCACTGCCACTCAGACCACCCAGTGTGTTCAGGTTCACAGTCTGTTCTGCTTCCGACTGAAGATCCAAGAGCTGTTTTGTCGTGTAGGTAAGTTGAGCCTGTCATGATGCCCCTGGCGAGACGTGCTGCTTGATACAGAATTACAGTCCCATTGGTAAACGCGGGTGAAACAGGGACAGCACTGGTAGACGGGTAAAGCAATGGTCATCTGTTAACGTCATCGGGAAGCACAGGAAAGCCAGTATAGCGAAAATACGGAGCGCTAACAACTAACAGGAAAACGAGGCTATAAATCCGGCACTTTACGGTTGGGGAAAAGGCAGTTGCTATAAGACTGGTCTCCTGTTTTTGGTCCCTGTGTCTCTGCATAAACAATGTATGAGGCCGTCATTTGAACCAAGAGGCCTGTGTGCTTTGGTCGACTGCCATGCCCTTGCCCTGCGCCGTCCTCTTCATCACTAAAAGCTGCTCTATGTGGAAGGGTTCATGGGTGATGGATTCACGATTTTCCCAGGCAGGTGCAGCTCACTCCTGTTCACCAGTCAGGGAGAGGGTGGACATTTTTTGCAAATCCGTGTATCTAGGTGGAATACCTGACTAAAACATATACCCCGTAAGTCAATGTTAAATGTGCGGTGACCCAATTTAGTAATGTTAGCCGTCAAGGTGGCCCAAGGAGAATGGATAACTGAGGGGAGTATGACGAACAGCTTGTCTTCGAATCATTCTCTGCTTTATGTACTCCACTTATAGTCCAAAGGTTAATTCTATTGTCCATATGAACACCTGTATGTTCTATTGACTAATCTCATATTCACTTATTGTGCTGTTGAAAAGTCTTTTGTGACAGGGTTTCGACGGAGATGTCATGTGACTGCAGCTGAAAGTTGGAATGCACGGTAGCGATGAAAACTGGACTTGCTGGCAGTTTCTTTGTTATTTTGAAAAGGTACATGAAAGATTGGCACTAACGCGGAGCTAATGTGAAACTGCATTTTTGCCATAAGCGACTCGCACTCTGAGTTTGTTCGGCCGCATCCTTCATGCTGGAATAACCGGTCCGCATGCTGATTCAGCTCAGATTGGAAAAATGATCTGCCCAGGAGGCTGAAAGTGTTGCCTGAGAATGCAGAGCGCAGGACGGCGCAGATCTATTGTCACCTCCTTGTTACAGGTTTACTGCACTTGCTGTTGTCTGAGTCTGAGCATTAGTAAATTAATTAGGTAAGTCTTCAACTTTTTAAATTACAGGACATTTGGGATCTAAAAAGACCTAAAAATGTCATGATTGTTTTATTTCAAATTAAAATAAAACTACACCGCTCTCCCCTTCCTTTGAATGTTGGTCTCTTATCTATGTCTAATTTATTTTTCTTATTTGATAACATTGTATGTTTGGTTTAAAACATACATTATGGCATTAATGTGTCTATAGCTTTTTTTAAGAATAAAATGGACTAATTTCTCTAGATTGTGGACGACTTGGCAAATGTCTCCTTTTTCCTTTACTTGCATTCAGAGTGAGATGTTCATTCAGTCTCTGTTCTGTATCTCAGCTAGTTGCTATGCAGACAGAGGACATGTCATCACAGGTTGACAAACTGGAAATTCTGGATTGCATTCTCTGAAATGCTCTGCTCTAATTCCTTCAAAAGAGTTTCCCCCTGAGATTAATAAAACGTGTCTTTTCAGTTGTGCTGTGGTTTGTTTCATTGTTACTAATGTTGTGGTGGCTGGTGACATCTAAGGTATTCGAAAACAGCAATGGGAACTTGGAAACAAAACGTGAAGCAAAGGAGTGGATAAATTCACAACAGTACAGAGAACTTGAAGACCAGGGTTAATTTGGTGTGGTGTTGATGCGTGGGGGGGAGACGCCCTAAAAAGAATCACCCAAAGATGCCTATTAGTCAGGGTTGTGGCTAAGGGTGGGCACGGATTGGCTGCCCACTCAACTGATCACCATTGTGGTTGACAACTACTTCAACTGCTGCCCCCCATAGAAATTTTTTAATGTTTCCTCCTCAGGTCAATTGGTACCGGTCAGCAGTGGCAAAATGTACCAAGATGGGACCTCCCCTCCCAGTAAGCCTCAAAATATACCAAAAAGGACCCGTCCCCCCACCCCCTTGGTGGCAGCAAATGCACTGAAAGGGAACTACTATGCCCTCCTGGTGCTGGGGTTCGAATCCTGCCCCCGCTCTGCATCATGAGGGTCACCTCCACTCTAAAGAGACACAAACAGACTAACATACATTGTCCGTGGTACATGGTAATGTGTGTGCCCTGCGATGGACTGGCACCCTGTGTTCAGTGCCCTGTGCTCCCTGAGGTAGTCAGTAGGCCATCCCATCACCCTGACCAGGAGAAGCAGGTGCAACATGGATGAGGAATAAATAAATAAAGGAGACCAACCTCAGCACTGGTCATATTTCAAACATCACTTTTTATTACCTCTGAATATCCAAATGTCTATTTTTGCATTTTGAATAAAATATCCGTCACCTTTGAAAATTATGTGGGCTTGTTTTTTAATTGCTTTTTTTTTTTTTTTTTTAATTTTTTTACACTTTTTCATGTTCAGATAGAGCATGTTTAGTTGGGTGGTTTTTCTCACAGGGAGGTTTTCTTCTGAAAGTGGTCCTTCTCTACGTATAATATGCCAGCTGCCTCATTGCATTACACCATACTATGCTGCCTCACTCCTCAGCAGCTCTCCTTGCTTCCATATATCATTGCTGTTGTGTCTCAGCATTTTATTTTTTTATTTGAACAGTTAGAAATGACTGTTTACCTTTACTTTTTAAAAACAGTCATATTAATATTCAGAATCTCTTTGTCTAGGGTGCATTGATTGAACAGCACCACCGGCAATGTTACACAAACTTGTAAGCATACAGAATAAACTCAGTTCCTGTTATATTAGGCCAATGACACAGAAAGTCAAAACATCAGAACACTGCTGCTTTGGAAGACGGCACAGCTTTCAATATGCCTTCATAAAAAATCGCATTCTTCTAAGGCATTGCAACACACAAATTACACTAATGGGTATTATATTAGAAATATCTAAAGCTGCATAAGAACTGGGTGTAGTTGCAGGAATTCGTTGACATGCATGTGCATTCTTTGACCATTTCATCTCCAGTGACTACATAAAAAGTGCATTAGAACAAAAAGAATATTTTGAAAAAAGCTATTCCTAAAAATAGAAAGAATACTGCATAGTATCTTAAATATGATTATATAGGCTGTTATGAAATATAAAACTAGTGTTTTGTTGTTTTCGTGGTACAACTGGCCATTTTCCGCCCCTGGAGTTGTAATGAATAATGCAATACACTAAAATCAATTCAGTGATTATCTCTGCAAACACATGGACTCGTGTTATTGTCATTTCGTGGTTTCATGCCGATACAAGCACAGCATATGAGAATAGGGGCAAGGTAATGGTTTTGATGTCACTATTGTTGCAATAAAGTAAAACGAAATTGCGATTTTTCAGGGTATCAATCTAGAACTAGGACAAGAACAGTTGAACATCAAACACAGGACAATAAAAAAAATCAACACCATACTCAACAGTACACTACAATACACTACATCGACTACAGCAATGACACAGCAATACATGTAAACAAATGTGCAGGACAGTGTATATATCCAGTACACTGAACAAATAACACAAACATTACATCTTCGATTTTGCTACATTATGCAGTAAAAACTATAAATATTGCAGAGAGAAGAACAGACACGGATATATTCAAAATTAGATTACACTGACATTATTGTCATAAAAGAGTAGTCCTATCTTGGGACGATGATTTTTGATTGATTGCTTTTCCTGGTCTGCTCGTGTTAGGATTCGATAGTGCATTACTTTGGCCTTATAGTGCACTGTCAGACTGCACTGTGGTGCAATGGGGCGAATTTTGTGTCAATGTGTGCATAATTAAGTTCATAGAGACATTAGATATGTCACGCGAAAAATACACATATGAATTAATGTAATTAAACTTCAGTAAAGTTCGGAAATTACTGAAGACGACAGAGCGACTATCAAAGCAGCAAGGAAGAGAATTAGCCCGCAGCTAACGGGTTGGTCTCATTTGCTGTAGGAATGGTTTTAATGATGGAGTCTCAGTGTGAGTATTTTATGTATTTCCCTGCCGTTCCCATTTCGGACCTGTCAGACCCGGCCAGGTATCGGACCCTCCCGCGCCGCAGCAATCTTTATCTTGGCGAGACAGTGCGCTTTTTGCTGGTCCTACGCTGCAAGGAGGGGACGGCTGGCTCGGCGGCTGGCAGCGGATCGGAGAGCCCCAGCAGCCGGGCTTGGAGAGAGCTAGCCGGATCTCTTTGTGCCGTGGCCAGCGTCAGCCCCGGCGAGAGCAGGCAGCGATCGCAGCCCCACCGAGACTATCAGAGTAGCGGCGATGAGGGCGCCGAAGAGGGCGACGACGAGGAAAGCGGTGCAGCCAGCGCGGGCAGGAGGGAGGCAAGGAACCGGGGCTTCAGGGACTGTCAGCCTCTTCTCATACACAACAACACGGGTAACGGCGGTCGGGAGTACCGCAGAGCTCCGCTGCAGGTGAATGCTATTTGAGAATACTGTTTTGAGGTTTAGCTTGCTTTTTGTGCAAAATATATGCGCTGGCATTGTCTGGGTGAAAAGCTGCAAGCGTCGCGGTGGGCGTTGGAGAATAGGAAGTTCAGGTTTCGCTTTTATAGGTGTGCTTTCGTATTAAGTCGATCTTGGGCATTCATTCAGGCATCCTGACTTTAGGCTATATTTTCATTTGTATACTATTGTATTGTATTCCATTGCTGTTTAAAATTCTTGCTTAAGTAAATATGACACTGTAAAAAAAACTGGCATAGCATTCAGATACTGTATTGTTTTGTTGCTGTATCATGACTCATATCCGGGTTGGTAGTGTACAGTGCAAATATTTCGTATTCCCGTGTGGATTATGTCATTCACGTCAACGCCTTTCCGGCAGAGGTGCAGGAACCGAAGCCTACTGAGGAGGCAAAGGGGTGCAGCGCTATGGTGTCCCCAGAAAGTGCGTGTTTCCCGTAGATATTCAGGGAACGGCCACCATCTACTGTTTCTGTTTAATTAATAGGCTTTATAACGACATATAAAGGGCTTAAATTATGTTTTTCCCACCTAGTCAAACGTACACACCCTTTTCCAGGTTTGGGCACTTTTTGTAGTTCCTTTTTCATTGAGCGTCAGCTTGTCTGCATTGGAGTTCATGCAGGATCGGGTGCTGCCGCCTTTTTTAAGTGTCTACAGCAGATTGTGCCTATGCTACCTTAGTTGTGATCCCACCTTGTTCTCACGCAGTCTCCCCTGGACGAACCGGTGGTGCTGCCTGACGAAGTCATCTTCCCCTTGACTGTGTCCCTTGACAAGCTCCCTGTCAGCACTCTCAAGGTGAAGGTGAGAAACCCAGTCGGCAGCATGGTCCATTAGGGGATGGCTATTCTCCGGTGTTTGTGCATGTTACCCGATATGTCACGACTCGTCGATTGTACTCTGCTGGAATAATACATCTGAAGCTTTTTGGTTGGAACTCCCACACTGGTACTCTTCATCTTCTCAGGTCTCGCAGTATTAAAGTCATGATTATTTACTCATTGACTTTGGAAAAATCATGCATTTTAAAATACTTGTCTTTGTAACAGAGAATTTCCTTGAACTATAAATATAATTAAACTGAGAGACAAATAAAAAAAGGAGCTGGAAAGGGGGGCGCTGGGTTTATAACGAGACAAAACGAGAGCATCACTGCAAACCGAAATGTGGCGTGATAAGCGATTTATCTTGATTCATTTGTTTTGCTACTCATTGGAAGCCAAAATTGTAATTGTGTGTGTGTCTGCCTGTGCATGTACCAGGTCATCGTAACAGTGTGGAAGCGGGACGTGGAGAAAGCGGAGGTCAGAGAGCACGGATACCTCAACGTCCTGCAGCAGCGCAGCCCCAGCCATACCTTTCGGCATGACCTTAACACCTTCAAGGCGCAGGGTCAGTATGCCAATCAGAGCGTTCATTTGAAATGCTTCTCATGTCGTCAGCCAGTTGCGGAATAGAACCAGCATGCTATTTGTTTGTTATGAGAACAATGAAATGGTTCACTTAAAATCATGCACCATCAGCACAATTCCAGTCATACTGATTCCTGCGTTTCCTGTTCCCTCTGAACAGTTAGCACCACCCTGACTGTTCTGCCACCCCCTACTGTAAAGTGTCAGCAGATGACCGTGTCTGGGAAGCACCTCACTGTCCTGAAAGGTATGACACCCTGTTCCCATCTCACTACCTACGGCACACATTTTGAAAGAGAAAAAAAAACTAATTCCAGTGACATTTTATCTAAGAATGAACTAAAGACCATTCTAAAGCCCCGCTGTGCTGTCATGCACTGTCAGTCACCAAGAAATTTTATGTGCTTCCTATTGGCCACTTTATTGGTTCCTGTTTGATTCAAACAGGAAGTTATTGACATAATGAAATATTACTCTGCCTCTGTGGCTGTAACAGCCCCATTGATGATTACATCTTTACAAATCTGAGGTGGATCGTATGTCAGCTTACCGTGGCATGCCGGTGTCATGTGTCAAAAAACGTTTTTGGGGAATGCTGGACCGGCTGGACAAGTACAGCCACAGTACACCTGGAACTTGGAATCAGCCCTAAGCTCTTCATGGGTGGGCGGTTTCTTTTCAGGGGTGTATGAGAGTCTGAGGCATGGGGCGTGATGGAAAATATTCAGTTAGTAGAGAAAAAAATGCTTTGTTGTGGAAAAGTCAGGCATGTGCTACACAAACAGGCGGGTCTGCGGTTAAACCTTCACTTTCAACTACATCAGTCTCAGGTCAATTGTCTCACAAGGCCTTCGATGTCCATTCTGATGTGACCCGGCCTGCCTGAAATATACTGGGCTATAAAGGCAAAACACAGTAACTACACTGACTCAGAGTTTTTTTCACCGTCCACCTGTGTGTATGGTAGATAGGTAAATTATAGTGTTTTCATCAACATCAAGCAATTAAAAAAAAAAAAACAACTTTATTTGTGCCTTTAATTGCCACTCTGGGACAAATAGATTTTTTTTAATGAATTGAATAATTGAGCTACACTGTATGGACAGAAGTTTAGGTGCTTCATTCAGACCCATTGCCACAGGTGTATAAAATCAGGCCCCTAGCCATGCAGTCAGGCTTACAAACATTTGTGAAAGAATCAGTCATTCTGAAGAGGTCAGTGAATTCAAGTGTGGTGCTGTCACAGGATGCCACCTTTGCAGTAAGTTAGTGATTTTTTTTCCCTGCTTGATATTCCACAGTCAGATGTAACTGGTATTATTGCAAAGTGAAAGCTTTTAGGAACAACGGACCACAACCCCATTGAACACCTTTAGCATGACCTAGAACGGAGATTGCGTGCCAAGACTTCACATCCAGCATCAGTGCTTGACCTCACAAATGCTCTTATTGATGAATGTAGACACACTCCAAAATCTTGCGTAAGGCCTTCCCAGGAGAGTGGCAGCTGTTATAGCTGCAAAGGGAGAACCCGATCCATTTTGATGCCTATGGATTTTGAATGGGACATGATAAAAGTTCCTGTAGGTGTGATGACCAGGTGTCCCAATACGTTTGTCCATACAGTGTAAGATATTTGGTGATGAAATAAAACAGAAACCAAGAGTCATTATTTAGTTTTGATAAAATATACCGTTATGATGTTTTGTCTTTGTGGGGGAGTATTAGCAGTATTATTGCCTGTGTTCCTATACAAGCCCCTCCTCCATGCCGTCTCATTAAAGCAGCCTTTTTAAAGCGCTCTGTGTTCATGTTCTCAGTGCCTTAGCTTCCCTTCCCTTCTTTCTCCCTCTCTTTCTCGCCGTCTTTCCTATTGGGCCCGTCAGTGTTAAACGGGTTCTCCCAGGAGGAGGTCTGCGTGCGAGACGTGCGGATCCTTCCCAACTTCAATGCCTCTTACCTCCCCGTGATGCCGGACGGCTCCGTGCTCCTTGTCGATAACGTGTGGTACGTGTGCTGGTGGACCTGGGAGCCTCCCTCTGGTTTATCGCGGGAAGGCGTTCTAACGGTGTGGGAGAGCCAGGGGTCTGCTGTAGCGGGAGGATTAGGAGGACAGAGGAGAGGTGATGGAGGAGATACCCCTGAACACTGTGGCAGGAAATGTTAGGAACACCAGGTACTGCTCATCTAGAGGGACAGTGAACTCAAGCACTGTCTCCCCTGCCCTTCACGCGTCTGGCCCTTAATTGGTTCTCATTAAGCAGTGTCTATCCTCGTACTGTATGTAGCACCTTAAGTAACAGCGACATATTAGATTTTAGCTTACACGCATTTTCCTGATTATTACCGGAGAGCTTCATCGGTGTGTTTCTGTGTGATGTGCAGCCACCAGTCCGGCGAAGTTGCCATGGCGTCCTTCTACCGGATGGACAGCCTGTCCAGCAGCCTTCCGAGCATGCTCAGTGCACTTGAGGAACATAACTTCCTCTTCCAGCTTCAGCTCAGCGACCAGCCTCAGGAAGACACAAAGGAGGTTAGGACCGAAGCGAGACTGTTTATGGGGATGCTGTTTATGCATATGAATATGGATTTATGGGGGAACAGAGAGTACGGTTGGGAACTGAAAGTAGGTTCCATATTACAACTGATAAGAAAATACTCGACGGTACTGCATACCCAATTTTTTTTAAATTTCAGTTCTGCTTATCGATTCCTAAACACTACAGATCTGCAAGGACGTGCGTTGCTATCTGGCAGGACCTGTTTTAGGTGAATACGCCATGCATCAACACGCAACAGCCATTTCCTTAGAGACTAAACATTGCATGCATGGCAACAGTGTGAATCCAAAGTGTAGTTTCACTTTAATAAAGAAAATGACAATTGACACATTGGATCTATTCTTAATTTACAGGTCTGCTGACATTACTTGTCCTAAATCGATGCTGTTTTGGCCAAAGCCCAGTTATATACTAGGTGCCCTAGCATTCCAATGTATTATCGTTTGTAAAATCACCTCAACTCGGCCCAGGTAAACACATTTTTTTCCACGTGGTGTTACTTTATTTGCTTCAGTCAGCTTCACTCATTTGTCAGCACTAGTACCTCTCAAGCAGCGACAGCCAGGCATTGCTGCTGGGATATTCTGAATGTTCAGAATACAGATATTTGTTATCTAAACATTTGTCCTCCTCTTTTTTTACATTTATGGAATCAAAATGGGGAATGCATAAGAACCGGAATCGATAAGCAGAATCAGAATAGGAATCGATAAAATAACATTCTGGTGATACCTACCGCTAACAGAGAGTTATGTATCTAGTGTAGTGTACATATGTGTGTGTGTGCGCACATATGCATGCGTACGCATGTGCCCTCGCATGTGCTGCTGTTCTCCCCGATTCTGTATGTGTGCTGCTGTTCTCCCCGATTCTGTATGTGTGCTGCTGTTCTCCCCGATTCTGTATGTGTGCTGCTGTTCTCCCCGATTCTGTATGTGTGCTGCTGTTCTCCCCGATTCTGTATGTGTGCTGCTGTTCTCCCCGATTCTGTATGTGTGCTGCTGTTCTCCCCGATTCTGTATGTGTGCTGCTGTTCTCCCCGATACCGTGTGTGTGTGCTGCTGTTCTCCCCGATACCGTGTGTGTGTGCTGCTGTTCTCCCTGATACCGTGTGTGTGTGCTGCTGTTCTCCCCGATACCGTGTGTGTGTGCTGCTGTTCTCCCCGATAACGTGTGTGTGTGCTGCTGTTCTGCCCGATTCTGTATGTGTGCTGCTGTTCTCCCCGATACCGTGTGTGTGTGCTGCTGTTCTCCCCGATACCGTGTATGTGCGCTGCTGTTCTCCCTGATTCTGTATGTGTGCTGCTGTTCTCCCCGATTCTGTATGTGTGCTGCTGTTCTCCCCGATACCGTGTGTGTGCGCTGCTGTTCTCCCCGATACCGTGTATGTGCGCTGCTGTTCTCCCTGATTCTGTATGTGTGCTGCTGTTCTCCCCGATACCGTATATGTGCGCTGCTGTTCTCCCTGATTCTGTATGTGTGCTGCTGTTCTCCCCGATTCTGTATGTGTGCTGCTGTTCTCCCCGATACCGTGTGTGTGCGCTGCTGTTCTCCCCGATACCGTGTATGTGCGCTGCTGTTCTCCCTGATTCTGTATGTGTGCTGCTGTTCTCCCCGATTCTGTATGTGTGCTGCTGTTCTCCCCGATACCGTGTGTGTGCGCTGCTGTTCTCCCCGATACCGTGTATGTGCGCTGCTGTTCTCCCTGATTCTGTATGTGTGCTGCTGTTCTCCCCGATACCGTGTATGTGCGCTGCTGTTCTCCCTGATTCTGTATGTGTGCTGCTGTTCTCCCCGATTCTGTATGTGTGCTGCTGTTCTCCCCGATACCGTGTGTGTGCGCTGCTGTTCTCCCCGATACCGCGTATGTGCGCTGCTGTTCTCCCTGATTCTGTATGTGTGCTGCTGTTCTCCCCGATACCGTGTATGTGCGCTGCTGTTCTCCCTGATTCTGTATGTGTGCTGCTGTTCTCCCCGATTCTGTATGTGTGCTGCTGTTCTCCCCGATACCGTGTGTGTGCGCTGCTGTTCTCCCTGATTCTGTATGTGTGCTGCTGTTCTCCCTGATACCGTGTATGTGTGCTGCTGTTCTCCCCGATACCGTGTGTGTGCGCTGCTGTTCTCCCCGATACCGTGTATGTGCGCTGCTGTTCTCCCTGATTCTGTATGTGTGCTGCTGTTCTCCCTGATACCGTGTATGTGCGCTGCTGTTCTCCCTGATTCTGTATGTGTGCTGCTGTTCTCCCTGATTCTGTATGTGTGCTGCTGTTCTCCCCAATACCGTGTGTGTGCGCTGCTGTTCTCCCTGATTCTGTATGTGTGCTGCTGTTCTCCCTGATGGTGTGTGTGTGTGTGTGTGTGTGTGTGTGTGTTTCAGGGGTTGGAGGTCCCCTTGGTAGCCGTCCTCCAGTGGTCCACACCTAAACTTCCATTCACCAACTGCATCTATACACATTACAGGTCAGTCGTGTTTGGCTTTGTCTCAGAGTACTGCTTTTAAAAATTACTACTGTAGAAACACCTCTGTTCTAAAGGACTCCCTAGGTCACATAACCCTCACCCTAAAGGACTCCCTAGGTCAGATAACCCTCACCCTAAAGGACTCCCTAGGTCAGATAACCCTCACCCTAAAGGACTCCCTAGGTCAGATAACACTCACCCTAAAGGACTCCCTAGGTCAGATAACCCTCACCCTAAAGGACTCCCTAGGTCAGATAACCCTCACCCTAAAGGACTCCCTAGGTCAGATAACCCTCACCCTAAAGGACTCCCTAGGTCAGATAACCCTCACCCTAATGCTTATTTTCGGTCCCATTCAGGCTGCCCAGTGTAAGGCTGGACCGGCCACGCTTCGTCATGACCGCCAGCTGCCCCAGTGCGGTGGGGGTGCGGGAGCGCTTCCGTGTCCGATACACGCTGCTCAACAACCTGCAGGACTTCCTGGCCGTGCGTCTGGTGTGGACACCTGAGGGTGAGGGTGGGAGGCGGCCAGCCGAGCAGAGGCCGCACTCTGTTGACTCAGACCCATTGCTGGCATAGGTGTATAATTAAGCACACAGTCATGCAATCTGCTGCAATAAACAGTAGCAGCAGAGTGGTTGTAAAGGGGAGGTTAGTGACTTTCCACCTAGGACTATCGTAAGTCGTTCTCCACATTTCTGCTATAGCTATAGCTGCCCTGGCTAACCGCATCTGCAAGTGACTGTGATGGTCAGAGTGTGTGGTAGGACACAAAAGCTCACAGAAAGTCACCTCAACATCAATACCCAAGCTGAGTGGCAGCACATCCCACCAGCTGTGTTCCAACATGTAATGGAAAACCTTTCTAGAGGAGCAGAGGTTGTTATAGCAACAATGGGCAGACCAACTTGATGCTGGACAAGCTGGTGTTCATTTACTTCTGGCCATATAGCGTATAGTGATACAGAACTGGAATCTTCAATCTGATACCTCCTTGTATTGCCCTCCCCCCGCCCCCCCCCCCCCCCCCCCCCGGCTCCAGGTCGCGGTCAATGTGAGGACCAGTCGGTCAGTGCGGTGGTGTGTCATTCTCCACTCAGCAACCTGGGCCACTGCCAGAAAGGCAGCACCTTGTCCTTCACCGTGGCCTTCCAGATCCTGAGGGCCGGGCTCTTCGAGGTACTCTGAGCCCGTGTCCACGCACACACACCTGCCGTGCGTGTGAAGCCGAGCAGGATGCTAGTGGCCTCGTCACGGCTCCCAGTACCTTACGCAACCCATCTCTCTGGAATTGTTAAATGGTTTATTCGCATGCCAGGTGGTGGAACCGGTTAGCCAAGCAAGGGTGGCCAAGATTTGGTAATGAGAAGACGCTTAATTATGTGCTTTAGCTCCACGTGTCTGTGCCTGACCGACACAGATTTAAGGACCTCCTTACTCTGCATTGTCAGCTTGTTCCTTTAGGCCCAAGGCTTCTTCACCTTTATACCCGGAATTACTAACTGTGGCTGTTTGTCTTTCTGATGTATTCTTGTGAATTTAATGTCTCTTTTTTTTCTCTTGCATTCTCCCACTCACACTTTTCACACTCTCTGCCTCCTTCTCTCTCACGATCTTTGTTTTTCTTTCACTTGTTCATGCTCACCCTCTCTCCTTTTCTCTTCCCCCTCACTCTCTCTTCATTGTCTTCTCCTGTCTTCCTCCTCTCCTTTCCCCTCTCTCTTCTCCTCTCTTTCCCCTCTCACTGCCTCTTCTTTTTCGTCCCCCACTCCCTCCCAACCTCCCTCCCTTCCTCCCTCTCTTTCTCCTTCCCTTCCTCCCAACTCTTTCTACTCTCTTCCTTCTCTCAGCTCAGCCAACACATGAAGCTGAAGCTGCAGTTCACAGCCTCCGTCTCCAACCCGCCCCCTGACGCGCGGCCTCTCTCCCGCAAGAACAGCCCATCGAGCCCCGCTGTGCGGGATCTGCTGGACCGTCACCAAGCCAGCCTGGGCCGTTCCCAGTCCTTCTCCCACCTGCAGCCTTCCCGATCCCATCTCATGAGGTGAGGACCCCTACGGTAACCACAGTGCGCTTACGCCATCTGGCAACCAAACCCACAAAACCTCACGCTAATGAGATCCAGCATGAACCCTTCAACTACACTCAAATCCCCAGACATCTTGGTTCAAAGTCTGATTTGATCTGTCGTAATAATCACACGCTCATTTGCACTCTGGTGCCCTCTATTTGTCTGTGTGATACTGCAGAACAGGCAGTGTTATGGAGCGTCGAGCTATCACGCCTCCCGTGGGCTCACCTATCGGCCGGCCGTTGTACCAGCCCCAGGAGAAGGCCATCCTATCTCTGGACAAGATTGCCAAACGTGAGTGCAAAGTCCTGGTTCTGGAGCCAGTCAGCTAAAGGGATCGAGAGGCACAGCAACGGAACGAACGGCCGACGGGGAATGACCACGAACGGAAGGCGACTCCATCATGAACACGCAGTGACTATCCCTAAATGCTGAGAGATGATAATCCACTGGAGTCCACTGTAATGTTTCAGATGCAGCCTGACGGCCTGCTCTGATGGAAACGGCTTCAGACTGACAGCTTCACAAACTGGCAGCAGAGGATAAAAAGAGCAGGCGAAACGTTTCTGACAGGCAGGCGTTCGTTAAAGACCTGTGTCAGACTGTGCATAGGATCTCTGTGTTTTAAACTAGAAGGGTTAGTGGGCATGAAACATGAACAGTGTTAACATACTGCACTCCAACATCCAATATGCGCCATGTACAAATTTTAAGAGGAGTTTTAAGCTGGCACAAATGGGTATGATAACGTTATAGTATTATGTCATCATCATAATAATAATAATAGTCATAGTCATGGTCGTAGCAACAATAGTTCGAAGTGTTAGTAATAGAAATTCATTGGTAATTGCAGCGACATTCATATAGTCCTGGCATTTTGCTTGTAGCAGTCGTGAGTCATAAGGGACAGGATGCCCTGTACGCTGGAGGTTATGCACGCTGGGCTTTGCGTGTGCATGTGTTAAAGAACTGACATTTTCTACGTTTGCATCTGTGAACCCTGATTTCTGTTTTTTTATTCCATTATTTGCTGCAGTTTTGTATGTTAGTGTTTCGGGTCCAGGATTTCATTTCAGGTTCTGTGTTTGCTCTTAAGCGAGCTGCTGGATGTTGGAGATGCCACACCCTTCACCGGGGCCTCTCCCTCTCCTCTTCCTGCCCTCCCTGGTAGCGTCCTGTATGCATTATGTTTGGTCTTATCTCTTCATTCCAATCCCGCACTGTCTGGTCGTGCCTGGTCTTCACCTCGCAATCGCTCTGCCTTCCTCACATTCCTCTCACTCCAGGCACTTCTGGCAGGGTGTAGCAGCTGTGCAATGTTCCTTTAGACTTTCGGTAGGCATTCATTCGTCTGTCTGAAATCGCTCACTGACACATATTTTGCCATCATACATCCTCCATACTTGAGCTTATCGTAGTTTGGTATTAATTCACCGTAACGAAATGTTTACATGCATTGGGGCACAAGGGTGGCCAGGCTGCACAGTTGTGCAACCAAATGCGAGTGAGTATTATTTTGTACTATATTAACTTGTACTGTTTAGCCCATGGGAGTTTTGCTTAAACAAATATGTTCTGAGGGCAGAAAGAAAAATGATAATTAGTTAGATAACCAATCAGATTGTTGACTAGGTGGGTCCAAGCAACTAGAGGAGGTGGGACCAACCAATCAGATGTCTTGGTTACCCCTCCTACAATCTGATTGGTTATCTCTTTGAACCAATCATTTTTTTGTCCTGTCCTTAGAACATTTTTGTCTAAGTAAAACTCCACAGGCTACTGTTTATTGAGTCGTGACACTGGATTTAGTGTTTCATTTGGCGTGAAGGTTGGGAATGTAAGACTCAGCCCTGTAACTTGCCATGATAGCTAAGAAACAAGTGTGAGCTTCAAGAACTCTCCCCCATTCAGGACACACATTTTTTTTTCTATTTAAGGGGGCGCGTGTCTCCGTTTTGTTAGTCCGCAGGGGTTTCATGCATCACTTCCCCAAATGGCATGTTTGGGACCAAGGGCATGTTGTCATGTTGTGAGGAACCACATTGATGTACAAGGGATGCTTGATTTTTAAATTGTATTTTATTTTTTCCATCGTTTTTATTTTTGTAATGAACAAATGCATTTGTTCTCGTTCATTTTAAGCACTTTATGTAAGTTATTTTAAACTCTGTTGTATTGTTTCAGACTGAATGGGTTTTTCCCCTTTTGCTTGTTGACATAATTTTAATTTTTATAAGGAAACCAGAATCTTACCATGTTCAATATGTTTACCGGCTGAGGGTTGGTCGTTTCACTCTAGCAATTAATAAAATGCAGTAAAATTGGCAAGTGTGTCTGTGTGTTCTTTAAAGAAAGAAAATGAAAATCATTCACATTAGAAATTTGGAATGCATTTGTAAATTTCACAGTGCAATAGTTTTATTTAATTGCTTTCAGCCCAGATTACAGAGGTTTTAAATAAATAAAATGGCAAACATGAAGTCAAATTGGCATAATACAATTACAGTACTGATGAAAAGAATATATACGAACTAGGTGTTTGTTTGGCTTTCAGGTACCGGAATATTCTAACCACCCTTAACACCCCTAAACAGAAGTAAATATAGAATGGTTATTTTTTTCCTGTGAAATGCTCAATCCATTCTTCAAAACTTTGTTACAGTAACCTTCCTTGTGGTCTCAGAGTCCATATCTACATCAAAAGAATCTGGAAAATAAAAACAGCAAATGAATATGAATGCCACTTTCCAATTGTGTAATACATATGTAGATTAATAGTCACGTATCCAATAATATAGTTATATGACTTAAGTAATAAATCTGAATCGACTCAGCGGATGTTATAGCTTGAATGGCTGGTGTTGCTGTTTCTGGTTGGGCACCTACCTCGTGTTCTGTCCATTAGAAGTTCTTTGTTTTCATACTTCTGCCTGTTATGCCAAAAAGACAGTTACGATTTTACTTGCTGTAATAATTTAAAATGAGAGATGCAGAGTGGAGGGCAGAAAATCAGAGCCTGTGACTCAGAAAGTGGTCTGTCATCGTGTCTGTGAAGCTCTGATGTTCCCCTCAGTGATCTCTTGCTGTCATCTATCATGCTGTTTGTCTGCTGAGGACACTTCCTTACCTTTTCCTGCTGCTCTTGTACACGCAACAGCATATCAAGGCGATGATTATCACCCCGAGAGGAACCAGAACTCCAATCAGAATCACTGTCAGCTTATCTACAGTAAGAAAGCAAGACCAGTACATTAATGGTTATATCGTCATGTTAAATGCTATCTTTGTGGACTGATTTAAAATACAAGTAGTCCCCAGGATATAAACAAGATCTGTCTGTCTTTAAGTTAAATTTGACAATAAGTTAGAAAAATAATAATACAGTGCATAATAACGATAATAGTACAATAATAATAAATCTAGCTACATATGGTGCTGTACTGCACCTCAAACAGACGAACCGCTGAAGCCACGCAATGTTTTCACGAGCGTCACAAAGTAGGCTAATGCGTCTGTTCATTATTATGGACCATTGTATTTAACCTGAAGTTTAGTATTATAGGCTTTATGGCGAGTATGGTGGTAAGGGTTAAGGGTTAGGGTCAGGGTTAGGTAAGTATAAGTGTAGTGTGGATATTGTTATCCTGGGCACTGCCTGTATGAATTGAGAAAAATAATATGCATGCAGCAGTTTTCGAATGAAAGCTGAAGAACGGTCAGGTGGGTGTAAGTGACTTTTTAGCACAAAGCCCCTACAGGACGATGGTGCTGGGTGAGAGTTTGACTAGTGCCCCCCCCCACCTGTCTGCATTGAAATACTCACCGAGGCCGTCGCTCTCCACCTTCTCTATCTCACAGTGCGAGCCCTCAAAGCCCTCGGGACACTGGCAGGTGAAGGTGTCCTCATCGTCTTTGCACTTGCCTCCATTCAGACAGGGGTAGCTGAAGCACGGGCTCGCTGTCGGACCACACAGGCTCAGTCAGTCTCCACCATCAACCCAGCTAACAGGAAACTTTATGCGAAGCTCTTCTCAAAGTTGGCAGAGAATCTTTTTACCATAACGTTAACGCAACGTTATTGCCACGTTTTATGTTCTGTCAATGTCAGCATAATAACATTTTTAGCGGACCATCTTTTTACCACAATTAATGTATAAAAACATTGTTTTCTAATAAAATATAATTTTACAAAAAGTACCATATGTGTATACTACCTATGCACCGTGCAGCCGTGGACACATGGCCTTGGAGATGCAGAGCGACACTGTTACCCGCTGCTCTACGCGTTTGTTTTTATACTCTTATTCTTAACTAGTAGTAATTAAGTAGTGTGAAAATATTCCGGGAACATCAGGAAAACTAGACACATTGAACATTTCCATACCTTAATCGTAACTTTCGATAAGTGTGTGCAGAATAAAAAATTGTTAGTGGCAAATTCCATCACGTGTTCAGCACTTTTTATGCAACTTATGCAACTTTACTATTATAAATGATCATTTGTTGAAGTGCTTGATGTTCTTATTTCCTTATCCTAATTTTCACTGCAGACTGCAGATGTCATCTCCTATAATTGCTCGTCCCATGATGAGTCACGATGAGGCATGATGAGGCATGATGAGGCATGATGGGCCTGGTATCCCACGTAACACAGAGCAGGACACTGGGGGACGCCCTGAACGGGAAGCCAGTCCATCACACGCACACACACAACTCCCTTTTCACCCTCTATCCATATTGCACACTCCTACCTACCTTGCATATTTGCACCCACTAAAACACTAAATAATGTGATACGTTTATATTTTCATTTTTATTATATTCTGTATATTTTAGAATATAATTTCCTTAATTTTATATAGCAGAGTCAGTGGACCTGTCAGAATAAGCATTTCACTGTATGTTGTACAGCAGGGTTCCCGAGATCCGGCCCTGGAGGGTCAGTCTGCAACACAGTTTGCAGATTTCCCTGCTCTAACACACTTAATAACCTGGTAATTAGCTGATTAAGGTGTGTCTGAGCAGGGAAATCTGCAAACTGTGTTGCAGACTGGCCGTCCAGGACCGGAATTGGGGAACCCTGCTGTACAAGTATGACTGCATATGAGAAATAAAGATCTTTGACTCTGACAGCATGTTTTAGAACTTGGACAGAAACAGGAGTACCCAGAGGAAACCTACGCAATGCAGGAGGAACATGCAAAATTCAAAAATCGAATGGGGGGGCAAGATTCAAGCCCCCAGTCCTGGAGATGAGCGACCACGACGCCTCGCACTCTGCTACCCGTGATGGCTGACAGCCAGGACGAAAGCAGCGGGATGACATGTTCCTGGTGTCATGTCGGAGATCTAAGCTCTTCATGTCAGGCTATCATCTGTGACTGCAGAGCTTGCCTTGACTTTAAAGTGTTCAAGGGAACCAGAAACTCTCTCTCTGAGGCAGAGGCTGGTTCCGCGACACGTCTGGGCCTGGTTGCCGGTCACACTCACGCTTGTAGCAGTCGCGTACGAAGTCGTAGATGGTGCAGACGTAATGCTCAGGGCAGCTCTTTGGCTGGCACACCGCCCCGGTCGGCGTGCACTGGCAGCTCTGGGAGCAGTCCTCCGTCACAAACCTCTCATTCAGCTGGAGGAGGGCGAGGACAGGAAGGTCAGCGCACGTGCTGGAAAACATGCCGATCGGCTCGGGATCTGCACACTGGGACTGACCAGGAAGTATCTTCCCAGGTATCTGCAGCCGCACTGGGTGTAGGGGACGCACTCGGTGCCGCTCATGGTGAAGCCGGAGGCGCATTGGCAGCCTTCCGTGAGGAAAGGCTCAGCGCACGCCGAGGGGGCAGAGAGGTCGCCGCAGGACGCTGGGCAGGCCGTCATGCCGCTGCTATATGTGCTGTTTCCTGGGCAAGACAGGGCTGGGAAAGCAAAGGCCAGCATTAAAAGACGGTAATGAGACTGGCACACAAAGAAGGGAGCAGTTATTGAGGTTATTAGGAATAAAACAGTGATAGATCGTCCTGCCAGTTAGCACAGAGCGCACATGTACTGTAAGTGCAGGGATCCCAGCCACCACAACGATAGCCTCTTCTCTGTGCTGGGGTCAGACAAAGCTGCCGTGGCCAGAGGGCCAGCACAGAAAGGCTGAGGAAGTCTCTGCGCACAAGCGAGGACACCAAGTGGTGAATGCTTCAAATGCCCCACAGATTTTCTCCCACTGGAAACCCAGCATGCCTTGCGAGCGCTGCTGTATATAGCCCTGTGTCTGTGTAATTGTAAATAGCCCTTGTATTGTTGTTGTTATGGTTATAGTTGCCTTCCCGATCGGGGCGTGTATGTTTATCCGGGTCTTGTGTGTATCCTTGTCCAATCCTCGCGTGTTCCTAGCTTGTTTAACTTTCCCACCGTGTGTGCACCAGTTCGGCGTCTGGCCACCTTGTGTTTCGGTGACACGTTAATGGGTTCAGTGCTCCTTGAGTTCCTGTTATTAGTTTTGTTAAGGACTATAATTAAAAGGTGTGTTTTCCCCGGCAAGTAAGTTTTCTCATTCTTCGCTACGCTCGCGATGCCTCAGGTCGCCCATTGCTACAATATATTTATCTTTTATATATTATTCATGCAAAGGAAAAAATGTATGCTAAAAATATTTAATTAGGCTATTAGAAACGTACATAACATGCTGCTCCACCTCGCTCGTACATTTTGTTTTAAGCATTTTTGAGGAACTTACAGTTCAATTTGAATATCTTCCAAGCGAGGATACGCAAGTGGTGAATGCTTCAAATGCCCCACAAATTTTCTCACACTGGGAACACATCGTTGTGATATCAGCCTCACATGTATCACAATCTGTAGCGAGTGCGCAAACCAGCCCAAGCTAGCGACCCCCAAATCATACGTTGCTTTTTTCATACTACTTCCGTTGTCTCGCACAATTGCATGCGATTTGTTTAGTGTGATTTTCCACTAAACGCTACTTCCACCTCTAAAAATTTTTACAAAGATTGAAAATCGCTGTGCTACTAGGTAAAACTGTAAAATACTTCCAGATCGTCACCCTCTTATCTGATGTTATTCCCCAGGTGTTACGGACATGACTGTGATTGCTTAAAAAAGTGAAACGCAAGCCCCTCCCTTGTTGACCCAGGGACATGTTGAGCTCAACAAAATCAGGATGCTCAGCAATATGGATCCTGAATAAGAACTGTGTTTAGAGAGGGCAACCTTCTCAGCTTACACAAGCACCTTTTACATATCCATCCATCCATTCATCCATCCATTTTCTGTAACCGGTTGTCCTATTCAAGGTCATGGGGCAGTTTATATATGTAAATATTTATTCCCAGTCTCTTTGCACACTGTCAACTGCACACTATGGATATCTGTGATTATTGTTTATTGTTTAATGTTCATTGTCTATTGTCCTATATCTTATCTTTTAATACTTATGTTCCCTTTATACTTATGTCCCTTGTTCACAGTCTGGAAGCCATGCATTTCACTGCACATTTTATTAAGAATAATTGTGCATGTGACAAATAAAACTTAAAAACTGAAGCACTCCAGTGTGATGCAGCTTAGCTCGGCATTAATGACGTGTGAATTCTTACCACAACCCAGCTGCTGTCTCCAGGGCCCGAGTTTGACGCCCTCCTCCTGACAGGCCTCGGCATATACCTTGTAGCTGTCACAGCGCAGTTGTGGGTCTTGCTGCTCGGCGCAGAGATCAAATATACAGTCCCTGGAAAACACGGATGCAGTTTTAGTGTGGAGGCCCTGAGGATGACCCAGCTGGTAGCCGCAGGATATACGCCCCCCCCCCGTCAGAATGCTAAAGCCGCACTTACTGTTGAAACTGGTCGGGTTCGAGGATGTCATGGCAGGCCACGAAGGGTCCATCGGGGTCCGAGAGCGCCCCGCACTGGTCAGTGCCATTCAGTGTGCTCAGCTGAGCCTCAGTGCACCCCAGTGTCTCGAACCCGTCGCCAGGTTCTGGCTCCACCTCCCGCCTGTGAGATGAGTGTACAGGGCTTGTTCACAGGTCAGAGGCAGAGTGTGTGTCACCGGAAAGGCTGCACGCCGGCATGCGGGGCCTACCTGTGCAGGTGCGGCGCCTGGTCCGGGCTGGCCAAGGGAGCGGCAGGGCCCTGACGGTCACTGACTCTCCAGCTGTCCCCAAACTCGTTGATATTGCGGGTCTGAGTGCCGTCCGGCTTCGTGTACTCGTTGTTGGCCCGTCCGTCAAAATTCCCACACAGCCCCAGCACCGCACCCCTGTAGGTGCTGGGCAGGATGACCTCTGCGGAAGAAGGAGGCTTTACCAAAATGACCGATCTTTGTAATCTGTGGTTAGAGCATGGGGTGCCGATACAGGGACCGGATCCCTGCAAGGGCAAGATGGGTAATTGCTAGGGATGGCTATCATTGAGATTTTAATGGGAACACATCGTTGCGATAGCAGCCTCACATGTATCACAATCTGTAGCGAGTGCGCAAACCAGCCCAAGCTAGCGGCTACCAAATCATACATTGCTTTTTTCATACTACTTCCATTGTCTCGCACAATTGCATGCAATTTGTTTAGTGTGATTTTCCATTAAACACTACTTCCACCTCTAAAAACATTTTTTTTTCCCAAAGATTGCAAATCACTGTGCTACCTGATAAAATTGTAAAATACTTCCAGATCGTCACCATCTTATCTGATGTTATTCCCCAGGTGTTACGGACATGACTGTGATTGGTTAAAGAAGTGAAATGCAAGCCCCTCCCTTGTTGACCCATGGACATGTTGAACTCAACAAAATCAGGATGTTCGGCAATATGGATCCTTAAATGCCAAAAAAAAACTTCAAAATAGGAAAGAACTGCCATGTGATTGATTTTATAAATTCATTTAAATTAAATAGGAGCTATAATTTTATTGCTGAAACTAAATAAGTTTAGGACGTGGATTGGTCGCGTATGGCCAGTACCAGATCCATCTAAATAGGACTGGATCACTGCCGCACCTTAAATGCACCTTAATGGCACCAGTAAAGTATGACAGTGTTAACGCTGTATTTAGTCTGCTGTGTTGTGTGTCTCTCACTGTACTTTCTCCTTCTCACCTGCTTGGTAGTTGCCATCGAAGCGTACGTTGAGGCCAAAGTCAGTGGCGAGCTGCACACCGCGGGAGCTCAGGGTGACACTGAGGCCCTGCCTGGGCGTCAGGGGTGGGTGGATCATCTCTCCATTCACCTGCAAGATACAAGCCGTGTCTAGCTGGAGCTACTGTTGTGTAGGCCAATATTGCCATGCACAGCCATGAAACACTCAACAGAGATGCTATGGAGAACGTCAACGAATAACAATATGGAGCAAGTATTTAAAGGGGCAGTTTACCCCAAAACTGAAAAAAGATATGTTTTCTCCATATGCGTCTGATGGACTGAAAGTAAGCAAACTCCACACACCAATCGTATCACTCTACAGTAGATATAAGTACAAGCTCCCCTGTGCAGTGTTAAAATACAAGTTTTAATATCTGGATTAACTCTTCAGAAGTAGTGACAGTAGTGACAGTAGTGACAGTAGTGACAGTAGTGACAGTAGTGACAGTAGTGTACGTACCAGCACCTTCCTCTTCTGTAAGAAGCGCACGTTGACACCATACACATCCATGTACAGCTCATGCAAAAAGGTGATTCGCCTGTTGCTACCTCTTCGTGCATTCTTCCCCCGGATCACTAGGGGCTCCAGAGAGCTGGCCACATTGTGGGCCTGGGTTAAAACGTAGGTGTAGAGGCCTTGGTAATGATGATTGAACCCATCAAAGGTTCGGTAGTGTGGGTCGCCTGAAATACTGCACTTGCTGAACTCTGTATATGAGAATAACAAAGGAGACAGAGGCAGGATTCATATCATGCATGTACAGTGCAGTAGGGTGCGATTAAAGGAGCACTCTCTGTATTTTAATAAAGCTACTTCACATGGCAGGATACACTGCGTTTGAGGCATCGGTGTTTGGAAGGACTGCAGCAAAGTACTGGAGGACTTACTCTCCGGCCTGCAGGAGCGGATGCCGTCTTTATCCAGTGCGCAGATGGAGTGCTCGCTGCACTTAAACGGCATGCAGGCAAGAACTGCGCCCAGCGAGCAGTTGCATTTCTCATCGCAGTGCTCAGTTAGCCAGCTGTCGCCCACCTGAAACGGCCCCCGAACACTTTTACTGCAACACGTCATAAGACCGACATTTAAACAATTCACTCAGTGATAGCTTTAATTAACTAGCGCCCCCTGGGCCAGTGGCGCAGTGGATAAAGCATTTGACTAAGGATCAGTTGGCCCAGTTCTCTTTCTGTCCGTACAGCTGGTATTTAACACCCTCCCCCAGTTCACTTCCCCATCATTCTGCTCGCTGTGTGCTCGCTGTGTGCTCACACCACACCACAAACCACTGCTCTGAAGCAGGCGCAGGCACCTGACAGACCAGCGTTGCTTGATTGACGAGCGACTGAACGACAGGCTGGTTTAAACGATTACAGATCAGTACCATTTCGTTCTAAGTCCACGAAGCTCACATTCATACAAAAAAATCAAACAAACAAACAACACACCTCACAGGTAGACTATGAGCTGTATTTCCTCTCTGTGGTAATGAAATATTTAACCAATGGAGACACACGGGGGGGGGGGGGGTACAAAAATACCTCTCTGTGGGTGGTAACTCAGCAGTGGTCTACAGATCCTGCATAGCTGCATTAAGTTATATAACAGCAGTGTGTTTGTATTATTCCAGTATTTCATTGATTGATTTTATTGAAGATCACTTTTATATACTCCTGAAAATTTGACAGCCTCCTTACTGATTGGTTGTGCTTACAATTGCTCTACTTACTGTATTGTTTTGTACATACTCTATTTATTCCAGTAGTTCTTGCACTGACTGCACTTATTTATATGTGTACAATATCAACATCACGTCCATGTTCTACATATCAACAAAATTGTATGTGACCATTGTCTTGCCTTAACTGTTTCTGTACCTACTGTATGTATGAGCCACTGACAACTGCAGACAAATTCCCTGTATGCGTGAACATACTTGGCTGAATAAAGCTGATTGTCCGGCATCTGTGGTAAAACTGAAATCTGCTTGATAGGTGGAGAGGCTGACAGAGTCCGTGCCTTAATGATAACCAACCACAAGAGTCTGGAGTCTCGTTAGTCTTCATGTCACAGATGTTTCAGCGACTCAAACTCAAACCGAGAACGAACACAGCTTCTGGCGGCCAGCCGGCACACTCACGTCGTGGTACTCGCTGTCGGAATCCACGCAGCCGCAGCTGGACAGCGGCACGCACCGACCGTCGCTCAGCACGTGGCCGGCATGGCACTGGCAGCCCTCCACACAGGCGCTGGGCTGCTGCAGGCAGCCGGAGGAGAACAGGTCGGCACAGGTGGGGGGACAGGGGGCGGCGCAGGGTGAGTAGTGGCTGTTGGGAGGGCATGGCAGAGCTGGGGAAAACAGGACATGGGGGAAAACAGGTCCGTCACTGCCTTTCATACAGTACAATAGTGATTCTTTATTAACGCTTGAGGGCAAATTCTCTTTTTCGCCTGCTCCACAGAGGTGAGAGCAAGCTTGGGAGTCTTAGCATGCAATGCCTGTAGAGCTGGGGGTTAAGGACCTTGCTCAAGGGCCCACAGACATGTGACTGTTCTGCCAAGGTTTCTGATCACGAGCACAGAGGCTTAGCCTGCTGCGTCAGACACCATGCAGCCACATACTGTATCTTATTGATAATACAACTTCGATGTTATCAGTTGTCACATTGGCCAAATACCATTGCTAATTATTATTATTATTACTATTATAATGTACTAAATCGTGCACACAATTTAGTTTAACATGTCCATGAAATACCAATCAAGCTCACAAAATCCCTAAAATGTGGACACAATTTATTTTCTTCTGCTCTCAATTTGCCTGTATGGTCTGTCTGTCTGTCTGTCTGTCTGTCTGTCTGTCTGTCTGTCTGTCTGTCTGTCTGTCTGTCTGTCTGTCTGTCTGTCTGTCTGTCTGTCTGTCTGTCTGTCTGTCTGTCTGTCTGTCTGTCTGTCTGTCTGTCTGTCTGTCTGTCTGTCTGTCTGTCTGTCTGTCTGTCTGTCTGTCTGTCTGTCTGTCTGTCTTTGCGCAATTCAAACTATGTGCGGAAGGCCTGAACACAGTCCCAAGACTTCAGCTTCAGGCTTTGCCAGCACGTTTTCTTTCTCAAAACCCAATTAATTCCACAGCTCAAAATACCATATTCAGACAACAGAAACAGTAAACCGTGCACATGTTTTAGAGATTTCATGAGATTGGTGTAGTATTTTGTGGGCACATTAAACTCAATTTTGCACACCGTGCACAGGGCCACGTACTTCTGTCTTTCAAGATATTCTATTTGTGTACTGAGTACTCTATGTATTTGTTTGTGCCATGTTTACACCACATGTAGTGTCCTTGTCTTTTTTACAGCATAGGAATGTTTGCCTGTGCTCTGTGTTCGCATTGCTGTTTGCACCAGAATGTCCTCGGGGATCAATAAAGCTTTATCTTAATCGAATGTTGACGTGGCCTGTCTCTGGCAACGGCTCCACACTTACGGCAGAAGGTGTCGTTCCTCCAGCTGATGGTGATGCCCAGACTCTGACAGGCCTGGGCGTAGGCCTCCACGTTGTCACACAGCGTCTCCTGCATGCCGTCATACTCGCACATGTCGTACACGCAGTTGTCCAGGAAGGGCTTCGGGGCCAGCAGGACATGGCAGGGCTCAAAGTGCTCGGACAGCAGCACGTCTGCGCACAGGGAGCGCAGTTGCAGCTCCTGCGCCTCAGTGCACTTTGGGTTCAGGTCCTCCCTGTCGTCTGGCTGGCAGCTAATAGATGGTCGAGGAACATGGTGAGCGTTTGCGAGATCATAGCAGGATACAGACTGATATTTGGAGACTAAAAAAGCCATCAGTCTGCAGGTTACAGATGTTGCATCCTATGCTGTTCCCCTCAGTGGAGCCCGCCGCTCACCCAGGGTCGCTGTCTCCCTCCGCTTTCCAGCTGTTACCCAGTTCAACCACATCCTTCGCTGGCTGGCCGCTGGGCATCAGGTCATCATCCATGGAGTCATCATTGTAGTTCCCACACATGCCACAGACCTGAGCAGGTACAGCAACGGACAGCATGGGATGCATGAGCATCAGAGACAGAAACAGGAAGAAACGAAACCTGGAGCCCAACCAGTGTAGGATTTTGATATTTGAGGATATAAAAATCTAATGATGATATATCGACCGATTTTTTTTCTTTCAGAAACACATAATGTAAGCAAAGACTTTTCTCAACATTTGTTATGTGTAGTTGTTCAAAAGTCCTCACACTAAGGTAACATTTCACAATTTTTTTTGTCATTATCAGTACTTCAAATAAAAATACAACAACATGTATAAAAGTTATGATAATAAATAAGAATGAAAATACAAAAAAATACAAAAAGATTGAAAAAGGTCTGATCCATAGTACTTTGAACAAAAGTACAACAAAATATATGAAAGTTTTGATAAATAAGAGTCAGATGTATAAAAACACAAACGTGTTGTGACCTCTGGTGGACAAACAATGCAATGACAACACATATAATGTGGTGGAAGCTACCGTGTTCCTGTGTCTCCGTTTCTTTTCATTTGTCATTGTACCGGCTGTACACCTACATCGATCATCGATCTGCAATTAGTTCATATCGGCCGACAATATCTGCTCACCAATTTATAGTTGGGGCTCTAATGAAAAGGAAGCACTGGGGGCAGAAGGAAAGTGACACTTTGGACTCTTAAAAGAGCAGCAGGGGTTCGAGTCTGACAGCGTGAGTTACCTTATCAAAGTAATCCCCAGGTATGGTTATCTCCAGATGGTGCACGCCATCAAACTTCACCACGAGTCCGAAGTCCGTGTTGAGCACGCTGTAGACACCGCTGCTTGAAATCCTGGCCCCGCCTTGGGTGACGGCGAAGGGGGTGCGGATTCTACGTCCATCCACCTGCGCCGCACGAGACAACGGGACCCCATTGTACGGTAGGTGTCCATGGGTGCGGCTAAAGATATCGCTCCACCCTTTTTCCGTGTCCGCCCTCCGGTCTATCTCTGCCCACTATTGTTCCACTCTGGCTCTTACCAGCACCCTGTTGGCCTTGCTGAGCGTGATGTTGATGGCTGGCAGGCTGATGGTGACCGAGTTCACGTAGGAGGCTTCAGGCTGGCCCCGCTCCTCGTTCTTGGCAACGATGGTGAAGGGCGTCACCTGGCTGCTGTTGCATACCTTCACCAGTGTGTAAGTGCAGGTGCCCATGAAGGTGTGCATTACGCCGTCAAAGGTGTAGTAATGAGGGTCACCTGCCACATGGCACACACCCTGCCCTGTAAAAAGAAAACACACCAGGGTTACACTCCCCGCTGAGGGGCGTGCAAACCTTTTCTTAACCTTATGGGAGCAATGTTTCCTGAAAAGTGCACATCCCATGAGGTTAAATGTCCCTTTCTTAAAGAGTTCCTCTTATTTTACTCTTAAATGTCTTCTTGTTACCAACCTTGGTGTGGTTGACTTTCAGATGGGCACAAACAATGTTGCCTTTAAGGGAGAATTCAGATGAATTCTGGACAATCATCAGGAGACCAATGTGTGCTTGTGTGTGAGGGTGTGCAAGCAGCTTCATTCAGTTGTACTTGAGCAAAGAGGAGATTGACCACAGATGAAGTGTGGCACTTGTGCTGGGGCCTCCCCAGCTGTGAGGCGGAGTTCGGGGCAGGGGGGGTAGGGGGGGTTGGGCAGGGCAGGTGGCATCCCAACCTGTGGAGTGACAGCCAAGCTGGCCTTCCTGTACGCCGCACACCTGTGCCGGGCCACACTGCCACGGGTCGCAGGCGATGCTGTTGTGGCCTCTGCATATGCAGCGCTCCGAGCAGTCGGGCATGGGGAACCAGGCACCTCCCACCTGAGCACAGCCAATCAGGCGCGAGGACAAGGAAAATGACAGCGTAACGATAAAGGAAGTACTCACATCAAAAGGTCGCACAAAATACTCAGTACTGGTGCACAAAGAATAAACAAGGGTAAATGGGGATACAAGAATATGATCTCAAATCGGAGGTTGGCTTGGGCGGTATGATGGTATTCAGTGGTATACTCTGGTTTTTAGAAATCCCGAAGGTAATATTTTTAATGTCATAAAAAATACAGACACTCCTCTTTCCATGAAACTGATATGAAGATGCTGTATTGAGGTAATGCATTGTAGTGCACAGTGTTAGTGGTGATTGGAGCCTCGCAGGTGTGGCATGCATGAAACCTGTTGCGACTGCAGCCACAGATTGGGCACTGACACTGGTGTCAAACAACTGGTGGTATTTTTAGGTGTCCCCTCGCTCCCTAGAGCTCACCTTCCTCACTGATGAGCCCGTTTAGGCTCTCTCTCATTCAGGAGTTTACAGTAGCCTACATTTTCAAAATATCATCATATACTGTGTGCCGGGGTGAAATTATTAGGAGGTACGACGGTATGAAAAAACAGATATCGCCCCAATCCTAGTAGGAGGTGCAGAAGATGCAGGGACATATTCAGAAAATGGCCAAGCCACTGATTCGACGGGTGTGAAAGTCGTGTACGAGTGCTGGGCATTACCGGATGGTAGTTGTTGTCCTTGTCTGTGCAGCCACACTGGCTCAGGGGGACACACTTGTCCCCACTGAGCACCAGGCCAGTGTCACATTCACACCCCTCCACACATGGCTGATCACACGTGTTGGCAGAGTCAAGGACCTGGCAGGTAGGGGGGCAGGCTGTACCGCAGTGGGTGTAATGACTGCCCACGGGGCACTTGAGTGCTGAGGGTAAAGGAGCAAGTAAGCTGTTAGGTTTCAAAGAAAAGAATTTGCAATGATTTCAAGTGAGTCTCAGAGTTAAGTGACTTAGTATCCATAGACGGTATAAATTCAAAAGTTTCCATTGAATCTGTGTTTTAAAATTAAGTTTGCAAGACTAATCATGCATTTAAAGAATATTGCACATAAAAATCATTATATCACCACTTACATGGTAATTCAGCATATGTTGGTCATGTATGAACCACAGGCACATATATGGAAAATTTATTGGAACTTACGGCAAAATGTGTTGTTTCTCCAGGGGATGGGGACACCGGCCTGGGCACACAGGTCTGCATAGCTCTGGAGGGCTTGGCAAAGGGCCACAGTGTCCCCACCAGTACCGCACTGGTCGTAGACGCAGTTCTCATAATACACACCAGGGGGCACCACTGAGTGACAGGGCTTGAAAATGCCTAGAGGAAGGAAAATGTGTATTTATATTGAATAAAGTAGGCAGAGAGTTTCTGCTGAGTGCATTTTATATAAGTGATTTGGCATCACTACTCAAAATATAAACCATATTTATAATTATCTTCCTTAATTGATTATCCAGTACAGAGTTCTGCTGTTCACCTGGAACCCAACCCAAAAAAGAGAGGGGACGCTGTAGGGGAAACAATTTCTGTACAGTTTCTTGCTAATCTAGGTTTTTTTGCCTTGGTTTGTTCTTGACCTGTAGTTTATATAATGAACTAGTCAACTAGCATAACAATACAACAGTAGATGATCAAAGGTATCTTATAGACATGTATGCAGTGTTCATGGACAGAGCATGGCTGGGGAGTCAATAGCCATTCTAGACAAGAGTATGATCCAACTTTTGCTTTACCGTTGGGGTCTGTGATCATGCCACAGCTGGTGGGTTTCTTGGCTTCAGACTCCACCTTTTCATCACACTTGTCCACTCCCCCATCATGGGAACAGCTGATGAATAAAGAAAAGAGTAGCTGAGAGATAATAAATGGTGGTAGATACAGACATCAGTCCAGAGCTGTGTTCTACAATAATGTCTGAGCAAATATTAACATTTGTTTGCTAATTGTTGCAGGCTCCCCCGGTGCTGCTCCAATACTGGGCACAGATGCAGTCCCAGGCCTGAGGTCACTCACTCAGTGCGGTTGTCAGAGACCTGCCAGCTTTCTCCCAGCAGGTCTGTGTTTGGTTCCGATTTGCCGTCCGGCTTCAGATTGTCATCGCTGGGCTGGTCATTATAATTCCCTGTGGGAATAACACAACACCATTAACTGCTGACCTTCACTGTACATCTCATTCATCCAGCCACAATGTAACAGATACAATGACAAATGAATCAGTTCTTTGTTAGATACTGATAACCAGTTTAAATATGTTATATTCTATATCTCACACTCTGCAGTGTGTCCCTCTGCTGTCACGTTTCAGATTGCCTGTTTTGTCCCTGCCCTCTTTGCACCTTGTAATAGTTCCCCCATAAGTCATGTTGTGCCCCACAAATGAAGAATGTAAAAATAGGTACAGTAAATGAATACTGAGATATGTGAACTTTAAGAAAACTGCAGCTCAGGTCAAACAAGGTCATACCACAAAGACCGCACAGGAGCCCCCAGTAGGAGGATGGCAGGGTGACATCAGCGTGGTGATTCCCATCATATCGCACCCGCAGCCCAAAATCTGTCTCCAACACCACGAATGTGCCACTGAGGTAGACTTTGACGCCCCCAGGCAAAGAAACAGGTGGTGTAACTCGAACACCATTCACCTGGAAGCAAGATTCACATAGAATGTGTTCAACTGATGCAGTCAGTACAGATGCATTCTCACAGTCACTTTTGAAATTATCTTTTGAGAAATTATTCTACCCATAATCCTCCCTAAATTCTCCTCACCAGTATCCTTCGTCCTTTGCCCAAAACAATCTCCAGCCCTTGAACTTTCACGACGACGGCACGAATGTAGGAAACGTGTTTGTTAGTGCCTCGGTGCTCATTCTGGGTGTCAACAGAGAAGTATGGCAGGCCAGATGTGGCATCGCAAGGTTGGGTTAAAGTGTAAGAACAAGAGCCTTGGAAATGGTGGACTTTCTTATCAAACGTGACGTAGTGAGGGTCACCGGAAACAGAGCAAATTCCATCATCTAAAGGAAATAAAATATTTCTGGTAAATCAATGCACCATATTAAAAGCATTCATAACAGCAATCAACCTGGTTCCTATGACTCTTACACCATAAATGGGGAGCACCCACGTCGAGAACATCTGATTACAACAACAGAGTATATATACTGTACCTAAAGGATGACAACCATATTCTCCATCTTGCAAATGACAGGACTCTGAAGGGCCACAGCTACTTTCGTGGCACTCAATCACTCCTTCTCCTCGACACAGACATCTCTGGGTACAACTCTCCACGTACCAGCTCTCGTTAGCCTAAAGGACAAACACATACAGCTTTTATCCTGCCATTTCATATGGTACAGAGATGGGACTTTGATCATTTGCTTTAGGAAGGAGGCTCACTGGGTGGTAAGCGCCCTGAGGGTCCACACAGCCGCAGTCTTTCAGAGGAACACAGCGATCGTTGCTGAGAACAAATCCGGGATTACACTGGCATCCCTCCACACAGCGCTCTACACAGCCCGGCCCTCCTACATTCGGCCCCACGCAGGTCTCCGGACAGGAGCTCACACACAGGGAGTAGTGGCTGTTGGGTGGGCATGGCAGAGCTGCAGCACAAGGAGATGTTTCAGTCAGCACACACTGTTTCAAATTTGGCAGAGAGGATCTTACTTGTATGTGTGAACCATTGTAACAGAACTTTTATTGTGCTATATACTGTACAGCTTTGGAAAAAATTAAGAGACCACAGCAAAATTTTCAGTTTAACTCATATTTCTCAATTTGTGGGTATGTGCCTATGTGAAATATACATTTTTTTGAAAACTCCAGCCTAGTTCTTCTGTGTTTCTCATTAATGAAGAGCTTCTTCCTTGCTTTATGGGTCTTCAGTCCTGCTTCTAGGAGCCTCTTATGTACTTGTCCTAGAAGTGCACCACTTAATGTTTAACATTATTTCTGAAGGTCACTTGAGGTCATCCACCGAGTTAGGATTAGTTAATGGTCATCTCTGGCATTAATGTCTTTTGCCTCACCTAATTCTTGTGTACTGCTGTCTTAGAACTTTGAGTCTGGAAGCAGCCTGCTGCTCAGCATAGCCTTCTGTCAGCAGAACCAGGATTAAACCAGGATTTTAAAATGCAGATTTTTAAAAATTATAGAGTGGTTTCTTAATTATTTTTACAGAGCTGTATATAGTGTATCCCAGGGGTGATTCTAGGATTTTACTCTTAGGGGAGCTCAACCTCCACTAGGGTTTCTGCTTTCAATCTGAAGAAATTTTGAAAAATTATTTTTCAAGAAGGCTGAAACAAAAAGTAGGATGGCTGAAGCCCGCATATATAGGGTCTTCGATAACATAGCCTACTGATTTTATTAGTTCGTGTTCAGACCTTAATTTGACTTCACCTACACTGGATATTTCCCAGAGCCAAACGTATTATTTCGCGCCTAAAACTCTGTAGCCGATTAGCTAAAAAGTTAACAGCTACTAATAATCGTGGAGTGCATGGGGAAGATGCCTGACGGAGTTTCTCCAACTCAAAATCAAGAAGCGCAATAGCGTCGTTATTTCATTGCCTTCCTGAACTTGTCTGCATTCAAGGATACGGTCTGTAATTTGAAGAAAAATATAGCGGTAAGTTTTTGTTTTATGTTGTAACTTTATCTCATCGTTTCAATATGGTTAATTAGGCTAGCTAGCAACGAATAGCATAGACCTAGCAAAATTGTCGGTCTGCGCAAAATATTTATCTACTAGGTTAGGTTAGAACCCGATTTTCGCCCCCATTAATCTCAGGCTTGTAACTTTGAATAGGTATGACGCACAGACATGAATCGCATATCTTTGCAATCCAGAGAATTTACTCGATCCGGTTGTACAAGTTGCAACGTTGTGTGCTCAAGTATTGCAGAGTAATCCTGTGCGTAATGAGGCATATAGTTTAAACATTTTCCACCAAAACGCACCCCTAATAATGAAATATCGATATTATTCACATTACAAGGAAAACAAAGCGCATATTCGCTTCAACGTACCATACCCTTATGGGGAAATATTTATTGTATAATTTACTTATTATAATAGGGTGACCAGACAATCCATGTCAGGGAGGACACTTTGAGCTACTTCGGGTTTTACAAACTACTTTCAAATTGAAAGGCTCCTGTGCTCGGCTAAATAGTTTAGCTCTTCTTGTGCTTTGACTGGTTTGTTTCCTTGACTGAAAGACTCATCCAGCTGTTTCACATTAGCATTAGTGACACATGCATGATTATAGGAGACTGACCAATCAGCACACAGCAAGAGCTGAGTGCTCAAGTGAAATCCAGGTCCGTTTAATTGAAATGGTAATTTACAATTCCTGTCCTAGCTCACAGTGTCCTCCCTGACATGGATTATCTGGTCACCCTATATTATAAGCCTATAAATAAATGAACAAAAAAACACTCAAACATGTTCTCGAGTTCTACTAGAAATAACAAAACACAACATTCTATTTATTAAGAAGACAATTTCTTGATATTCTCGTAATATTCATTCTCAAAAGTTTGTATATACAGCAGTACCTCGGTTCTCGAACTCACTAGAACTCGAATTTCTTGAAAGTCGAACAAACCAGTTTGACCTTGAACTCGATCTGAATATCAGAAGTCGAACCGTGAACGCTGACCTAATATAAATTGTATGGAAATGAGTCATACTACAATGCAATTCTTATTTGAATGTCTTCGAAGTTCTTCACAGACTGGACGATTAACCAAATAAAGCAGCGCAACATTACAGTAACTAACAATAAATAAACCACTAACTTACGTGTACTATTAGCGCATTTATGTCATTTATTTAAACTTTATTTTACCAGGTAAATTAACTGAAAACCAGTTCTCACTGCTTTACTGTACGTGATATTCGGGAGAAATAGCAGATTACGCATCGGAACTGCCTGGGATACAAACGTCATGCGTGTAACTAAACGCTTCAGCCAATAAGGGCAAAGGTGTGTCGTCACGGTGGCGGTTCCAGTTTGTGCAGCCGGGTGAGAGGTCGCAATGCAGCTAACCGTAATGTATTGCGTCAGGATCAGAATGCGTTGCTTTAAGCCAGCGCTGTAAGCAAGTCGAACGCACCCAATGACCGGACTGGGGAAACAAACTGAAACGCGGACTTAATACAGAGGACTAATGACAACAACCAGAAACAGCTGATCACATGGGGATCCCACACGAGCTTAACGAGGGGGCGTGGCACACGGAAGGAGCGGACGATCGGGGCAGGACAGGGGTAATATTGGGATAAGATATCTTTATCGTTTTGGAAGCCATTAAGAAAAAAAAAATGCTCGTCTTGTTTTATCCTGTTCATTTTGTGTTTAAATGCTAAAAAAAAAAAAAAACATATTCAGGGGTAATTTTGGGGGGCCGGGAAACAATTAATTGGTTTTCCATTATTTCTTATGGGAAAAATTCAATCAGAACTCGAACTTTTTAGGATTCGATCCGGAGTCCGGAACGGATTAAGTTCGAGAACCGAGGTACCACTGTATATGTACGTAGGCTATGTTTGATGTCGAGCTCGGTCAAAACAAGAAATAGAAGGTGCGGATCGTGTAATTGGAACAGCAATGACGTGCTACAGCCTTGGTTTGTTATTTGAGGCTAAAATGCCAACTAAAAGTTTAATTTCCAAATGTAATTTTATCAGTCATAGCGTATATAGGCAGAAAAACGATAGCGATAAACATTCAGCATTAGACTCTAAAACCGTCCGTTATGTCTTTGTTTATCCAGCGGATCGTAAACTAATAGCAATGCTTTTCTATTTCAATTTCTTTCAGATGTTTTGAAGTTTTTTTATATATAAAATAGATATGTAATCATGCTGTCTATAGCTATCTATAACTTTAAAACGTTACTAAATGGATGCAAAATCAAAGATTTTGCAGCCGGGTGCATTCCCGCCATGTATTCCTTCACAATACTAAGCCCCAGAAAGGTCCCCAATGAAAGCCGCGCATTCCCACATCAGACGCTCTAACCTCAACATTTATAAGATTTGTAGTGCCTGCAAATTTTTATATTAGATGAGACTAAAAACGTAGACATTTCAATAGGTGCAAGTAGGTTTCCCTCATAAGAAGGGCGATATCAAGACTGTCAGCATTTACACATCAAATTATGACATTGGCCTATACCTGAGTAGTCATATCTGGGTAAACAACAGCATACATTATATATGTGGCTAACGCATATACATACAGTGTAATAATCCTAAAATCAAAGGGATAGAAAAACGCCAAAAAATTAAAATGGATAGGGTTCAAAGTGTTAAACTATGTTATTTGCGGTCGTTTTTCTTTTAAGTTCGCTTAAATTGGCGGTTGGTTAATGTGGGCGCTCGAGCGCCGCCCCCTTCAAATACCAAAAGAAGAAAGTATACTTAATCATGTTAAACATAATTTAATCCGATAATGGGAAAATTATTATGAAATAGTTGCGCCTGGTATTCTGTCAGGGGAGCAGCCTATGCCAGTCGATAAAAGAGACGATTTCTGCTTTAGTTAAATTGCGTTTTAAGTGTTTTCCTGGCTAGCTAAGCGATCCCGGATTTAGCAGTCATTTGTTTTCGAAACTTTTTTACAGTGAGAATGAAAGTGTCACGAAGAAAATACCAAATACGGAACAATTATATGACATTATCAATTTATCATTTTCCGATCCACCTGGAAACAGGCCGCACCCCTACTGTAGGTAGACAGATTACGTGCATCCGATGTGTGCGACAGGGAAGATGCGACCCCCCAACCACTAACATAAAACTCCGCCTATGCTCCAGCTCCTTAGCTAACTGACAGGCTCTTTCGGGGCATGGCAACTTAAAGTGGAACCGCAGAAATAAAAAAGAGAGAAATTTGGGTTATTTCCGTACAAAACAACGTTTCACAAGGCGTTCACAGGAAGAGGCGGGAAAAAAGAGGATAAGGGAGCTTGTACCAACCGACCCGATTTGCAGATTGGCAGCCGGTAAGTGATCGCGCCCGCGATTTCTCCACTGTAAAGAAGGATTTTTTTCTGACTGAACACAGCCTTGTCTGTAACAGCTTAAGCAAGGTTGTGATATTGGGTGGAGTGGGCACAACTTTAATGATTTTGAATACAAAGGTCTGTTTATTGGGGGGGGGGGGGGTTGTGTGTGAATGAATGCGCATTAAATATTGAGGTGTACACATCTCCCAATTCCCTCTGCCTGCTAAACCAGAAGGTTGCTGGTTCAAAACCCATAACTAACAGTACTTGAAAGGATTTCTCAATGCTAATTCCACCCTTGTTATGCAGCCAGCTGATTGAGCTCAGTCATCAGGGTTTTGCTGCTGATAGCATGGCTATAATTGTCAGACTTACGACAAAAGTCTGGGTCCCTCCACTGGTGGACAGGTGCTCCAGCACTCAAACAGGCATCTGTGTATGCCTGCAACTGGTCACACAAGGTCTGCAGAAGTCCTTCGTAACGACACATGTCATATACACAGCTGAGGAAGTATGGTCGGGGGTCCACCACCTTTATGCAGTCCCTAATGAGGGATAGAGCCAATGCAGGGCACACAGGCATGAGACTAGAGCTGAAGCAACAAATATCTTAGATTCTATTGTACAACAGTTAAGTTACAAATGCAAGGGTACTTGAACACCTGTTATTATTCTATTCAGTCGATTCGTGGATTGTTTGTCAGTATCACTCGAAAGGCAGGAGCTGCAACCTATGACGTGTGTGCTCACCTAAATGGCCCCTGAGTGTCATTCAGCTTCCCACATTTCTCAGGTTTGGAAACCTCTGCTTCCAGACTGGGGTCACAAGGTGGGTCAGGTTTGTTGTCAGACTCACACCTGTGAAACAAAAAACACAATTATGGTGTGATGTGGAACACAAATGTTCCATATCAAAGCCAAAGGAGCACAGGTATGGGAACTGACCTGTCATCTTCATCCTCTTCTGTCTGCCAACTGTTGCCAAACTCACTCGAGTTACCAGCTAATGCACCACCTGGCTTTTTGAAGTCATTGTTGGAGTTTCCGTCGTAGTCTCCACAGAGACCACACATTTGCTCAGAGTAGGAGCTGAAGGGTCAAGACCAAAAGAATGAAATTACTGACTTGAGATAAACCTGAGCCACTAATCATACAATACTGAGACTACTTCAAGGTCATGCCCTTAATTCCTCCCCTCACATGATTTGTTGACCTTCTGTTCCGAGACTCACCTGGGGACAGATATTTGAGCATAGTGGTTGCCATCCCAGCGCACAGTCAGACCAAAGGTGGTCTGCAGGGTGACATATTGACCAGCCAGGGAGAGAGAGATGAATGGAGAGGGCGAGTGAGGGAGGGAGACCTGCAGTCCGTTCACCTGAGAGGGAGGGAAGGAGCAGAGTGTTAGTCGGCAACCGACGCTGGACTGAGAGACTCAGCATTCACAGTGGAGATGCTGGGCGTTTATTTTGAAATAAACTAATTTGTATTTGAGTCAAGGGGTTAGTGGCAAAGAACAATAGAAGGAATAAGCAAGGCCACATTCTGTATCACGAGGGATCTGGAGTTAGAGAATGATGACAATCTCTGCAGGATATCAGACTGCCCTGAACAAATGATCAGATGATGAAGGCATGAAGAATAAGTCAAAGTCCCTTATTCCATTACCACAGCATAATTGCCTGTGGCTAGGAGCACACCAATTTCCACCTACCAATGTCCTCCTGCTCTTCATCAGCGTGACCGTGACTCCATTGACAGTCACGTACAATTTGCGCAGGTATGAGACGCCTGTTACTCCCCTTTCTTCATTCTTGGCCTCCACTGAGAACCAGGGCCCTGGAAATGTAGAGAAGGCCACATGAGTCCCACAGAGAGTGAAGCACAGATGTTCCAAAACGTTGTTTGATGGAGACACAACAGTAGTGTGGATCTGTTTAGCTCAGCTATATATACAGTAGTATAGAGTAGATTGTACCAGTCGGTGTACTTCTAGCTTAGAAACACAGAAATAATGTGGTAGCGTTGAAGCTTTAGAATGGAAGCTGATGAAATATGGTGCCGCTGTACCTGTCTTATTCTGGCAACTCCTGGCCAAGGTGTAGGTGCAGGTTCCCATGAAAGTGTAGTATTTTCCATCAAAGGTGGTATAGTGTGGGTCTCCGGATATGTAGCAGTCCTCGGTACCTTCAGAAGGAGCCAGTGAGGTTAATGTAAGTGCCTCTATTCATATTTATTGGCAGTAGATCGACAATAAATGAGAGATCTTACTTATAGGGTAGCAGCCAAGCTGTCCGTTCTGAAGCTCACAGATGTGTTGTGGAGGACATGAACCTTCTATGCAAGTCACAACACCACCCTCACACTTGCATTTTGACTGACAACCCTCGGTGTAGAATTCTTCTCCGGGCTGTGAGAAAGACCAGAGCTATCAGTTTCTGTCAGATGAATGAAATGGACGTACATACACCACATAACAATGTAGCCACCTCACCTGGTAGTACTGCCCATTGTACTGACAGCCACAGGTCTCTCGTTTGACACACTGCCCTGAGCTGTAGACGTATCCTGGGTCGCAAACACATCCCTCTGCACATGGGCTGTTGCACTGCTCTGGACTGGGAGGGGTGCAGGATGGAGGGCAGACGGGGGCACACACCTCATAGTGGCTGTTAGGGGGGCAGTGTAGAGCTGTGGGGGAGCAGTTATATTGTACAGTTGTGTCATATGAAATGGTTGCAGTTTTGGGGTCTTCAAAAAATACCATTTCAGAGAATGGGCCATAAGTGATTACTGCAAAGTAGCAGCCACTCACGACAGAAGGTGCTATTCCTCCAGGGCCCCACATCAACTCCTCGGTCCTGGCACTCCTTGACGTAGGACTCCAGAGCCTCACACAATGATGACTGAGCTCCACCCAGAGCGCAGAGGTCATACAGACAATCTTTGAAGAATTTCTGCAGAGGGAGATCTCAGTTTACCGGAATGATAAATGCTTTTCTACTTCAGATAACTCGGTGCAATCTGATGATTACTAATCACTGAAACGCTATGAGCATTTCTGACCTTGGCCTTGAATGGTATATACGTTTTCACACGGTAACTCACATTGGGGTTGACCCTTGGATGACAGACAGCGAATGGTCCCTTGTTGTCCAGCAAGATTCCACAATATGCTGGACTCTGGAACACATCCAGCTCGTCGTCTGTGCATTCAGGGATGGTCTCATTGGGTTTCTTGTTGCAGCTGCAAGCAGTCGGCAGTAAAGTCATGACATTATCTGGGAGATTAAGCCTAACACCATTTCACACTTTTAATGCAGTCATGTTGTTCTCACTTAGGATCAGAGTTCCAGCTGTGGCCAAACTCATTGGCATTGGTGACGAGTTGACCAGTGGGAGTACGGAAGTCATCATTGGGGTTTGCATTGTAGTCACCACACAAACCACAAAGAATGTTCTTGTAGCTGTACAGAGAAAGGCAAAGGGCAAGATCTTTCAGCTGAAACCATAAGTGAAATACTGCAATGGTGGAAACACTGGAAAGTGATGAATGTGTTCATGAGCAAATTAATTAATAGCCTATGGTGTAACTCACTCGCTGGTAACTTTGATGTCCATGTAGTGGTTGCCATCATAGCGCACAGTCACCCCAAAATCTGCCACCACTGTGTAGAGTGTCCCCTGCTGGAAGACAGACAGCCCCTTTGCCGGGCTGGCAGGCAGGTTTACTGTGGTCCCATTCACCTGCGGGAGGAGATCACAGTGAGGGATGCAGAATACTCATCAGACTATTCAGGAATGGAATTCTCTCTTTGATAGTTCTTTCTCACCTGCACCACTCCACCCTTCAAGATCGACACGACGACTCCCAGGGTGTGCACATGCACAGCCTTCAGGTAGCTGACGGACAGGACGTTGTAGCGGTTCTCGTTGTCGGCATACACTGCGAAAGGTGGGGCCAAGGTGGTGTTGCATGGCTTGGCCAGCAGGTAGCTGCAGTTGCCCATGAAGTCGTAGTTTCGTCGATCAAATGTGGTATAGTGGGGGTCACCTGACACTATGCAGGTGGATGAGTCTGGAGAAAAACATTGGAAGCAGATTAATATAGAAGGTTAAACGTAATTGGTGGGAAGATGCTAAAGGATACATTGAACCTCATGCACTCCAACAGGCAAGGACAATAGGCCAGCGTTGATTTCAAGTAGCTGTACATTGCACACATCAGAATATTGCTGTTGTTTACAAATCTGCTGTGTAAAAGCAAAATCACTCAGTCATGTGTGAACATTTGGTTAAGGCTAATATTTACTGAGACTTTAGGTTCCCTACCTTTGGGGTAGCAGCTGGACACGCCATTGACTTCTCGACACTCCTCCGTGGGAATACAGGAGTTGTCCACACAGCTGAGTGTGTAGTTTCCAGCACAGCGGCATAGCTTGGAGCAGCCGTCACCAAAGACAATCTCTCCCGACTGCAGTTAGAACGTCACGAAAAAGAGACAGAAGAGACGCTGCTGTTTTCAGGGAGAGACTGATTCTAATAGATTGTCCAGTGACTTGTCTTTTAATCCCACAGTCAGATAACATTTAATAAACTGAATTAGTTGAGGTAGGACAGTACTAAGTGAAGAAGCTTTATATTTTAAATGTGCAGAGTCTCACAAAACATAATATTCACACTCTCAGTTAAATATAGTAGATATAATGAAGTCAAATTCAGGTAATTGCAGATTATTTTGCAGAAATTTGTGTCTTCACACCCTATGCTTCTACCTCGTAATAATTGTCATGCTCATCTAAACAGCCACACTCGTGAAGGGGCACGCAGCGTTTTCCGCGGTACACATAGCCTGGGTCACAGAAGCAGCCGCTGATGCAGGACCCCGTGCAGTTGCTGGACGGCTCCTGGCAGCTTGGGATGCATGCTGGTCCGCATTGAATGTACTGGGAGTTGGGGGGGCATTTCACTGTAGGGTGGGTAGCAGAAGAGGAGAAGAAAATAGTCTGAGGTTCTATAGTAATCGCTGTTATTTAATCTAAAGTTCAAATAGAACTGTTGTGTTACCTGGGGGAGTTGTTGGTTGTGGTTTAGTGGTGGTTGTTGGTGGTTTTGTCGTGGTTGCTGTTGATGTGGTTGATGGTTTACTGGTAGTTGATGATCCTGGAGATTAAATTAAATTACATATTTTACCTTAAAATTACCCAGGGTTTGATTCGAATTCATAGAGATGGATTTTGTAAATGTTTTATATATGTTTACAATCTATTTTCCACCTGTCCATCATCCTCCTATGTTACTAGTACAGGCTTGCAGCAGAGACAGCCCGTTGTAATATTCCAGATTATTTTAGGTAAATGTTGAAAAAGCCATTGTATTGTAAATACTGAACACCATGCTGAAGACGTTAGGGCACCTTGACATGCTGTAATACAGACACTGTCCACAGCCAGGTCTGTCTTGTCGGTCTCTCCATAGATACCTTGGATCACAAACTGGGGGCAATAAAGTATCAGTATCAACTTGTGGAATATATACTCATGTGACAAGAAATACTGGGCAACGTAGTATAAATATGCAAGTAGAGTGATCAGTCGTGCAGCACCTGTATGTCTCCTGTGCCGACGTAGTGCACCTCTGCCTTCTTCCAGCCCCGCCCTTGATTCCCTATTAAACTCATCAGGGGGGCTCCCAGTGTGCCTCCTTAGCATATAGACAGATTTCAATAACATGCAAACACGTGCTAAAATACTGCAGATTTGCATGAAAACTAAGAGGAACTTGACACATATTGCCTTTGAGGTTCTTACCGGCAGGGACAGCGTAGACATTGATCGTCATAGTGGTGGCAGTACCGTACATGTAGTAGTGGAAAGAGAGCTGCAGACAGCCTGCTGAGGAAGTGGCAGGGCTTAAGAGCTCCGCTGCCGCTCCTTCCTTGGCGTAGCTCGAGTCCAACAGTAGGTATAGGCCAACTGTGCAGAAAACAAAGGAGGCCATTATCAGAACTTCGGTGATGAATATCATTTCTTCTTTTTGGTTACATTGTCCTGTACTTTAAATATGTGTGGCGTATTTGATTACAGGCACTGTCTTGGCAGGATGAAGGTAAACAAAACATTGGTTTTGATGCTTAAGATGTAAAATGAAATAGGAGCTCTAAAAACGACTGGAAACTACACAAGAGAAAAGCAAAAATTGTAACCCAAGCACAATGAAGCTTAGCCAAAATGATTTACAATGCCTGGATGTCCTGTTTCCTCATTACAACCTCATTGTTTCTTGTCTTTCCAACCAGTTAGCTTTATCAGCCTGATGTCATCATTTAGCAGAATATAGCATTTAACTGTGAGATTTTATAGTCAACCAAAGTCATACTATAAACCTCTGCCTTCCAGACAATATAAGTATGACATTCCATCCCATACAATCCCCTGTTACTGAGCTGTCTGACCACATGCTGCACACTGTGTGCGGTGTCACTCACGTCCGGGCTTGGAGTAGTCGTCATCTGGCCCAGTTCCCTCTGTTTCTGTGGACCCAGGCCACTGCTCCCAGCCAACGATGTCTGCTGGTGCTTTAGTTGTCCAGCCACACAAGTCATCGAAGGTGTCAAAGTCACATTCTGACAAACAGCCAACTGTGAAACACAATATTAAGAAACTGTCAATTCTGCTTAAACAGCTGTATATTGAATGAACCAGAGAACATACAGAATATCTCAACCAAGAGGCTGCTCACCCCATCATGCTAACTTCCATGGTCAATGACTTAGTGGCTACATTATCTGACTTGAATGAATATAATTACTATGTTTCAGTACCAGCCTTTAGGCATCTATTCCAACCTGTCTTGTAAGGAAATCTTTTTTGTTATGACTTGAACCATTTCCCAAATAGTCTGTGTTCCTTAAACTGTAACATAAACCTAGAACACTTCAACTTAATTACATCCATCAGGAATTTTTTCTCCTTCACTTATTTTTTTCCTATTTCAACTATTTCACTATTTCAAGTTATTAATGACTGTCTCTGTTCTCCCCTTTCATACCACAAACAAAACGTGTTCCTCTCTGCTGAAATTTGGCATATCACAAATGTGCATTTTGTTTTCTGTTTTTTAAGCAATAATGACAGAAGTTCGGAAGTGGTTTGTTGATGCCTCATTTTTTTAAACCTCCCCACCAAGCTTTGCTGGAATTTCTAAATTTTCTGAAACTGAGTAAAATATGAGTATGTTTATCAATATGCAACCTTGCATTGCATTGAAGCAATATTTTTGCAGAGTTGAATACTATCGCTTTTACATTGAATAATTAGGACCATTCAATTACTGTTCAGGAGACCTAAGTTCAGAAATGTTACATTAATACAGTAATGACAACTCTTCTATATTCTGGAAAAGATTAAATTTCTGTTGACCCAAATGTTTGTCCTTCAGAGGCACCTCCAAAAATGCATCGTGTGGTTAAAAGCTCAAAACCAAGATACTGTGTTTCATACCTAGAGGATGACAACCATATTCTCCATCTTGCAGCTGACAGGACTCTGAAGGGCCACAGCTAGTTTCGTGGCACTCAATCACTCCTTCTCCTCGACACAGACATCTCTGGGTACAACTCTCCACGTACCAGCTCTCGTTAGCCTAAAGGACAAACACATACAGCTTTTATCCTGCCATTTCATATGGTACAGAGATGGGACTTTGATCATTTGCTTTAGGAAGGAGGCTCACTGGGTGGTAAGCGCCCTGAGGGTCCACACAGCCGCAGTCTTTCAGAGGAACACAGCGATCGTTGCTGAGAACAAATCCGGGATTACACTGGCATCCCTCCACACAGCGCTCTACACAGCCCGGCCCTCCTATATTCGGCCCCACGCAGGTCTCCGGACAGGAGCTCACACACAGGGAGTAGTGGCTGTTGGGTGGGCATGGCAGAGCTGCAGCACAAGGAGATGTTTCAGTCAGCACATACTTTCATATTGTGCAGCCTAGTGTTTCAGTTCAGTCGTCATTATATTTGATCTGATAGTATATATTTAATCCTCAGACTTACGACAGAAGTCCGGGTCCCTCCACTGGTGGACAGGCGCTCCAGCACTCAAACAGGCATCTGTGTATGCCTGCAACTGGTCACACAAGGTCTGCAGAAGTCCTTCGTAACGACACATGTCATATACACAGCTGAGGAAGTATGGTCGGGGGTCCACCACCTTTATGCAGTCCCTAATGAGGGATAGAGCCAATGCAGGGCACACAGGCATGAGACTAGAGCTGAAGCAACAAATATCTTAGATTCTATTGTACATCAGTAAAGTTGCAGATGCATGGGTACTTGAAACCTGTCATCACTCAATTCAGCTGATTCGGTGATTGTAAGAGTTTGTCATTATCACTCGAAAGGCAGGAGCTGCAACCTATGACGTGTGTGCTCACCTAAATGGTCCCTGAGTGTCATTCAGCTTCCCACATTTCTCGGGTTTGGAAACCTCTGCTTCCAGACTGGGGTCACAAGGTGGGTCAGGTTTGTTGTCAGACTCACACCTGTAAAACAAAAAACACAATTATGGTGTGATGTGGAACACAAATGTTCCATATCAAAGCCAAAGGAGCACAGGTATGGGAACTGACCTGTCATCTTCATCCTCTTCTGTCTGCCAACTGTTGCCAAACTCATCCGAGTTACCAGCTAATGCACCACCTGGCTTTTTGAAGTCATTGTTGGAGTTTCCATCGTAGTCTCCACAGAGACCACACATTTGTTCAGAGTAGGAGCTGAAGGGTCAAGACCAAAAGAGTGGAATTACTGACTTGAGCTAAAACTGAGCCACCAATCGTACAATACTGAGGCTACTTCAAGGTCATGCCCTTAATTCCTCCCCTCACATGATTTGTTGACCTTCTGTTCCAAGACTCACCTGGGGACAGAGATTTGAGCATAGTGGTTGCCATCCCAGCGCACAGTCAGACCAAAGGTGGTCTGCAGGGTGACATATTGACCAGCCAGGGAGAGAGCGATGAATGGAGAGGGCGAGTGAGGGAGGGAGACCTGCAGTCCGTTCACCTGAGAGGGAGGGAAGGAGCAGAGTGTCAGTCGGCAAGCGACGCTGGACTGAGAGACTCAGCATTCACAGTGGAGATGCTGGGCATTTATTTTGAAATAAACTAATTTGTATTTGAGTCAAGGGGTTAGTGGCAAAGAACAATAGAAGGAATAAGCAAGGCCACATTCTGCATCACGAGGGATTTGGAGTTGGGGAATGATGACAATCTCTGCAGGATATCAGACTGCCCTGAACAAATGATCAGATGATGAAGGCATGAAGAATAAGTCAAAGTCCCTTATTCCACTACCACAGCACAATTCCTTGTGGCTAGGAGCACACCAGTTTCCACCTACCAATGTCCTCCTGCTCTTCATCAGCGTGACCGTGACTCCATTGACAGTCACGTACAATTTGCGCAGGTATGAGACGCTTGCTACTCCCCTTTCTTCATTCTTGGCCTCCACTGAGAACCAGGGCCCTAGAAATGTAGCGAAGGCCACATGAGTCCCACAGAGAGTGAAGCACAGATGCTCCAAAACGTTTTTTGACAGAGACTCATCAGTAGTGTGGATCTCTTTAGCTCAGCTATATATACGGTAGTATAGAGTGGATTGTACCAGTCAGTGTACTTTTAGCTTAGAAACACAGAAATAATGTGGTAGCGTTGAAGCTTTAGAATGGAAGCTGATGAAATATGGTGCCGCTGTACCTGTCTTATTCTGGCAACTCCTGGCCAAGGTGTAGGTGCAGGTTCCCATGAAAGTGTAGTATTTTCCATCAAAGGTGGTATAGTGTGGGTCTCCGGATATGTAGCAGTCCTCGGTACCTTCAGAAGGAGTCAGTGAGGTTAATGTAAGTGCCTCTATTCATATTTATTGGCAGTAGATCAACAATAAATGAGAGATCTTACTTATAGGGTAGCAGCCAAGCTGTCCGTTCTGAAGCTCACAGATGTGTTGTGGAGGACATGAACCTTCTATACAAGTCACAACACCACCCTCACACTTGCATTTTGACTGACAACCCTCGGTGTAGAATTCTTCTCCGGGCTGTGAGAAAGACCAGAGCTATCAGTTTCTGTCAGATGAATGAAATGGACGTACATACACCACATAACAATGTAGCCACCTCACCTGGTAGTACTGCCCATTGTACTGACAGCCACAGGTCTCTCGTTTGACACACTGCCCTGAGCTGTAGACGTATCCTGGGTCGCAAACACATCCCTCTGCACATGTGCTGTTGCACTGCTCTGGACTGGGAGGGGTGCAGGATGGAGGGCAGACGGGGGCACACACCTCATAGTGGCTGTTTGGGGGGCAGCGTAGAGCTGTGGGGGAGCAGTTATATTGTACAGTTGTGTCATATGAAATGGTTGCAGTTTTGGGGTCTTCAAAAAATACCATTTCAGAGAATGGGCCATAAGTGATTACTGCAAAGTAGCAGCCACTCACGACAGAAGGTGCTATTCCTCCAGGGCCCCACATCAACTCCTCGGTCTTGGCACTCCTTGACGTAGGACTCCAGAGCCTCACACAATGATGACTGAGCTCCACCCAGAGCGCAGAGGTCATACAGACAATCTTTGAAGAATTTCTGCAGAGGGAGATCTCAATTTACCGGAATGATAAATGCTCTTCTACTTCTGATAACTCAGTGCAATCTGATGATTACTAATCACTGAAACGCTATGAGCATTTCTGACCTTGGCCTTGAATGGTATATATGTTTTGACACGGTAACTCACATTGGGGTTGACCCTTGGATGACAGACAGCGAATGGTCCCTTGTTGTCCAGCAAGATTCCACAATATGCAGGACTCTGGAACACATCCAGCTCGTCGTCTGTGCATTCAGGGATGGTCTCATTGGGTTTCTTGTTGCAGCTGCAAGCAGTCGGCAATAAAGTCATGACATTATCTGGGAGATTAAGCCCAACTCCATTTCACACTTTTAATGCAGTCAAGTTGTTCTCACTTAGGATCAGAGTTCCAGCTGTGGCCAAACTCATTGGCATTGGTGACGAGTTGACCAGTGGGAGTACGGAAGTCATCATTGGGGTTTGCATTGTAGTCACCACACAGACCACAAAGAACATTCTTGTAGCTGTACAGAGAAAGGCAAAGGGCAAGATCTTTCAGCTGAAACCATAAGTGAAATACTGCAATGGTGGAAACACTGGAAAGTGATGAATGTGTTCATGAGCAAAGTAATTAATAGCCTATGGTGAAACTCACTCGCTGGTAACTTTGATGTCCATGTAGTGGTTGCCATCATAGCGCACAGTCACCCCAAAATCTGCCACCACTGTGTAGAGTGTCCCCTGCTGGAAGACAGACAGCCCCTTTGCCGGGTTGGCAGGCAGGTTCACCGTGGTCCCATTCACCTGCGGGAGGAGATCACAGAGAGGGATGCAGAATACTCATCAGACTATTCAGGCATGGAGTTCTCTCTTTGATAGTCAAGCTCATCCTTCTCACTTATTCCTTGATCTGCAGACACATAAGTCTAATTTGATGCCCCCATTGCTTCTGCGACTCTGTGGAGCTCCCTGTCTCACCTGCACCACTCCGCCCTTCAAGATCGACACGACGACTCCCAGGGTGTGCACATGCACAGCCTTCAGGTAGCTGACGGACAGGACGTTGTAGCGGTTCTCGTTGTCGGCATACACTGCGAAAGGTGGGGCCAAGGTGGTGTTGCATGGCTTGGCCAACAGGTAGCTGCAGTTGCCCATGAAGTCGTAGTTACGTCGATCAAATGTGGTATAGTGGGGGTCACCTGACACTATGCAGGTGGATGAGTCTGGAGAAAAACATTGGAAGCAGATTAATATAGAAGGTTAAATGTAACCCCTCCTGGAGCCGACACCTTATCGTGGTGGAGGGGTTTGCGTGTTCCAGTGATCCCAGGAGCTAAGTTGCCCGGGGCTTTATGCCCCTGGTAGGGTCACCCAAGGCAAACAGGTCCGGGGTGAGGAACCAGACAAAGTTCGGCTCAAAAGACCCCATATGATGAAAATGATTTTGGAAACACGTTTTCCCTTGCCCGGACGCGGGTCACCGGGGCCCCCCCCTGGAGCCAGGCCTGGGGTTGGGGCTCGATGGCGAGCGCCTGTTGGCCAGGCCTATACCCATGGGGCCTGGTCGGGCACAGCCCGAACAAGGCACGTGGGTCCCCCTTCCAATGGGCTCACCACCCGTAGGAGGGGCCATAGGGGTCGGGTGCATTGTGAGCTGGGCAGTGGCCAAAGGCGGGGACCTTGGCGGTCCGATCCTCGGCTGCAGAAGCTAGCTCTTGGGACATGGAATGTCACCTCTCTGATGGGGAAGGAGCCTGAGCTGGTGCGCGAGGTTGTGAAATTCCGGCTAGATATAGTCGGGCTCACCTCGACGCACGGCTTGGGCTCTGGAACCAGTCTCCTTGAAGGGGGTTGGACCCTTTTCCACTCTGGAGTTGCCTGCGGGGAGAGGCGCCGAGCGGGGGTGGGCATACTTATTGCCCCCTGGCTGGGCGCCTGTACATTGGGGTTTACCGCGGTGGACAAGAGGGTAGCCTCCCTTCGCCTTCGGGTGGGGGGACGGGTTCTGACTGTTGTTTGCGCTTATGCGCCGAGCGGCAGTTCAGAGTACCCACCCTTTTTAGAGTCTCTGGAAGGGGTGTTGGAGAGCATTCCTTCTGGGGACTCTCTTGTTCTGCTAGGGGACTTCAATGCTCACGTGGGCAATGACAGTGAGACCTGGAGTGGCGTGATTGGGAGGAACGGCCCCCCCGATCTGAACCCGAGTGGTGTTCTGTTGTTGGACTTCTGTGCTCGCCACGGATTGTCCATAATGAACACCATGTTCAGGCATAAGGGTGTTCATATGTGCACTTGGCACCAGGACACCCTAGGCCGCAGTTCGATGATCGACTTTGTAGTCGTGTCGTCGGACTTGCGGCCGCATGTCTTGGACACTCGGGTGAAGAGAGGGGCGGAGCTGTCAACTGATCACTACCTGGTGGTGGGTTGGCTCCGCTGGTGGGGGAGGAAGCCGGCCAGGCCTGGCAGGCCCAAGCGTATAGTGAGGGTCTGCTGGGAACGTCTGGCTGAATCCCCTGTCAGGAGGAGTTTCAACTCCTACCTCCGGCAGAACTTTTCCCATGTCCCGGGGGAGGCGGGGGACATTGAGTCCGAATGGGCCATGTTCCGTGCCTCCATTGTGGAGGCGGCTGACCGGAGCTGTGGCCGTAAGGTAGTCGGTGCCTGTCGCGGCGGCAATCCACGAACCCGCTGGTGGACACCAGTGGTGAGGGATGCCGTCAAGCTGAAGAAGGAGTCCTATCGGGCCTATTTAGCCTGTGGGACTCCAGAGGCAGCTGACGGGTACCGGCAGGCCAAGCGGGATGCGGCTTCGGCGGTCGCTGAGGCAAAAACTCGGGTTTGGGAGGAGTTTGGTGAGGCCATGGAAAACGACTTCCGGACGGCTTCGAGGCGATTCTGGTCCACCATCCGGCGGCTCCGGGTGGGAAAGCGGTGCAACATCAACACTGTTTATGGTGGGGATGGGGTGCTGCTGACCTCAACCCGGGACGTTTTGGGTCGGTGGAAGGAATACTTCGAAGACCTACTCAATCCCACCGACACGCCTTCCGATGTGGAAGCAGAGTATGGGGACTTGGGTGTGGACTCCCCTATCTCGGGGGCGGAGGTCGCTGAGGTGGTTAAAAAGCTCCTCGGTGGCCGAGCCCCGGGGGTGGATGAGATCCGCCCAGAGTTCCTGAAGGCTCTGGATGCTGTAGGGCAGTCTTGGTTGACACGCATCTGCAGCATCGCGTGGACATCGGGGGCAGTGCCTCTGGACTGGCAGACCGGGGTGGTGGTCCCCCTCTTCAAGAAAGGGGACCAGAGGGTGTGCTCCAACTATAGGGGGATCACACTCCTCAGCCTCCCTGGTAAGGTCTATTCGGGGGTTCTGGAGAGGAGGGTCCGCCGGATTGTCGAACCTCGGATTCAGGAGGAGCAGTGTGGTTTTCGCCCCGGCCGTGGAACAGTGGACCAGCTCTATACTCTCCGCAGGGTTCTGGAGGGTTCATGGGAGTTTGCCCAACCAGTCTACATGTGTTTTGTGGACTTGGAGAAGGCATTCGACCGTGTCCCTCGGGCAGTCCTGTGGGGGGTGCTCCGGGAGTATGGGGTGCCGGGCTTCCTTTTAAGGGCTGTTCGGTCCCTGTATGACCGGTGCCAGAGTCTGGTCCGCATGAGCGGCAATAAGTCGGACTTGTTTCCGGTGAGGGTTGGACTCCGTCAGGGCTGTCCTTTGTCACCGATTCTGTTCATAACTTTTATGGACAGAATTTCTAGGCGCAGCCAGGGCGTTGAGGGTGTCCGGTTTGGTGACCTCAGGATTAGGTCTCTGCTTTTTGCAGATGATGTGGTCCTGTTGGCCTCATCAGACCGTGACCTTCGGCTCTCGCTGGGACAGTTCGCAGCCGAGTGTGAAGCGGCTGGGATGAGAATCAGCACCTCCAAATCCGAGACCATGGTCCTCAGCCGGAAAAGGGTAGAATGCTCTCTCCGGGTCGGGGATGGGATCCTTCCCCAAGTGGAGGAGTTTAAGTATCTCGGGGTCTTGTTCACGAGTGGGGGGACGATGGAGCGGGAGGTCGACAGGCGGATCGGTGCGGCGTCCGCAGTGATGCGGGCGCTGCATCGGTCTGTCATGGTGAAGAAGGAGCTGAGCCAAAAGGCGAAGCTCTCGATTTACCAGTCGATCTACGTTCCTACCCTCACCTATGGTCACGAGCTGTGGGTAGTGACCGAAAGAACGAGATCGCGAGTGCAAGCGGCCGAAATGAGTTTCCTCCGCAGGGTGGCTGGGCTCTCCCTTAGAGATAGGGTGAGGAGCTCGGTCATTCGGGAGGGACTCAGAGTAGAGCCGCTGCTCCTCCGCATTGAGAGGAGTCAGATGAGGTGGCTCGGGCATCTGATTAGGATGCCTCCTGGGCGCCTCCCTGGTGAGGTGTTCCGGGCATGTCCCACTGGGAGGAGGCCCCGGGGAAGACCCAGGACACGCTGGAGGGACTATGTCTCTCGGCTGGCCTGGGAACGCCTCGGGATTCCCCCAGAGGAGCTGGAGGAAGTGGCCGGGGAGAGGGAAGTCTGGGTTTCCCTGCTGAGACTGCTGCCCCCACGACCCGACCTCGGATAAGCGGGAGAAAATGGATGGATGGATGGATGGGTTAAATGTAATTGGTGGGAAGATGCTAAAGGATACATTGAACCTCATGCACTCCAACAGGCAAGGACAATAGGCCAGCGTTGATTTCAAGTAGCTGTACATTGCACACATCAGAATATTGCTGTTGTTTACAAATCTGCTGTGTAAAAGCAAAATCACTCAGTCATGTGTGAACATTTGGTTAAGGCTAATATTTACTGAGACTTTAGGTTCCCTACCTTTGGGGTAGCAGCTGGACACGCCATTGACTTCTCGACACTCCTCCGTGGGAATACAGGAGTTGTCCACACAGCTGAGTGTGTAGTTTCCAGCACAGCGGCATAGCTTGGAGCAGCCGTCACCAAAGACAATCTCTCCCGACTGCAGTTAGAACGTCACGAAAAAGAGACAGAAGAGACGCTGCTGTTTTCAGGGAGAGACTGATTCTAATAGATTGTCCAGTGACTTGTCTTTTAATCCCACAGTCAGATAACATTTAATAAACTGAATTAGTTGAGGTAAGACAGTACTAAGTGAAGAAGCTTTATATTTTAAATGTGCAGAGTCTCACAAAACATAATATTCACACTCTCAGTTAAATATAGTAGATATAATGAAGTCAAATTCAGGTAATTGCAGATTATTTAGCAGAAATTTGTGTCTTCACACCCTATGCTTCTACCTCGTAATAATTGTCATGCTCATCTAAACAGCCACACTCGTGAAGGGGCACGCAGCGTTTTCCGCGGTACACATAGCCTGGGTCACAGAAGCAGCCGCTGATGCAGGACCCCGTGCAGTTGCTGGACGGCTCCTGGCAGCTTGGGATGCATGCTGGTCCGCATTGAATGTACTGGGAGTTGGGAGGACACTTCACTGTAGGGTGGGTAGCAGAAGAGGAGAAGAAAATAGTCTGAGGTTACACAGAAATTTCTGCTGTTTAAACTTGCAATAGCAGGGCTTTTGTGTAACTGACATAAATTGCTTACCTGGGGGAGTAGTTGCTGGTGGTTTAGTGGTGGTGGTAGTTGGTGGTTTAGTGGTAGTTACTGTTGATGTTGTTGGTTTAGTGTTGATGGAAAGAAATGAATAGTTAAATTCTGACATTCTATTGTTTTTCTTTCAATACAAAATAATATAGATTTTGTACTCATTCCCATTACAGATGTGCTTTATCTCTTTTCTGTATTTTAAGCAACAATGAGACATTTGGAACTGATTTGATGATGACTCCTTTTTGAAATCTTCCCACTACCATTTGCCGGAATTTCTAAATTTTGTGACACCCAACCTTATATTTAACTAAGGCAAATATCTTATACAATTGAACACATTTCCTCTCCCTTTTACATTGGAAACTTAGGACCATTCAGTTACTGTTCAGGAGACCCATGTTCAGAAGCCTTACATCAATACAATCACGAACAGCTCTTCAATATGCTGGAAAAATATGAAATTTCTGTTGAACCATAGGCGATTGTCCTTCAGAGGCAGCACTCGGCCCTCATAAATACACCGTGTGGTTAAAAGCTCAAAGCCGAGATACTGTGTTTCATACCTAGAGGATGACAACCATATTCTCCGTCTTGCAGCTGACAGGACTCTGAAGGGCCACAGCTAGTTTCGTGGCACTCAATCACTCCTTCTCCTCGACACAGACATCTCTGGGTACAACTCTCCACGTACCAGCTCTCGTTAGCCTAAAGGACAAACACACAGCTTTTATCCTGCCATTTCATATGGTACAGAGATGGGACTTTGATAATTTGCTTTAGGAAGGAGGCTCACTGGGTGGTAAGCGCCCTGAGGGTCCACACAGCCGCAGTCTTTCAGAGGAACACAGCGATCGTTGCTGAGAACAAATCCGGGATTACACTGGCATCCCTCCACACAGCGTTCTACACAGCCCGGCCCTCCTATATTCGGCCCCACGCAGGTCTCCGGACAGGAGCTCACACACAGGGAGTAGTGGCTGTTGGGTGGGCATGGCAGAGCTGCAGCACAAGGAGATGTTTCAGTCAGCACATACTTTCATATTGTGCAGCCTAGTGTTTCAGTTCAGTCGTCATTATATTTGATCTGATAGTATATATTTAATTCTCAGACTTACGACAGAAGTCCGGGTCCCTCCACTGGTGGACAGGCGCTCCAGCACTCAAACAGGCATCTGTGTATGCCTGCATCTGGTCACACAAGGTCTGCAGAAGTCCTTCGTAACGACACATGTCATATACACAGCTGAGGAAGTATGGTCGGGGGTCCACCACCTTTATGCAGTCCCTAATGAGGGATAGAGCCAATGCAGGGCACACAGGCATGAGACTAGAGCTGAAGCAACAAATATCTTAGATTCTATTGTACAACAGTTAAGTTGCAGATGCATGGGTACTTGAAACCTGTCATCACTCAATTCAGCTGATTCGGTGATTGTAAGAGTTTGTCAGTATCACTCGAAAGGCAGGAGCTGCAACCTATGACGTGTGTGCTCACCTAAATGGTCCCTGAGTGTCATTCAGCTTCCCACATTTCTCGGGTTTGGAAACCTCTGCTTCCAGACTGGGGTCACAAGGTGGGTCAGGTTTGTTGTCAGACTCACACCTGTGAAACAAAAAACACAATTATGGTGTGATGTGGAACACAAATGTTCCATATCAAAGCCAAAGGAGCACAGGTATGGGAACTGACCTGTCATCTTCATCCTCTTCTGTCTGCCAACTGTTGCCAAACTCATCCGAGTTACCAGCTAATGCACCACCTGGCTTTTTGAAGTCATTGTTGGAGTTTCCATCGTAGTCTCCACAGAGACCACACATTTGTTCAGAGTAGGAGCTGAAGGGTCAAGACCAAAAGAGTGGAATTACTGACTTGAGATAAAACTGAGCCACCAATTGTACAATACTGAGGCTACTTCAAGGTCATGCCCTTAATTCCTCCCCTCACATGATTTGTTGACCTTCTGTTCCAAGACTCACCTGGGGACAGAGATTTGAGCATAGTGGTTGCCATCCCAGCGCACAGTTAGACCAAAGGTGGTCTGCAGGGTGACATATTGACCAGCCAGGGAGAGAGAGATGAATGGAGAGGGCGAGTGAGGGAGGGAGACCTGCAGTCCGTTTACCTGAGAGGGAGGGAAGGAGCAGAGTGTCAGTCGGCAACCGACGCTGGACTGAGAGACTCAGCATTCACAGTGGAGATGCTGGGCGTTTATTTTGAAATAAACTAATTTGTATTTGAGTCAAGGGGTTAGTGGCAAAGAACAATAGAAGGAATAAGCAAGGCCACATTCTGCATCACGAGGGATCTGGAGTTGGAGAATGATGACAATCTCTGCAGGATATCAGACTGCCCTGAACAAATGATCAGATGATGAAGGCATGAAGAATAAGTCAAAGTCCCTTATTCCATTACCACAGCACAATTCCTTGTGGCTAGGAGCACACCAGTTTCCACCTACCAATGTCCTCCTGCTCTTCATCAGCGTGACCGTGACTCCATTGACAGTCACGTACAATTTGCGCAGGTATGAGACGCCTGCTACTCCCCTTTCTTCATTCTTGGCCTCCACTGAGAACCAGGGCCCTAGAAATGTAGCGAAGGCCACATGAGTCCCACAGAGAGTGAAGCACAGATGCTCCAAAACGTTTTTTGACAGAGACTCATCAGTAGTGTGGATCTCTTTAGCTCAGCTATATATACGGTAGTATAGAGTGGATTGTACCAGTCAGTGTACTTTTAGCTTAGAAACACAGAAATAATGTGGTAGCGTTGAAGCTTTAGAATGGAAGCTGATGAAATATGGTGCCGCTGTACCTGTCTTATTCTGGCAACTCCTGGCCAAGGTGTAGGTGCAGGTTCCCATGAAAGTGTAGTATTTTCCATCAAAGGTGGTATAGTGTGGGTCTCCGGATATGTAGCAGTCCTCGGTACCTTCAGAAGGAGTCAGTGAGGTTAATGTAAGTGCCTCTATTCATATTTATTGGCAGTAGATCGACAATAAATGAGAGATCTTACTTATAGGGTAGCAGCCAAGCTGTCCGTTCTGAAGCTCACAGATGTGTTGTGGAGGACATGAACCTTCTATACAAGTCACAACACCACCCTCACACTTGCATTTTGACTGACAACCCTCGGTGTAGAATTCTTCTCCGGGCTGTGAGAAAGACCAGAGCTATCAGTTTCTGTCAGATGAATGAAATGGACGTACATACACCACATAACAATGTAGCCACCTCACCTGGTAGTACTGCCCATTGTACTGACAGCCACAGGTCTCTCGTTTGACACACTGCCCTGAGCTGTAGACATATCCTGGGTCGCAAACACATCCCTCTGCACATGGGCTGTTGCACTGCTCTGGACTGGGAGGGGTGCAGGATGGAGGGCAGACGGGGGCACACACCTCATAGTGGCTGTTAGGGGGGCAGCGTAGAGCTGTGGGGGAGCAGTTATATTGTACAGTTGTGTCATATGAAATGGTTGCAGTTTTGGGGTCTTCAAAAAATACCATTTCAGAGAATGGGCCATAAGTGATTACTGCAAAGTAGCAGCCACTCACGACAGAAGGTGCTATTCCTCCAGGGCCCCACATCAACTCCTCGGTCCTGGCACTCCTTGACGTAGGACTCCAGAGCCTCACACAATGATGACTGAGCTCCACCCAGAGCGCAGAGGTCAAACAGACAATCTTTGAAGAATTTCTGCAGAGGGAGATCTCAATTTACCGGAATGATAAATGCTCTTCTACTTCAGATAACTCGGTGCAATCTGATGATTACTAATCACTGAAACGCTATGAGCATTTCTGACCTTGGCTTTGAATGGTATATATGTTTTGACACGGTAACTCACATTGGGGTTGACCCTTGGATGACAGACAGCGAATGGTCCCTTGTTGTCCAGCAAGATTCCACAATATGCAGGACTCTGGAACACATCCAGCTCGTCGTCTGTGCATTCAGGGATGGTCTCATTGGGTTTCTTGTTGCAGCTGCAAGCAGTCGGCAATAAAGTCATGACATTATCTGGGAGATTAAGCCCAACTCCATTTCACACTTTTAATGCAGTCAAGTTGTTCTCACTTAGGATCAGAGTTCCAGCTGTGGCCAAACTCATTGGCATTGGTGACGAGTTGACCAGTGGGAGTACGGAAGTCATCATTGGGGTTTGCATTGTAGTCACCACACAGACCACAAAGAACATTTTTGTAGCTGTACAGAGAAAGGCAAAGGGCAAGATCTTTCAGCTGAAACCATAAGTGAAATACTGCAATGGTGGAAACACTGGAAAGTGATGAATGTGTTCATGAGCAAAGTAATTAATAGCCTATGGTGAAACTCACTCGCTGGTAACTTTGATGTCCATGTAGTGGTTGCCATCATAGCGCACAGTCACCCCAAAATCTGCCACCACTGTGTAGAGTGTCCCCTGCTGGAAGACAGACAGCCCCTTTGCCGGGTTGGCAGGCAGGTTCACCGTGGTCCCATTCACCTGCGGGAGGAGATCACAGAGAGGGATGCAGAATACTCATCAGACTATTCAGGCATGGAGTTCTCTCTTTGATAGTCAAGCTCATCCTTCTCACTTATTCCTTGATCTGCAGACACATAAGTCTAATTTGATGCCCCCATTGCTTCTGCGACTCTGTGGAGCTCCTTGTCTCACCTGCACCACTCCGCCCTTCAAGATCGACACGACGACTCCCAGGGTGTGCACATGCACAGCCTTCAGGTAGCTGACGGACAGGACGTTGTAGCGGTTCTCGTTGTCGGCATACACTGCGAAAGGTGGGGCCAAGGTGGTGTTGCATGGCTTGGCCAACAGGTAGCTGCAGTTGCCCATGAAGTCGTAGTTACGTCGATCAAATGTGGTATAGTGGGGGTCTCCTGACACTATGCAGGTGGATGAGTCTGGAGAAAAACATTGGAAGCAGATTAATATAGAAGGTTAAACGTAATTGGTGGGAAGATGCTAAAGGATACATTGAACCTCATGCACTCCAACAGGCAAGGACAATAGGCCAGCGTTGATTTCAAGTAGCTGTACATTGCACACATCAGAATATTGCTGTTGTTTACAAATCTGCTGTGTAAAAGCAAAATCACTCAGTCATGTGTGAACATTTGGTTAAGGCTAATATTTACTGAGACTTTAGGTTCCCTACCTTTGGGGTAGCAGCTGGACACGCCATTGACTTCTCGACACTCCTCCGTGGGAATACAGGAGTTGTCCACACAGCTGAGTGTATAGTTTCCAGCACAGCGGCATAGCTTGGAGCAGCCGTCACCAAAGACAATCTCTCCCGACTGCAGTTAGAACGTCACGAAAAAGAGACAGAAGAGACGCTGCTGTTTTCAGGGAGAGACTGATTCTAATAGATTGTCCAGTGACTTGTCTTTTAATCCCACAGTCAGATAACATTTAATAAACTGAATTAGCAGAAATTTGTGTCTTCACACCCTATGCTTCTACCTCGTAATAATTGTCATGCTCATCTAAACAGCCACACTCGTGAAGGGGCACGCAGCGTTTTCCGCGGTACACATAGCCTGGGTCACAGAAGCAGCCGCTGATGCAGGACCCCGTGCAGTTGCTGGACGGCTCCTGGCAGCTTGGGATACATGCTGGTCCGCATTGAATGTACTGGGAGTTGGGAGGACACTTCACTGTAGGGTGGGTAGCAGAAGAGGAGAAGAAATTAGTCTGAGGTTACACAGAAATTTCTGCTGTTTAAACTTGCAATAGCAGGGCTTTTGTGTAACTGACATAAATTGCTTACCTGGGGGAGTAGTTGCTGGTGGTTTAGTGGTGGTGGTAGTTGGTGGTTTAGTGGTAGTTACTGTTGATGTTGTTGGTTTAGTGTTGATGGAAAGAAATTAATAGTTAAATTCTGACATTCTTTTGTTTTTCTTTCGATACAAAATAATAAAGATTTTATACTCATTCCCATTACAGATGTGCTTTATCTCTTTTCTGTATTTTAAGCAATAATGAGACATTTGGAACTGATTTGATGATGACTCCTTTTTGAAATCTTCCCACTACCATTTGCCGGAATTTCTAAATTTTGTGACACCCAACCTTATATTTAACTAAGGCAAATATTTTATACAATTGAACACATTTCCTCTCCCTTTTACATTGGAAACTTAGGACCATTCAGTTACTGTTCAGGAGACCCAAGTTCAGAAGCTTTACATTAATACAATCACGACAGCTTTTCTATATGCTGGAAAAATATGAAATTTCTGTTGAACCTGAGGCGATTGTCCTTCAGAGGCAGCACTCGGCCCTCATAAATGCACCGTGTGGTTAAAAGCTCAAAGCCGAGATACTGTGTTTCATACCTAGAGGATGACAACCATATTCTCCGTCTTGCAGCTGACAGGACTCTGAAGGGCCACAGCTAGTTTCGTGGCACTCAATCACTCCTTCTCCTCGACACAGACATCTCTGGGTACAACTCTCCACGTACCAGCTCTCGTTAGCCTAAAGGACAAACACATACAGCTTTTATCCTGCCATTTCATATGGTACAGAGATGGGACTTTGATCATTTGCTTTAGGAAGGAGGCTCACTGGGTGGTAAGCGCCCTGAGGGTCCACACAGCCGCAGTCTTTCAGAGGAACACAGCGATCGTTGCTGAGAACAAATCCGGGATTACACTGGCATCCCTCCACACAGCGTTCTACACAGCCCGGCCCTCCTACATTCGGCCCCACGCAGGTCTCCGGACAGGAGCTCACACACAGGGAGTAGTGGCTGTTGGGTGGGCATGGCAGAGCTGCAGCACAAGGAGATGTTTCGGTCAGCACATACTTTCATATTGTGCAGCCTAGTGTTTCAGTTCAGTCGTCATTATATTTGATCTGATAGTATATATTTAATCCTCAGACTTACGACAGAAGTCCGGGTCCCTCCACTGGTGGACAGGCGCTCCAGCACTCAAACAGGCATCTGTGTATGCCTGCAACTGGTCACACAAGGTCTGCAGAAGTCCTTCGTAACGACACATGTCATATACACAGCTGAGGAAGTATGGTCGGGGGTCCACCACCTTTATGCAGTCCCTAATGAGGGATAGAGCCAATGCAGGGCACACAGGCATGAGACTAGAGCTGAAGCCACAAATATCTTAGATTCTATTGTACATCAGTAAAGTTGCAGATGCATGGGTACTTGAAACCTGTCATCACTCAATTCAGCTGATTCGGTGATTGTAAGAGTTTGTCAGTATCACTCGAAAGGCAGGAGCTGCAACCTATGACGTGTGTGCTCACCTGAATGGTCCCTGAGTGTCATTCAGCTTCCCACATTTCTCGGGTTTGGAAACCTCTGCTTCCAGACTGGGGTCACAAGGTGGGTCAGGTTTGTTGTCAGACTCACACCTGTGAAACAAAAAACACAATTATGGTGTGATGTGGAACACAAATGTTCCATATCAAAGCCAAAGGAGCACAGGTATGGGAACTGACCTGTCATCTTCATCCTCTTCTGTCTGCCAACTGTTGCCAAACTCATCCGAGTTACCAGCTAATGCACCACCAGGCTTTTTGAAGTCATTGTTGGAGTTTCCATCGTAGTCTCCACAGAGACCACACATTTGTTCAGAGTAGGAGCTGAAGGGTCAAGACCAAAAGAGTGGAATTACTGACTTGAGATAAAACTGAGCCACCAATCGTACAATATTGAGGCTACTTCAAGGTCATGCCCTTAATTCCTCCCCTCACATTATTTGTTGACCTTCTGTTCCGAGACTCACCTGGGGACAGAGATTTGAGCATAGTGGTTACCATCCCAGCGCACAGTCAGACCAAAGGTGGTCTGCAGGGTGACATATTGACCAGCCAGGGAGAGAGAGATGAATGGAGAGGGCGAGTGAGGGAGGGAGACCTGCAGTCCGTTCACCTGAGAGGGAGGGAAGGAGCAGAGTGTCAGTCGGCAACCGACGCTGGACTGAGAGACTCAGCATTCACAGTGGAGATGCTGGGCGTTTATTTTGAAATAAACTAATTTGTATTTGAGTCAAGGGGTTAGTGGCAAAGAACAATTGAAGGAATAAGCAAGGCCACATTCTGCATCACGAGGGATCTGGAGTTGGAGAATGATGACAATCTCTGCAGGATATTAGACTGCCCTGAACAAATGATCAGATGATGAAGGCATGAAGAATAAGTCAAAGTCCCTTATTCCATTACCACAGCACAATTGCCTGTGGCTAGGAGCACACCAGTTTCCACCTACCAATGTCCTCCTGCTCTTCATCAGCGTGACCGTGACTCCATTGACAGTCACGTACAGTTTGCGCAGGTATGAGACGCCTGCTACTCCCCTTTCTTCATTCTTGGCCTCCACTGAGAACCAGGGCCCTAGAAATGTAGCGAAGGCCACATGAGTCCCACAGAGAGTGAAGCACAGATGCTCCAAAACGTTTTTTGACAGAGACTCACCAGTAGTGTGGATCTCTTTAGCTCAGCTATATATACGGTAGTATAGAGTTGATTGTACCAGTCGGTGTACTTTTAGCTTAGAAACACAGAAATAATGTGGTAGCGTTGAAGCTGATGAAATATGGTGCCGCTGTACCTGTCTTATTCTGGCAACTCCTGGCCAAGGTGTAGGTGCAGGTTCCCATGAAAGTGTAGTATTTTCCATCAAAGGTGGTATAGTGTGGGTCTCCGGATATGTAGCAGTCCTCGGTACCTTCAGAAGGAGCCAGTGAGGTTAACGTAAGTGCCTCTATTCATATTTATTGGCAGTAGATCGACAATAAATGAGAGATCTTACTTATAGGGTAGCAGCCAAGCTGTCCGTTCTGAAGCTCACAGATGTGTTGTGGAGGACATGAACCTTCTATGCAAGTCACAACACCACCCTCACACTTGCATTTTGACTGACAGCCCTCGGTGTAGAATTCTTCTCCTGGCTGTGAGAAAGACCAGAGCTATCAGTTTCTGTCAGATGAATGAAATGGACGTACATACACCACATAACAATGTAGCCACCTCACCTGGTAGTACTGCCCATTGTACTGACAGCCACAGGTCTCTCGTTTGACACACTGCCCTGAGCTGTAGACGTATCCTGGGTCGCAAACACATCCCTCTGCGCATGGGCTGTTGCACTGCTCTGGACTGGGAGGGGTGCAGGATGGAGGGCAGACGGGGGCACACACCTCATAGTGGCTGTTAGGGGGGCAGCGTAGAGCTGTGGGGGAGCAGTTATATTGTACAGTTGTGTCATATGAAATGGTTGCAGTTTTGGGGTCTTCAAAAAATACCATTTCAGAGAATGGGCCATAAGTGATTACTGCAAAGTAGCAGCCACTCACGACAGAAGTTGCTATTCCTCCAGGGCCCCACATCAACTCCTCGGTCCTGGCACTCCTTGACGTAGGACTCCAGAGCCTCACACAATGATGACTGAGCTCCACCCAGAGCGCAGAGGTCAAACAGACAATCTTTGAAGAATTTCTGCAGAGGGAGATCTCAATTTACCGGAATGATAAATGCTCTTCTACTTCAGATAACTCGGTGCAATCTGATGATTACTAATCACTGAAACGCTATGAGCATTTCTGACCTTGGCTTTGAATGGTATATATGTTTTGACACGGTAACTCACATTGGGGTTGACCCTTGGATGACAGACAGCGAATGGTCCCTTGTTGTCCAGCAAGATTCCACAATATGCAGGACTCTGGAACACATCCAGCTCGTCGTCTGTGCATTCAGGGATGGTCTCATTGGGTTTCTTGTTGCAGCTGCAAGCAGTCGGCAATAAAGTCATGACATTATCTGGGAGATTAAGCCCAACTCCATTTCACACTTTTAATGCAGTCAAGTTGTTCTCACTTAGGATCAGAGTTCCAGCTGTGGCCAAACTCATTGGCATTGGTGACGAGTTGACCAGTGGGAGTACGGAAGTCATCATTGGGGTTTGCATTGTAGTCACCACACAGACCACAAAGAACATTTTTGTAGCTGTACAGAGAAAGGCAAAGGGCAAGATCTTTCAGCTGAAACCATAAGTGAAATACTGCAATGGTGGAAACACTGGAAAGTGATGAATGTGTTCAGGAGCAAAGTAATTAATAGCCTATGGTGTAACTCACTCGCTGGTAACTTTGATGTCCATGTAGTGGTTGCCATCATAGCGCACAGTCACCCCAAAATCTGCCACCACTGTGTAGAGTGTCCCCTGCTGGAAGACAGACAGCCCCTTTGCCGGGTTGGCAGGCAGGTTCACCGTGGTCCCATTCACCTGCGGGAGGAGATCACAGAGAGGGATGCAGAATACTCATCAGACTATTCAGGCATGGAGTTCTCTCTTTGATAGTCAAGCTCATCCTTCTCACTTATTCCTTGATCTGCAGACACATAAGTCTAATTTGATGCCCCCATTGCTTCTGCGACTCTGTGGAGCTCCTTGTCTCACCTGCACCACTCCGCCCTTCAAGATCGACACGACGACTCCCAGGGTGTGCACATGCACAGCCTTCAGGTAGCTGACGGACAGGACGTTGTAGCGGTTCTCGTTGTCGGCATACACTGCGAAAGGTGGGGCCAAGGTGGTGTTGCATGGCTTGGCCAACAGGTAGCTGCAGTTGCCCATGAAGTCGTAGTTACGTCGATCAAATGTGGTATAGTGGGGGTCTCCTGACACTATGCAGGTGGATGAGTCTGGAGAAAAACATTGGAAGCAGATTAATATAGAAGGTTAAACGTAATTGGTGGGAAGATGCTAAAGGATACATTGAACCTCATGCACTCCAACAGGCAAGGACAATAGGCCAGCGTTGATTTCAAGTAGCTGTACATTGCACACATCAGAATATTGCTGTTGTTTACAAATCTGCTGTGTAAAAGCAAAATCACTCAGTCATGTGTGAACATTTGGTTAAGGCTAATATTTACTGAGACTTTAGGTTCCCTACCTTTGGGGTAGCAGCTGGACACGCCATTGACTTCTCGACACTCCTCCGTGGGAATACAGGAGTTGTCCACACAGCTGAGTGTATAGTTTCCAGCACAGCGGCATAGCTTGGAGCAGCCGTCACCAAAGACAATCTCTCCCGACTGCAGTTAGAACGTCATGAAAAAGAGACAGAAGAGACGCTGCTGTTTTCAGGGAGAGACTGATTCTAATAGATTGTCCAGTGACTTGTCTTTTAATCCCACAGTCAGATAACATTTAATAAACTGAATTAGCAGAAATTTGTGTCTTCACACCCTATGCTTCTACCTCGTAATAATTGTCATGCTCATCTAAACAGCCACACTGGTGAAGGGGCACGCAGCGTTTTCCGCGGTACACATAGCCTGGGTCACAGAAGCAGCCGCTGATGCAGGACCCCGTGCAGTTGCTGGACGGCTCCTGGCAGCTTGGGATACATGCTGGTCCGCATTGAATGTACTGGGAGTTGGGAGGACACTTCACTGTAGGGTGGGTAGCAGAAGAGGAGAAGAAATTAGTCTGAGGTTACACAGAAATTTCTGCTGTTTAAACTTGCAATAGCAGGGCTTTTGTGTAACTGACATAAATTGCTTACCTGGGGGAGTAGTTGCTGGTGGTTTAGTGGTGGTGGTAGTTGGTGGTTTAGTGGTAGTTACTGTTGATGTTGTTGGTTTAGTGTTGATGGAAAGAAATTAATAGTTAAATTCTGACATTCTTTTGTTTTTCTTTCGATACAAAATAATAAAGATTTTGTACTCATTCCCATTACAGATGTGCTTTATCTCTTTTCTGTATTTTAAGCAATAATGAGACATTTGGAACTGATTTGATGATGACTCCTTTTTGAAATCTTCCCACTACCATTTGCCGGAATTTCTAAATTTTGTGACACCCAACCTTATATTTAACTAAGGCAAATATTTTATACAATTGAACACATTTCCTCTCCCTTTTACATTGGAAACTTAGGACCATTCAGTTACTGTTCAGGAGACCCAAGTTCAGAAGCTTTACATTAATACAATCACGACAGCTTTTCTATATGCTGGAAAAATATGAAATTTCTGTTGAACCTGAGGCGATTGTCCTTCAGAGGCAGCACTCGGCCCTCATAAATGCACCGTGTGGTTAAAAGCTCAAAGCCGAGATACTGTGTTTCATACCTAGAGGATGACAACCATATTCTCCGTCTTGCAGCTGACAGGACTCTGAAGGGCCACAGCTAGTTTCGTGGCACTCAATCACTCCTTCTCCTCGACACAGACATCTCTGGGTACAACTCTCCACGTACCAGCTCTCGTTAGCCTAAAGGACAAACACATACAGCTTTTATCCTGCCATTTCATATGGTACAGAGATGGGACTTTGATCATTTGCTTTAGGAAGGAGGCTCACTGGGTGGTAAGCGCCCTGAGGGTCCACACAGCCGCAGTCTTTCAGAGGAACACAGCGATCGTTGCTGAGAACAAATCCGGGATTACACTGGCATCCCTCCACACAGCGTTCTACACAGCCCGGCCCTCCTACATTCGGCCCCACGCAGGTCTCCGGACAGGAGCTCACACACAGGGAGTAGTGGCTGTTGGGTGGGCATGGCAGAGCTGCAGCACAAGGAGATGTTTCGGTCAGCACATACTTTCATATTGTGCAGCCTAGTGTTTCAGTTCAGTCGTCATTATATTTGATCTGATAGTATATATTTAATCCTCAGACTTACGACAGAAGTCCGGGTCCCTCCACTGGTGGACAGGCGCTCCAGCACTCAAACAGGCATCTGTGTATGCCTGCAACTGGTCACACAAGGTCTGCAGAAGTCCTTCGTAACGACACATGTCATATACACAGCTGAGGAAGTATGGTCGGGGGTCCACCACCTTTATGCAGTCCCTAATGAGGGATAGAGCCAATGCATGGCACACAGGCATGAGACTAGAGCTGAAGCCACAAATATCTTAGATTCTATTGTACATCAGTAAAGTTGCAGATGCATGGGTACTTGAAACCTGTCTTCACTCAATTCAGCTGATTCGGTGATTGTAAGAGTTTGTCAGTATCACTCGAAAGGCAGGAGCTGCAACCTATGACGTGTGTGCTCACCTAAATGGTCCCTGAGTGTCATTCAGCTTCCCACATTTCTCGGGTTTGGAAACCTCTGCTTCCAGACTGGGGTCACAAGGTGGGTCAGGTTTGTTGTCAGACTCACACCTGTGAAACAAAAAACACAATTATGGTGTGATGTGGAACACAAATGTTCCATATCAAAGCCAAAGGAGCACAGGTATGGGAACTGACCTGTCATCTTCATCCTCTTCTGTCTGCCAACTGTTGCCAAACTCATCCGAGTTACCAGCTAATGCACCACCTGGCTTTTTGAAGTCATTGTTGGAGTTTCCATCGTAGTCTCCACAGAGACCACACATTTGTTCAGAGTAGGAGCTGAAGGGTCAAGACCAAAAGAGTGGAATTACTGACTTGAGATAAAACTGAGCCACCAATTGTACAATACTGAGGCTACTTCAAGGTCATGCCCTTAATTCCTCCCCTCACATGATTTGTTGACCTTCTGTTCCAAGACTCACCTGGGGACAGAGATTTGAGCATAGTGGTTGCCATCCCAGCGCACAGTCAGACCAAAGGTGGTCTGCAGGGTGACATATTGACCAGCCAGGGAGAGAGAGATGAATGGAGAGGGCGAGTGAGGGAGGGAGACCTGCAGTCCGTTCACCTGAGAGGGAGGGAAGGAGCAGAGTGGCAGTCGGCAACCGACGCTGGACTGAGAGACTCAGCATTCACAGTGGAGATGCTGGGCATTTATTTTGAAATAAACTAATTTGTATTTGAGTCAAGGGGTTAGTGGCAAAGAACAATAGAAGGAATAAGCAAGGCCACATTCTGCATCACGAGGGATCTGGAGTTGGAGAATGATGACAATCTCTGCAGGATATCAGACTGCCCTGAACAAATGATCAGATGATGAAGGTATGAAGAATAAGCACAATTCCTTGTGGCTAGGAGCACACCAGTTTCTACCTACCAATGTCCTCCTGCTCTTCATCAGCGTGACCGTGACTCCATTGACAGTCACGTACAATTTGCGCAGGTATGAGACGCCTGCTACTCCCCTTTCTTCATTCTTGGCCTCCACTGAGAACCAGGGCCCTAGAAATGTAGCGAAGGTCACATGAGTCCCACAGAGAGTGAAGCACAGATGCTCCAAAACGTTGTTTGACAGAGACTCATCAGTAGTGTGGATCTCTTTAGCTCAGCTATATATAAGGTAGTATAGAGTGGATTATACCAGTCGGTGTACTTTTAGCTTAGAAACACAGAAATAATGTGGTAGCTTTGAAGCTTTAGAATGGAAGCTGATGAAATATGGTGCCGCTGTACCTGTCTTATTCTGGCAACTCCTGGCCAAGGTGTAGGTGCAGGTTCCCATGAAAGTGTAGTATTTTCCATCAAAGGTGGTATAGTGTGGGTCTCCGGATATGTAGCAGTCCTCGGTACCTTCAGAAGGAGCCAGTGAAGTTAATGTAAGTGCCTCTATTCATATTTATTGGCAGTAGATCGACAATAAATGAGAGATCTTACTTATAGGGTAGCAGCCAAGCTGTCCGTTCTGAAGCTCACAGATGTGTTGTGGAGGACATGAACCTTCTATACAAGTCACAACACCACCCTCACACTTGCATTTTGACTGACAGCCCTCGGTGTAGAATTCTTCTCCGGGCTGTGAGAAGGACCAGAGCTATCAGTTTCTGTCAGATGAATGAAATGGACGTACACACACCACATAACAATGTAGCCACCTCACCTGGTAGTACTGCCCATTGTACTGGCAGCCACAGGTCTCTCGTTTGACACACTGCCCTGAGCTGTAGACGTATCCTGGGTCGCAAACACATCCCTCTGCACATGGGCTGTTGCACTGCTCTGGACTGGGAGGGGTGCAGGATGGAGGGCAGATGGGGGCACACACCTCATAGTGGCTGTTAGGGGGGCAGCGTAGAGCTGTGGGGGAGCAGTTATATTGTACAGTTGTGTCATATGAAATGGTTGCAGTTTTGGGGTCTTCAAAAAATACCATTTCAGAGAATGGGCCATAAGTGAACACTGCAAAGTAGCAGCCACTCACGACAGAAGGTGCTATTCCTCCAGGGCCCCACATCAACTCCTCGGTCCTGGCACTCCTTGACGTAGGACTCCAGAGCCTCACACAATGATGACTGAGCTCCACCCAGAGCGCAGAGGTCATACAGGCAATCTTTGAAGAATTTCTGCAGAGGGAGATCTCAATTTACCGGAATGATAAATGCTCTTCTACTTCAGATAACTCAGTGCAATCTGATGATTACTAATCACTGAAACGCTATGAGCATTTCTGACCTTGGCCTTGAATGGTATATGTGTTTTGACACGGTAACTCACATTGGGGTTGACCCTTGGATGACAGACAGCGAATGGTCCCTTGTTGTCCAGCAAGATTCCACAATATGCTGGACTCTGGAACACATCCAGCTCGTCGTCTGTGCATTCAGGGATGGTCTCATTGGGTTTCTTGTTGCAGCTGCAAGTATTCGGCAATAAAGTCATGACATTATCTGGGAGATTGAGCCCAACTCCATTTCACACTTTTAATACAGTCAAGTTGTTCTCACTTTGGATCAGAGTTCCAGCTGTGGCCAAACTCATTGGCATTGGTGACGAGTTGACCAGTGGGAGTACGGAAGTCATCATTGGGGTTTGCATTGTAGTCACCACACAGACCACAAAGAACATTCTTGTAGCTGTACAGAGAAAGGCAAAGGGCAAGATCTTTCAGCTGAAACCATAAGTGAAATACTGCAATGGTGGAAACACTGGAAAGTGATGAATGTGTTCATGAGCAAAGTAATTAATAGCCTATGGTGAAACTCACTCGCTGGTAACTTTGATGTCCATGTAGTGGTTGCCATCATAGCGCACAGTCACCCCAAAATCTGCCACCACTGTGTAGAGTGTCCCCTGCTGGAAGACAGACAGCCCCTTTGCCGGGTTGGCAGGCAGGTTCACCGTGGTCCCATTCACCTGCGGGAGGAGATCACAGAGAGGGATGCAGAATACTCATCAGACTATTCAGGCATGGAGTTCTCTCTTTGATAGTCAAGCTCATCCTTCTCACTTATTCCTTGATCTGCAGACACATAACTCTAATTTGATGCCCCCATTGCTTCTGCGACTCTGTGGAGCTCCCTGTCTCACCTGCACCACTCCGCCCTTCAAGATCGACACGACGACTCCCAGGGTGTGCACATGCACAGCCTTCAGGTAGCTGACGGACAGGACGTTGTAGCGGTTCTCGTTGTCGGCATACACTGCGAAAGGTGGGGCCAAGGTGGTGTTGCATGGCTTGGCCAACAGGTAGCTGCAGTTGCCCATGAAGTCGTAGTTACGTCGATCAAATGTGGTATAGTGGGGGTCACCTGACACTATGCAGGTGGATGAGTCTGGAGAAAAACATTGGAAGCAGATTAATATAGAAGGTTAAATGTAATTGGTGGGAAGATGCTAAAGGATACATTGAACCTCATGCACTCCAACAGGCAAGGACAATAGGCCAGCGTTGATTTCAAGTAGCTGTACATTGCACACATCAGAATATTGCTGTTGTTTACAAATCTGCTGTGTAAAAGCAAAATCACTCAGTCATGTGTGAACATTTGGTTAAGGCTAATATTTACTGAGACTTTAGGTTCCCTACCTTTGGGGTAGCAGCTGGACACGCCATTGACTTCTCGACACTCCTCCGTGGGAATACAGGAGTTGTCCACACAGCTGAGTGTGTAGTTTCCAGCACAGCGGCATAGCTTGGAGCAGCCGTCACCAAAGACAATCTCTCCCGACTGCAGTTAGAACGTCATGAAAAAGAGACAGAAGAGACGCTGCTGTTTTCAGGGAGAGACTGATTCTAATAGATTGTCCAGTGACTTGTCTTTTAATCCCACAGTCAGATAACATTTAATAAACTGAATTAGCAGAAATTTGTGTCTTCACACCCTATGCTTCTACCTCGTAATAATTGTCATGCTCATCTAAACAGCCACACTCGTGAAGGGGCACGCAGCGTTTTCCGCGGTACACATAGCCTGGGTCACAGAAGCAGCCGCTGATGCAGGACCCCGTGCAGTTGCTGGACGGCTCCTGGCAGCTTGGGATACATGCTGGTCCGCATTGAATGTACTGGGAGTTGGGAGGACACTTCACTGTAGGGTGGGTAGCAGAAGAGGAGAAGAAATTAGTCTGAGGTTACACAGAAATTTCTGCTGTTTAAACTTGCAATAGCAGGGCTTTTGTGTAACTGACATAAATTGCTTACCTGGGGGAGTAGTTGCTGGTGGTTTAGTGGTGGTGGTAGTTGGTGGTTTAGTGGTAGTTACTGTTGATGTTGTTGGTTTAGTGTTGATGGAAAGAAATTAATAGTTAAATTCTGACATTCTTTTGTTTTTCTTTCGATACAAAATAATAAAGATTTTGTACTCATTCCCATTACAGATGTGCTTTATCTCTTTTCTGTATTTTAAGCAATAATGAGACATTTGGAACTGATTTGATGATGACTCCTTTTTGAAATCTTCCCACTACCATTTGCCGGAATTTCTAAATTTTGTGACACCCAACCTTATATTTAACTAAGGCAAATATTTTATACAATTGAACACATTTCCTCTCCCTTTTACATTGGAAACTTAGGACCATTCAGTTACTGTTCAGGAGACCCAAGTTCAGAAGCTTTACATTAATACAATCACGACAGCTTTTCTATATGCTGGAAAAATATGAAATTTCTGTTGAACCTGAGGCGATTGTCCTTCAGAGGCAGCACTCGGCCCTCATAAATGCACCGTGTGGTTAAAAGCTCAAAGCCGAGATACTGTGTTTCATACCTAGAGGATGACAACCATATTCTCCGTCTTGCAGCTGACAGGACTCTGAAGGGCCACAGCTAGTTTCGTGGCACTCAATCACTCCTTCTCCTCGACACAGACATCTCTGGGTACAACTCTCCACGTACCAGCTCTCGTTAGCCTAAAGGACAAACACATACAGCTTTTATCCTGCCATTTCATATGGTACAGAGATGGGACTTTGATCATTTGCTTTAGGAAGGAGGCTCACTGGGTGGTAAGCGCCCTGAGGGTCCACACAGCCGCAGTCTTTCAGAGGAACACAGCGATCGTTGCTGAGAACAAATCCGGGATTACACTGGCATCCCTCCACACAGCGTTCTACACAGCCCGGCCCTCCTACATTCGGCCCCACGCAGGTCTCCGGACAGGAGCTCACACACAGGGAGTAGTGGCTGTTGGGTGGGCATGGCAGAGCTGCAGCACAAGGAGATGTTTCGGTCAGCACATACTTTCATATTGTGCAGCCTAGTGTTTCAGTTCAGTCGTCATTATATTTGATCTGATAGTATATATTTAATCCTCAGACTTACGACAGAAGTCCGGGTCCCTCCACTGGTGGACAGGCGCTCCAGCACTCAAACAGGCATCTGTGTATGCCTGCAACTGGTCACACAAGGTCTGCAGAAGTCCTTCGTAACGACACATGTCATATACACAGCTGAGGAAGTATGGTCGGGGGTCCACCACCTTTATGCAGTCCCTAATGAGGGATAGAGCCAATGCAGGGCACACAGGCATGAGACTAGAGCTGAAGCCACAAATATCTTAGATTCTATTGTACATCAGTAAAGTTGCAGATGCATGGGTACTTGAAACCTGTCATCACTCAATTCAGCTGATTCGGTGATTGTAAGAGTTTGTCAGTATCACTCGAAAGGCAGGAGCTGCAACCTATGACGTGTGTGCTCACCTAAATGGTCCCTGAGTGTCATTCAGCTTCCCACATTTCTCGGGTTTGGAAACCTCTGCTTCCAGACTGGGGTCACAAGGTGGGTCAGGTTTGTTGTCAGACTCACACCTGTGAAACAAAAAACACAATTATGGTGTGATGTGGAACACAAATGTTCCATATCAAAGCCAAAGGAGCACAGGTATGGGAACTGACCTGTCATCTTCATCCTCTTCTGTCTGCCAACTGTTGCCAAACTCATCCGAGTTACCAGCTAATGCACCACCTGGCTTTTTGAAGTCATTGTTGGAGTTTCCATCGTAGTCTCCACAGAGACCACACATTTGTTCAGAGTAGGAGCTGAAGGGTCAAGACCAAAAGAGTGGAATTACTGACTTGAGATAAAACTGAGCCACCAATTGTACAATACTGAGGCTACTTCAAGGTCATGCCCTTAATTCCTCCCCTCACATGATTTGTTGACCTTCTGTTCCAAGACTCACCTGGGGACAGAGATTTGAGCATAGTGGTTGCCATCCCAGCGCACAGTCAGACCAAAGGTGGTCTGCAGGGTGACATATTGACCAGCCAGGGAGAGAGAGATGAATGGAGAGGGCGAGTGAGGGAGGGAGACCTGCAGTCCGTTCACCTGAGAGGGAGGGAAGGAGCAGAGTGGCAGTCGGCAACCGACGCTGGACTGAGAGACTCAGCATTCACAGTGGAGATGCTGGGCATTTATTTTGAAATAAACTAATTTGTATTTGAGTCAAGGGGTTAGTGGCAAAGAACAATAGAAGGAATAAGCAAGGCCACATTCTGCATCACGAGGGATCTGGAGTTGGAGAATGATGACAATCTCTGCAGGATATCAGACTGCCCTGAACAAATGATCAGATGATGAAGGTATGAAGAATAAGCACAATTCCTTGTGGCTAGGAGCACACCAGTTTCTACCTACCAATGTCCTCCTGCTCTTCATCAGCGTGACCGTGACTCCATTGACAGTCACGTACAATTTGCGCAGGTATGAGACGCCTGCTACTCCCCTTTCTTCATTCTTGGCCTCCACTGAGAACCAGGGCCCTAGAAATGTAGCGAAGGTCACATGAGTCCCACAGAGAGCGAAGCACAGATGCTCCAAAACGTTGTTTGACAGAGACTCATCAGTAGTGTGGATCTCTTTAGCTCAGCTATATATAAGGTAGTATAGAGTGGATTATACCAGTCGGTGTACTTTTAGCTTAGAAACACAGAAATAATGTGGTAGCGTTGAAGCTTTAGAATGGAAGCTGATGAAATATGGTGCCGCTGTACCTGTCTTATTCTGGCAACTCCTGGCCAAGGTGTAGGTGCAGGTTCCCATGAAAGTGTAGTATTTTCCATCAAAGGTGGTATAGTGTGGGTCTCCGGATATGTAGCAGTCCTCGGTACCTTCAGAAGGAGCCAGTGAAGTTAATGTAAGTGCCTCTATTCATATTTATTGGCAGTAGATCGACAATAAATGAGAGATCTTACTTATAGGGTAGCAGCCAAGCTGTCCGTTCTGAAGCTCACAGATGTGTTGTGGAGGACATGAACCTTCTATACAAGTCACAACACCACCCTCACACTTGCATTTTGACTGACAGCCCTCGGTGTAGAATTCTTCTCCGGGCTGTGAGAAGGACCAGAGCTATCAGTTTCTGTCAGATGAATGAAATGGACGTACACACACCACATAACAATGTAGCCACCTCACCTGGTAGTACTGCCCATTGTACTGGCAGCCACAGGTCTCTCGTTTGACACACTGCCCTGAGCTGTAGACGTATCCTGGGTCGCAAACACATCCCTCTGCACATGGGCTGTTGCACTGCTCTGGACTGGGAGGGGTGCAGGATGGAGGGCAGATGGGGGCACACACCTCATAGTGGCTGTTAGGGGGGCAGCGTAGAGCTGTGGGGGAGCAGTTATATTGTACAGTTGTGTCATATGAAATGGTTGCAGTTTTGGGGTCTTCAAAAAATACCATTTCAGAGAATGGGCCATAAGTGAACACTGCAAAGTAGCAGCCACTCACGACAGAAGGTGCTATTCCTCCAGGGCCCCACATCAACTCCTCGGTCCTGGCACTCCTTGACGTAGGACTCCAGAGCCTCACACAATGATGACTGAGCTCCACCCAGAGCGCAGAGGTCATACAGGCAATCTTTGAAGAATTTCTGCAGAGGGAGATCTCAATTTACCGGAATGATAAATGCTGTTCTACTTCAGATAACTCAGTGCAATCTGATGATTACTAATCACTGAAACGCTATGAGCATTTCTGACCTTGGCCTTGAATGGTATATGTGTTTTGACACGGTAACTCACATTGGGGTTGACCCTTGGATGACAGACAGCGAATGGTCCCTTGTTGTCCAGCAAGATTCCACAATATGCTGGACTCTGGAACACATCCAGCTCGTCGTCTGTGCATTCAGGGATGGTCTCATTGGGTTTCTTGTTGCAGCTGCAAGTATTCGGCAATAAAGTCATGACATTATCTGGGAGATTAAGCCCAACTCCATTTCACACTTTTAATGCAGTCAAGTTGTTCTCACTTAGGATCAGAGTTCCAGCTGTGGCCAAACTCATTGGCATTGGTGACGAGTTGACCAGTGGGAGTACGGAAGTCATCATTGGGGTTTGCATTGTAGTCACCACACAGACCACAAAGAACATTCTTGTAGCTGTACAGAGAAAGGCAAAGGGCAAGATCTTTCAGCTGAAACCATAAGTGAAATACTGCAATGGTGGAAACACTGGAAAGTGATGAATGTGTTCAGGAGCAAAGTAATTAATAGCCTATGGTGTAACTCACTCGCTGGTAACTTTGATGTCCATGTAGTGGTTGCCATCATAGCGCACAGTCACCCCAAAATCTGCCACCACTGTGTAGAGTGTCCCCTGCTGGAAGACAGACAGCCCCTTTGCCGGGTTGGCAGGCAGGTTCACCGTGGTCCCATTCACCTGCGGGAGGAGATCACAGAGAGGGATGCAGAATACTCATCAGACTATTCAGGCATGGAATTTTCTCTTTGATAGTCAAGCTCATCCTTCTCACTTATTCCTTGATCTGCAGACGCATAAGTCTAATTTGATGCCCCCATTGCTTCTGCGACTCTGTGGAGCTCCCTGTCTCACCTGCACCACTCCGCCCTTCAAGATCGACACGACGACTCCCAGGGTGTGCACATGCACAGCCTTCAGGTAGCTGACGGACAGGACGTTGTAGCGGTTCTCGTTGTCGGCATACACTGCGAAAGGTGGGGCCAAGGTGCTGTTGCATGGCTTGGCCAACAGGTAGCTGCAGTTGCCCATGAAGTCGTAGTTACGTCGATCAAATGTGGTATAGTGGGGGTCTCCTGACACTATGCAGGTGGATGAGTCTGGAGAAAAACATTGGAAGCAGATTAATATAGAAGGTTAAATGTAATTGGTGGGAAGATGCTAAAGGATACATTGAACCACATGCACTCCAACAGGCAAGGACAATAGGTCAGCATTGATTTCAAGTAGCTGTACATTGCACACATCAGAATATTGCTGTTGTTTACAAATCTGCTGTGTAAAAGCAAAATCACTCAGTCATGTGTGAACATTTGGTTAAGGCTAATATTTACTGAGACGTTAGCTTCCCTACCTTTGGGGTAGCAGCTGGACACGCCATTGACTTCTCGACACTCCTCCGTGGGAATACAAGAGTTGTCCACACAGCTGAGTGTGTAGTTTCCAGCACAGCGGCATAGCTTGGAGCAGCCGTCACCAAAGACAATCTCTCCCGACTGCAGTTAGAACGTCACGAAAAAGAGACAGAAGAGACGCTGCTGTTTTCAGGGAGAGACTAATTCTAATAGATTGTCCAGTGACTTGTCTTTTAATCCCACAGTCAGATAACATTTAATAAACTGAATTAGCAGAAATTTGTGTCTTCACACCCTATGCTTCTACCTCGTAATAATTGTCATGCTCATCTAAACAGCCACACTCGTGAAGGGGCACGCAGCGTTTTCCGCGGTACACATAGCCTGGGTCACAGAAGCAGCCACTGATGCAGGACCCCGTGCAGTTGCTGGACGGCTCCTGGCAGCTTGGGATGCATGCTGGTCCGCAATGAATGTATTGGGAGTTGGGGGGGCATTTCACTGTAGGGTGGGTAGCAGAAGAGGTGAAGATAATAGTCAGAGGTTCTATAGTAATCGCTGTTATTTAATCTAAAGTTCAAATAGAACTGTTGTGTCACCTGGGGGAGTTGTTGGTTGTGGTTTAGTGGTGGTTGTTGGTGGTTTTGTCGTGGTTGCTGTTGATGTGGTTGATGGTTTACTGGTAGTTGATGATCCTGGAGATTAAATTAAATTACATATTTTACCTTAAAATTACCCAGGGTTTGATTCGAATTCATAGAGATGGATTTTGTAAATGTTTTATATATGTTTACAACCTATTTTCCACCTGTCCATCATCCTCCTATGTTACTAGTACAGGCTTGCAGCAGAGACAGCCCGTTGTAATATTCCAGATTATTTTAGGTAAATGTTGAAAAAGCCATTGTATTGTAAATACTGAACACCATGCTGAAGACGTTAGGGCACCTTGACATGCTGTAATACAGACACTGTCCACAGCCAGGTCTGTCTTGTCGGTCTCTCCATAGATACCTTGGATCACAAACTGGGGGCAATAAAGTATCAGTATCAACTTGTGGAATATATACTCATGTGACAAGAAATACTGGGCAACGTAGTATAAATATGCAAGTAGAGTGATCAGTCGTGCAGCACCTGTATGTCTCCTGTGCCGACGTAGTGCACCTCTGCCTTCTTCCAGCCCCGCCCTTGATTCCCTATTAAACTCATCAGGGGGGCTCCCAGTGTGCCTCCTTAGCATATAGACAGATTTCAATAACATGCAAACACGTGCTAAAATACTGCAGATTAGCATGAAAACTAAGAGGAACTTGACACATATTGCCTTTGAGGTTCTTACCGGCAGGGACAGCGTAGACATTGATCGTCATAGTGGTGGCAGTACCGTACATGTAGTAGTGGAAAGAGAGCTGCAGACAGCCTGCTGAGGAAGTGGCAGGGCTTAAGAGCTCCGCTGCCGCTCCTTCCTTGGCGAAGCTCGAGTCCAACAGTAGGTATAGGCCAACTGTGCAGAAAACAAAGGAGGCCATTATCAGAACTTCAGTGATGAATATCATTTCTTCTTTTTGGTTACATTGTCCTGTATTTTAAATATGTTGTGGCCCGCTGTGTGGCGTATGTGATTACAGGGCAGTGTCTTGGCAGGATGAAGGTAAAAAAAACATGGTTTTGAATAGGGCTGCCACTAACGACAATTTTTCTATGGATTAATCTGTCGACCATTTTACTGATTAGTCGATTTATCTAAACGATTCATTTTCCTCCAGAAAATCAAATAGTTTAATTTAAGGTAAATTCTACCGTTATAGCTCGACTACGCCATTTAATCGGACTATTGTCCTTGTCCTGTAGACAACACTTCCGATAGATTTGCTTATTCTGTCAGATTTTAGTTATATAGTCAATCAAAGTGATACTATATAGCTCCAGACACTATAAGTATGAGATTCCTGAGAAATTCCACCCCATACAACCCCTGTTACTGAGCTGTCTGACCACATGCTGCACACTGTGTGCGGTGTCACTCACATCCGGGCTTGGAGTAGTCGTCATCTGGCCCAGTTCCCTCTGTTTCTGTGGACCCAGGCCACTGCTCCCAGCCAAAGATTCCTGCTGGTGCTTTAGTTGTCCAGCCACACAAGTCATCGAAGGTGTCAAAGTCACATTCTGACAAACAGCCTTCAGTAAAACACATATAAAAAAAACTGTTAATTCAGCTTAAACAGTTTTCTTTTGAAAGAACCAGAGAAGATACAGAGGCTGCTCACTCCATCATGCTAACTTCCATGATCAATGACTAAGTGGCTACATTATCTGACTTGAATGAATATAATTACTACGTTTCAGTACCAGTCTTTAGGCATCTATTGCAACCTCTCAACAACCTTTTTTAAGGAAATCTTTTTTGTTACTACTTAAACCATTTCCCAAATAGTCTGTGTCTCTGTGTTCCTTAAGTTGTAACATTAACCTAGTAGAGCTCAACATAATTGTGTCCCTCAGAAATGTTTCTTCCTTCACTTTTTTTTTTCCTCCAAAAATTTTCCATTTAGTGATTTATGTATGTTCTGTCTTTTATACCACCAACAATACTTGTTGAAGTTTGGCATGTTGGAATATCTTTCTGATCTTTCTGACATATGGTGACAACTGCAGTACAAATCATTCCCTGGAAGACCTACAGGTTTATTTCTTTGACTGAATTTTAAACATTTATGTAGTTCCAGACCATCATCACGAACATCAACATTAATGTGTAGCAGAATATTAAGTATTCATTTGCTTGACTGAACAAAAGACGTATGTAAGTTTAGAGAAGACGTACCAGGGCAAGCTCCTTCACTGATAGTTATGTTGTCTAGAGCTGTGTCACAGGATGATGTGGTGCCTCTCATAGCCTCAAACACAATCTGGGGACGTTTACAATCTCAGGTGAATATAAGGTTAAATCAGACACTGAATACGAACACAAATAATTCGTCAAATAGTTCCAAGAACACCATAATAACATTCAGATATCAACATGCTGCGATCGTTAATCCCTTCATTGTTTAAATGGATTCATACTACAGCTATACTGCAGCCATTGCCAAATGCCCAGCCATGATTCTTTCAGCCACTTATCCTGAACCGGGTTTCAGGGGGTTCTGGAGCTTATCCCTGCCAACAGAGTGCACAAAGCCAAGGTGCACGCTGGACAAGGTGCCAACCCATTGCATTATGCCTACACACATAATCATGGTTTACAAGCAATTCTGAGATGGCAGTAGGCCTAGCTACACATCCATTGGTCTACATGTGGAGGCCAGAGGAAGCCCACCCAACCCAGGGCAAATATGCAACCTCCACACGCAACAAGAGCTAATGCGAGGTGGGAGGCAACACTGTTATTAACTGAGTCATCATGCCAGCTGATTTACGACAGTGCATCGCTATTTACTGCTTACTTTTCCCTCGCTCCAAAAATAAAGGAAAACTCAGAAGAGAAACTCACATTGACAGTCTGGCCAACAGGTCTCGTCACGGTCAAATCAGCTCCGAGCCAAGAAGGACTCTGGAAACCCACTTTCTCCCAAACCTTCTCCTCTGTGCCAGAGTCATGGACCAGAACAGCTAGATGGTTGAGGTGGTCACTACCGTACATATAGTACCAGAACTGAACACATATTTGAGGCAAACTGCTGTGGAGTGCAGGACTGATCAGGCGAGCTGTCTGTTTACTAGCCACATTGTCACACTCATGGTAAATGTAGTAACCATCTGGTAAGCAAGAGAGGGGAAAGCATCAGTTAGAAACTCAAATTCAGTAAGAACATAAGAAATTTACAAAGGCGAGGAGGCCATTCGGTCCATCAAGCTCGTTTGGGGAGACTTAACTAATAGCTCAGAGTTGTTAAAATCTTATCTAGCTCTGATTTAAAGGAACCCAGGGTTTTAGCTTCCGCTACACTAGCAGGAAGACTATTCCATACTCTAACTACACGCTGTGTAAAGAAGTGCTTCCTCAAATTTGTTTTAAAATGTTCTCCCGCTAATTTCCACTTATGGAATCTTATAGACCTGGATCATGTCCCCCCTTAGTCTCCTTTGCTCAAGGCTAAACAGATTCAGCTCAGCTAACCTCTCCTCATAAGACATTCCTCCAAGACCTGGAATCATTCTCGTAGCCCTCCGTTGCACCTTTTCTAAGGCAGCAATGTCCTTCTTAAGGTATGGTGACCAAACCTGCACACAATATTCTAGGTGGGGTCTTACCAAGGAATTATATAAATGTAACATCACCTCCCTTGACTTAAACTCCACACACCTAGAGATTTAACCCAACATTCTCTTGGCCTTTTTTATTGCTTCCCCACACTGGCGAGAGTGGGACATGGAAGCATCAACATACACACCGAGATCTTTCTCATAATCAGCTACCTTTATTTCAGTGGAACCCATAAAATATCTGTGCTTTATATTTCTGCTCCCTGCATGGATTACCTTATATTTATCTGTGTTAAATTTCATCTGCCAAGTATCAGCCCAGTCGCTAATTAAATCCAGATCCCATTGTAGCCTCTCTGCTGCTAGATCAGTATCTGCTACACCACCCACCTTGGTGTCGTCTGCAAATTTAACCAGTTTACTGTATGTATTGGTGTCAATATCATTAATGTAAATTAGGAACAATAGTGGTCCTAAAATTGAACCCTGCGGTACCCCACTATGAACGCAGTTATTCCATAGTCTGAAGATTACCAAGAACTAAAGAACATGCAAGGGCTTTTGATGGATCAGTACTGACCGCCATTGGGGTAGTCCCCTTCTGGTCCGGTGCCATTGGTGGGTGTTGGCCCGCGATGGCGGGTCCAATCGCTGTCATCATTAATGTCTTGCCGAAATTGGCAGAAAGGAGCGTTGTCGTTGTTAAAGTCACATGATGTCAGGACAGCTACGGGGTAAAAATTGAGGAAATCTCAATGTAAGGACCACTTCGGAAACTATTTACAGCATGGAAACACAACTGTTATACATCAGTAGTAGTATTTTATTATGATCTAAAAATGCAAGCTTTAAGTGATCCCAAATTGCTCTCAGTATCTGATTTAAGTGAGGGCCAGGAAACAGGTTAATACCCCATACAGTGTGTTTCCTGCTTTTTGTCCTACATCTCTCTAGATGCGCATTGAACTTTTGTGGCTTTCGATTGATAAGTAATTACTGAAAATAGGTGTAGGAACTGGACCAATATACATGTTTCGATCTGTTACACTTGTGACATCACCAAAACCTTTCAAGGATGTTGCAATATCTTCAATGTGGTTATATTGCTGTTTTAATTTGCTAATAAAAGTGTCAATGATTAACAGTTTCTCATGGGTGTAACACAGTGTCTTTCTGTCACTAAATGGCTCTGTTGCCTTTATAAATTTCATTATCTAGTTACATTTTTATTTCTACTGGATAAGAAGTTGAGCAAGGTTGATTGTGTGTGTGTTTTATCAGAAGGAGAACCTCAATGCTGTCTTGTAGCACAGTCTGGACCAGAACCACAATTTTCCTGTCCCAAAAAGGAACTATACTCCTTACTTTCTAACACGTATTCACTTACCATTTTCTTCTCTTGTTAATGACTGTTTTACATTCCTTCAGAAAAGAAAATAAGAAGTACAATGAATGTCATGGAAAATGCTGGCATTACAGGTCGTTGTCAGTTCCTGTGTGATAATGTGTGTCATTAGAAACTCATCGTTTTGAAAATAACCTCGTGCATTTTATAGAATAATACTTTGTTCATCTCCGTGGGGAAAATATCTTCTTGCCTGCCCCCTCTTGCTCTCCATGAGACACATGCATGGGTGAGAGCAAGCATGGGGGGGTCACAGTGCCAGGGTCAACCACAACAACTGGGAGCAACACCAGGAGCTAGGGTTTAAGGGCCCAATGGACATATGACTATTTTGCTGAGGCTGGGGCTTGAACTGGCAGCCTTTCCATCATAGACACAGAGGATTAACCCGCCGGGCCACACACCAGTACCCTACATCTTTTATTATATGCATCTTTTTTGCACAAAAATGTATTGTTCTTCATTCCTTCACTGGCCTTCCATGACTGGTTATCTGGTACTGGGTCATTATGAGTCAGGAGGCTGGCTGATGCCCTCACTCTCATGACATTTAGTCTGGGCATATGATGCTGCAATAAAAACAAACCCCAGAAAAGATCACCTCATGTAATCAGTGTCCCATCCATTGGGGTTATTCTGAGGTTACACAGCTAGCATGCACACCGCGAGGGCTACTGTCAGATGATTTAGAAATCCAAGTAAAAAATTACCCCAAATACATTGATTACCAGGAATACTCTACTGAACAGAAGCAGTGATATTTCCATAAATATAGAGTCTGAAACACAATCCCTCTAATGTCGATATCTAATTCTGAGGTAATTTCCAGATATTATCATTTATAAACAGTTTGACCTTTATAGACATGTCTTGTTGCCATTTATGTTTTAATGCTATGTTTGTGAAAAATTACTCTGACCGACAAAATATTTTGCAAAATTACCTTCAAAGGCAATTTTTAATAAGCAAACAAATAAAGACATGTAATTATTGAACAAAAATAAAAATTAGTAAACATATAAGAAAGCCAACCATATTACAAACAAAAATATTTTGCTTACCAATCATATGTTTTTGTTATTGCGTTATAACCACTTATCCAAGCGAGAATTAATATGAATCTAATTTGATCCATAGCTAACTTAAGTTGGTAAGTTAGCTGAAAAGATGAGATGGGATCAATGACTGAGCCTTTTATATACTTGGCATGGTTTGAATGAGGATGTTGATAGGGGAAAGGGAGGTTGGGGGGATTTTGCACTTTTCCCGCATTATACACATAGATAGTTGTAAGCCAAATCGTCAATCAGTAACTGTCCGAGATTAAAACGGAGGGTGCGTACCAGCTGAGAGTTGTTTTTCTACAGGGTAACAGTATCCTAGTGTTGGTAGGTGTGTCAGTAACCCCACTGAACTGCTCCACGTGTAGATTTCATGTATAAAACCCATTGCGCAAAAGCACCCACCCTTATTCGAAGGTGTCCAAGGTTCCCTCAAGTGCCACCTGTCACGTAATGTAGACTAGTGTCCCAAAGCCACACAGCATCCATTTGTTAAACCCTGTTATTTTACCTAAATAAATCATAACCATCACGTCACTCAGCTACCCACAAGAAAAGGTTATCATCTTGATTAAGAGACAAAAGCAGCTTACATCAGGCACCAGAGAACAAATAGGTCTTGCTGTATTTGACTGGGGAAATGTGCTTAGCTCAGACTGCTGTACTGAAACACCTAGCTCAAAGTAGTAAAAAGCAGCAAAGTCACTTTGGATAAAATCAGCATCTATGTAATGTAACTTCACAAGATAACAAGAAAGATGGAATGCAAATCAAGAGGGCCACTTTATTAGAGGTTATAATGGTGAACAAATAGCTCCCAAAGCCATGATAAAAAAACATCCTGAAATAAATTTCTTGAGGGGTTGTGTGAATTTCTAGCGAGTTTCAGGCCATAGGCTCAAATCCCAAATTTTGTACATGATAGAGTACTCATATCACCCTTAACTCTGATTGGTGACCCTCCTCTGTGACCCCAAGCTTTTCTCTTAAATGTTGCTTTTGAGTGGGGTTTCACAATCCGGTCCTCAGGGACCCACATGCAGTCCACTTTTTTGCTTCTTAGGGAGTAGGGAGGGAGCTCAAGAAATGTTGACTGTTGGGAAGAGAGCTCGGAGGGAGCAAAAACTTGGACCGACTGTGGGTCCCCAAACTGGACTGGGAAACATTGTATTAGAGAAAAGTGTCTAATAAATATATATAACGTAAAACTCCTTAGGTAGTTTACAACCAGCCAAAAGAACCTTTAACTTTCAACATTCTCACACTATATTTCATGTGTTACGTGCTGAAATCGGCATGGAATGGAGAAGAGGAGCGGGAGTCCAGGAAGTCGGGGAAGGGAAGGATTTATTGAGGAAACACTTACGGGGGACACAGTCGAGTACACGGGACAAACAGGCAGTAACGTCAATGACAGGACTGGGGGAAGATGAACAGGGAAGTACTTAAATACACCAGACTACATTGAACAAAACTAGACACAGCCGGTGACATGGGGATTTCATGCGGGGCAGTGAGGGAGGGGGGCGTGGCACACGGGAATCAGACGAGCAGGGCATGACATCATGTATCACACAAGCAAGATAAAGACTGTCTTACGGTATCTTTTCATAAAGATACTGTAAGTGACAGGGAAAGTTGTCCCTAACCTGAAATCAATTTCAAGTCAGACTTTTCTAAAAAATAAATCAACCCAAAGACTTGAGCTGTTGAATGTTACAGGTGCATAACCCACAATGTTAAAATGACTTTGTCTCCTCAGATGGTGTATTGATGGTTTAAACATGTTTTTAAGAATATAAAAAGCCAAAATGTTGTTATTGAGTGAAGCCATTGCTGTATTACTAGAAAACTAAAGCATTTAACCTGAATCATATGAAACGTATAATATTAAGAATATGTTTTCTTGTTATAAACGAAGAAGCAGGAAAAAGTTTTGGTGGTTTCCAGGACTTCCTTCATCTTGTTGTAGATTTTCCCTGAAAATCAGCACACTATCAGTGCTGCACAATCACGCCCAGCTCCACCCTAGTGATAAGCATTTTACTCAGTGCATTACTCACATTCCGCAGTGCAGTGCAAAGTATTCGTATACCACACCAAACTGTACTTTTTGTTTAGGAATAATAATATACAAGATGAGAATACAATGTAAATTTAAATTTTAAATTAACTGTTTTTAATTATAATCAAAGCAGTGCTGGTATAAAATCCCTCTGTATTTACTCATCCAAATTACGTGTAAAGCATCTGCTCTCTACACTCATATCACTGAAAACCTGGGCTCTGCTTTATGACCTAGAAAATGAACTTTTTCCACATCCCATGCAAGAACAGTACTGATGATTCCTCAGGTATGACTACACAGAGTAGTATGTTCAAAGGCCATATGAACACTATAGGTTAACTTTGCACTAGCTGTCTCTGATTTAATGTATAACGCAAATGGCCACCTATTCACGCACATGGACACACCCAAACAAACAGAGGAAGCGACAATAACAATTAGTAATTATGTCACATTCTACTGGGGTAGTGGAGTGGTGGCATTGAGGCTAGGGAATTGGTCATCGGAAGGTTGCTGGTTTGAATCATGTAAATGTCAAATGTTTTGTCCTGGGCATGATGTTTTGTCCAGGGGCACTGGGCGGCAGGGAAGCCGTCACTCGTGTAGGGGCCAGAAACGACAGTGAAGGCTTGGTGTGAGAAGGGGCAGAGGGCAGGGTGGTGTGTGCACTGCATGGTGTGGCACTGTGTGGTGAAGGCTGGACAGTGAATACATTGCATGCTGTAGCGCAGCACTGCGTAAAAAGCCAATGATGGGTAAGATTCCTGTGTGAGTGCAGGAACAACCTAAGACAGGTGCTGTTGTAGACCCCTGGCACCGGGCTGAGGGACTGTTCGGGGTTTGGCCTGCTGCCGGTCCCATGGGAGTTGCATGTGTTGCTTTCAGAAAGTGTGTATGTGATAAAGGGTGTGGTGCTGGAATATAACTGGATTATACAACTGTGTGCTCTTTCAAGACAAATTCTCTTGCTTGTTCTACTCACAAAGGATTTACTTGCCTTGTAAATTCTATGAGCCTGTATAATAATGGAAAGACAAGGAATCACACGCAAACACTTCAGGTTTATTGCACAGACCTGTGCACCTGTCACACACCTATGACCTGTGGAATCCTTCCCTTCAGCTGAAGGAGTATTCTATGACTTTTCCCCTAACCCAGCTACTCTCAAGTGTTAGAAATTCATTATTTTCATCGTAATTCGTTTCAATGATGTAATCAAATGGTGGTAAGTTTTAGTTATGCAAACTCTGGACTACTTAGTTTCCTTTGCTGTTAGTTTTCACTCTCATTGTGTCCCCCAAATTCTAGCTCCTTCTGACCCAAGGATGAAGTTACATTTCACAATCTGTAATTTTCTGAGTTCCAAACCACACATACCGTTTTACTTTCCAAGTCAATATGATCCTGTAATATACGGGATTGGTGGGAAATTAAATGCTCTACTGCACTGACATGTTCCTTTTGCACAATAAAATTTCAGAACAAATAGTGGATGATCTTATTTTCAGTATATACATGATATTAGCTGCACTCAACAAGAACATTATTTACAAATCAAAGCATTTTGAAATAGAACTCTTGCCGCTTTCATTTAGAATATGTCAATGGCTTGTCCACAAACTATCAAGGAATATTGGCGAATAAGTAAATTTATCTTGAATGATGGCTGATGAGTATAAAGTATATTAGCTTAGTGAAGCAGAAAGTGTTTTGCTTCAATGAAATTCCTTTCAACAATGTAATGGTGGTGCCATTTTGCACAATACTTTGTTTTTTTTTTTTTTTTTCCTTTTTGGTTTGACAGGAAAATGCTCCTGATGATGAAAGATTGGCATTAAAAAGATATCCGGTCTACCTCCTCGAAATGAAGTTGAGAACAAGCTGCCTGCATGGAAATCCCACCTCCTGATGACCAGGGTCTCTTTCTGTGCAGGACATCCTACAGACATGTTTAATATCTCCCTCAGCCAGATTGTCATCCGCTCATCCTTTAAAACAGCCAACATCATCCCAAAACCAAATGAACCAAACAAAGATGGCAGCCTTAATGACTACCATCCCGTAGCACTAAGGGGATAACTTTGGGTTGAGCATTGGGGGGGGGGTCTCCACCCATTTAAGGGGGTGTAGAGGGGTTTATTGGCTGGTTTTTAATGCTGGGGAGTTACAACCCCCCCATAATTTACACCCATGCGTAGCACATCAACCATCATTGTGACCAGTGCTTTGAGAGACTAATCATGGGGCACATTAAAGTCAGCTTTTCCACCGTATTGGATCCAGTTTGCACATCTCCATAGTTACTCCACAGAGGACGCAATATCAGCCCCACTCCATCTAGCCTTAGCATACCTGGACAACAGAAATCTCTATGTCAGGATGCTGTTGATAGACTTCAGCTCAGCATTCAGTACAATCATTTCACAAACTCTAATGCACAAACTGGAAGGGCTTAGTATAAACTGAGAACAGATGTCCCCCAGGACTGTGTGCTCAGCCCACTACTCTTCACTATGCTGAACTTGGGATGGAGGAGCACATATAAACACTGGTAATGAGGACTACCTGAGAGGCAGGTATGGGAAATAACAATAAACGCATAATAAGGCATGATAAACTGCTGGAATAAATGCCAAAGAAAGGGCACAGCCAGCAGTGACATCTGCTGGTCAAACAGGAGCAGAACGGTGATGACGGAGACAGATCATGACGCCACTGCTAAGAGCATAATTATCATGTCTGTCGGAGAAAGCACAACCCAGATGCAGCTTTAGGCTGAGCAGAAATGGGCTTTATTGGGAAGATATACAGAGAACCAGAAAACAAAGAACCGTGAGGGTTCTAAACAGAGAGCAGAAAGGAACAATGAGGCAGAAGCAGTGTGAAGCAGCCCACAGGGATCACTGCAGGAACAGGAAACACAAGAAGCAGAGAGAACACTAAACATCCATAAGAGCAACAATGATCGAGCTGGGGAACACAGAGAGAGCAGGCACATATATACACAGATAAAGAGGGACTAACAAAAGGCAGGTGTGGGTGATCATCACATTAAGCTGAGAACAACTAGGTGATTACAGGATGGCCAGCAACCTCTGCTGGCCAAACGGGGACATGACAATAATAGGACCATGATATAAACTGGGATGAAATGGTTACTGACGGTTAGTATTACTATTTCAAATTTTAATTATCCTTAAAACCATGGTTCATTACCACGCTTTGAAAACTTTACATTAAATATCGTCCAGCATCAACCAAAGTTAGCAACAGTCTCTTAGACACAGGCGCGCACATTCAGCATGTAACCTGGGTTTGTTATGTGTCAGTGAAAACATGGCAGAAGGCAATCACAATGCTCCGGAAATGTTTAATGTTAATGCACATTTGACATGGTTTTCGTATGTTTACCTAAGGTACTGGCAATGTTATTATTTTAATGTTTATGCAAACAAAAAGTGCAGCGTGCATAAAACTTCTCAGTTTGTGTATCAGTACATTTTGAACATTTTCAGCATGTTTTAACAATACCACAATATTGATAATGTGATCATTTTGATCACTATTATCTTGATACTAAATTTTCATATAGTTTCATATCTACACATGAGGAGTCATTAAAATGAATATACAAATACATTTCCAGATGGAGTAAAGAAAAGGAGAGAGTGAGTATTAGCGGTGTGCCTCGATCTGTCACATATCCCTGAATCAGGAGCACGAATAGCTTACTGTGTGGTGCCACCTGCTGTATCACTGGGGATATTCTGTCTATATCTGCTCTCTAGAAATCTCTGAATTTAAGACTTTATCTGACTGCATTCATGGGAGTCTTAAAACAAAACAATTATCCTCTAGATCAAGAAATATCCAGAGTTTTTATTCCATTATTTATAACAAATATGAAAAAACGTTCAAATTTATCAGTAAAATGGCCCGATAATATGCTGTCTCGGCAAATTGTAACACAGTTGACTAAGAAGTTGCATTACAGGGTTTCTGATACTTATGGGACTAGGATATTTATGCTTTTATTCATATTAACTGGCTCATTAAATGTGCTAAAAGGGTTAGCTCAGGGTTGTATTTTATAACACTTATAAATTAACAGGAACAACATACAATGGCTAAAAAAATACACACCTTTGTAAAAAAAAGCCAGGGTTTCCAAGCTTCAATGTGACATACAACCTGTACAATTCAACTGAAAAACAAACAAATCTGTTAGAAGGAAAAATATTTTTAAAAAATTAAAAAAACATACAATAAGCTGGTTGTATAAGTGTGCACACCCGTAAACTAATACTTTATTGAAGCACCAACATGTAGCAGTTATTTTGTTATAAAGTATTTTATAACAAACATGTGAAGGATATCCATTGATTCTTAAATGCCTTTACGTGACACATCTCTGAACAACATAAAAATAAGCGGATTTGACGTCATGTGCCCCTCCTGTCCTTGCAAAATCTAACTTGGTCAGTTTTGACATTCATGTCTATGGAATACAAAGAATATTCCTTAATAATTGGCTTGCTTCATTCCTATTTAGACTAATGAAAAAATCTGATTGGTTGGCGTTTGCCCATTCTTGGGGTGGGTTAACGTCGTGATTGGGTGGGCCAGTGTGGACCTTCAATGAATTCGGCACTCAACACTCAAATTCTTCTGTACAAGGCTTTTGTCTGAAAATCCATTTGGAATAGGCTTTCCCGCCCCCTGAAAGCTCATGTGGAAAACGCAGTAAAAACCTATTAATTACAATCCCGTACTTTTTTCAACTTCACCAAATCAGCAGTTGACTCTACGTATTTATTACACATCATACATAGTAATACTTTTGAAAATCTAAACACTACACTACTATACATACTATAAATACTTGCAAACAAACCCATATATGGTGTAGCTGCGATGGCCGAGTGGTTAAGGCGTTGGACTTGAAATCCAATGGGGTTTCCCCGCGCAGGTTCGAACCCTGCTCGCAGCGGCGGGCGATAGTTTTGCAGCTTCTGGCTCATATGTCATAAGTCACGCTTTCCACTTCGCTGAACCAGAAAATGTCACGTAGAAATACTATTCCCTACAGAATAGCATAGTCGCTCATCTGAGAGAAAAAAGAATTAGATGTGAAGACTACTAGATTTGCGGTTTGCAGTGTTTGGGTTAGCTATATGACAGAGATTTTCCAGAAAGGAAATAAGCACAGATTTCAGAGACTTCCTGAAATTGTGGGTCTTCTACCGGACAGAGTATATATTCGATATTAGAACCCAACCGATTGTGTGCCCCTCCTGACCTTGCAAAATTGAACTTGGACAGTTTTGACATTCATATCTATGGAATACAAAGTATCTTCCTTAATGACTCGCTTGCTTCATTCCTATTTAGACTAATGAAAAAAACTGATTGGTCAGCATTTGCCCAGTTTTGGGGAGGGTTAACCTTGTGATTGGGTGGGCCAGTGTGGACCTTCAATGAATTGGCCCTGTTTGTAACACTCAAATTCTACTGTACAAGGCTTTTGTTGGAAAATCCATTTGGAACAGGCTTCCCCCTTGTTGGTTAATGTGGAATACGCAGCAATGCCCTATTAATTACAATCCCGTAGTTTTTTTCAATTTTACCAAATCGACAGTTGACATTACATATTACTTAATAGACACAGAAATACGTTTTAAAACTTAAAACACTATACACCACTATGCATACAAATATTTAGAAGCGAACTCGCCAGTAACCGGACTGCTGAAGCAGTTTTTACCGTTTGCAAACCAAATCCTAACATGTCCAGATAATTCTAAGTCATATCCAAACAAATGGTAACGTCACATTGTCATGTGATCACTGACTGCACGTGATTTTACGTTTTGGCGGTAAAAAGACACTCAGTAGATAAACGTTCGGTTTTTTGCCTATTCGCCTGTAATAGAGGATTGGTCTACAAGGTAAGATGTGAAGTCGTGTAGTATTACACATATTAATTATTTGTTAATGTCCTTTATGAGCTAGCTGGTTCATTAATGCGTCTGCTGTTCTGTAAATATTGTTATACATCAAAAACATTTTTTTCAATTACATGAGTTAGAGGTTAGCTCTGGGTTGTTGATAGAAATGCATATCCCAGTTTCGATCATATTGCGGCTTATTTCCTAAAAGCAGCATTATTGCTCAAATTTCCTGCAGTAAGAGTAGCATGAACGCAGTTTTGATTGGGATGAAATAAATCACTGGATTCAATTACAAAACATACGAACTTAAACTTGTACACAAATTCAAACTTGTACACAAAGTTTGCTTTTGCATGGTCGTATTTTATAACGATAGTGTGAAGGATGAGCTTCTTAATTAGTCTTTTACTTGTGATTACATCAGCAGTTAACTGAATGACTGTATCTAAAATAATATGACAGTAATACCAGATTTTCTAAATTGTCATGTGAACTACATTTTATGAAAGTGACCTGTAATGTCTTGTGGGAATTTGCAGACATGACAGACTGGTAAACCTGACTCATAATAGTCAGATACTATGCTCCAGTATATCCAAGAAAAATACTGGTTTAGTACTGGCAAGAAGCCTGGAAGCAAGAAGTGGAAGGGTGTGCTGCAACAGATTGATTCATGCCCATTACAATATCTGGGGAAAATGCATAGCTTGTAAATGTGGGTGTCACAAGGTATGTCATGAAAACGTCAATCCTGATTTTGGTGTGAGGGGGCCTGATCTTTGTGACTGATGCCATAAAAAATTGCACGGATTTGTCTGGCATTTTCAATTTCTGGATTCCACAATACTGAAAATATACTTGTATTAAAATAATTACCTTAAAGTGAACATTATACCTTAAACTCTGGTTTCTGGATGGTACATTAACTTTAATAAATATCCATGGGTAAATGGAGCACAGAAAACTTCTGAGAGAAACGTCCATCTAATAACCACCTACCCAGTACAATGATTTTTATATTTTAAACTCACTATGCAGCACAATATGTGCACTAGTTACCCAAGGAAGCAAAATGGTCTCCAGCATATTCAGCTGTACCAGAAGCGGGTTCAATTACATGATAACATTAAGTGGAAAATTTTAAATAAAAATAAAAAATCTCAAAAATGGGCTATTGTGAAAAACTGTCTCTAGCCCACAACCTGTTGATGAGAATGAATACATTTGATAAGTAATTTTCCAAGTACAGCTAGAAAACTCAACATACATTGTCTGTCAGAGGAGCATTTTTAATAATTTCTATTTAGCAATACACATACAAACAAAATAAGATGTCTGGTGTCCATCCTGGGTGAGAAATTAAGAGCAAAATTCCATCAGCCTCACTTTATGATCTTGGTTCTTAAATTTAAGTATAAAACAATGAAATTAAAGAGGCAGAAATAAATAGTGAAAACATCCTGAACTGAGTTACACGAATTAAGATACCTGTGTTACGGTCTAAATTATTACAGACAACACAAAAGTGGTACGTTTCTGGACTAATAACCTCTATGTTTTGCATGAATCCTGTAGATCAGTGTTTCTAAACCCAGTCCCCATGGACCCCCAGACGAGTCACATTTTTGCTCCCCCTCTTCTCCCAACACACTTGTACCAGGTATTTGCTGTTCTTGATTGTGTGCTGGGAGGGAGGAAAAATATATGGACTATCTTGGCGTCCCTGGAGGCTGGGTCAAGAAACATTGCTGTAGATTAACAGTAGGCCTGTGGATCACAAGCAGCAGGCCGCTTCAGCTTGGGAAGCACCATAATTTCAGACAGCCAGGTCATCATCTGGGTCCTCTGGGTCAAAGTCATCGCTGGCATCAGGATCGTAAACAATTCGGCCTGAACCAGGACGAGGCTGAAGTAGGGCAGACTTCCTGTACAGGGAAAGAAGAGAGCAACGCTGCAATGATGAGCAATATGATCGAACGTTATTCAGCTTGGCAATCATCTGAGATGACTAACCTTGTGTATTGTCAGTGACAACTCTGGTAAATGAGTGCAAACGATGCATTTCTACAATAACTATTCTGGATCTCAACAATGTGCAAATTCTAGAGACCGAAAGAAAAAAAAGCATCCTTGTACATCAAATAAAGTGTCATGGTACATTAGATCTGGATGAAAATATACTAACTGAATAGTGTCAAATGCACACTAAGAAAGAAAAGAAAAAAAGACTTGAGACTTAGTAAGACAGAAAAAAAGCAATACTACATTTTCTGGATATTTCATTAGCCAAAGTAGGCTAAGCCAGATCACAATAACATATTATGCATTCAGTGTTACCACAGTTACATTGTTATACATAAAAAGCTGTATTAGGCTAATAATTGGAGGGTAAATATGTGTATTTACTTCTCTGCACTGAACACAAAAGGAAGAGACAACTTTTCTTTGGCTTCTTTTTCACCCTCGGACAAGCGAAGGTTAAAGGTCAAGTTGGCAGCAGGATCTACCTAAGTAAAGAAACACTGATTAATGTGCTATATTCACATAAAAATGTTGCAGTATACTTTCATGGACTTTTCTGAAGAAGTGTGTAACTGCTTATTCGAGACAGTGTAATGGGAGATTAGTTAACATTATTTCATGGTTTATTGCAAGTTTACACAAATTCAGACTTAAGTGATCTCAATGTATGGAAGAGTGCTATGTAAATAAACTTGTCTTGCCCTATCTGCGTCAGCGTTTGCAATTCCAGAAGTTACATTTCATTTTTGGATTGTGCGTGTGTGTGTGGCTGGGTCTAAATCCAAACACAGCTGGCTATTGTGCATGATGACTATTGAAAAATGGATGACCGTATGCCTCTTACTTCACGCTCGTCTTCCTCAGTCTGCGGACGCCCATGATGGCTGGGCCGGGATTCGACAGTGACCGTCAGATCCTCCTTAACACTGAAGTACTCCTCCTGGTAACACAAACAGAAACTATGACCAATGGGCTTCAGCTTACAGCTGGTTACAGTCTACAAATGCTCTTGGCTCAGTCGATATCTGCTAACACTCTTATAATTTCACCTTTTATTTCATGATGCTAAAAGTGCTATTTGCAATGTTACAAATGGGAATGCAAGAAAAGGGCACCAAGATTTTGAGGATGTCCCCAATTCCACTATAGCGGAACAGCAAAATCAGTTACTATAGATTTACAATGATGGCACTGAGGTCAAGCAACTACCGCCCTGGAAAAAATGTAGAGACCACTCTAGATATACACCATTGTCTAAATCTGCATTTTCAAATCTTGGATTAATCCTGGTTCTGCTGACAGAAAGCTACACTGAGCCTGCAGGTTGCTAACAGGCTCAAAATTTCTAAGACACCAGCACACAAGAACAAGGTGAAGCAGGAGACAATGGGAATGCTCAAAAACCAGCCAGGTAGAGGGTGGAAGCGACTTTCTAATGCCAGAGATGACCGTCAACTTATCCGACAGTTTCTCATGAATCGAAGGATGACATCAAAATGAATAGGAAACATTAAGTGATGTGAAGTGCACTGCTGGGACAGTTTGTATCAGGCTCCTAGAAGCAGGACCGAAGACCCATAAAGAATGGATGAAGCCCTTCATTAATGAGAAACAGAGAAGAACAAGGCTGCAGTTTGCTATATTCACAGACGCACACACATAAATTGAGAAATGAGTGAAACAAAAATTGTGTTGTGGTCTCTTCAATTTTTCCAGAGTTGTATACGAGACACTAGCCTCTTTTATGTCCACAGCATAAGATTCCTGATGCTTCCTACCTCGTGAGTAACCTTGCCAGATTTGGTACGTCTGGTTGTCTTGGCAACGGCCTGCTGACCCCTGTCTCCTGGTACCACAGATATAACAGCAGTAGCCAGATGGCACAAACTACCCACGATGCCCTGTTGGTGCAGATCGCAGTGCAGCAATGCCACCACTCTCCTCAGTGCTCCACCTTGTGGATAAAAAATTTTTCATACAAACCATGAGGAGGTCAAGTTTCTCCACCATTACTTACATTTTTATAAGTGTTTACCTAAATCATTTTAGATTAACTGGAATAACCTCTCCTGAGTTCCTGTAGTCGCTGGCAGACAACAGCAGGTGGGTGGTGCCTCAAAATCCAGGAAAGTGAATCTATGACAAGTGTTGCTGGTTTCGACTCCTCCGACCCACTCAGGTGGACATTGAGCTCCTCAGATATGAACTGATGAACAGTGAAAAGTGGATGTTCAGACCAGCCTAGTGGGTCGGTGTAGCCATTGTGGACACACAGCCTACATCAAAAAAAGGGAGGGAGGGGCTTAACGGTGGAGTTTAACACGAACCCAGGTTAGGTACTCAGGACAGACGCCACACATGTACACACAGTGTACCTAAGCTCAGCGTGAGCTATGCTAATCCACAGACTTCATTGCTTACTTTACAATTTACCTTTGCTCGCATTTCCTGTCAAGTCTCAGTCTTACATCCTCTTCACAAACTTCAAATGCGAGCACGTGGACATCCTCCTCCCTAAAATACAATTATTCGCTTGTTTCTGTATATTTTATTTAGTTCCCCTGAAGAATAGACTGGATTTTAGCGCGGGAAAAATGCACAAACGTCACCAAAATATTATTCAACGGCAGACTGCTTAGCAGAAACATAAACATTATAGTGGTTTCAGAAAAAAAACAACGCCCATGCATTGGAAGACTTGCCGGATAAATTTAAACATAATACTAGAATTACCTAGTAGTACAATAAATGTTGCGGTTGATTGTTAAAATACACTTCATGTGACCCTCTGTATTACTTAATTTGTAACATGCCACATCCTGAGAGCAATGCGTCGGTCACGAAAAGTAAATAGATGCATTGATTAAAAAAAATAAAAAACGATTTCTTACCGATGCAGGGCAGCGGCGATGCAGCTCTGGAGAAGCTGCCGTCCACAGCACTCCACCGTGTCTGTAGGGTCGAGGTTTTAGATTTAAAGGACTCCTCAAAATGTTCAGAAATACCTTATACACGTCATGTACACATTTTAAAAGTGTTACAAATGTAAAAGGTATGTAAAAATGTTAAGTGTATTTTTTTTACCTTGAATTATTACGAATCCTCCATTTTCGGTACCTTGTATTACATCCAGCAACATGCTGATTCCGTCGATATGGGTTCGTTCCCCACCTTTTCCTCCGTAATGGTAATTGAAAGCCTGTATTCAACAGGCCAGCAGCATTACGTGAGCCCGAGGCTTTCCTGTGGCCTACCGATGTAATGTTTCTAAAAATCAGTCTAAATTTACTACTTCTGACAGAAAGAAAACTTGTCTGTCATGCAGCTTAAGTAACTTGGAATTACACTTGCGTACATGGCTTAAATTACAATTAATTTTGTCATTGAGAAAAGACATCCAGTTGTACCTACGTCGAAACTCTATGTCCCACAATCCCCTGTTTTTTCCAATGACAAAGCAGGGTTTTTTTAACTACTGATCACCAAATCAGAGTCAGGATCCCTTAATACTAATACGCGAATTTAGAAATGGGGATCGACTGTGTAAATATTTTCCTCCCAGGAATGGTACCGGTATAAATAATTAGGCTTCTTGAGAAGCACAATTACACGTTTTGTTGAGCGAAAGAAAACAGCAGATAATAATGTGAGAATTATTTACTGGTTAATGACACGTGTTACGTTGAACGCACGACAGTAAACACTTAATAGTACAGTGATCAAAAAGGTCAATAAGACTTTATTGCAGCTCGGCATTATCACATTTTCACTACAAAAACAAAAAGCTTCTGACAATTGGCAACACAAAGCACTGATAATGTGGAAAACGGGAAACACTTTACACGAACACATCTAAACATAAATTGAATTCCTGTTGGGAAAATACAACAAATAAATTGTTTAACCAAGAACGTAAAGGGTAGATATGTCTCTACCTATCATCAAGTAATCGTAGACATTTACTTAGCTATTTATTTAGCCATTTCGAAGCTAATATAAAATACACATATTAGCAGACTGAGAGAAATTTCGCGACGACCAAGGAAGCCGCGCAGCCCACGACGCATGTCAACTGAGAAGCAAAGAATATGATTGGCTGAGAGAAAATGACTGAATGGATTTTCCCGAAGTTTATTGGTCGCATATAAAGAATGACAATCACTCCGCCCACAATCAGTTGATGAACTACAGTTCCCGACATGCCCCAGCGAGCCGTGTTTTCTTGACCACGAGGGGCCACCCTAGAGTTAGTTGACATTGATAATGGTGGGAGTGAAGCGCGTAGATGTTACCGAGACGAATTTAGTACAACTTTTGTCGTCTGTCAGAGAAAAGGGATAATCCTTCCGATTTCCCCCGTAACTATTGCACCCAGAAAGAAAGGGGCTAAGTAGCAAACGTCTACTATCCAAAGAGACGCTGCTATGTAGCCAGTTAATTTGGATTGTGGAAGGAGCGGTTTACTTAGCTCGCAATGTAAAGCTGTGGCGAAAAAGAGACTTTTTTTTTTTTTTTTTTTTACTGTTTTTATGCGACGGATTAGCTGGGAAAGGGGAGTCAAACCAAGAGTTTCGTGGATATCCCTACAGGCGGGAACCTATCCCTACCGACGCCCGGTGAATTAGTCTTTCATCGGCGCTTGCCTGCCCCTCGTCCCCCGCCGAGGCTGCAGCTAAGCCAGCCAGCCCGGAGAAAAGGACAGCAGAGCCGGGTACCGACTGTGGCTTTGCTCGAGTGACAATGCTTGAAATTATGGCTGAGCATCAAGGTGGGTCTTTTTGTGGAGTAAAGCGCTTGACTTGGATGTGCTCGGGAACTATTTTTTTTTTTTGGCTCGACGCGGCTAGCTAGCCGGCTAAGTAGTTAGACAACGGCGTCGTCGTTTTCAGTCCTGGTCTAACCGATTTAACTGCTCTTCAGATGCCGGCTCCTTTTGTCGACCAGTAGATCCTGGGCTGTTTTATCCCGTTTTATTCGATAAGCGTTGCGGCAGCTTGGCGATGCCGTGTGGGCGTCCGTGCTATAGCCAACTAGCTAAGTTCAACTGTTACGGGGCGAAACAACAGAAAACCCGCAACATTATTTTTTTCCTCACAGATGTTTAACTTGCCGCTCGCAGAAGGTCAGTCTGACTGCTTCACGCTGCGTTTTTACTCGAAACGGACATTTCGGCCCCTAAAAACGCACACAAAACTGTCAAAAGTGCCTTAAGTTTTGTTTCATCCTCTTTTTTTAGTCCTAGCTAGCCTAGCCCCTTGGCTGCGCCTGGTCCGCAACCGAGACAAAGTTAATTAAAGCACGACAGACGCACCAAGCGCCTAAAGTCTCATGCTGTTTTTCTGATATTTTACTTATTTCGTCGAAATTCTTGGCTCGTCTATTATGAGTGTCCTTTAAAAAGCAAAGCTGGGGATGGGGGGGGGGGGCTGTAGCCGTTTGTTACCGCATGGCGAGTCAAACGGAGGGGGGAGGAAAAGCGTTAACCGGGCTGGCTAAAGAAAATAAAATCAACTTTCAGGTGGTCAGTTTAAAGTTTTTATGTTAACGACGGGGGCACCGAAGCCGGATCCCGCATTCCGGGAAGTCGCCGTGGCAGCCCCGCGGGGTGTCCGACGATTGTGTGTGTCTTTCGGCATTCGGTTCGTCCTCCTTCCCGGCGCCGATTGCTAGAGCCCCGGTTAACGCGGCGCTCTGCTGGGGTACCTGGCCGCCCCTCAGAGCTGCTCTTCCTCCCCCATCTCTCCCTCCATCCGGCTGGCTATGGTCCGTCGTTATGTGATGATCGCTTTTGCGCCGGATCTGTACGCCAGATGGTCAGTCGCGGTGTAGTGGACGGGGGTAGCTGGGCATGCTTTCGGGATTTAGGTTATCGCAGCTAACCGTTTAATTAACCTGCTACCTAGATTAAGCCGGGTAGCATGCAATGTAAAACGGAGACAAACCTGCGCTCTTGAGTGTAGGTTAAATGGTGTACAACTGCGTAAAAAACGATGAAGTCATTGCAATGTAACGCCGCCGACACTGGAAACTTGATTCTGCTTCGTAATTATAATTCTTTTTTCTTGTGTTTTTTTTCTCCAAATAGATACACTTCTAAAATGCAAAACAGAGCCTCTGGTAAGATCGATTTCTTCTTTGTTCGTGTATCGATTGATCGTCGCCGTGTTTTTCTAAACTCTTCTCTCCCGTGTCTAGTAGCTTTGTCCTTTAGAGGTAACTTGCATGGAGGGCGATCCCTCAAATTGTATTGCACAATATATTTCTGATCGATAAAAATGACCTCATCGAATCATAAGCATTTAGCTGTAAAGCCCTAAGGTCCAGCTGCAGTGCTGTCGGTCTCGATTTACAGTCGTGAGGAGTCTGATTTATTGTCCGAAGCACGAGTTGGAGATAAAACGGCAGCTTGGGAGATCGGGTCTGTCGCTGTTTTTACACTCGTGTTACCAGCAAGGTAGACGGGAAATGGTTCTGCTGGTTGCCGACCCTGATCTGTGTTGACTTTTTCTAGCCCTCGGAGGGGAGGAAGAGGACAGTGGAAGACTTCAACAAGTTCTGCAGCTTTGTACTGGCCTACGCTGGTTACATCCCTACTCCTAAAGAGGTATGTGTAGAGCCGCCCTCAGCATTCAGCGTTCGGTTTCCCCCTAGTACTATAATCCAAGCGTTCCGGCACTTGGGTTTTATGGTGATTCGCCTAGTATTTTGTGACACAGCGCTCTCTGCTGGTGGTTTAGTATAACAGTCCAAGTTTGGCTTGTGCAGATCATTAACTCAGGCCGTGTAGGATTGTAGATTTCCAAGAGCAGAGTTGCTGACGAATCTAGTGTCATGCCTGCAGTTGATGTGGAGGTTTTTTGTTTGTTTTTGGATTTGTGTAATGGATTCACTACAGCAATAAAACATAGTGTTTGGGTTAGTTTTGTCTGTTGTCCCAATACATTACATTTTAATGTAACAGTCTAAGTCTCTGTTGCTGTGATTGAAAGGTCCTGGCCTCAACAGAATAGTCCCATGTCCTCGGGCCCTTGAGCAAGGCCCTTAACTCCTAATTCCAGGGGCTCTACATGCTGACCGGCTCTGCTCTGTGACCTCCAAGTTTGCTCTCCCGTGTGTGTGTGTGTGTGTGTGTGTGGACAAAAAGAGAATCTTCCCACCAGGATTAATACTAAAGAATTACTCATTAATACCAGAGAGTCCCTTCTAAAAGAGCCAGATGAGCATTTGGTGACATGGTGGCTTGGTGCTTAGTACTGTAGCGTTCTGCATGTTCCCCATTTCCCTGTGCTTCCGAAGATAGGCTGCTATCTCACTGTGATCCTGTACTGGTTACGGTTTGATAGAAGATAGGTGGCCGACCACCCCCCTCCCCCCGCTGTTTGTCAGCTGTTTGCATGCCCTTTCCTTCAGGAAACCACCTGGTCCCCGGCCTCTTCCAGTTCCTCGGGGGCTTCAGGGGAAGGGGACGGAGCATCGGACTTGCATACCATCCACACCTTTGTGCGCAAAGCCCGTGTGAACAAAGGCAAGAACCTTCGTGGGTTGCATGAGGGTGGCCCCCTGCTGGACAAGATGCGCCTGAAAGACTCGCTGTATGGGGGCCACGGCGGGGGAAAGACAGAGCGCAGGAAGGAGAAAAGGCTAAAAAAGCTGACTCTGGGGGCAAGTGAAGCGGACAGGGGGGGCAGCACTGGGGGGAAGCGAGCTCGGATCAAGCACAGTCAGAACCCAAAGTCTCCTAAGTGTCCAAAGAAGCCGAAGAACTCCGCTCAGAGTGAGACAGACTCTGAGGCGCCGCCCGTCAAGCAGGAGGAGCGCACAGCAGCGGAGGCGGCGGAAGAGGGGGATGTCGGCCCTGAGGTGCAGGTGCTGGGCGAGGAGTCGACCAGGGAGGCAGAGGCGAGCTCCAGTGAGGGCGAGACCTGGATCGCGGACGAGGACATCATGGTGGAGTCTGGTGGGTGTCTGCACAGCGCACACAATACCTGTGGAGCATGTTTGCTCAGAATTAGCGAAAGCTGGCGAGACGGACATCTGTGATCCTGCTGGCTGCAGTCAGGGCTCCTTTTCTACAAGGACACCATATTGTGTCTCTCCCAGTCCAGTAAAAGCTTTTGTTCAATAGGGGAGGGAAAATGTGTATTTTATGAATGATGGATGGTCAGGGATATCCTGTGTTTCATAGAACGAGGGCTTTAAAGCAGCTTATAAAGTTGATTTAAGTTCTGTTTTATATAAAACTCAATGGGAGTGGAACTCCTAGAATGAGGTTCTTATAAAGCACTCTCTCCTCACTCTTGGGCTCTCCAGGTGACGACTCATGGGACTTGATCACCTGTTACTGCGGAAAGCCGTTCGCCGGACGTCCAATGATCGAGTGCAACCACTGCGGGGTGTGGGTGCACCTCTCCTGCGCCAAGATTAGAAAGTCCAACGTGCCCGATATCTTCTACTGCCACAAGTGCAGGGACTGCCGCCAGGACAGACGTTCTGGGCACAAGAAAGACACTTAAAATGTGGGAGGAGTCGTCCTGCCGCGTCGTCCCACCCCTTTACCTTGGGGGTAGAACATTCCCCTTTGTGTTCTAAAGTGGTCCTTTTTTCAGAGGAACTTTTTCATCTCCAGTGCTAAGTATTCCCAGATCTTTGTTGGAAGCTCCATGGTTTGTTCTATTGTCAAACTGAAGCTCTAAACTAGTTTAAATTGGGGGGAGGGAGGGGGGGGGACCCACAATCTCATTCGCAATGTCTCATTGTGGCTTTCACTCAGCAAGGCATGGTCCGAAACTCCAAAAACCGGAAATCCTGACTTGAAAATCACAATCAGAAGACTGCATTGTTTAAGCTTTGCGGTACACGAGTTGCTGGTGTGCTACATAGCTCACATACTATTGTTACATCCAATGAGATTTCTGGAATAGACACTGCATTTGAACATGGGCATTTATAGAAATATATCAAATTATTTTGAGCTGCAAATTTTCAAGATATGCCTTGTTGGGGAAAAACAAATTTTCATCCGTATAATCTTATTAGAATGATGACCAAGATAAAGCCAGAATCTCAGAAGTCTGTAACCAAAGATTATAAATTTCATCCACAGGATTTGCTGTGTTTAGTTCATAAACTTGTTATAAATGCAGCATAAACTCCTTATAAATGCAGTTTCTCCAGGAATGGTTTGAGTAAACCGTTTGTAAGGTTCCTCATATTTTTCTGCACTTGGGTTTTTTTTTTCCTTTTGATTGGTAAACATTGTCCACCCACCCAGAAATGTCACCAAAACTAACTTTTTATTTGTGATTGTTAGTGTTTGTGCTTTTGTTTCCTCCCTTTCCCCCTATTCAGAAGTTTTATTAGGTTTTTAAGTTCTGTGACTGGTGACTCTGCCCTTCTGCCATGAAGGTGCTCAGGGCTGACCCCATCACGTACGAGCTGGGAAACTGATCTGTCCATTGACGCTTGCCTCAGCAGGTGCGGTTAGTGTGTGTCTTTCACAAATTATTCTGTCAAGTCTCCTGGGCTGCTGTGCTGAGTGTCAATGTTGCGTCATAACCTCAAGTCCATCTACTTTTTTTTGTTGTCTTTTTGACACATTTTCAACCTAGTTTTTAGGGCCCCCAGCCACAGACAATTTTGCAAGTCGTCATAATTAGCGAACTCTTAATGACCTGCATGTGTTTGGGGGTGGGGCACTCTGAATGGTAGGATCACAGAATAGTTTTTATATATATATATATATATATATATATATATATATATATATATACATAAAAAATAGTAAAATGTCTCCTTTCCGAACTTTCGTTGCTTAGCGTCACTGTCCTTCTCAGGGGAGGAGTCCAGCACCGCGTGTGAGCTGAAGGGTGCACCATCTGCTGGAGTGACCCCCACCCCCCTCCCCCGATTATCCGAGGCAGGACTTTGAGTTCAGGGCCACGTGTGAAAAGTCGGATTGGAAATCGATCCCATTGCTACGTCAGTTTCAGCTGGTCTGCTCTCGCCTCATGTTATGCAAATTCTGCTGATTTGACAGGATTGTATCTTTTTGGGGTTTTGTTAAGAGAACCCGTGAGTTTTTCTATTATTTTACTGATTTCCGTTTTTAAGGACTTGACCAGTACAGTGCTGCAGGTTGCCCCCAAAACAGAGACTGCAGGTTTGCCCCTGTCAAGCATTATTTTCCTTTTTTTTTTTGTACAGAAATGAGTGATGCTACTGAATTCATGTTTTTTTTCTCTCTCCATTTGTTTGGGGGGCATGGTTTAGTTCCCCTATGAAGCCTATAACTGGCACTCCTTCCTTTGCAGTGCTCATGACTGGATATATTCCCCATCCCTGCCTTTGATCTGTACATATAGCGAAGTGAAGAAGTGGAAGAACAATTGTTTTTGCCGTCTTTTTTTCTTTTGGTGGGAGGGTCGTGGATTGTACTCATGACAATGAATGCACTTGTCAGTTATTTTTGAGTTATTTCGTTTATTTTGTTCCATGATGAAACCTAACAATCACTGTATTTATGAATACATGTCCACTAGAGGGAGCAACGTTCAACATTACGACATACTTGTATGACATAAATACAAATAAATAATACATTTTGTTGACTTCAGCTGCCATCTGTGTCGAGAATTACATTTTCTTTGTAATTCTCCCGTTAGAAAACTGTTATAAAACAAACAAATAAAAGGAAACAAACTATTAGTAAAGTTGAGTGAGGAAAGGGGATCTGTCATGGCTCACAGTAAGATCGGCCCAAGGAATTGGTCACTCTGATTGCACGGTGAAGGTTTTATTCAGGGTACTTGTGGTTTTCTGGGTCCTCCTGCAAAATAAGCTCAAAAGTTAGTGTCTGTTTGTGTTTTGGCAGTATGACTGCTAAAGAATTACCCAAAAGAACATCCAAACCTGGATGTACAGCACTGCAAAAGTCTCAGGCAAAGAAAATATTATGAAAGCTATTTATCAGACTAGTAAGTCTGTATTAGCTTTAAAAACAATTTAATGCTGCAATATATGCAAGTTAAGTGTGACAACAAATTTCACCACCAGCTCACTTCGTTTTGAAAAGTCAATGAGGTATTGCTTGACCAAATGTAGTATTGCCTAAGACTGTACATTACTGTATGTATGACGTGTAAGTTTGGATTGCAACTGTAGGTCAGTATCGTGCGACCCCCACCTTTCTGCTGCGTAGGGTAGAAATGAAGGTGCTGCCGATTGTGTCTAAGGGGGTGCTTACTATTCTCCTGTGGGTGAGAAATGGGGTTACATTCAGGCAGCGATGTGAACAGTGAGACGGGGAGAGCTACAGACAACATTGTGAGCATCGCCAAGGAGGACGCAGTCATTTGGGGAGAGCTACTAGTGCTATATTGAACATTACTGAGGAGGACCTACTTGTTGCCGCACCTCACCTCTTGTCCTTGGTTTTTCTGTGGTGGGTGCTGTGATGCTGTACAGACAGGCGCTCCAGCGGGGCATGGAAGGGCCTGGATTGGCGTGTCCCCCTGTCACGGGCACTCTCTGCAGCATCCAGTGGGAACTGGTCCCCCAGGTCGGAGATCTCCGACAGATAGAGGGACAGCTCGTAGTCCGGCCAGTTGCCATCATCCTGGTTGTACAGTAGGTGTCATGATGGTTAAGGGCTTGTATCGCTGTAACAGCTGATCAGTAAAACACTCCTGTGCCCTTTTCAGAAAGTTAGTTAATCTGCTGTATTTATTTTGAATTTTATGCCTCTGGGTAAAAGTGCATTAGCGGGTTAGTTATGACCTTTGTAAAAAACAGAATTTACAGATAATGCTATCTTTATTTTGTAATTTGAAAAAGGCATGAAGCAAACATGAGATCATGGATCCCTCTATAAGGTCCGTCTGTACAGAAACGTTGGTCACAAAGCTGAGGATTTTTTTGTGAGCTTACTCTCTTCTGCCGAATTCGGTGAGGCAGCAGGAAAGCGGACAGCTCTTCCAGGGACAGGTAGAGAGCCAGAGCGGCCAGCAAACACCTGGGATGCAACATCTGGAGAAAGAACAGCATGATGGGAAAGTGTCTGAAAATGGGCTTACGGGGTGACCAATATGAATCGTCCTGAAATGCGAGCTTCAAACGGACTTTCTATGTTACAAGTGTCATCTATCAGCTTATTTCACAATGCATTCATTACAAGTCGGCTCTGAATCTACTGGGGCACAAAAAGAAAATGCCACGAGGAGTTATGAAAGAAAGGGCAAAGTTCAGTACACTTATCAAGGGTAAATGTGATGAGAAAACAATCACATTGTCATAGTGAACAGTGCAACATGACACTAGAAGTGTTTGTACCGGTATTAAATACATAACCGTTACATACTCTTCATATACTACACACATGAAGATGCAGATGAAAGCCTTACCTTGATTACTCTGTTTAAGAAGTGGCAAAAACCAACGGCTCCTTGCTTTCAGTGTCTCAGTTCTCTCCTCTCTTGTTCCACGCTGTGGGTGTTTGCCCAGTTTTTGTAGCCTTGGACTTGGGGTGGGTTTATATGTAATGAGGACGGATGGGTGGTTATTTGGGGGGGGTGGTGCGTGTACGAGACGATGTGACTTTAAGCACAGCAATTACAGCCCAAAGCACTGCCTGCCCCCCCCATTGAACTTGGGGACAAAGCTTTTAGGCCATCACCACCACGGCCCCCGCCCCCTCCCAACAACTTTCTCATCAGCTGAGGAGGAACACAGATGACGGTGCGATTAGAACGTCGCCGTTGATGCTGAAGAGCTTTGTCTAGACTTCTTGGGCCAGGTTGTTCAAAAAGTCTAATCTGGATCACAATGATCCGGATTTTGAAATCCCTTGATTTGGCATCCAGGATCATGTAATCCATCATACTTACATCCTGGTTTTTCAAAGCAAAATTGGATTGGATTACTCTGATCCAGATACAAATTTAACAAAATTAGCAAATCTGGATTACCAGTGTTTTAAATCTGACTACATATTCCAATGTAAATTGCTAGCTATGTACAGAACAACAGGTAGAACAATCAGTGTGGAGTCACTTTAAATTCTGTTATTTGAAGAGACAGAAAACGGCACAATAAAATAATACAAACATACCCTTTCTATTTTCAGTTTCTTTTGAACTGTCAGACCCCTCACCTGACCAGCAACAAATATACATTATTCAGGAATACATTGTAAATATTTTGAACACGTTTAAAATCAGAAAAAGGCTAAATGTCCAATGTTAATAAGGAACCACAATCTTAGATTACTTGTGACTGGTTCCTTGATGGTTATTAACATGCAGCGATGAATGACAATTCAAATTAAATGTATTTGTATGTATTTTATGGGGGAAAAAAAGACACTTTTTTGTTTTTAGTTTAGTGTCCCTCATGTCTGCCTTATCACTGTAATGGCTCAAGTGCAAAATATAAATAAATGTATATATTACATGATGCAAATGTATTTCCTGAATCCACCCTACTGCTGTGATCAGAATAATCCAGATTTTTTTGGATCAAAGTTAGCCCAATCCTACCAAAAAGACTTGAACATGCAAACTGAGGGTTTGATCTAGATTAAAACCAAGACTGGATTACATGATCTGATTTCAGAATCCGATTTTCACGATTTGATCCAAGTATCCAAAATATGATCAGATCACTTTTGGACAACTGGAATGAAGGATGGAGGTGAATGGTCATGTCTCTCCCATTTCATGTTACAAGTGAGAGAGAAAATATCTCTGTGTAAACACTCTTATGGAAGAACTAGTTAATCAAGGCACTGTGTGTGAATCGAGGAGTACTGCTTCATTGTAGGATAATAGAATGGTGATCCATTGGGCCATTAAAAAGCTGTCCGTGAAACCTGCTGACCCCGCGGATTCCTATTTATCTGAAATGCGATCGTGAAAATGTGATATGGAGAGCGAGAGAGAGAGGAGGCCGATGTACTCGTGCCATGTGTGTGGCCATCGGATATAGATAGCCGTCTCGATTTGCTCAGTTTGAGTGGCCGATCGCTATCAGCAGCGTGCAATCCTCAATGGTGCCGATTGCCCGCCGCTCAGGCACGGGAAGAAGGAGCAGAAACACACAAACACAGAAGGAAATGAGCGATGGGGAGGTGCGGGGAGAGGAGGAACTGGGGCGGGGGTCCTGAGAGGAGCGTACCAGCACTCCAACACGTTCTCGCTCTTCCCTCGTCCCGCCCTCAGTGCTAATTAAGTCTATTTTGGGCCCGGGGGACAACTAAACATAGCGGCATCGCTGACAGATAGCCCACTCAAAAATAAACCGAGGAGCGGCCGGTCCCTGCTCTGCACGGCCCCGCCCCGCCCCGCCATCCAGAGGGGCTGAGACCAGATAGGCAGAGCTGATTAGGCTAATTGTCCGAGGAGCGCCCCGTGCCTCGGGGGTCGCCTTGTGTGTGCCGCCGGCTCATCCCCAAACACCCACCCCCCCGCCCCCGGTTTCTGCAGCCCTATAAGTACCAAGGGTCACGGACCGGGCCGAATTTAGAATGAACCGGCAGCCCGCGTGCACAGGCAACAGGAGCATGCAGGGTCAGCCGATCACCAGCACGCTGGCCCTGTAATCATCTTCACTGATGCTATCGACTGGTGTTACCCAAGTGTATCAAAAAGCAGGATGTGGTTACGGGAATACTGTCCTCATGGCGGTAAGATTCAGTGCCTCCAGAAGAAGGGGAAGGTTACCATTGAGGTTACTAATAAGATTTATAATGCAATGATGTACACTACAAAAGTAATGCCCCATCTCTGTGGTTCCCGAGATAAGCCCCAAGCCCACAGGAATCCTACACTGGATAACTAAGCATAAATGGTCAGGATGGATGGACAGATGAATGGATGAGAAGCATAGAAAGTTGCATCATAATCACCTGGACCCAGCTGTTTACCTAGATGTGACCTGTTGTTGTTCACATAGCTAGTAGCCTATGTTGTGTTATGCTGCCGCATTTAGAACATTGGTAATCCAGATTAGGTAATCGTGAAAAGAAGTAATCTGATTGGATTTTAGATATCAGGTTGGATCAAATATTGAAAATGAGTTGTTCAAAAGAAAAAAAAATTATTCTTAAGTCAGATTAGATAATGTAGTCCTGTCCTGGTTTTGATCTGGTTCAAACCTTGAGTATCTGCGGTTCAAACATTTGTAGGACTGGGACATCGTTGTTCTAAAAAAAAATCAGGATTACCCTGATCCCAGCCGAAGGGTGGATTTCAGGAAAAAAAATTGGAAAACTTTTAAACTGTTCAAAAAAATAATAAATAAATAAATAAATAAAACAAACAAAAAAAATACAGCATTTGTATCATGAAATGTATACATTTATTTATATTTTGGACTTCAACCATTACAGTGGTAAAGTAGACATGAGGCACACTAAAGTAAAAAAAGAGTTAAAAAAAAAATACAGTTACATCCCTTATTATTGTTAACTATTGAACATTTAACCTTTTTATGATTTGAAACACATGTTCAAAATATTCACAATGTGTGAACAATGTATATTTATATTTGTTTATTTGTTGTTGGTTAGGTGAGGGGCTCTGACTGTTTAAAAGAAAATGAAAATATTTTATTTTATTGTGTTGTTTTCTGTCTCTTCAAAGAACAATACTTTACCTATTGTTCTTTACATAGCTATCAGTCTACATTGGAATACGTAGTCCGATTTAAAACACCTGTAATTTAGATTTGGTAATCTTGAAGAGCTTGTATCTAGACCTGCCTGAAGTCTTCAACCATCATCCCCCATCCCAAGAAAGACCCCTCTTGGCAACTTGATTGACTTCCGTCCAGTGGCGCTCACTCTAGTCATTATGAAGTGTTTCAAGAAACTGGTCAGAAACCACATCATCAAAAGTCTTCCATCTGCATTTGACCCGCACCAATAGGTGTACAGGAAGAACAGGTCGACAGAGGATGCCATAGCCACAGCCCTACATATAACTCTGACCCATCTGGAGCAGAAGGGGAGCTATGACAGACTTCCATTCATTGACTGCAGCTTTGCCTTCAACACAATCATCCCAAACAGACTGGTAACTATATAACACAACCTTGTTTCCCACACTCCACCTGCCTCTGGTTTAAAAAATTTCTAACTGACCGTGTCAAGGTAGACTCTCACCCCTCCTCAGCACTCAGCCTTGGCACTGGCTCCTCACAGGGATGTGTGCCCCCTACTGGACACTCTCTATACCCATGACTGCATCTCCACCCACCCAAGTGATGCCATCATTAAATTTGCAGACGACACGACCGTGGTCTAGCTCATCTCAGGGGGCGGACGAGACTGCATATAGGGATGAAGTGGCAAGACTGTCAACATGGTGCAGCAAGAACAACCTGACCCTCAACACCACAAAAACCATGGTGGACTTCAGGAGAGACAGATCTGTCCCTCAGCCCATATACATCAACGGAGACTGTGTGGAGTGGGTCCCAGCCTTCAGGTTCCTGGGCCTGCATCTGGAGGAGGATCTGACCTGGAAAACCAACAACAGTGCTCTGATGAAGTCGTTGCTGTACCTTCTTTACATTAACTTAGCTGAGAAGTTGCTGGTGTCCTTCTACAGGTGCTCCGTAGAAAATGTGTTGACTTACTGCATCACTGTGTGGTTTGCCAGTTGCACTGCAGGAGAAAAAAAACTGCGCTGCAGAGGGTCTTTAACTCAGCCAAGAAAATCACCGGCTGTGCTCTCCTGTCCCTAGAGGAGCTCTACAGATCCCGCTGCTACAGAAAAGCCAGCAGCATCCTGGAGGACACATCACACCCAGCACATCACCTGTCTGATCTGCTGCCCTCAGGCGGGCAGTACAGAGCAATAACAGCTCATACAAACAGACTGAAAAACAGTACATAGCCCAGGGCCATCACTGTTATAAGTAACAAACTGAAATGAATGATCATCCAGTCTCTCACTGTGCAGCTCTGTTACTCTGTGTAATATTGCTCATTCACTACAATGTATGTTTGACTTTAAATATATTACCTTACCTCTCACTGTCACAGTTGCTGCATAATGCACTGCATACATTTACTGCTTTTTATATAATTTATTGTTCTTATATGCTATTTAGAAATTTTTATTTTGACCTTTTTGCACTGAAAGGGACTGCATCTAGTGTCGTTGCACAATGGTAATAAAGATTCTGATCTGATCCGAAAATCTGATCCGATTACTTCTGAACAACCGGGCCCAGCTGTTCAGCAGAATATCCCGATATTGCTGAAAAGAGAAGCTGGTGGCTCTCTTGAAGGAAAGACCTCCAAGCCAGTGGTCACAAGTTATTTGAGTTTGGGACATTGATTGCTTAAGCTAGAAGTTTGTAATTATTGTAATAACTATCAGACAACCTGCATCATACAACTAAGAAGTGCATTCCGCCTTGTGAAAGCTAAGGAGATTAGTTAGATCCAGTGGCTTTTTGCCTTCCTACCACAAGGTGGCATCGTGACTCAGGAGGTAATCAGGGATTCCTTCGGCAGGTATAATAGTGGCTGCCATTGCCGCAGGAATTCAATGGTGCTGACAGTCTGCCCCGCGATTGTGTGCTGATCACCTCTGACGCAGGCTGCCCCGTAACTACAAAGAAGCTGCAGTTTACAATTACAAAGGAAATTAATTAAATTGTGCTACATATATAGTTTCAGGAGATGACTGCAAACACATTTTATGGCTTAAAGGCTAACAGAATGTTGAACATTCTCTGATACAGCTCTGGTTCAAAGTAAAATACAATCTGGCAATGACTCACCACATTCATCATGACGGCTCCCTGGATGTGACGTTGCTGTTCAGATAGGCCCGAGGGGCTGAGAGACAGACGCACCTTGTA